>NC_053432.1:23486472-24187899 GCF_007990345.1 Gossypium hirsutum | reverse complement strand
ATGGTAATAAAATTTGGGATATAACAATAATAATAAAAGGAGTATGGAGAATACAAAAAAATGTGTGTGTAGTGTTTGTCCCCCCATTGCCGTGAGCTAAAGAAGAGAAAGGAGAGAATTTTGTTCATCCTTTTCTCATCTTCATGCTTGCCGAAACTAGAAAGAAAAAAACAAAGAAAAATTTCTCATCCTTTGGTTCATCCTTGGCCAAAAATTTAAGGAGGAAAGAAGAAGAAAGGTGAAGAGATTCGGCCATGCATGTAGCTAGGCTAAGGTATGTTGATGATGTTCCATGAGATGCATGCATGTTTTAGTTGTTAGCTTGAGTTCTACTTGGCCATGGTCTAAATCTTGCTATGTGATGGAATGGCACTTGACCATGGATGCATCATTCTTGGTTGGTGTTTGATGTTGTGGTGATGAGGCATGAGGATGAGTTAAGATTCGGCCTAGGTGGAGGTTGTGTTAATGCCATTGCATGCAAAATATGAGGCTGTTAATGATGCATGTGATGATGGCTTGATGATCTTGAACCTCTTTTAGCATTTTGTGTGAGCACATATGTGCATTGGTTGCTAAATGGAGAAGAATCGGCTAGCAAGATGTGTGCTAAGGCCGAATGTAACTTTGCATGTTGATGAGCAATGCATGTGTTAAATCGATGAAAGGGGAGGATGCTTTACTAGTGTGTGTATATGTGTGTATTAAGTGTTGAGATTGACCCCAAAAAATAGACATGCATATTCGGCCAAGGGGAAAGAAATTAGCTAATATGTTGTGTTGATGCATGATTTTTGCATGTATGAGACTTTAATGTCTACTGTATAAATATGGGCTAAGTGCCTTGTGTTCATCTTTTGATGCCTAAATGATGAAATCAATTTATTTGTTTGATTAAGCTCAAGAGCAAAGGGGAAATAAATCCGATAAAGGGAAGGAAAAAGTGGTTGAATAGCTAGCGGAATCGTTCAACAACACCCGAGGTAAGTTCTTGAGTAAGAGAGCTTAAATTACAATGTGATAAATCATGCTCTATGTGTGGCTATTGAGCCGAAATTGCAAGAATGATAAGTGTCTTGTGTTCGAGTTTGCTAACGAAAATGAAATACGAATGTGCCATGATTATTGTTAAATGTGCATGGTTATTTGAATGATGTCCGGGCTAAGTCCGAAGGCTTTGTGCTAAGTGACCATATCCGGACTAAGATCCGAAGGCAATTGTGCGAGATACTAATTCCGGGCTAAGCCCGAAGGCATTTCTGCGAGTTACTAAATCCGGGTTAAGTCCTGAAGGCATTTGTGCGAGTTACTATAACCGGGCTATGTCCCGAAGGCATTTGAACGAGGAGCTATATCCGGTTAAATCCCGAAGGTACGTGATTGGTAATGAATGAGCTTGCTGTAAAATTCCAGCGAATACTCGAAAAACATCCCAATATGGGGATATGTTACGTATGTGTTGAATTTAATCGAGCCCTTACAAATAAATGTTCGCTCAGTTGATAAACGAGCTACCGGCCTTCGGCTAAGTTAGTCTATTGTGTATGTACATAAGGGTTGTGAATGTTGTGAAGCAAGTTTGATATCGGTAAATTGCGTATTATGAAATATTCCATTTAGCTAAATGTGTGTTATTCTTTGTTTATGCTGGAATTTCTTGCTCAAAACTTACTAAGCATAAATTGCTTACTTCGTTCCATTGCTCCTCTGTTTTATAGATTTTTTTGGTTCTCCAGCTATCGGACTCGGGATCTTGACGTCGAAGTCGCCCACACTATCAAAGGCTCTTATAGGTACTCTTTTGGTTGAATTTTGATATGGCATGTATAGGACGACCCATTGTTGTTTTTCGAGTACTTTATGTGATGTATAAGTTTTGGATAGCCATGTGAAAATGGCTTATATGTGTTTAAGTATAATGTTATAATCATTTAGTGTGGATATGCTTGACAAGGATTGGCCACGGGGATGGTTAATCACTTTCATAAATTGTGCTATGTATGCAAAAAGGGCTAGTTGAACCATGAAATAGGTAAAGCCTACCTTAAAGGTAGATGCTGACAGCAGCAGTGACGTAGATTTGGAAAATCACTAAAAATAGTATGAATGGAATTAAATAGTGAATAAATTATGTAAACAAACCTTGAAGAATCTACTTTCATAGGAAAGTAACGAAACAATCATATGAACAGTACAGTAAGAGATATTCGGGTTCTTGTGGAACAGGGCCAGAACAGTTTCTGGATTCCCTGTTCCGCCTTTGGAAATTCACTATACATTTACCAGAGATAATTAGGGTCATACCATATATGTATGGATTCCTCTCTGAGTCTAGTTTCCATAGAAACAAACGGCATCAGTATTGAATCTCTGTGCAGAGAGATATCCAAGTCGTAATGGGAAAAGGTCAGTGTAGTCGACCCCTGTAATATGGGAGACTTTGACTAATAAACTGTACTAATTGGCCCGACCAAAAATTCTAGAAAAAAATACATAGGTGAGGACATGAGTCTAGTTCAGGGAAAAATCACCAAACTGATTTTCGAGTGGTGACACTCAAGATATGATTTTGAAGTGACTAGTACTCAGACTGGGCAGTGTCTGGAAGGAAATTTTTCAAAGTTTGTTAACATCTCGTGTCCGACTCCGGTGTCGGTCTCGGGTTCGGGTGTTACATTTTATTGGTATCAGAGCTACGGTTTAGTCGATTCTAGGACTACCGTAATGTTTTGGGTCTAGCTATACATGCCATTTTATGTGATTACTTGATAGTGTGGTGATTTCTGACAATTGTAAATGTGTTTATTTATAGTAATGGATCCCGATTGTGACCGAGAGGTAGCTGATGATCTTGAGAGTGTAGCGCCTGCTCCCGCACAAGGGACAGTGCCGGCAGACTCTCAACCTAATGCTAGTAATCCAAATGATGAAGCTAGACAAGCATTCTATAGCGTGATGAATGATTGGTTTAACCAATACATTCGAACTAATATGGCTGTTCCACAACCTCCATTCCCGACAAATACTACCCCGCACCTACAATACCACCGGTAACGGACCAAATAAGGTCAAATAAGCCCCCAGTTGACAGAATCCGAAAACATGGGGCTACTGAATTTAAGGCTATGGATAGCGATGATGCCGAGCAAGCTGAATTTTGGCTGGACAACACTATCCGGGTACTCGATGAGCTATCTTGTACACCCGATGAATGCCTAAAGTGTGCTATCTCCTTGCTACGTGATTCTGCCTACTATTGGTGGAGTACTCTGACTTCTATTGTGCCCCGAGAGCGAGTAACTTGGGAGTTTTTCCAAACTGAGTTTCGGAAAAAGTATATCAGTCAGAGATTTGTTGATCAAAAACGGAAGGAATTTCTTGAGCTTAAGCAAGGCTCCATGTCGGTTACTGATTACGAGCGAAAATTTGTTAGACTTAGCAAATACGCTTGGGAATGTGTTTCGTCTGAAGCTATTATGTGTAAACGCTTCGAGGATGGGCTGAATGAAGATATAAAAATGTTCGTTGGCGTTCTTGAAATACGAGAGTTCGTGGTACTTGTTGAAAGAGCTTGTAAAGCCGAAGAGCTTAGAAAAGAAAAGCAAAGAGTTGATGAGGGAACTGGAGAGTTTTGTAAAAGATCCTCGGGAAGGTCTCTTCAACAGACATCGAAGAGATTTCGAGATGATGCGGGCCAGTTTAGAGGCACTTCGGGCCTTTTTGGATGAGATCGTGATCGACCCCCTGTGGGTACACGAGGCACTTCGGTCGCCAGTGTTGGGAATGAACGTCGAGACAGGACGAAATGCCGATATTGCAGTAAATGGCATTCGGGGAGTTGTAGATTTCCTGACCGCTCCTGTTACAAATGCGGATCAGTTGACCACTTCATTAAAGATTGCCCGAGGTTGTCGGGACAGAATGCAAATCAGAGTGGGAGACCGGGTGCTACCACTGCTCGAGGTAGACCATCTGGAAATATGGGCAATGCTAGTGGTGGTCAGAGAGGATCTAGAGATGATATAACCAGATCCGAAGCCCGTGCGCCTGCTAGAGCTTATGCTATACGTGCCCGCGAGGATGCTTCTTCGCCTGATGTTATTACCGGTACATTCACTCTCTTTGATACTAATGTAATTGCTTTGATTGACCCCGGTTCTACTCATTCTTACATATGTGAAACCTTAGCATCCAGTAAGACTTTACCTATTGAGTCTACTGAGTTCGTAATTCGGGTGTCAAATCCCTTGGGTCGTTACGTGCTTGTCGACAAAGTGTGTAAGAAATGTCCCCTGGAAATTCGAGGTTCCTGTTTTCCGGCGGACTTGATGCTTTTGCCGTTTGATGAATTTGATGTTATCCTTGGTTTGGATTGGTTGACCGCGCATGATGCGATTGTGAATTGCAAGAGCAAGACTATTGATTTGAGGTGCGCAAATAACGAAGTAGTCCGAATTGAGTCTGCGGACTTGGAGGGGATGCCAGCTGTAATATCAGCAATGTTGGCACAGAAATATGTAAGAAAAGGGTGCGAAGCATACCTTGCGTATGTACTTGGTGACAAAGAATTAGAAAAGAAACTCGAATCTGTGCCGGTGGTTTGTGAATACCCGGATGTTTTTCCGGAAGAATTACCGGGTTTACCACCTGTTCGGGAGGTAGAGTTTGGTATTGAGCTTGTACCTGGGACTACGCCGATTTCGATAGCTCCGTATCGTATGGCACCAACCGAGTTAAAGGAGTTGAAAGCTCAGTTGCAAGAACTGACGGATAGAGGTTTCGCTCGACTAAGTTTCTCACCTTGGGGTGCACCAGTATTGTTCGTGAAAAAGAAGGACGGAACCATGAGGTTGTGCATTGACTATCGTCAGCTGAATAAAGTGACGATAAAGAACAAATATCCGTTGCCGCGCATCGATGATTTGTTCGACCAACTGAAGGGAGCCTCAGTGTTCTCAAAAATAGATTTGAGATCGGGCTATTATCAGTTGCGAATCCGAGATTCAGATATTCCCAAAACTGCCTTTAGAACGAGATATGGTCACTACGAATTCTTAGTGATGCCGTTTGGGCTCACTAATGCCCCTGCAGTATTTATGGATTTGATGAATCGGATCTTCAGACCGTATTTGGATCGGTTCGTAGTGGTGTTCATTGATGACATTTTGGTCTATTCAAGAGACGAGACCGAACATGCTGAGCATCTGAGGCTAGTGCTGCAAATTTTGCGGGATAAGCAGTTATATGCTAAGTTCAGTAAGTGTGAGTTCTGGTTAAGAGAGGTTAGCTTCTTGGGTCATGTGGTATCCGCGTCGGGTATTCGAGTTGACCCGAACAAAATTTCAGCCATACTTGACTGGAAACCTCCGAGAAATGTTACTGAAGTTCGGAGCTTTTTGGGGCTCGCCGGTTATTACCGACGATTTGTCAAAGGTTTCTCGATGATAGCCACACCAATGACGAAGATACTTCAAAAGGATGTTAAGTTCGAGTGGACGGAGAAATGTCAGAAAAGTTTCGACCAACTGAAAATTCATTTGACTGAAGCTCCAATTTTGGTGCAACCCGAATCAGGTAAAGAGTTTGTCATTTATAGTGACGCATCCCTACTTGGGTTGGGTTGCGTATTGATGTAAGAAGGTCGAGTCGTGGCCTATGCGTCGAGACAATTGAAGCCTCACGAGAGGAATTATCCGACCCATGATCTCGAACTAGCTGCCATCGTGTTTGCTTTAAAAATATGGCGACATTATCTGTTTGGTGAGAAGTGCCATGTATTTTCGGATCACAAAAGTCTCAAATATTTGATGACTCAACGAGACTTGAATCTGTGACAAAGACGTTGGCTTGAGTTGTTGAAAGATTACGAGCTTGTCATTGATTATCACCCGGGAAAGGCTAACGTGGTTGCGGACGCCTTAAGCCGGAAGTCATTGTTTGCTTTACGAGCGATGAACGTGCATTTGTCTGTTCTACCAGACAGTGTGTTAGTAGCTGAATTAAAAGCTAAACCATTATTGACTCACCAAATTCGTGAAGCTCAGAAAGTCAATGATGAATTGGTTGCAAAACGGGCTAAGTGTTTTCCGAACGAGGAATCGGAGTTTCAAATTGATGATGATGATTGTTTGAGGTTTGGAAATCGTTTGTGTGTTCCAAGGAATTCGGAACTCATTTCGATGATTCTGAACGAAGCCCATTGTAGCCGAATGTCAATTCACCCGGGGAGTACGAAAATGTACAACGATTTGAAACGTCAATTTTGGTGGCATGGTATGAAACGGGACATCTCCGACTTTGTTTCGAGATGTTTGTGAAAGCGGAACATCAAGTGCCTTCAGGATTACTCCAGCCGATCATGATACCCGAGTGGAAATGGGATCGAGTCACAATGGACTTTGTGTCCGGACTGCCCTTGTCAGCAAGTAAGAAGGATGCGATATGGGTTGTTGTTGATAGACTGACTAAGTCGGCTCATTTCATCCCCGTACGTACGGATTTTTCATTGGATAAACTAGCTGAATTGTACGTTTATCAAATTGTGAGATTACACGGGGTACCTGTTTCTATCGTGTCGGATAGAGATCCGAGATTCACCTCACGATTTTGGAAGAAATTGCAAGAAGCTTTGGGTACCAAGCTGCATTTTAGCACTGCTTTTCACCCCCAAACCGATGGTCAATCCGAGCGGATAATTCAGATACTTGAGGATATGTTGAGATGTTTGTGTGTGTGTAGTTGTTTGTCCCCCCCATTGCCGTGAGCTAAAGAAGAGAAAGGAGAGAATTTTGTTCATCCTTTTCTCATCTTCATGCTTGCCGAAACTAGAAAGAAAAAAACAAAGAAAAATTTTCTCATCCTTTGGTTCATCCTTGGCCAAAAATTTTAAGGAGGAAAGAAGAAGAAAGGTGAAGAGATTCGGCCATGCATGTAGCTAGGCTAAGGTATGTTTGATGATGTTCCATGAGATGCATGCATGTTTTAGTTGTTAGCTTGAGTTCTACTTGGCCCATGGTCTAAATCTTGCTATGTGATGGAATTGGCACTTGACCATGGATGCATCATTCTTGGTTGGTGTTTGATGTTGTGGTGATGAGGCATGAGGATGAGTTAAGATTCGGCCTAGGTGGAGGTTGTGTTAATGCCATTGCATGCAAAATATGAGGCTTGTTAATGATGCATGTGATGATGGCTTGATGATTCTTGAACCTCCTTTTAGCATTTTTGTGTGAGCACATATGTGCATTGGTTGCTAAATGGAGAAGAATCGGCTAGCAAGATGTGTGCTAAGGCCGAATGTAACTTTGCATGTTGATGAGCAATGCATGTGTTAAATCGATGAAAGGGGGAGGATGCTTTACTAGTGTGTGTATATGTGTGTATTAAGTGTTGAGATCGACCCCAAAAAATAGACATGCATATTCGGCCAAGGGGAAAGAAATTAGCTAATATGTTGTGTTGATGCATGATTTTTGCATGTATGAGACTTTAATGTCTACTGTATAAATATGGGCTAAGTGCCTTGTGTTCATCTTTTTGATGCCTAAATGATGAAATCAATTTATTTGTTTGATTAAGCTCAAGAGCAAAGGGGAAATAAATCCGATAAAGGGAAGGAAAAAGTGGTTGAATAGCTAGCGGAATCGTTCGACAACACCCGAGGTAAGTTCTTGAGTAAGAGAGCTTAAATTACAATGTGATTAAATCATGCTCTATGTGTGGCTATTGAGCCGAAATTGCAAGAATGATAAGTGTCTTGTGTTCGAGTTTTGCTAACGAAAATGAAATACGAATGTGCCATGATTTATTGTTAAATGTGCATGGTTATTTGAATGATGTCCGGGCTAAGTCCCGAAGGCTTTGTGCTAAGTGACCATATCCGGACTAAGATCCGAAGGCAATTGTGCGAGATACTAATTCCGGGCTAAGCCCGAAGGCATTTCTGCGAGTTACTAAATCCGGGTTAAGTCCCGAAGGCATTTGTGCGAGTTACTATAACCGGGCTATGTCCCGAAGGCATTTGAACGAGGAGCTATATCCGGTTAAATCCCGAAGGTACGTGATTTGGTAATGAATGAGCTTGCTGTAAAATTCCAGCGAATACTCGAAAAACATCCCAATATGGGGATATGTTACGTATGTGTTGAATTTAATCGAGCCCTTACAAATAAATGTTCGCTCAGTTGATAAACGAGCTACCGGCCTTCGGCTAAGTTAGTCTATTGTGTATGTACATAAGGGTTGTGAATGTTGTGAAGCAAGTTTGATATCGGTAAATTGCGTATTATGAAATATTCCATTTAGCTAAATGTGTGTTATTCTTTGTTTATGCTGGAATTTCTTGCTCAAAACTTACTAAGCATAAATTGCTTACTTCGTTCCATTGCTCCTCTGTTTTATAGATTTTTTTGGTTCTCCAGCTATCGGACTCGGGATCTTGACGTCGAAGTCGCCCACACTATCAAAGGCTCTTATGGGTACTCTTTTGGTTGAATTTTGATATGGCATGTATAGGACGACCCATTGTTCTTTTTCGAGTACTTTATGTGATGTATAAGTTTTGGATAGCCATGTGAAAATGGCTTATATGTGTTTAAGTATAATGTTATAATCATTTAGTGTGGATATGCTTGACAAGGATTGGCCACGGGGATGGTTAATCACTTTCATAAATTGTGCTATGTATGCAAAAAGGGCTAGTTGAACCATGAAATAGGTAAAGCCTACCTTAAAGGTAGATGCTGACAGCAGCAGTGACGTAGATTTGGAAAATCACTAAAAATAGTAGGAATGGAATTAAATAGTGAATAAATTATGTAAACAAACCTTGAAGAATCTACTTTCATAGGAAAGTAACGAAACAATCATATGGACAGTACAGTAAGAGATATTCGGGTTCTTGTGGAACAGGGCCAGAACAGTTTCTGGATTCCCTGTTCCGCCTTTGGAAATTCACTATAAATTGACCAGAGATAATTAGGGGTCATACCATATATGTATGGATTCCTCTCTGAGTCTAGTTTCCATAGAAACAAATGACATCAGTATTGAAGCTCTGTGCAGAGAGATATCCAAGTCGTAATGGGAAAAGGTCAGTGTAGTCGACCCCTGTAACATGGGAGACTTTGACTAATAAACTGTACTAATTGGCCCGACCAAAAATTCTAGAAAACAATACATAGGTGAGGACATGAGTCTAGTTTCAGGGAAAAATCACCAAACTGATTTTCGAGTTGTGAAACTCAAGATATGATTTTTGAAGCGACTAGTACTCAGACTGGGCAGTGTCTGGAAGGAAATTTTTCAAAGTTTGTTAACATCTCGTGTCCGACTCCGGTGTCGGTCTCGGGTTCGGGGTGTTACAGTTCTCGGGTTCCCAAGTAGCTTCTTCTATCCCGTGTTTGAGCCATAACACTTTTACTAAAGGAACCTTTTTGTTTCGTAACTCTTTCACTTCACGAGCTAGGATACGAATCGGCTCTTCTTCATAACTCATATTGGATTGAATTTCAACCTCTGATGGATTAATTACGTGTGACGGATCAGATCTATAACATCGAAGCATCGAAACATGAAAGACATCGTGAATCTTTTCAAGTTTAGGGGGCAAAATCAATCTATACGCAACTGGACCAACTCGTTCAGAGATTTCGTACAGCCCAATGAATCTCGAACTCAACTTGCCCTTACGGCCAAATCTGAGTATCTTTTTCCAAGGTGAAACTTTAAGAAACACTTTATCTCCCACCTGATATTCAATGTCCTTTTGTTTCAAATCCGCATACGATTTCTGACGATCTGTGGCTACCTTCAGACTTTCACGGATTACTTTTACTTTCTGTTCGGCATCTTTAATCAAATCAATTCCAAAAATTTTACTTTCATCGAGCTCGGTCCAAAACAATGGTGTACGGCATTTACGGCCGTACAAAGCCTCGTAAGGCGCCATCTTAATACTTGATTGAAAACTATTGTTGTAAGCGAATTCAATCAAAGGTAAATACCGCTCCCATGAGCCATTAAACTCAAGGATGCAACATCTCAACATATCCTCAAGTATCTGAATTATCCGCTCGGATTGACCATCGGTTTGTGGATGAAAAGCGGTGCTAAAATGCAGCTTGGTACCCAAAGCTTCTTGCAATTTCTTCCAAAATCGCGAGGTGAATCTCGGATCTCTATCCGACACAATAGAAATCGGTACCCCGTGTAATCTCACAATCTGAGAAACATACAATTCAGCTAGTTTATCCAATGAAAAATCCATACGTGCGGGGATAAAATGAGTCGACTTAGTCAGTCTATCAACAACAACCCAAATCGCATCTTTCTTACTTGTCGACAATGGCAACCCAGACACAAAATCCATCGTGATTCTATCCTATTTCCATTCAAGTATCATGATCGGCTGAAGTAAACCCGTAGGCACTTGATGTTCCGCCTTCACTTGCTGACATATTAAACACTTCGAGACAAAATTGGAAATGTCTCGTTTCATGCCATGCCCCCAAAACTGACGTCTCAGATCGTTGTACATTTTCGTACTCCCCGGGTGAATTGACATTCGGCTACAATGAGCTTCGTTCAAAATCATCGAAATGAGTTCTGAATTTCTTGGAACACACAACCGACTTCTGAACCTCAAACAATCGTCATCATCAATTTGAAACTCTGATTCCATATTCGGAACACATTCAGCCCGTTTTGCAACCAATTCATCATCGACTTACTGAGCTTCACGAATTTGATGAATCAACAATGGTTTGGCCTTTAATTCCGCCACTAACACATTGTCGGATAGAACAGACAAGTGTACATTCATCGCTCGTAAAGCAAACAGTGATTTACGGCTTAAGGCATCCGCAACCACATTAGCCTTTTCCGGGTGATAGTCAATGACAAGCTCATAATCTTTTAACAACTCGAGCCAACGTCTTTGTCGTAGATTTAAGTCTCTTTGAGTCATCAAATATTTGAGACTTTTGTGATCCAAAAATACATGGCACTTCTCACCAAATAAGTAATGTCGCCATATTTTCAAAGCGAATATGATGGCAGCTAATTTGAGATCATGGGTCGGATAATTTTTCTCATGTGGCTTTAATTGTCTTGACGCATAGGCCAAAACTCGACCTTCTTGCATCAATACGCAACCCAACCCAAGTAGGGAGGCATCACTATAAATGACAAACTCTTTGCCTGATTCGGGTTTCACTAGAATTGGAGCTTCAGTCAAATAAGTTTTCAGTTGATCAAAACTTTTCTGACATTTTTCTGTCCATTTGAACTTAACATCTTTTTGAAGTAGCTTCGTCATTGGTGTGGCTATCATCGAGAAACCTTTTACAAACCGTCGGTAGTAACCGACAAGTCCCAAAAAGCTCCAAACCTCAGTAATATTTCTCGGAGGCTTCCAGTTAAGTATGGCTGAAATTTTGCTCGGATCAACTCGAATACCCGATGCGGATACCACATCGCCCAAGAAGCTCACATCTCTTAACCAGAACTCACACTTACTGAACTTAGCATATAACTGCTTATCCCGTAAAATTTGCAACACTAATCTTAGGTGCTCAGCATGTTCGGTCTCATCTCTTGAATAGACCAAAATGTCATCAATAAACACAACTACGAACCGGTCCAAATATTGTCTAAAGATCTGATTCATCAAATCCATAAATACCGCAGGGGCATTAGTGAGCCCAAACGGCATCACTAAGAACTCGTAGTGGCCGTATCTCGTTCTGAAAGCAGTTTTGGGTATATCCGAATCTCGAACTCGCAACTGGTAATAACCCGATCTCAAATCTATCTTCGAAAACACTGAGGCTCCCTTTAGTTGATCAAACAAATCGTCAACATGTGGCATCGGATATTTATTCTTTATTGTCACCTTATTCAGCTGACGATAGTCAATGAACAACCTCATGGTTCCGTCCTTCTTTTTCACAAACAATACTGGTACACCCCAAGGAGAGAAACTTGGTCGAGCGAAACCTCTATCCGTCAATTCTTGCAACTGAGCTTTCAACTCTTTGAACTCGGTTGGTGCCATACATTACGGAGCTATCGAAATCGGCGTAGTCTCAGGTACAAGCTCAATACCAAACTCTACCTCCCGAACGGGTGGTAAACCCGGTAATTCCTCGGGAAAAACATCCGGGTATTCACAAACCACCGGCACAGATTCGGGTTTCTTTTCTAACTCTTTGTCATCAAGTACATACGCAAGGTATGCTTCGCACCCCTTTCTTACATATTTCTGGGCCAACATTGATGATATTACAGCTGGCAACCCCTTTAAGTCCGTAGACTCAACTCGGATTATCTCGTTATTTGCGCACCTCAAATCAATAGTCTTGCTTTTGCAATTCACAACCGCATCATGCACGGTCAACCAATCTAAACCGAGGATAACATCAAATTCATCAAACGGCAAAAGCATCAAGTCCGCCGGAAAATAGGAACCTCGAATTACTAGGGGACATTTCTTACACACTTTGTCGACAAGCACGTAACGACCCAAGGGATTTGACACCCGAATTACGAACTCAGTAGACTCAATAGGTAAAGTCTTACTGGATGCTAAGGTTTCACATATATAAGAATGAGTAGAACCGGGGTCAATCAAAGCAATCACATTAGAATCAAAGAGAGTAAAAGTACCGGTAATAACGTCTGGCAAGGAAGCATCCTCGCGTGCGCGTATAGCATAAGCTCTAGTAGGAGCACGAGCCTCAGATTTGGTCGTTGCATCTCTAGATCCTCTCTGACCACCACTAGCATTGCCCGTATTTCTAGATGGTCTACCTCGAGCAGTGGTAGCACCCGGTTTCCCACTCCGTTTTACATTCTGTTCAGACAACCTCGGGCAATCTTTAATAAAGTGGTCAACTGACCCGCACTTGTAACAGGAGTGGTCATGGAATCTACAACTCCCCGAATGCCATTTACCACAATACTGGCACTCCGCTCTGTCTCGACGATCAGTTCCAACACTGGCGACCGAAGTGACTCGTGCACTCACAGGGGGTCGATCGCGATCTCGTCTAGAAAAGCCCGAAGTGTTTCTAGATCGGCCTAAATTATCTCTAAATTTCTTCGATGACTGTTGAAAGGGCCTCCCCGAAGACCTCTTACGAAACTCCTTTACTCCCATATCAGCTTTTCTTTTCTCCATACTGAGCTCCTCAGCTTTGCAAGCTCGCTCGACGAGTACCACAAATTCTCGGATTTCTAAAATGCCAACACACAGATTTATATCATCATTCAGTCCATCCTCGAAACGTTTACACATCACGGCCTCTGAAGAAATGCATTCTCGCACGTATCGGCTAAGCCGCACAAATTTTCGTTCATAGTCGGTAACCGACATGGAACCTTGTTTGAGTTCAAGAAATTCCTTTCGTTTTTGCTCAATGAATCTCTGACTGATATACTTCTTTCGAAACTCGGTTTGGAAGAACTCCCATGTTACTTGCTCTCTGGGCACAACAGAAGTCAACGTATTCCACCAATAGTAGGCAGAATCACGTAGCAAGGAGATAGTACACTTTAGGCACTCATCGGGAGTGCAAGATAGCTCATCGAGTACCCGAATAGTGTTGTCCAACCAAAATTTAGCTTGCTCGGCATCATCGCTATCCGTAGCCTTAATTCAGTAGCCCCGTGTTTTCAGATTCTGTCAACTGGGGGCTTATTTGACCTTATTTGGTCAGTTGCCGGAGGTATTGTCGGTGCGGGGGTAACATTAGTCGGGAATGGAGGTTGTGGAACAGCCGTATTAGTTCGAATGTATTGGTTGAACCAATCATTCATCACACTATAAAAAGCTTGCCTAGCCTCATCATTCGGATTGCTAGCAATAGGTTGAGAGTTCGCCGGCGCTGTCCCTTGTGCGGGAGCAGGCGCTACACTCTCAAGATCATCAGCTACCGCTCAGTCGGGATCGGGATCCATTACTATAAATAAACACATTTGCAAATGTCAGAAATCACCACACTATCAAATAATCACAAAATGGCATGTATAGCTAGACCCACACGTATTACGGTAGTCCTAGAATCGACTAAACCGTAGCTCTGATACCAATTTAATTGTAACACCCCGTACCCGAGACCGTTTTCGGAGTCGGACACGAGGGGTTAACAGACTTAATTCCCTTATTTTCACAGTATATTTTAAAAATTTCCAGACAGCTGACTAACTGCGTTACTGTCACATTAAAAATCATATCTTGAGTTCCAAAACTAGAAAATTAGTTTCGTAATTTTTCCCCGAAACTAGACTCATATATCCATCCAAAATTTTTTTTCTAGAATTTTTGGTCAAGCCAATTAGTATAGTTTATTAGTTAAAATCTCCCCTGTTACAGGGTTCGACTACCCTGACCTTCTTACATTGCGACCTAGATATCTCCCTGTACAGGGCTTCAATATTGATGATGTTTGTTTCTATGGAAACTAGACTCGAAAAGGAATCTATACATATATGGAATGACTTTTAATTATCTCTGGTTAATTTATAATGAATTTCCGAAGTCGGAACAGGGAATCTAGAAACTGTTTTGGCCCTGTTTTGCGAAAACTTAAATATCTCATAATATACTGTTCATAGGAGCATTTCGTTACTTTTCTATGAAAATAGATTCATCAAGGTTCGATTACATAATTTATTCTCTATTTAATTCCATTCCTACTATTTTTTGTGATTTTTCACATTCACATCACTGCTGCTATCAGCATCTATTTTTAAGGTAGACTTTACCTATTACATAGTTTCCATGATTCAACTAGCCCTTTAGCATATATAGCACAAAATATGATCATGATTAACCATTCCAACGGCTAATCGTTCCCAAAAATTTCCATACCTCTTAATGAACATCATACAAGACGTTTATAATACTAAGCTCAAAGTGTATATAAGCCATTTTCGCATGGCTATCCAAATTTACACAAAACCAAAGGGTCCATGACCAACAACAAAACGAGTAGTCCTATACATGCCATTTCAAAGTTCAACCAAAAGTGTACCAAAAAGGGGCTTTGATAGTGTGGACAACTTCGACTTCAACAATCCCGAGTCCGGTATCTGACGAACCCAAAATCTATAAAACAGAGAATCAAAGAAACGGAGTAAGCATTTAATGCTTAGTAAGTTTGAGCCATGAAATTAGACACAACCAAAGTATAGCATTCATATGGCTAAACGGATAATCTCATATGCACAAATTCTCAATATCATACTTACTTCACATTACCAACCCTTATATTCATACACAAAAGATCAACTTAGCCAAGGCCGGAAGCTCATTAATTTACTGAGCGAATATCATTTAAACGGAATCACCACCCTAATGCATATACGAAACGTACCTCATCGTTGGGTTTTACGAGCGTATCAATTTAAATTATTACAGCAAGATCACTCGTTCTCAAACCAAGTACCTTCGGAGTTTAGCCGGATATAGCCACTAGCTCAAATGCCTTCGAGACTTAGCCCGGTTATAGTAACTTGCACAAATGCCTTCGGGACTTAGCCCGGTATAATAACTCGCACAAATGCCTTCGGGACTTAGCCCGGATATAATAGCTCGCACAAACGCCTTCGGGACTTAGCCCGGATATAGTAGCTCGCACGAATGCCTTCGGGACTTAGCCCGGAATTAGCCACTAGCTCAAATGCTCTCGGGACTTAGCCCGGTTATCATCCGAACATTCATGCACATATCAATAAATCATGACACATCTAATTTCATTTTCATAATTAGAGTTCAAACACAAGTCACGTATTAAGCATTCCCATTTCGGCTCACTAGCCACATACAAATAGCATGGTTTAGTTTGCTTTATAACACGATCTTTATGCACATACATTATGACTTAATCAAATCATAAACTAAGTCTCATTACTCAAAAACTTACCTCGGATGTTGTCGAACGATTTCGATGGCTATTCGACCACTTTTTCCTTCCCGTTATCAGATTTAGTTCCCCTTTGCTCTTGAGCTTAATTTAACAAATAAATTGATTTAATCATTTGAGCATCAAAAGAAGAACTAAAGATACTTAGCTCATATATATACATTAGACACTAAAGTCACATACATATGAAATCATGAATCAACTCAACATATTAGCCAATATTCACCTTAGCCGAATTTTCTAAGTCAAGATAAAGCCATCAACATGTTTACCTATGGCCGAACATACACATCAACCTATGTACTCATTCATGTGGTCGAGTATACATATTCCAATATGATTTCATTTCCATTTCGTTTAACACTTAACTTTACCACATGTCAAATAACCCATTTCTTTACTCATGTGGCCGATTATATTCGGTCATGCATACACACATAAAATCAATTTGGAGACTCTATCAATCCAACATACATTCGGCAATAGTCCATAATTCTCTCTCTCGGCCACTCATTTCCCACTTAACAAAGCTTCCATTCGAACTCGTTAGTGAGTATCAATTAACTTAAGCTATCTTTTAAACCTTTATTTATCACTTCATGCCAAACCAAAGACCACATTCGGCACTTTCATCCACCATTCTACCAAGCATGCAATATTCAACCACAACCAACTCACATTCGGTCCTAATTCATAACAAGGTGGCCGAATTCTTTTTATGGTTCAAACACTCATCCATCATCATTCACCTAACTTTAACATGAAACAACAAAACTCACCATTATTAACTACCATAGTCAAAAACCTTACTCAATCCAAAATCAAAATTTCATCATGGGTTACAAAAAAAATAACTTGATATCTCACTCAAGATCAACTAAAATTTCAAGAACTAATATGAACACCTTACCTTAATATTGACCTAAGATGGCCGATTGCTTCACTCCTTTCTTCCTCCTTTCAATTCGGCCAAGAAGAATCAAAGGACACAACTTGTTTTCATCACCGAATGCTCTTGTTCCCCTTTTTTTTTCTTTAGATTCGGCTAGCAAGAACATGAATGATGATCCCTTTTTTTTTTCTTTCATCATTTTCCTTTTTCCATTTCTTTATTACTAACTTTTTATTTTGTTGTTCCTCCCATGATGCACCAACATAACATGTCTATGACATGTTTTGCCCATCACCCTTTGTCATGGCCGGCCACTAGTAATTAAATGGGGGAAATTGACATGCAAGTCCACCCCTATGATTACATGCACTAATAGATCATTATAGGTTAACCTATCACATTTCAGAAGTGTCACACATAAGTCCTATTGACTAAATTCACATGTAATTTACTAAATCGAAGCTTAAAACTTTCACACATTCATAATCACATATTTTAGACAATAAATATCATATTCAAATAATTTGGTGACTCGGTTTAGCGGTCCCGAAACCGCTTTCCGACTAGGGTCAGTTTAGGGCTGTCACAGTTATCAGGGAGAAAAATTAGAAGATGAGGAGTGAAAAAGAGGTGGAGCCGAATTGGGAATTTGGGCATAGGAAATTCAGCCATAGAGGCTATATATAGGTTCCGAATGTGAGGTTGCCAGGCTAATGCTGAATTCTCCCTCACCTTGTTGCCTGAAAGCACATTTTTTTCTCCAAAGATCTAAAAGCCGAAATTCCCTTATTCTTCCTTCTTTTTCTTTGTGCAGATTCTCCATTCTTCCCTACTCAAAGTTTTCTTTTTGATTCACCTTTGGTTTTAAACGATTTCTACTTTTCTTTATGCCGAATAACCTTTTTCACCATACAAGTTTCAAGAGCCGAATATCCTCTGTGCCACCACTACCCTTTCCACTCGGTCAATTCTAGTGTAAGTGTTTTATTCTCTCAATCAGTTTTGCTAGTATCGATTACTCTATCCCTCACTTCTTCTAATTGGTTTTGGTAGGACTAGTATCAAATCCCAGTCATTTGGATCCCTGCCGATTTGCTCATTAGGTGTGAGATTTTGGTAAGATTTCTTTACTTCGGTAAGGGTTGGCTGAATAGGCTTTAGTAGAAAAGGGTGACATATGTTGGATACAAGTCACCCATTATGGTTTTAATGATAAAGGTTAATGAAGATTTGGGTAGCACTCGTGATTAGTGATAAAGGAAAAGCTAATAGGGTTTCGCGTTTCAGGTGAGGTTAAGGTAAGACTTCGGCTTTTGGTAAAGTATTCGATAAGTATATGTGAGTAATCATTGAGTGATATCGATTGTAGGTTTGCGGTAAGGGGGATCACAGCACGCTTTATTACCAGGTGTGTACATACACTGCACACACACAAGTAGAAGAGGTGCAAGAAGCCGTGGCCGAGGCTGCGAAAGTGTTAGGGCTGAATCGTTGGCATCAGGCCATATGCCCGCTGTTGGAGTAGAAGAGGCTTCGGCCTCACCCATAGTTGGGACTGGGCCATATGATTGGGCCGTGGGGGAAGATACATTATCGCAGGAAATGCTAAGGATTTTGGAAAGGGTCGCAGGGTCCTATAATGGCATGGAAAATCGGGGGTCCATTCTGGAACGACTTCGATCAAATGGGGCTGAGATCTTTAAAGGTGTGGCTGGTGTGGCTCCTAACGTGGCGGAGTATTGGTTGGAGGCTACTGAAAGGATAATGGAGGACTTGGACTCTTCTTCTGCACAAAAGTTGAAAGGGGTAGTGTCACTACTTAGGGAATAAGCTTACCAGTGGTGGCTGACAGTGAAAGAGGGCAACAAACCTGAGCAGGTCACTTAGGAGTTCTTCAAAACTGTGTTCCAAGAGAAGTATGTAAGTGCAAGTTATGTGAATGCTAGAAGGAAGGAGTTCCTGAACTTGACCCAGGGAAACAAATCTGTGGCAGAGTATGAGACAAAATTTCTACGCCTTAGTAGGTATGCAAGAGTTATGGTGGCAACGGACTGTGAGCGTTGCGTTAGGTTTGAGGATGGTCTTAGGGATAGCCTCAGAGTATTGGTAGCTCCACAAAGGGAGCGAGTCTTCTCGGAGTTGGTTGAGAAAGCAAAGATAGAGAGGAGGTGAAGTGCATTGAGTGCCTGAATTGGGAAAAAGAAAAAGGGTAAGAATAAAAGGGAAGCTGAGGCTCCTAGGGTTGGACAGAGGCCTAGGGCTAGGGCCAGAGATAATGGGCCGGTTAGAGCAGGGCCCACTGCTGTGAATCTAGGGGTGACACCTTGTGCTGACTGTGGGAAAGGTCATGTAGGCTAGTGTTGGAAGAGGACGGGAGCTTGTTTGGCATATGGATTTAAGGAGCATAGGATCAAGAATTTCCCTAGGATGCTAGTTCAGGTGCCAGGCATGGGTAGAGGTGATGTACAACCACTGAGGGGTGGTCAGCAGCTGCCCAGAGGCCATGGTTAGGCCAAGGGTGGAAACGGTTTGGGCCGTGGAGCACCGGGCAGAGGTGCTGGTCATGCTGAGGCGAGACAACCAACGTTGCAGCACGTCGTCGAGAGGACGGAGACGCTCCAGAGGTGAATATTGGTACGTACGTTAACCATAGTATGCTATTTATTTAGTTTGGAATTAGAATGCGCAGTGGGAGCGTGGTGTGGAAGTCTATGCTATGCAGCTGTACTAATAGTTGGGAATTTCAAGGATGAAATTTCTTTTAGGGGGTAGAGTGTAACGTCCCAAAAATCCCGAAATCCCGAACTTTCTTTTTTTCGATTTTGATAAAAATTGTGCTTAACATTCCTAGTCAAGTGTTAATTATGTGATAGTAAGTCTTGGTTAAGGTTTGAGTTTGAACTTAGGGGTGATGGAAATTATGGTTTAATTATTAAAAGAACCTTGTTGGCAAGTAGGTTGGCTTTTAAATAAATGAAGGAACAATTGGACAGAAGAAAGCCTTGTGGTGGAGTGGCAAGTGGCGTCATATGCATGACAAGGAGGTCCGGGGTTCGAATCCCTCCTTGCTCAAAAGAAGGATTTATTTTTGCTTAAGGGATGGACAGTGGTGGCGTTGGATATGAACACTGTAGGGAGTGATAAGAGGAGAAATTTGATGAGGGGATTAGGGAGTTATCAGGGAGAAAAATTAGGAGATGAGGAGTGAAGAAGAGGTGGAGCTGAATTGGGAATTTGGGCATAAGAAATTTGGCCATAGAGGCTATATATAGGTGCCAAATGTGAGGTTGCCAGGCTAATGCCGAATTCTCCCTCACCTTGTTGCCAGAAAGCACCTTTTTTTCTCCAAAGATCTAAAAGCCAAAAATCCCTTATTCTTCTTCTTTTTCTTTGTGCAGATTCTCCATTCTTCCCTACTCAAAGTTTTATTTTTGATTTACCTCTGGTCTTAAACGATTTCTACTCTTCTTTATGCCGAATAACCTTTTTCACCATACAAGTTTCAAGAGCCGAATATCCTCTGTGCTGCCACTACCCTTTCCACTTGGTCAATTCTAGTGTAAGTGCTTTGTTCTCTCAATCGATTTTGCTAGTATCGATTACTCTGTCCCTCACTTCTTCTAATTGGTTTTGGTAGGACTAGTATAAATCCTAGTCTTTTGGATCCCTGCCAATTTTCTCCTTAGGTGTGAGATTTTGGTAAGAGTTCTTTACTTCGGTAAAGGTTGGCTGAATAGGCTTTAGTAGAAAAGGGTGACATATGTTGGATACAAGTCACGCATTATGTTTTTAATGATAAAGGTTAATGCAGATCTAGGTAGCACTCATGATTAGTGATCAAGGAAAAGCTAATAAGGCTTGGCGTTTCAGGTGAGGTTAAGGTGAGACTTCAGCTTTTGGTAAAGTATTTGATAAGTATATGTGAGTAATCATTGAGTGATATCGATTGTAGGTTCGTAGTAAGGGGGATCGTAGCATGCTTTATTACTAGGTGTGTACATACAATACACACACACAAGTAGATCGGCAAATCTCGAAATGCTAAAAAGCCGAATGCCAAAAAGTCAAAAGTTTGGCTACGGTAGTCTTGAGAGTGTGCGAACACTTGTAAGGGGGAAACCGATAGGTTATTTGAGGCCCAATGGGCAACTCCATGAACTTGGGCCATGTTTTGGCCAACTGGGCCAGGATAGGCTAAGTGGGCCCGATGGGCTGTCGGCCCTATAATAGGCAAAATTGGTAACTTGATGTTAAGTGATGGAAATTATATGAAAGCATGTATATGAATGTGATTTGGGCCTAATGGGCCATATGAATGAGATTGGGCTTAGTGGGCCATATGCATGTATGTAGACTTGTTTGGGCTCTATAAAGGGTTTTGGGCCTAGTATCTGATAACTGTTTAATTGACATAAAACTTAATTAATTAATTGCGACCGTGGACGTGTCATAAGGTTAAGGTGTGGTAATGGGTATATGCATGTCTAGGATTGGATCTAGGGAGAGCTTGGTACTTAAGCGGTCTTAATGACTCACCTCCTCTTCTCTGGAATCCTACCTGGTGCCTAGTATCTATTCACTTTAGCCAACGAGGACTTGTTAACGGGCCAAGGTAAGTAATAAACCTAATAAAAAGAAATTATTGAAATGCCCCTAAGGGCAAAAATGACTAAAATACCCCTATATGTGGAATGTAAGACTTATGGATGTTCATGTATATCTGCTGCATACATACGATATCCTGTTTAGGTTGCATATGGGTTGGGAATTATGGAACAGAGGAAATATATGAGGATCGCATGGCTGCTTGATAACCGTGGGTCTACCGACGACTTTTAAGCCCAATATGTGATTGGCAGCTTGCTGCAATGAAGGTAGTTCCGCAACCGGGCTACCCTTGATGTGTATCGGATGGGTGGCTCGATATTTATATCCCTACATGATGTGTATGGTGGGACGGAGTTGATGTGTACTGGTTGGATTATTGGGGTGGGTTGCACTGCATTGCATTGCATGTATGATTTTATGGTGATTGATGAATGCTTATTACTCGTCGAGGGTTGTACACACTGAGTTTTCGTAAACTCACCCCCTCTTTTATTTTTCTCAGGTGATACCCAGTAGAAGGTTCGATGTTTTGAGGGACCCAGAGGTGGCCAGCTAGCAAGACGACTTGGACTTGTTTTTTTTTAAATAAATCATATAGTTTCTAGCTTATTAAGTAATTTCAGACTGGAATGTAAGAGGGCCTTCCCTTTTATTATTATTTGGATTGTTATCTTTATGCGTTGTAATTATGAGAAGGTGAACATGGGTTTCCTAAATCATAGATTGATTTTCTACGTTTCCGCAACTAAATTTTAAAATGACAGACCTTCATAAATCATATGTTTTAAACAAGCTTTCGCGATTGAAAGAGATTTTTTATAAGTTGATTAAGGTTTTGCATTTTAAGAAGGGTTTTCAATGAAAACAAGGTTTTCGGTAAAACATTTCAATGTGACGCGCCAGATTCGGCCATAGCGTCTAGGCCGGGTTTGGGGTGTTACATGCTCCCATGCACATGACCCAATACTTCTAGGCCCAAATTTGGGGCGTTACACGTGTGCTAGGCCATGTAGAGCATATTGACTTGATTTCTAATTAAACATTAGGGGAAACACGACTGTGTCAGCTAACTGTGTGTCACATACGGCTGAGACACACACCCGTGTCTCTGCCCGTGTGGACAAAAATAGGCTATTTACCAAGCCATCTTTCTCACCCAAATTGCAACCACCTAAAAACATCAATTGGCGTATAGCATAGTATCAATAGACATTCAAACCTATCTCAACCAAGCCTAATTCATGCTAATTCCATACCATCATCCATAAGACATACAAGTTTGCAAATAAGTCATTCACTTCATACCAATTTCACATTTGCAAACAACCTAAACGGTCACTTTCAATTATGCACTAAATTGCATAAAACGACAAGCATATCAATCTCAATTTCTAACCATTTGGTATCCAAAATGCTAATTCACAAACAACCATTCACCACAAGTATTTACATAGCAATTAGTAAATGCATAACAAAAGCCATTTGCACATATATATTCATCACCAAATATAACAAAATAAGCCAACTCTCATGGCTATTGTAACACCCCTAACCCGTATCCGTCACCGGAGTAGGGTTATGAGGTACTATAGATCAATTTACAACATATAGCATACATTTATCAAACATAAAGCATTCATTCTCACAAATCATTCAACACAATCACATTGTCCCTTATAAGGCCTATGAGGCCTTAAACATGCTTTAGAAGTGGTTCGGGACTAAACCAACAACATATGAAAATTTTGGAAACTTAGAAAAATTTTAGCCATATAGGGGTCACACGCCCGTGTGAACAGGCCGTGTGCCTCACATGGCTCCAGACACGCCAGTGTCTCAGGCCGTATGGAAATAGGGCATACATACTGACTTGGATCACACGGCCAACAACACGCCCGTGTGTCTAGCTTGTGTGCCCTTTGAAGTGACCACACACGTCTTTGTGCCAGGCCGTGTACTAGGCCGTGCTAAAACTGTAGGGTATACTGACTTATACCACATAGCCAGTCACACGCCCATGTGTGAGACCGTGTGGAGCATACTGACTTCAATTTAATTTCATCACCAAGGGACACGTGGCCGTGTAAAATGACCGTGTGTCACACATGGCTGAGACACACGCCGTGTCTCTACTCGTGTAGACAAAAATAGGCCATTTGCAGGGTCAATTTGCCACCTTTATTCATGCTTATCTAAACAACTCATGGTACCATTTCAACATACAATTAGGCAGCCACAATCTTCAACCAAATGCACAATTCATGCCATTATAATTTCATCTACTCCAAATCTCAAATCACTACCATTTACTTAGCCAAATACATGCCAAAACAATATCAATCTATATAGTCCATTTACCATAATTCATACTCACATAACTTCCTTGCAAATAACCACCCAACATTTAAAATCATACCTCATCAAGACATTTCTCAAGCATTTTATACTCCACAATGCAATTAACCATTTGTGCAACTATAAAACCATAACCACATTCATAGCAAACATACGAAAATAAGCCATCACTGATGGCTATATATAAAAACCAAAACATATACAATTTACAAGCCAAATCTCATGGCTATAATCACAACCAAAATACCACATCTAGCCTATACATGCCATATGCCAAATATGTATATTCCAAAAGTACCAAATTAGATGTTGGATAGTGTGATGATGTTCCCGATGACTCCTGGATCTGAGCTAGCCTTGATTCACTGTAAAACATAGAAAAATAACACAAAGTAAGCTTCATAGCTTAGTAAGCTCGTATGATATAACTCAACTAATCATAAACACAACATTCATCAATCTAAACATATTATCATGTACTTTATGATTTCTAATAAACCTTTCAACTACTTATTCATAAGCTTATATACAAACTTTGTAACTTCTTCAATTTTAAGCTTATAATATACATGTACATACCTGTACCAATCCATAACAAGTTCATACATACATGGAATGCCGTTGAATACTCAATGTCTAGCACACTAAGTGCCATATTCGATATCTCGCTCACTAACTACCGTACATAGCCTAAGCTATCTCAAATCGCACACTAAGGGCCATATATACCGGAATCTATCTCAATCTCGCACACTAAGTTCCATATATAGCCGAAGCTATTTCGATCTCGCACACTAAGTGCCATATATAGCTGATTCATCATCAAACATGATTGTAGTCCCGTATATACAATTTATGCAATCTCAAAGCATTAAAAGAATAATTATAATAGTGCTTATTACATACGAACTTACCTCGTGTACGAAAATAACGGAATGGACCGACTATTCAATTACTTTGCTTTTTCCTGGATCTAAGTCCGAATTACTCTTTTCTTGATCTTAATTGAACAAAATAGCTTGGCCAAATGAAAAGGAATGAAAATGACTTCTCAAGTCCTAGAATTGGTTGAAGATGAAGACTAAAAAGGTTACACATATTTTTATTTCATTTATTTAATCATTAATAACTAATTTACTAATATAACCTTTAAAAATCTTAATAATTTCCATAAAACCAAGCTCATAATTGTCCAATAACTCACTTATGGTGTAATTACCACTTAAGGACCTCTACTTTAAAGTTCTATAGCCATTAGATACCTTTAGCTAATAAAACAACACTTTTGCACTTTACGTGATTTAGTCATTTTTAATGAATTAAGCATTTAAATGGTAAATTTTTTTTATGGAACTTTCACGTAATTAATCTATCATGCTATAGAAATTATTAAAATAATAAAATAAATATCTTAACCTCAGATTTTTGGTTCTGAAACCACTATTCTAATTTGAGTAAAAACAGGCTGTTATAGCTATACACAAAACCAAACACTTAACATTTACAAGCCAACTCAAATGGTTAAATTCATTACCAAACTATATACCAAAATGACCATAATTCCTATACATGCCATACAACCAAAAACAAAAGCTCAAAAGTACCAAAGTGATAGCTTGATAATGTGATGAGATCTCTGACGACTCCCAATCCGAGCTAGCTTCGATATTCACTATAAAACATGGAAAAGTAAACAGAGTAAGCCATAAAGCTTAGTATGTTCGTATAGTAATAAACTCAACTTGTCATAAATATGCAATTCACATAATTGAATATATCAATATACAACTTATATTAATCCACAAACCTATCACATAATCATTCATAAGGTTAGATGTAAATTTCACAAGTTTCTTCGATTCAAAGCTTATTCGATTCATGTACATACCTGTACCATCTCGGACCAATCTCATACTCATCCATATCTTTGATATACCTGTTGAACCATTTAGAATACTGTTGGATACTCGGGAATCTCGCACCTTAAGTGCCAATACATAGCCGAAGCTATCTCAATCTCTGATCTCATATAATGCTCACTCTCGAGCTATCAACGGGTTTGCTCACACAAACTGACGGTCATGACATAGCTATACGGTGCTGCTCACACAAGCTGACGAGAATCCACAACACATGCTAGATAGCTCAGCCACCGGTATGACTTGCGGACCAACACCCAAATCACATAATCCTTATTGACATGTCATTCGTATCCAAATCTATTCCTAAGGTTCAATCGGGATTTCTCATTGCTGAATCTTCGTTGAACATATCCATAAGGGCATATTCACAATTTAATTAAATAATAAATCATTTAAAACACAATTAAATTAATACTTATTAACATACGAACTTACCTCTATCGTGAAAATAACGAAACAGATCGACTAGTCCAATACTTTTTTTCCCCGATCTAAATCCGAACTTCGCTTTTCTTGATCTATATGTAATCAAATTTAGCTTATTTGATTATAATTCTATTCAATTTAGCCCAAAAATCACATTATGGTAATTTTACACTTTTACCCCTAATATTTTAACATTTTTATAATTTAGTCCTTATCTCATAAAAATACAAATTCATGCAATTAGATCCCTACCCATGCTAGCCGAATTTCCCTTATTACCATAGCAGCCCATATTTTTCGTTTATTTCACATTTCTACCACAAAATTTCCACATTTCTCAATTTAATCCCTAATTAACAATTTTACCAGAAATCACTTAACAAATGTTATTTATCTAGCACAACCATACATTTTATATCATCAAACATAAAAATGCATATAAATTCATCAATGGAAAAACCCTAAACCTTTAACAATTTTGCAAATTAGTCCCTGGGCTAGCTAGATTAAGTTGCAACAATTTCAAAAACATAAAATCATTAAAAATAGGACAAAAATCATACCTAATTGCAAGAAATGAATTTGTCGAAACTTGAAAGCATAAAAATGGCCTCTCAAGCCCTAAAATTTGGGTGTAGAAGATGATATGAGCAAAAAATTTTGTTTAGTTTTATTTAATTAACCTTTATTTACTAAATACCAAAATTAACCTTTAAAATTATTACAAATTTCAAAAATACCAAGCCAATATCATCCACTATCTAATTAATGGACTAATTAACACAAAAGGACCTTCACTTTAACATACCATAGCTATTAGACACCTTTAGCTAATAGAACATAAGTTTTACACTTTACGCGATTTAGTCCTTTTTATCAAATTGAGTAATTAGACAATAAAATTTCTTAACAAAATTTTCACACAATCATAATATCATGTTGTAGACATTAAAATAATAATAAAATAATTATTTCAACATCAAATTTGTGGTCCTGAAATCACTGTTCCGATTTGACTAAAAACGGGCTGTTACATAAGAAGTACTCTGCTATTTCTTTTTTCATTTTAGGCCACCAATACAAGCTTCTCAAATCAGGATGCATCTTAACACTTCTTGGATAAAGAGAGAAGTGTCTTCGGTGAGCTTCCTTTAATAACTCTTACTTCAAACCATTTACAATAAGTACATACATTCTTTCCATAAATTAGAGTTCGTCATCTTTTCCTAGACTGAAGTTCGTTGCTTCATTAGACATTATATGTTGTTTGCACGCATCACATTTCTCATCATTTAGTTGCTCTTCCAAAATATGAAAAAGAAAGTTAGGTTAAATAGTCAATTCCAAAAAGAGTGATCCATCATCTGCTAGAAAAAGTTTGCTTGAAGGGATGCAAAAGTTACCACAATTTTCCTACTCAAGCATCTACTACTAGGTTAGCCTTTCTAGGATGGTATTCAATTTCCAGATCATAATTTTTCAGAAGCTCCATCCATTTTCGTTGGCGTAGATTCAAATCTTTGTTTGCTATCAGGTACTTTAAACTTTTATGGTCTGAAAGCACCGACATTTTTCTTTATAAAGATAGTGTCTCCATATCTTTAATGCTAGCAACATTGTTGCAAGCTCTAAGTCATGAGTTGGATAATTATTTTCATGTGGTTTCAGATGGCAAGATACATATGCCATAGTTTTTCCTCTTCACATAAGCACACATCTTAGCCTATTAAGGGATACTTCTGTGACTGTAATGTACTCCACGCCAGGCGCTGGCTAGGCTAATATTGTAGCTTCAGTTAGAACCATTTTCAACTTATCAAAACTCTTCTGACATGCCCTTGTCCATTCAAACTTTCTTTCTTCCTTAACAATCGTGTGAGAGGTGTCGCCAACATGTCGAATCCCTTTACAGACCTTCTTTAGTACCACACCAAACCTAGGAAGCTACATACTTCAGTGATGTTCTTTGGCAAATTCCTCTCAAGCACAACTTTGACTTTATCAGGGTCTACTTTAATGCTTTCAGTAGAAATAACATTTCCAAGAAAATGATTCGCATTTACTAAACTTGGCGTACAACTTGTTCTGTAACACTCCTCACCCGTATCCGACGCTAGGATAAGGTTCATGGTGCTACTTGACTTAAACTCAACCAACTGTAAAAAACTGGTCTGTGAAATTTCAAACAATTTAAAAACTTCTCCTTTCATAAGAAACTACCTTGTATATGGGCTTACGAGGCCCAATCGTAAATTCAGGGTTATTTGCAACCCAACCGAGACCTCATGAAAACTTAGAAAAATTTTGTGCATCAAGACTCCACACGCCCGTGTGGGTATAGAACACACGACCGTGTGCCAGGGACACACCCGTGTCCCAAACCCATGTCTGAAATCATAAGCATTCTGCCAAAACCATACGACCCTCGAACACACCTGTGCCCTATAATCGTGTCCTTCACACGGCCGATACACACGGCTGTGTCTCTTGTCTGTGTGCTACAAACATGCATACTGACTTTATGACACGGCCTGAGTACACGCCTGTGTGGCCTACCCGTGTGCTAAAATGACTTTAAAAATTTAGGTGCAGGGGACGCACGGCCATAACACATGCCCATGGGTGTGAGCCGTGTGTCACACATGGCCTAGACACACGCCTGTGTATCTTACCCATGTGGACAAACTAGGCTATTTCCCAAGCCCTTTTGTCACCCATTTTGCACAACCTACACAAGATCATTTCAATATATAAATCTCATCACAATGGGCACTAATTCATCCATAAAAAGAACATTATAGGCATTCATCAAAATGAATAATAGCCATTATTCCAGGTTTGATTACAAAATGAAGGGCCTTTGACTTAAGCCAAAATACATGAACCAATCTCTTAATACAACATCCTAGTCTAGCCCTATACATGCCATCATCAAAAATATAAATCCAACTATACCGGGTATTACGGCCAATAGTGTGATCGATATCTCTGACTTTAAGAGATCCTTAAGTTAGCTTGATAACACTGAAAGAAGAGGGAAAGGAAAGAGAGTAAGCGTAAAGCTTAGTAAGTTGCATATAAATAAATATACAACAACAATATCACCATTTAGTCATCATACTTATAGTTCAAAGGTAAACATAATTTAACTTACTCATTATCATCTACTCGAGTCACATTCTCTAAATTAAGCTCGTTACTCATGCTTACCATATAGGTACCTGTACCACTCACAATATGATTATTCTTTCTTTATAAAAATTTATCTATAACTCTTATCATTGAAACGTTTGGAATACTACTGGATATTTTATGAACCTTCAACATGGGATATATTGCCAATGCCATGTCCCAGACATGGTCTTACACTGGCTCTCATATACGAGTGTTGATGCATGTCCCAGACATGTCTTACACTAGCATATCTCTTAGCCAATGCGTGTCCCAAACAAGTCTTACACTAGCTATCTCTGTCGAGGCCGATGCATGTCCCAGACATGTCTTACACTGGTACTCATCTCTGTGCCGATGCCATATGCCAGACATGGCCTTACATTGGCTATCATAGTATGGCTGATGCATGTCCCAGACATGTCTTACACTAACCCTCGTCTGGATGCCGATGCCATGTCCCAGACATGGTCTTACACTGGCTATCATAATGTGGCCGATGCATGTCCCAGCCATGTCTTACTCTGGCGCACAAATCGCCCAAATGTCTTGGTACAAATATCTTGTTCGTATCCTAATGTTTCAATGGGATATTTCTATTATCTCAAACATTACTAGACATTCTCAATTCATAACTTGACAACTCATACAATATCAATTCAATGGTGATATGAATACAAGTATTAACAGTGTAGTTGTATCATTTACATACAACTTACCTCGGTTCACAAAAAATACTCGACTATTCGGTTTAGTCGGTTTGCTTGACCTTCCCCCGATCTAGGTTCAAATTTGGTAATTCTTGATCTATAATGACAATATGCACTCATTTAGTCACTAATTAGGATTAAGCAATCATAAATTTATGTCTTTGGTAAAATAACCATTTTGCTCCTAGACTTTGGCAAAATGACCATTTTACCCCTATGCCCGAAAATCAATTTTCATCAAATTTTGTTGTATCTTAGGCCTAACCAAACTATTTTTACTATTATAGCAACTTCGAATTATCACTATTTCACATACTTATTAACTATTTTACAACTTATGCAAAATAACCATTTTAGGTGTTTTCATGCTAACACCTTTTACAAAAGTTGTTTATAACACAACTAGGACTCATATTCCTGCATAAAAACTTAATAAGAATCACAAATTCTTTCATGGCAACACTCTAAACTCCTAACCATTTTGCAAGATGTCACCCTCATTTGAAAACTCATGCTTCAAAGGTCTCAAAAATGCAAAAATCATCAACAAAGGGTGTAGGAATCACTTACTTGTGAGAGCTTTTAGTTGCTGAAAATTTTCAGCCTTCAAAACTCCATTTTTGCTGATATTTTCGGTGGAGAAGAGAGATGAAGAAGAAAGAAATGATAGCTAGGCTTTTAGGCACTATTTTATCACTAAATCATGACATCATCCACCTAACCCTTTGACTATTTGCTTAAAACCCATCACATGGCTGGCCAACACTAATAAAAAGGGTGTAATTTCCCTTTGAAAGCCCTCAATTTAAGTTCTTTAGCTATTTAACTCATTTGGGTACTAAAATGCAACTTTTGCCTTTTATGCGATTTAGTCTTTTTTCGAAATTGGGCTAGAAAACATTAAAATTAGCTCACCAAATTTTTCATGCACTAATAAAATCATACTATAACCTCATAAAAATAATAAAATAATTTTTTTCTAACTTCGAATTTATGGTCCTGAGACCACTATTTCGATTAGGCCCTAAATCGGGCTGTTACATATTCTCTCACAAAATCCTTAGTACAATCCTTAGGTGTTCTTCATGACCAACTACACTTCTAAAGTAGATTAAAATATCATTGATGAAGATGACTACAAAGCAATCCAAGTAAGGCTGAAACACCTTATTCATCAAATCCATTAATACCATTGGTGCATTCATTAACCCATACAACACCACCAAGAACTCATAATGTCCATATATTAGTGAAACACAGTTTTTGAAACCTTTTCACCTTTGATGTTCACTTGATAATAGCCAAAATGCAGATTGATTTGGAGAAGATGGTAGCTCCACTTAACTGGTCAAACAAGTTTTCTATTTGAGGTAGTGGATAATTATTCTTTATAGTTATTTTTTTAGTTGGCAGAAATCAATGCATAAGCAAAAACTCCCATCCTTCTTCCTTACAAACAAGATTGACACTGTAACAACCTAATTTCAGTAAAATCAGAACAGTAGTTTTGGGACCACAAATTCGAGCTGAAAATAAAATTTATTTTTATTTTATTATATGGATCGTATTATGTTAGAAATGTCATGTGAAAATTTTGAAAGGAAAATTTTATCGATTATGTGTTTAATTATGAGAAGGACCAAACCGCATAAAATGCAAAAGTTGAATTCTAGTAGCTATAAGGATTAAATAGATATGGAATTCAAAACTAGAGATCCTTATATGGTAATTAGACCATTAATGAAAAGTTAGTAGATATTTTTAGATGATTCATCCATGGAAAATTAGAAAAAGGCTAAGGACTAAATTAGAAATCAAAATTATTAAAAGATGATAAATTATTAAATAGAAATAAAAATCATTTTTATCATCTTCTTCCCCAAAATAATAAATGGAAACCCTAGGAGAGAGAGAAGAAACTTTCTTGGCCAATGGGTAAGTATTCAAGCTCCATTTTTAGTAATTTTGATATTTTTGAAACTGGGATAGTCTAATCTATCTATTTAGGGGATTAATTTGAAAAGTTATCAAAGTATGGAAAATGGGTCATGGATGTATATGCTAAAAATTAGAAATTTATGTTAGAAAATGAAAGGTTGTTGATAAATAAACGACTTTTACAAAGTGATTTTTGATGAAAATATGATTTAGGGACTAAAATGTAAAGTTGTGAAATTTGATGAAAAATTATAAAATTTTATGAATACATGTGCTGTAAATTTTATAATGGGATTTTGGTTAGGCTTGGAATAGGGAGTAAATTGCAAAAAAATTATTTTCCGAGCCTAGGGACGAAATGGGAATTTATGAAAAAGTTAAGGGCAAAAATGGTAATTTTTCCTAGGATAAAAATTGAGTCCACTTGAATATAAGATATGATAAATTGATGTCAAATTTACTCTGGATAGACCAAATTTGGAGCTAGAATGAGGAAAAGAGGAAAAAGTCGGATTAGTAGATTTTTCGTACACGAACAATTGTCGAGGTAAGTTCATGTAACTAAATTGTGTTTATTTACATACTTGCATTGATTGTGTTTATGTAAATTGTATAAATGTTATAAATTTGTGAAAATGATTACATATCCAATCAAGCCCGATAAATAAAAATGTTTAAATTAAATGATAATGCCCGATAGATGATAAAGGATAAACGATGAGAATGTTACTTATATGCTTGAAATGAATGTGGAATGTGTTTATTTAAATTATATGAATGTCATGGATGTATGAAATATTCACATGCCCGATAATGCTTGAGAAAAATGTTTAAATCTCGGCTGAATAAAGTGGAAAATCGATGGATATGTGATTTCCCAAAACGAATGAGGTCCTGCATTTGTTGCTGACGGGATGTAACGCGAACGAGTAATCCTATTGACCTCATTTATGGAAGGATTTAGCCCGAATGGGTAATCCTGATATGAGTCCTCTCGAGCACATGTTATGTATTGGATTTAGTCCGGACGGGTAATCCAGATCAAGCTCTTTTGAGTATATGTCATAAAAAAGATTTAGCCTGGATTGGTAATCCTATTGTTTGTATGCATGTGTGGCTTGAGAGTGTACTCTCTGAAATAGTACTATATGGGTACCCTTGAATATGAATTAATGGATCCTAATTTGTACACCTCAAGTGTACTACCTGTGTAACCATCAAAATTTTAGATAAATTCAACAGGTAAAAATCTTGGTATGAAAAGATATGGATAAGAAATGAGTTATTACTTGTATCCATCTAAATACAAGCAAATGATGATACATGACAAATGATACATGAAAACATGAGATGATGATATTTGTACATGGACTTTATTTGATGAATACAGGTTCATTCTTGATTATAGACTTGTACACCTTGAGTGTACTAATTGTGACCTTGATATTCTTGATTATAGCCCATATATGTTTTGATGTTATTATGGAATATATGACTAACAAGGGCAATGAGAATGTGTGTAGGGCTTGAGGTCAAATTGATTAATTATGCCTTACATAGTTACCTCAAAATAGAATGAATGGTAAGTTAAGTACCATGTTATACGAACTTACTAAGCATTTTATGCTTACTTAGTTTTATTTCCCTATTTTAGAGTAAATCAGAAGCTCGTTGGATTGGAAGCTCGACGGAGATCACTCACACTATCCATCGGCCTATGTCAGTACAATATGGTAAAGCAATTATGGTTACAATGGCATGTATAGATTATATTGGCTAAATTGGCATGTAAATGTAAATGATGCTTGTAATCTGACCATTGGAATGGCTAGTAATGATTTGTTTTGATATAATTGTAATGTCAAACTATGATAGCTACATCTATGTTAAGTAGTTGATCAAAATATGTTTAACGCATGGATTGAACCAAGGTAACATGGTAAATATGTATGCATGCAATGATATGCCAGGTTGAATGATGGAAATTGCCTAATTTGAATGCTTGGAATGATTGGATTGCACTTGGTATGTTTTGGAGCAGGAAAATGATGAATTTGGGTGACAAATAAGGCTAGGAAATGGCTTTATTTTGTCCACATAGGTAGACACATGGGCATGTGTCTACGCCGTGTGTGACACACGGCTGAGTACATGGGCGTGTAGTTAGGCTGTGTGTCCCCTGCACATTAATTTTGAGAAATAGAATGCTCAGAATTGAGCACAAGGGTAGATACACGGGCATGTGTCTCAGCCGTGTGTGCTACACGACCTAGAACATGAGTGTGTGTCTTGGCCGTGTGAAACCTGCACCTAATTTCAAATTGAATTAATTAACCACGCAGCCTAGCACAGGGGCGTGTGGCACGGCCGTGTCCAGAAGTCAGAGAGTTACACAGGGTCAAACACGGCCCGCAACACGGGTGTGTCCCAGGGTCACACGGGCGTGTCCTTTGGACTACACAGGTGTGTGATCCCTGCACCTTGGAAAATTTTTGAAATTTCACGAAAAATTCTAAGAGTTTTTGATTAAGTCCCGACTCGATTCCAAAGCTCGTATTGGGCCTGATGGCCCAATTAAGGGATGTTTTGAATGATCTCGGTAAATTAATAGTAATTTACATAAATTATTTGTAAAAAATGTTTCAAAAGTTTCGGTAATGCTTCGAAACCCTATTCCAACGATGGATACGGGTTAGGGGTGTTACAGACACGCCTTAAGGTGAAACAAGTGGTCGAATAAATCCCTTTTTGAAAAGATCCTATAGCTATGTCTTTAATTTCTTCAGTACTAGTGGCGCCTCTATAGAGGGCACAGAATATGAGCGCAATACCAAGCTTTAACTCAATAAAAAATCCTAGTTTTCTATCTAGTGGCATACTTAGAAGTTCTCCTAGAAACATATCGAAAAACTCTTTTACAATCGAACTTGGTTGATATCCATTCTTGGCTCAGAAAAGTCCATAATATAAGACAAGTAGGCATATGCACTCTTAACCAATAATTTTCTAGTAGATACTACGTAAATTATTAAACTCGTAACGCCCCAAATCTCAAAAATCCTGTTAAAATTATTTTTGTGTGTAGTGGTGTGGATGTATGTCTGCCTTAGTGGTTAAGTGCTCTGGGAGTGTTTGGGAAGTCTTGGGTTCAAGCCTTGGCTTGAGCAAATTTTTGCTCCTACTTGAATAAACCCTTATTTTCTGATATAGGCTTCTTAAATTAATGTGGGTAAAGTATGTCATAAAAAGCTTGTTGGTCCAAAGGTTAATGGCCTGTTTCTATTGCCAAGAGACTTGAGTTCGAGTCTTACTGCATGCAAAAGGGTGTTTTATTTTGCTTATTGCCTTGTAAGAATTTGTGTGTTAGTGGAACTCTATAGCTTGGACGGTTGAGGAGTTTGAGAGGTGTAGAGAGTGTGGCTGAATTCTAGGGACTTGTTGGAGAAAAATTCGGCTGTTGGAGATTTGGATAGGTGGGATATGCTTGAGGGATTTTAGAAGTGATAAGGGGAGAGATTTTAGGAGTTTGAAGGGAGTGGAAGAAGGGTGTGCCGAATTGGGACTCTCACTCTTGACAAATTTTGGTTTTGGCAGTCATTGTAAGTTTGATCTTGTTTTCTTCAGTTCTTTTTCCCTTAATGCCGAATTCTGTCTTTGGTATTGCTTTGTTACCTTTCAACGGGTTTTTGGTATTACCTTTTGTAACACACCGAATTTAGGCCTAGAAGTATTGGGCCTTGAGTGCGGGTTCGTAAGGAGGTTGTATATAGGTATTTAATTGTGCAATGAAATAACACAATTAAATGTCTGCTTTGGTGGTTAATGGCCCTGAGAAGTGTTAGAGAAATCTTGGGTTCAAACTTGGGCTTTAGCAAAAAATTTGGTATTAAGTGAAAAAAAAACCTGGATGCTTGGATGAGGGTTTTTAAATTATTGTGTTAAATAAATGACACAAGGAAGCTTGTAGTCTAGTGGTTGTGGCATCATTAAGGTTGTATGGGAGCCTGGGTTCAAGCCTTGGCTCTTGCAATTTATTTTGTTTTTTTTAAGGGAACTTGGACTTTGGCCTCTAGACCTTATAATTAATTGGGGATAAAATATGACACAAAAAGCCTTGTGGCTTAGTGGCAAGTACGTGTGGAGCATCTGAGGGGAGGCATGGGTTCGAATCCCATGGCAAGCAAGGAGCATTTAATTTGCTAACAGGGGGGCGGCAAGAGTTGGTGTTGAATTTAAACTCTGATGTTGGAGGGATCCCACATCAGGAAGCTAACATAAGAGTGGTTGCGAAGCTGGCTTTAAATAGAGGGAACCATAAGGAGAGTAAAGGTACCTTTTCTTGGCTGATCCCTTTCGCTGTATGGCGTGCTCGTTTGGGTTGGGCGTCGGCTAAAAGTGCTCGGAGCGTGGATTAACTCCAGTCTCCTATCAGGTGTGTATGAAAGGGGTCATGTGGGCCTAATGGGCCTACGGGCCCAATTGGATAAGTTGTTTGATTGTGTAGTAAATATTGGACTAGGCTAGGTGAATCTCATATTTGTGGCTAGATTTGGGCTAAAAGGGCCACACGAGCGTGTGGGCCTATTTGGGCCGAGAATAGGCTTTAGGCCCATTCGTATTGTTATCCCTGTTTAGAATACTTTAGTTTACCAAATTACTAAAATGCCCTCGATTTGTAGAATTACCATTTTACCCTCAATTTATAGAATTACCGTTTTACCTTTGATTTACAAAATTACCATTTTACCCTCGCTTTACAAAATTACCGTTTTACCCTCGATTGTGTAATTACTGTAGGATAGAATTACCAAAATACCCCTAGTTTGTAAAATTACCAAAATACCTCTAGTTTGTAAAATTATCAAAATACCCTTAATTTGTAAAATTACCAAAACACCCCTGATTTACAAAATTACAGAAATACCCTTGATTTTCTAAAAATTATAGAAATACCATTAGTTTACAAAATTACTAAAATACCCTTGTTTTGTAGATTTACCAAAACACCCTTGTAGGATGAAATGACTAAAATACCCCTAATAGGTAAAAAGACCATAAAGCCCCTGTAGGGTAAAGTGACCGTAATACCCTTGTATGGTAAAATGATGAATATGCCCTTATGTTCCGTATGACTGATGTGCTTAAGATTTACATATATTGATATTGGGTTAGTTAAGTTTGAGTGACAGGTGGTGGTTATCATAGGTGATTGATTATGGAAACGTTCCAACTTCAACCCATAATAGGTGTGTACTAACCATCGTAGTAGCTTAGATTAATATTTGCTGAGAAGCTGAAATGCTAAAATACCGGCATTTCAGGAACTTGTAATGTTGCGTGTGGGTATAGATGCAATAAATACGATAAGATCGGTGTTTGGATCGATAGAACGGGTAAGAACTCAATTTTGTGCATGATGGTAAGTTGGGCCTCAATGGGCTAGAATTGGGCCAAATGGGCTTTTGGGCCCATTTGGGTAAAATTGATAGAAAATGGAATTTGGAAAAGTTGCATGTTAACACGGTTAGTACTGTTGTAAAATTTGGGTTAAGCAGGCTTAGTGGGCTAAATCAACATTCGTAGGGCCCATTAGGGGTTTTGGGCCCAAAAGCCCGAATTTGATAAGTGGGTTAAAGATCATTGTTTAAACACTCAAAAATATTGACAATTGTAATGAACATGGAAAACCCTGATTTTTGGTAAAATTACAAAAATACCCTTATAATATGAAAAATGACTGTTTTGCCCTTGTGGGCAAGTGACTGACTTGGACTGTGTGGTTGACGGATTTGATTGTGAATATATGTTAGTGATATGAATGACTTGACTGTGATTGTTTGATTCAAATATGGGCATGACATTCTGCATACATGACATATTGCATGGGATATGGGTTATATTGATGGAGGAAGTGTTAAAAGGGCTCTGCCCTAGTTTACCGAAACGGGCTTTGCCCCAGTTTATCAGAAAGGGCTTTGCCCCAGTTATTAAAAGAGGCTAGGCCTCTAGTTATATGATAAAGCAGCTATGCTGCCAGTGGAGAGTTTGGTTGGGTGGGTTGAGTTATTCCCCACATGGAGAGCTTGGTTGGTACGGGTGGAGAGTAGCGGATGGTGGGTTGAGTAGTCTCCCCAAATGGGCTTGCATACATTCATTGACATTACATGTGATATTGAAATGGGCTTGCATACATTCATTGACATTACATGTGATATTGAAATGGGCTTGCATACATCTATTGACATTACATGTGATATTGAAATGGGCCTAAGGGCCATACCGTTTATAGTAAAGGCTTCGACCCAGTGATATGATTTATGAAAAGGCTTCGGCCCAGTGATATGATTTATGAAAAGGCTTCGGCCCAGTGATATGATATATGAAAAGGCTTCAGCCAGTGATATGATTTATGAAAAGGCTTCGGCCCAGTGATATGATTTATGGAAAGGCTTCGGCCCAGTATATGTCAAGACTAAATAGGGCTTTGGCCCAGATTGTACTGATACTGTGTTATTTATTGTTTGTTTGTTATTGGGGTTACACACTAAGTTTTCGTAAAGTCACCCCGTTTCTAACTGTACAGGTAATCCTTGAGCTTAGATGGTTTGGAGCTGCGAGGGACGCAGATATGGCCACACTACTGTTTCTGTTTCTTTTAATTGCAATAAGTAGCCGATTTATTTCTTTATAAATTAATATTATTATTTGGTTTTGGGTTGTAATAAGGCCATTTTAATTATTTTTCTGAGATTATTTTATCTTATACCCTATATTTTTCTGATAACAATATGAGTTAGACCTAGGGCGCGTTTCCAAAATGATAATTGTTTTCAAAATAATGCAACGATACAATTAATCGATTTATCAAAAATATCTACTTAAATGAATTCCAACTCGTTTTTCTCAAAACCTAACCTAGCACCAAAGTGTGGCAATGGTTGTGGGCATGTCTAGGATTGGATCCAATCAAGAGCTTGGTACTTAAGCAGCCTTCTAGGCTCACCTCCTCTGTTTCGGATACCTACCTGGTGCACAGCTTCCATTCACTTTATTAACTTAGCAAAGACTATCTTTTAAAACACTAAGAAGGATGTTGAAAGAGGCATGGGTTTTCTTAAAAATTTCAATGTGACACGTCGGATCCGGCCATAACGTCTGGGCCGGGTTTGGGGTGTTACACCTTTCTTGGGGCTGTGTGTAGCAGAGAAACTTCGAGGTGTGACAAAGTTTCTTCTCTCGGTTTCTTTTCTTGATCGAACTTTTCCACTTTCTCCCTCCCTCATTCAATTTGCTTGAGCAAATACCTTTTTGATCCCTCTCCGCTCTTCTTCTTTCTTTCAAGTACGTTTCCCTTTTTGAGCCTTGGCCGAATATCACTTGCCTCCTCTCCCTCTCTACTCATTTGGTTTTCTCATTTCTAGCCGATGGTTCTCTTCTTTTTGAAACTGAATCTCTCTGCTCTTGTTTAAGGTAATTGGTTTTTTTCATTTGGGTTGTTGAATCTGTGGCGTATAGTCAAACTTTACTGCTGCCACTATCTGGGTTAAGGCTCACGACTATTCTTTTTCCTCTTTCTCTCTGTCGAATTAAGTTTCCCCTCTAACACTATCTTGTATCTACCATCTCTGACAAGGGTGTGACTGTCCATCTCGTGTTCCAATTTTAGAACATATCATTGCAGGCCGACTACTCCTTGGTGGTGGTAAGTTGTTGTCCACTTGGTTCTAATCATATGTTTATGGTTTAGTTAACAAGGTTAGAATGCAATGCAGACTTTGCTAAGGTTTTGGGAGGCAGCTTGATCAGTGGTTCAAGTGAGAAACCATTTGTAGATTCAAGGTAGGTAACAAATTTCCATTGTGAGGATTAGGTGCTATTACTGATGTTGCGGTATGTTTGAATCTAGGTTCGGCATCGTGGAGATTTGCGCATCTTTCGCAAATAGGTGTGTGAGCATCACTGCTATTAGATGTGAAACCGGCAAAAGCCGAAAAGCTGAAAGGTGAACAGTCGACACCATTCGGGGCATATGACCTCGTGTGGCAAGCCGTGTGGTAAAACATGGCCGTGTGGTCGATGACTTGGCCATGAACGCTTTCATGGACCGAAACGATATTAAGCCATTTTGGGCTGAACTGGGCCGTGTAGATCCAATGGGCCTGTGGGTCCCACATGGGAAAATCACACAAAAGTGTGGTAAATATTGGGCCAGGCTATGTAAACCACACGGCTAAGGCCATTTCTAGGCTATATGGGGCATACGAACAGGCCCACATGGGCCCGAAATATGGGTTGTAGGCCCATTATCATTGATTAACTGTTAAGGTTGCACGGGTCGCCCAAGACGACTATGGACCTTCTGTTAGGTTGGTAAGTATACCTGGGCCCTTAATTTGTTGAGATGACTGTTTTACCCTGGAACGACGAAAATGTGCAAGTGTACATAATCACAACAAGTAATAAAGTGACAAGTAAATGTCGAGTTATCGTACCCACAAAGACTGTAAAAAGAATTATTTATGAAATTAATTGTAAAACACTTTGGTGAGGTAAAAATAATTTGGTTTTAAAACGCTGGTAAAAAACTATTTAAAAACTAAATAAATAATTAAAATAAAACAAAGGAGTTCTAATGCACGATTTCAAATAAGATTTAATCAAGGTAGCATACTTGTGTTGGATTAATTATATTTCTTTAACTTAGAATTATTAAACTTATGTTTATATGGTTATGAATAAATTCACAGCAACCCAGTAATTTGCTAACTTATGAACAAACTTACAAACAAAAATCCATTCATCTCTTGACATATCCCTATGTCAATTCAATCGACTAAACAGATTCTAGTAAGCAAACATATTATTGTAAAAAATTGTAAAAAAAATAATTAGAAGTCATACTTTATATGTATAGGTTCCTTTTTGAGTCTAATTTATTGATATTAGGCCCTTTTTCCGGTCTAACTAAAATGAGTGGGAATTACGACTAGGATTTTAATAGAAACAAATGATATAGTCATCTGAATCTGTACAGAGAGAAAAGTGATTTGTAGTGAACAGAGGTCAGAGCAGTCGAACACTGAAATAGGGGAAACTTTAATTAATAAAATGAACTAATTGACCCGACCAAAAATTCTAGAAAAAAATTAGTAAATAGATATATGAGTCTAGTTTCAGTGAAAATTTACGGATTTAAACCTTGAGTTTTGTAACTCGAGATATGAATTTTTTTAGCGACTGGGACGTAGATGGGCAGTTTATTACGAAAGGTAAAATAAATTGTTTGAAATTGTTTAAGTGATAATTTAAGTTTGTTAACGCCTCGTGCTCGACTCCGGTGACGGTCTCGGGTAAGGGGGTGTTACATTTGGTGGTATCAGAGCTACAGTTTAGTCGGTTCTCAGATTAACGTGGCGTATGTACGGGTTTTGCTATACATGCCATATATATATTGTGATAGTGTGACGACTCCTGACCTTTTAAAATAATTTTTTCTACAGTAAATGGATCCCGATCCAGCTGTGGCTGATGATGTAGAGAGCAATACGCCAGCTCCTGCTGAAGGGGCAGTGCCGACTAAAAATCGACCTCCTACTATTGGTCAAGGAGAAGGAGAAGGGGCTCGGGAAGCCTTTCTCCCGATGATGAATGCATGGTACACCGAGTTCGTTCGTACGAACCTGAATGCTCAACAACCTCCCCCACCTCCCCCGATTCCTTAACTTGTACCCCTGATGCCTCAAGGTATAGATCTGATGAAATTTCATAGAACCCCAATTGACAGAATTCGCAAGCAAGGGGCTGAAGAATTTAGGGCAAATGTTGATAATGATGTTGAGAAAGCAGAATTTTGTCTTAAGGATTCTGTTCGGGTATTTAATGAATTGTCTTGTACACTTGAAGAGTGCTTGAAATGTGCTATATCCTTGTTGAGAAATTCAGCCTATTATTGGTGGAAGACATTGATTTCAGTGGTACCAAAAGAGAAAGTGACTTGGGAGTTCTTTCAAGAAGAATTTCAGAAGAAATACATCAGTGAAGATTTGTTGAATAGAAGCGTAAAGAGTTTCTCAAGTTGAAGCAAGGCAACATGACAGTTATTGAGTATGAAAGGGAGTTCGTTTGATTGAGTAAGTATGCTAGAGAATGTATTACTTCAGAGGCTAAAATGTGCAGATGATTTGAAAACGGACTCAATGAAGACATCAAAGTATTTGTGGGAATTCTTGAGTTGAAAGAGTTCGTAGTACTTATTGATCGGGCTTGCAAGGTTGAATAACTAATTAAAGAAAAGAGAAAGGCAGAGGCTGAGACTAGAAATTTAAAGAAAAGACCGATGAGCAGTGCATTCCCACCGCAATCTAGAATATCCAGAGATATGTATTCTCGTTCTCATGTTTCGGCCGGACATTCGTATGGGAATCGTAAGAAGCAACATGTGGGTTTTGAATCTCAGACTACTTCTGTGGCTAGTGTGAGAAATTCGAGATTTGTTAGACCCGAATGCCAACGATGTGGTAGAAGTCACCTTGGTCCATGTAGAACAAAAGAATGTTACCAATGTGGTTCTCCAGATCATTTTATTAGAGACTGTCCAGAGAGAATTGAGAAAGAAAAATTTCAAAGTGCAAAATCTAGTGGTGCAGTTTCGAGAGGAAGATCTTCGAAAAAAGCTGGGAATGAGGTAAGCAGCAAGAATGTAGTCAGAGATTTAGCGTTTAAATCTGAAGCTAGAGCTCCGGCTAGAGCTTATGCCATAAGGGCGCGTGAAGATGCTTCATCTCCTGACGTGATCACTGGTATTTTTTCTCTTTATGATGTTAATATTATTGCTTTGAATGACCCCGGTTCTATATGTGTGTATAAAATTGGTGTCTAATATGAGTATACCTGTTGAGCCTACGGAATTTATGATTAAAGTGTCAAACCCGTTAGGCAAATGTGTTATAGTTGATAAAGTATGCAAGAAATGTCCTTTGATGATTAGAGGTCATTATTTTCTGGCCAACTTGATGTTGTGGCCGTTTGACGAATTTTATGTTATTTTGGGTATAGATTGATTGACATTGCATGATGCTATAGTAAATTGTAAACAAAAGGTTATTGAATTAAAATGTGAAAATGGTAAAATTTTGCGGGTTGCATCAGACGAATCAGAGGCATTACCTAGTGTGATTTCTTCGATGTCGGCTCAGAGATATTTGAGAAAGGGTTATGAAGCTTATTTGGCGTATGTGTTGAATGCAAAGGAATTTGAGAAGAAGATTGAATTAGTGCCGATTGTATGTGAGTTCGCGGATGTATTTCTAGAAGAGTTGCTGAGTTTGCCTCCTATCATAGAAGTAGAATTTGGTATTGAGTTGATACCGGGAACAACTCCGATCTCGATTATTCCATATAGAATGGCACCAACAGAGTTGAAAGAATTAAAGTCGTAGTTGCAAGAGTTGACTGACAAAGGCTTTGTGAGATTGAGTTTTTCGCCTTGGGGTGCTCCCATATTATTTGTGAAAAAAAAGATGGTTCTATGAGATTGTGTGTAGACTATCGGCAGTTAAATAAGGTAACAATCAAGAACAAGAATCCGTTGCCAAGAATTGACGATTTGTTTGATCAGCTGAAAGGAGCAACATGGTTTTCAAAGATTGACTTAAGGTTTGGATACTACCAGCTGCGAGTAAAAGAGTCAGATGAGCCTAAAACTACTTTTAGAACAAGGTACAACCATTATGAATCTTTAGTTATGCCATTCGGTTTGACAAATGCTCTTGCTGTGTTTATGGATTTAATGAATCGCATATTTCGGCCATACTTGGACAAGTTTGTTGTGGTATTTATTGATGATATCTTAATTTATTCCAAAGATGAGATAGAGCATGCTGAGCACTTGAGGATAGTTTTGCAAACTTTGAGAGATAAGCAGTTGTATGCCAAGTTTAGTAAGAGTGAATTTTGGCTTCGAGAAGTTGGATTTTTGGGTCATATTTTTCAGGTGGTGGTATACGGGTTGATCCTAGTAAAATTTTGGCTATTTTTTATTGGAAACCACCAAAGAATGTAACTAAGGTTAGAAGTTTCTTGGGTCTAGCTAGTTATTATCGACGGTTTGTAAATAGATTTTCTATAAATGCTACTCCTATGACCAGACTACTCCGAAAGGATGTTAAATTTGAGTGGACGGAAGAATGTCAACAGAGCTTTGAGAAATTTAAAAAGTTACTGATTGAAGCACCAGTGTTGGTACAACCTGAGTCAGGTAAAGAATTTGTGGTGTATAGTGATGCTTCTCTAAATGGCTTGGGATGTGTACTTATGCAAGAAGGAAAAGTTGTGGCTTATGCTTCGAGGCAGTTGAAACCTCACGAAAAGAATTATCTAACTTATAATTTGGAGCTGGCTACTACAGTGTTTGTTTTGAAGATTTGGCGACATTATCTATATGGTGAAAAGTACCGAGTATATACCGACCACAAAAGTCTCAAGTACTTGATGTCACAAAAAGACTTGAATTTGAGACAGCGGAGATGGTTAGAATTATTGAAAGATTACGAGCTTGTGATTGACTACCATCCGAGGAAAGCGAATGTGGTTGCTGACGCTTTGAGTAGAAAGTCGTTGTTTGCTTTGAGAGCTATGAATACTCAGTTGGAGGTGTTTGACGATGGTTCGATTCTAACAGAGTTGAGAACAAGAATGATGTTTTTACAAGAGATTTGTGAAGCTGAGAAAAGTGACAAAGATTTGCAAGCCAAGAGGAAGCAATGTGAGGCTGATACAGGATCAGATTTCAGAATCAGTTCTAATGGTTGCTTGATGTTTAAAGATCAGATTTGTGTACCGAAAATTGATGAGTTGATTCAAAAGATCTTTCACGAAGCACATAGTGGTTGTTTGTCAATTCACCCGGGCAGTACAAAAATGTATAATGATTTGAGGAAAATGTATTGATGGAACAGAATGAAAAGATATATCTCTGAGTTTGTATCGGAATGCTTATTTTTCAACAAGTGAAAGTTGAACACCAAATGCCTTCGGGACTACTTCAACCTATCATGGTTCCTGAATGGAAATGGGATCAAATTACTATGGATTTGTATCAGGGTTGCCATTAACTCCGAGGAAGAAAGATGCCATCTGGGTAATAGTCGATAGATTGACTAAATCCGCTCATTTTATTTCAGTATGTACTGATTGTTCTCATAATAAGTTGGCTGAATTGTATATCAGTGAGATTGTTAGACTTCATGAGTACCTTTGTCGATCATTTCGAATAGAGATCCGAGATTTACATCGCGGTTTTGGCAAAAGTTGCAAGAGGCATTAGGTACGAAGTTAAATTTTAGCACTGCCTTCCATCCACAGACTGATGGACAATCAGAGAGAGTAATTCAGATTCTTGAAGACATGCTCAGATGTTGTGTATTGGAATTCCACTGTAGTTGGGAAAGATACTTACCGTTGGTAGAATTTGCCTACAATAATAGTTATCAGATGAGTTTGAAGATGACACCTTATGAAGCATTGTATGGTCGTAAGTGTCGGACGCCATTGTATTGGATTGAACTCAAAGAAAATTAGATTTACAGAGTTAATCTAATTAAAGAAACCGAAGAAAAAGTGAAAGTGATTCGAGACTGTTTGAAGGCTGCTTCAGATAGATAGAAATCCTATGCGGATTTGAAACAAAAAGAAATCGAGTTTCAAGTCGGCGATAAGGTATTGTCAAAAGTTCTCCATGGAAGAAAGCTCTTAGATTTGGTCGAAAAGGCAACTTGAATCCGTGTTTTATCGGACCGTATGAGATAATTGAAAGAGTTGGACCGGTAGCATATCGGTTAGCATTACCACCTGAATTAGAGAAGATTCATGATGTGTTCCACGTATCTATGTTATGTCGGTATCGTTCGGATCCTTCACATGTAATTTCACAGACGAAAATTGAGCTACAACTGGATATGACTTACAATGAAGAATCGAATAAGATTTTAGCTCGGGAGGTCAAGCAACTAAGAAATAAAAGTATCGCTCTCGTGAAAGTATTGTGGCAAAAGCACGAGGTAGATGAGGCTACATGGGAGCCCGAGGAAACTATGAGGAATCAATACCCACACCTATTTACCAGTAAGATTTTCATGGACGAAAATCCCTAAAGGGGGGAGAATTGTAATATCCCGAATTAGGGCCTAATTGGAATAGTGGTTTCGGGACCACAAATCTGATATAGAAATAATTATTTTATAATTATTTTGAGGTCTATGATATGATTGCATAATTGTGTGAAAATTTCGTGAAGAAATTCTATGCATAAAGTGCTTAATTTGAAATTAGGAACTAAATCGAATAAGTTGCAAAACTTGCATTCTAGAAGCTTTAGTATGAAATTGCTTTGGAATATTAATTAGGAGGTCTTAAATAGCAATTTAATCAATTTCTAAAATTTTGGACAAAAATGGGCTTGTACATGAAAAATTACAAAGAAAGGCATTAAGGGCATTTTTGTCTTTTGGTAAATATAGTCATTAAAAAGGGAAAATAACACAAAAATGGACTCATCTTCTCCATAAGGGCTGCCAAATTTTGCTTGTCACCATAGCTAGGGTTTCAACATTTTCAAGCCTTGATTGTAAGTGATTTCCATGCCCGTTTTTAATGCTCTTTTCGATTTTAAAATCTAGAAAGCATGTTTTATCATATTCTAGCAATATTTTGAGCGAGGATGCATGTATGAAAATTTACCCATGTGTGACATAATATTTTGATGAATAATAAAGGAATATGATGGTTTGATGTGTGTTTAACAACTTTTACCTAGTAGTTTTATGTGAAAACACCTAAAAAGGGACTTAATTGTAAAAAGAGTAAAATTGATGGTAAAAATCTGATTTTTAGTGTGAAATATGGGTTGTCATGGACACTAGGAAATTCGACTATGCCTAGATGTCATGGGAAATGCATGTAACTCATTATACAAACTTAAGGACTCAATTGTAAATAATTGAAAAGCTAGGGGTATAATAGTAATTTTTATTCGAGCCTGTATTAGGGGTTGTTTTGATGATTGTGTATATTGAATAAATTAATTTGGCATTTTAGATCAAGAGAAACAAGATTTGAGTCGTGATCGAGGGAAAAATAAAGTTTACGAGGAATAGGTTCAGTTTCTAACATTTTGTACCGAGGTAAGTTCATGTTTTAATGTAGTAACATAATTGTCATTTTAAGTAATTTAATGTTATTTATATGATATTATGATTATTATCATGAAATATTATGCTTTGTGGATTATTATTTAGTAATATGCAAATTATGTGAGCTACTTGATAAATATGAAATGCTACCAAGTATCGGTTACGACATTCCATGGAAGACGGAAAAGATGTGTGATTGAGGAAAATCCCGTTTGAACCTTGGGAATAGATTAGGATACAAGTGACATGTCACTAGGATATTTGAGTTCCGAACTCGTTGAGTTGAGTCCGAGTTTGTGAGATGTAACTAAGCATCCAAACTCGTTGAGTTGAGTCCGAGTTCACTTATGGATGTGAACGCCCAAGCTCGTTGAGTTCAGTCCGAGTTTGCTTATAGGCGGGTTACATGGTAGCTTGGCTACATAATTTCCGCAGGCTATTGAGTTTGTCTAGCTGCGGGTATGGCACTTATGTGCATGCAATCCGTATATCCAAATTATATTCCGATGTGTTCAACGGGTGAATCTTAAGTGAATAAGGAGAATACTTAATATGAAGGTGACATGTTGGTAAGTGTGGTGAATGAGAAAATTTGATAGGTATGTGCTTAAACCCTAGGGTTGAGAACTTGGTATGATGAAGTCGTGGTAAGATAGTAAATGCAAATGTAACATGAATGTCTTGGTGATATTTATGCAAATGATGTTTTATGTTGGATTGCATGATTATGTTACTTGCTATTTGCATGTGAAATTACTAAGCATTTATGCTTACTCCCTCCTTTCCATTCTTTGTAGTTTTGACAAGCCAGCTCGGAAATTGGGAACGGTCGGAGGCTCGCTCACACTATCTGTGGACCATTTTGGTATAGTGGCTTGTATATTTTAAGTATGACATGTATAGCATTATAATTATTTTGTGTATATGATCTTATGATATGGCTATTGGGTGGTAAGGAAATGTTTGGTAATGATTAGCCATTGGAATGGCTAATGAAGATCATATTTGGTGTTATGTATGCTTAATGTGCTATCTAATCTATGGAAATTCATAAAAAGGTGAAATTTGCTATAAAACAGTATCATACAGCAGCAATGACGTGAGTTTGAAAAATCACTAAAAATAGTAGAGATAGAATTAGATGGTTAATAAAATACAAAATTTAAGCTTATTGAGTCTATTTTCATATGAAAGAAAGAAAACAGGTAAAAGAGTTGTATTGTATGAGAAATTTGAGTTTTGGTGGAATAGGGTCAGAGCAATTTCTGAATCCCCTATTCTGACTTTATAAATTCACTAAAAATTGTAAAAAAATAATTAGGAGTCATACTTTATATTTATAGATTCCTTTTTGAGTCTACTTGTAAAAGAAACAAATGTCATAGTTATTTTAATTTTGTACAGAGAGAAAAGTGATTCGTAGTGAACAGAGGTCAGAGCAGTCAAACACAGAAATAGGTGAAGCTTTAACTAATAAACTATACTAATTGGCCGGACCAAAAATTCTAGAAAAATTTTGTAAATAGATATATGAGTCTAGTTTTAGGGAAAATTTACTAATTTAAATTTCAAGTTTCGTAACTCGAGATATAAAGTTTTTTAGCGACTGTGACGCAGATGGGCAGTTTATTATGAAAGGTAAAATAAATTGTTTGAAATTGTTTAAGTGATAATTTAAGTCTGTTAACGCCTCATGCTCGACTCCGGCGACGGTCTCGGGTAAGGGGGTGTTATATGGACGGTTCTGGGCTGCCCAATTAGTGGATGGTTCGGTTCACTCAATATGGTTTGACCAATGCGGTTCAATTGGACCTTTTCTCCATAATTAATTAAAAATAATTTATTTAACCCAAATTAAATGGGGAATAAATTAATATTAATTAAATTATGAATTAATACAAATTTCTAGACCGTCTTAGGCTGGAAATTAATGTGCCTCGAAACTTCAAATTGCTTCTCAGTTTTGTGCTTTCAGCAGTGTCAGCTGAGCCAATTTTCGCCCTTTGCACGAATCTGTTGAAAATAGTCAAAATTAATCAGAATTAAGTATAAAATTAACTAAATTCACCATGTTTATATTTTAACACATTTTAATTATTTTATAATATTTAATTATTTTTTGACAAGAATTTACCCGGATTTGCATGAATTTAAGTAAAGTTAGGTATAAAATTTTTGTGTTTCCACACCCCCAAACTTAATTCATTGCTCGTCCTGAGTAATGCACAAATTTTGAAAAGAATCTCTCAGAAACACCTTTGAAAAAAAATCCTTCAGAATAACATTTTTCCCAAAATTATGAATGTAAAATACTTATGCTCAAAGATAAGAAATCTGATAGTTATGCTACTTAAGTACACATATTGTTCAAATTAAATTCAACAACTTATTATAATAGCAAAATTTAGACTAAACGCTACATGTTAACCCTTACCAATTTGATTTTATTCCTTTATTCAAGACTAAGCTGCAATCACTAAGCTTAACTTATGTCTTCATATGTTGATCGTAGCAATTTCTCTCCACTAATGTAGGTAGCATGAGAACTTTGAATCAATAGGTCTTTATCAAGGTTGTAACGTGGCTAGGCTAAGGGTAGGTGAAAGATAGATAAGTTTTGTTTTAAAAACCCTAGACTCAGCGTCAATTGAACCTTCGAAGTTTTTACCTTTGATACACCAACTTGAATTTCATATGCTCTTTTTGTACATCTTTTTCAAATACATGTGCTCTCTTTTCTTTTCTTTTTTTCTCTTTTTTTTAACATGAGCACTTACTTTGTGTACTGCAATTCTCAAGCAATTGATACTTCTTTTCAACTCCCCAAACTTATTTTTGAAGTACATTTGAATATTACTGAGTCTAGCGTTTAGGACAATTTTAAGATCATTAAGCGAAAAGTAATGGCTTAATTATTGCAAGGGTCGAAATAAAATTAGGCCATATAGTCTCAAAGTTGGGTTTCAAAGGATAAAATTTTACCATCCAATAGGCTTGTTGCTGCCATTGCATATGTTGCATTAAGTCCATCAATTTTGATAGCTTATCTCGAAGGTCTGGGCTAGGCGGTTGAGCTCTAAACATTGAAGTTTCAATATTAGGTTCAGCTTCTGGCTCCACTGATTCTGCTTTATCAGGGACTTCAAATGATTGCATCGTGGGAACCTTTTTCTTCATCAGGGTCCTCTGGTTCCTCACTTACTTCAACTTGTTTCTATAGAACTGAGTCTCCAGCTACTCGGTAAAGGTCCCAATCTGTGATTGTGCCTTGGCCATACCCCGTCTTCTTTACATTTGCAAGAATTTCAGCTTTCAAGCATAAAATTGTTATTGTAAAAGGGAAGTGAGCAGGGCTAGAGCGCTTAACGGCACAATTCTGTATTTTCCTCAAGATGATCTTCCCCACATCAATGGTCTTTCCATTTAATATCGAGTACAATAAGACCATTCGCTCTAATGAGATTGTAGTCCCATGTGAGCTAGGCATATGGCTGAATCGGATGAAGTAAAACCATACTGAAGTGGCGTCAAATATTTTCTTCGAAAAGTATGGATTCCTTGTTTTGTTTTTACATAGTCCATGCAGAACCTTGAACTTTCAGTTCCTCGAGAATTTCTTGCAAATTTTCAGGCTGGATATTGCTCATCAATGTGGAATATTTGTCGTTTTCGAAATCTGGTAATTCAAAGAAATCATTAATAGCATTTGAATTTATCGGTACCTTGATTCCGCGAACTGGGACATCTGTCACCTCGCTTGAAGTTAAATTTACATAGAACTCACGAACTAGCTCCTCATCCACACTAGGTCTCTTTTCACAAAATAGCTCCCAATTTTGGGTTTCAACAACTTGACGAATACTTGCCATAAAGTCTCTATAGTTGCTTTCCTTTAATGTAAAGCCTTTTTCTTGATGCATCTGTTGATTTTTGAAGATACTTTCGTATCTCACTCTGGCTTCTTCACAGTGGAATTTGTTTTGTGTTTCATCAATTTGAGTGGAAGCACGACTTCTCTTGCAAGGCATAATTAACCTGATCATAAATGGGAAATATTACTTTCTCAAAAATTTAATTTATAGAAATTAATAATTCAATAAACTGAACAATTAAATAACTGAATAAAATTAAAAGTTTGAGAGAAAAATTGGTCTCACCACCTTTTGAAAAAAATAAAAATAAAAATAATAATGAAGGAAAAGATGGCAATTTAAAAGGAGGGTTGGAGGGTTTGTGGCTTAGGATGGATGAATGAAGAATGCTGCACAAGCAGCTAAGGCATGCAGGCGTGGTGCGTGAGGGGACAATGATGCACAGCAGGGTTAGAAGCAGGTAGCGACACGGGCATTCGGCAGCAGGTAGCAATTGGGCACATGCAGGATGAAGGCTTGGTGCAAGCTGAGGCTGGTGCAGCAAGCGACAATGCGCGCATGGTGTGCGTGAGCTGGGCATGTGATGGAGCTGGGTGTGTGCTGGCCGATTGCTGGGTGTTGCTGTGGCTAGGGGTTTCGACACTTTAGTGTTTTAGTGCTTTGGGTTTTGAGTGATAGATGAATGGGAAGATGGGTGGAATTTATAGAGGGAACAATAGGGATTAGAGTAGAATTCTTAAAACAATTTAATTAATAAAAATTCTAAGTTCTAATCCTATACAAAGATAACAACAATTAATAGTTAAATATATGCATATTAAATTATTAATTGCTATTTATTTATTTAAACAAAGATAAGATATGAAAATTAATCCTAATTCTATGCTAATTGATAAAGATTAATATATAAATTATAATAGATATAATTATATATTAAAGATTATCTTCTTATTATCATTAAAAACTTATCAAAAATCCTAAAATTGATAATAATTAATATATATTATAATGAATATAATTATATATTAATAATTATCTAATTTTTTTAACTAAAAACATTTATTCTAGAAGCCTTTTGAAAATATTTACAAAAAGAGGCATCTAGTTTTTATTATTTACGAAAAAAGCAACCAAATTTTAAAAATGATTCACTTACGTCCTACACTTAATGAAAATTTGGAATTGAGTTGCAATTTAAGACTTGGATCAAAATTGACCCTTTTATTTGAAAAATCAAAGATTAAAATTTCTATTTAGAGAATAATTTTTGGAAAAATTATGTTAAAATCAATTCCTAGGAAAGATTGGAGGGGTCACAAGCGGTCCCGCTTAAGTTCCAATCTCCTAGACATAATTTATTTAAACATTATAATTCCGAAAATATACCCTAAATCATTTATTAAAAAGGAAAATAATAAAATTTCAAACATCTGATAAAATGAACGAAATTTCATTCCGTTCAATCTTATCTCCCCAAAAGTGTTTCAGGCGCTGACCATTAACTTGAAAATTATCTCCCTTACCTTGGAGCTCGACAACTCCGTATGGATAGACGCAATGAATCGTAAATGGACCGGACCAACGTGCTTGTCTAATAACCATTTTAACCACTTGTTCACGAAGTGGGACCCTTCATCAGTAATGATAGATCTTGGGGTTCCAAACCTTGTGAACACGTGTTTTTGCAAGAACTTAATTACAACCCTAGCACCGTTTGTCAGATAAGCTTCAGCCTCGACCCACTTGGACACATAGTCTACTGCTACCAATATATAGCTGTGACCAAAAGACGAAGGGAAAGGACCAAGAAAGTCGATACCCCATACATCAAACAATTTTACCTCAATGATGTTTGTTCGAGGCATCTCATTTCTGTTGGTGACATTTCCGACCCTTTGACATCGGTCACAGCTCTTTTCATACTCATATGCATCCTTGAATAGTGTTGGCCAAAAGAATCTGACTTTGAATACTTTGGCTGCCGTATGAGTACCTCCGAAGTGTCCCCCACTCGAAGTTGAGTGACAATGGTATAAAATCTTTTGTACTTCATCTTCTGCCACGCATCTCCTAATCATCTGATCTGTACACCTTTTAAACAAATATGGCTCTTCCCAGAAATAGTACTTCACATCATGAATAAACTTTCTCATTTGTTGATAAGTCTTATCAATTGGCATCAAACCACAAGCTAAATAGTTAGCAATATCAACAAACCAAGGGGTACTATGGACATGACTTACCTTCAGTATGTGTTCATCTGGAAATGTTTCTTAAATTGGTATGATAGGAGAATTCCTTTCTTGCAGCTCCAATCTAGACAAGGATCTGCTACTTGGTTTTCTACTCCCTTCTGATCTTGAATTTCTAGATCGAACTTTTGTAGTAGAAGCACCCATCAGATCAGTCTCGGCTTGGCATCTTTCTTGGCAAGTAAGTATTTAATTGTCAAGTGGTCTGTATAAACAGTTACTTTGGTACTTACAAGATAAGATCGAAACTTGTCAAAAGCAAATACAATAGCAAGTAACTCTTTTTTTGTTATCGTATAGTTCAGTTGAGCTCCTGTAAGAGTCCAGCTTGCATAGTAAATGGGATGGAAAACTTTGTCCCTTCGTTGGCCCATGACAGCTCCTATCATGAAGTACTTGCATCACACATTAATTCAAACAGAAAATCCCAATCTGGTGTGACAATTATGGGTGCCGTAACTAATCGACTCTTTAAATCTTTGAACGCCTTTAAGCATTCCTCATCAAACTTGAACGTCGCGTCCTTCTCCAATAATTTACATAAGGGTTTAGCAATTTTGGAGAAGTCCTTGATAAATCTTCGATAGAAACCGGCGTGGGCCAAAAAGCTCTTAACACCCTTTATAGATGTTGGAGGTAGGAGCTTCTCAATAACATCTACCTTTGCTTTGTCTACCTCGATTCCATGTCTCGTTATTCGATGCCCTAGAACAATGCCTTCTCGTACCATAAAATGGCATTTCTCCCAGTTAAGTATGAGGTTCGTTTCTTTGCATCATCGTAGTACCCTAGCTAGATTGGATAAGCAATCATCGTAAGTATCTCTGAATACTGAAAAGTCATCCATAAAAACTTCCAAGTACTTCTCAACCATGTCAGTAAAAATAGACATCATACATCTTTGAAATGTAACAGGTGCATTACATAAACCAAATGGCATGCATCTAAATGCAAATGTACCGTATGGGCAGGTGAAAGTTGTCTTGTGTTGATCTTCCGGTGCTACTGTAATCTGATTATACCCCGAGTATCCATCGAGAAAATAGTAATAGTCTCGCCCCGTGAGTCTATCCAACATCTGATCCAAGAACGGAAAAGGAAAGTGATCTTTCGTAGTTGCCTTGTTCAGCCTCCGGTAATCAATGCAAATCCTCCATTTCGTAACTGTTCTAGTTGGTATCAACTCATTATTCTCGTTCTCCATGACTGTGATACCTCCCTTCTTTGGCACTCACTAGATCGAACTTACCCACGAACTATCTGAGATGGGATAAATGATACCTGCATCTAAGCACTTGATAATCTCCTTTTTCACCACGTCCTTCATGATGGGGTTCAGTCTTCGTTGTCCATCAATCGTCCCTTTTTCACCATCTTCCAGGATAATCTTGTGCATGCATAAAAATGGACTAATACCGTGAATATTAGCTATGGTCCATCTGTAGCCTTCTTGAATTGTTTCAACACCGAGACGAGTTTCTCTTCTTGCTCAGTAGTTAATTCTGCTGAAATAATCATAGGCAGAGTAGAAGCGTTACCTAAATAACCTTATTTTAAATGTGAAGGTAATACCTTGAGTTCTAATTTAGGTGGTTCGTCGATTGACGCTTTTGGTTAGGCATACTCCCTCTTCTTTAACTCCAAAGATTCAAAACGGGATTGCGGATTAAATCCCCTTTGATTAGCTTCTAACAAAGCTAAATATTCATCCTCCTCATCATCATTTGGAGGATCTGATGTCAAAATTTGTTCCAACAGATCCTCAACATAGTTGAGCTCCTTTTCCACTATTAAATCCTTTAAATCGGATTCTGCAGAACAATCATCAATTACGTTAGGAAATCACATAGACTTAAAAACATTAAATGTTACCTGATCATCCTAAACACGCATCATAAGCTCGCTCTTCTGCACATCAATAAGGGTCCTTCGGTTGCTAAAAATGGTCTTCCTAGGATAATTGACACTTTTTTGTTTGCTTCAAAGTCTAGGATAACAAAATCAGCAGGGAAGATAAATTTATCTACACGTACCAATACATCCTCAATTTTTCCTTCTGGATGTGCTAAGGATTGATCTGCTAGTTGAAGTGTAACTGTAGTAGGTCTAACTTCCCCTATCCCCAACTTTCTAAATATTGACATAGGCATCAAGTTTATACTTTCACCTAAGTCACATAGTGCCTTACCACAATATATTGCTCCAATGTTGCAAGGTATGGTAAAACATCTAGGATCCTTCAGCTTTGGGGGTAGTTTGTCTTGAAGATATGCGCTGCATTCCTTCATCAGAGCTATCGTCTAAAATTCTCCAAGTTTTCATTTTTTGGACAGGATATCCTTCATGAACTTGATGTAGTTCGGCATTTGTTCAAGTGCTTCAACCAACAGAATGTTGATGTGAAGTTGCTTGGGTACGTCTAGGAATTTCTTGAATTGAATTTCCTGTTTCTGCTTTTGAAGTCTTTGAGGGTAGGGTGGTGGTGGTTTCTTTATTGGAACTGGTTGATTCATTTTTTGCAGCAATTCTTGTAACACCCCAAACCCGGCCTAGACGTTAGGACCGGATCCGGTGCGCCACATCGATGCGTTCAAAACATTCCATATTATTTAGTTTGGAAAACTTAGTTGGTGTTGTAAAAGATACTTTTAAAAGTAGGTTAAAGTGAATAGAAGCTGTGCACCAGGTAGGAAACCAGGAAAAGAGGAGGTGAGCCCGTCGGACTGCTTAAGTACCAAGCTCCTTTCGGATCCAATCCTAGGCATGCACACCACCATTGCCACACCTTAACGACTCGTATAATTTTGAAAAAACCGTCTGGTTATGTCTACCTTAAGAAAATGATTAAGTTTGAAAATGTTTACTTAGTGGAAGTCTTACTTGTAATCGTGTTATTTTGAAATCCCCTAATGTTTTTGAAAACGCGTCCTAAAGCTAACCCATTTACCTTAGTTATCATAGTTTTCTTTTCATCATAATAAAATAAAATAATAAAAGTAAAACAAAACCATAAAAATAATTAAGCGGCCTTATTACACTTAAAACCCAAAACCATAAATGAAATTAAAAGGACGTCCAGTTCACCAGAAAGAAACCGGGTTCGTAGAAACATGTGGCCAGTCCGAATCCCTCACAGCTCCAAGCCCACTATGGTTGAGGATTACCTGCGAGGATGAAAATAAGGGGTGAGTTTTGGGAAACTCAGTGTGTAATTCAACCCAACCATAGCCTAAATCAGTTCAAACCACAGAGACAGAATAAGTTGGCCTTAGCCCAGAACAGATTTCAGAATAAAGCCCATAGGCCCAGAACAGACCAAAACAGGTATATCATGCTTATGCAGAAACCCAACCATATCCAACCACATACACCCCCATACCATCCTTTCGCCATGTGGGGAGACTACTCGACCCACCCAACCGCTACACGCCACAGAAATATGCAGCATGGCTGCCAGATACAGAAAATGTGACGGAGTCACCAGATACAGATATTTTGTGGCAGTGCCACCAGAACAGGTATATGTGGCAGGGCCACCAGAACAGATAATTTGTGGCATAGCCACCAGGACGCTTCCTCCATAATATAACCCATGTCCCCATGCAACAGATATACATTCATGGCATACATCATACAGATTTAATTCATCATGCTTTTCATACAAAATTAACCCTAGGGGTATAAAGGTCATTCTGCATACATAGGGGTATTCTAGTACATCTAACTATTTCTAAGGTTTTCATGCATATCGTAGCCATTACGTTTAGCCAGAAACACTTATCGAGTGTTCTTACCGAATTGGGCCCGTTGGCCCATTAACCCAGTTTTGGCCCATTAAGCCCAAAATATCAAAACGCACGAAATCGCGCGTACTGTAGTTTTATCACTTTCGATTACCAGTAATAATTACCCATACGTCATACGAGCATTCGCACACTTGCAAGTGCCCAAAATACCGGCTTTTCAGCATTTCGGCTTTTCGGCTTTTGCGGATCTAGCCTATGAGAGGGTGTCAGTTACACACCTGTTTTTGGGATTTCCTCGACGAGATCTACACACGAACTGCCTACAATTGAATCACTTAATATTACTCCAAATATCGAAATAAAATTGAGTATATAGTCCCCTACCACATTCGGCCAAACATGCCTAAAACCCTTATTGCTCTTACCTTACTGCCGAAAGATGGTTAACTCCAAAGATCCGATCATTCCACCTGTCCAAGCCCTTGATCAACCGCCTCTAAATCACGCCATTACCAAAACAAAATAGTTATTATGACCCCTCAGGGTTACAAGTCCAAATCGACAACCTCCCTAACTTTTAGGGATTTCGGCTTTTCCTAAAATATGTAAGAAGACTAAGTTTTGGAGAAGAATTACCACCGATTCCTTAGTGAATGATTCCAATGAGTTTCCCACTCGATCCCGATGTAGATCTAAGCCCTCAGATGATAACAAAAGTCGAGCTTTCAGTGACTCCAGTATTCGGCCAAGTCCCTTATAATGTGGGGTTTTCGCCTTTTTGCAACTTGTGTTTAGAAAGGTAAAACGAGAGAGTCTTGCTATGGTCTTGTCGTCAAAACTTGAGGTTTTAGAGGGCTGGTGAATCGACCACAAATGATGAAGAGAAGAGATGTGGTTTTATTAAAAGAAATCGGCACAAAAAGAAACAAGCTTTCGGGATTTCGGCTTTTTATGGCCAAAGGCTATGAAGGTTTTGAAACGGTTGAAGGGAAAAATGGAGATGAACAAGATGGTAGGGAGGTTCAGCAATGGAGGAAAGGAGATGAAGAAAAAGGTTGATGAGGAGAAGAGAAAAGAAAAGATGAGGAGAAAAGTCAGGAAACGGCACCACTACCCTAAGTGCCGAATTTATCCAAACTCCTTAACCTAGCCGAATTTTGCCCCCTTAAAGAATCCCCTGGCCGGCCACCTCTTGCTCTTTAAGAGTCCAACATTTAGCCAACACATCTCTCCCTAATCAGCTCCTAATTTCTCTCCCTTATCCCCTCCTTGCTCTATCTCCTGAGTAACTCAAACTCTTGTTAACAATCTTTCACTTCATTTCCATTACCTACCTTTTCTGTTCATAAAAATTAATCCCTTGTTTTTGCTATCAATGTGACTTGAACCTGGGTCCTCCCTAGCTTCCACACACCACTTATAGCCTTCCCTGTGGCATCACATGCTACTTCACCACTTGCTTCCTTGTGATCTATTTTACACAATTAATTCCTCAAAGCCCAATTTACCAGAACCCCTTTCTCTTATGGAATTAAAATTAATTAAAACTATCGGGTTATCCTAAGCTTGGGCCTTCTAGAGGCCCATTATCACAATTAAACCTACACTTAACAAGTAGAACACAGAATTTTTAATTTTACAAATTTTTTTCAGAATTCCCAAAAATTTGGGGCGTTACAACTCTACCCTCCTTAAAGAAATTTCGTCCTCGAAATTTACCTGATCCGAACAGATGAGGGTATTGTTGTTGCATTGCCTCCTCTGGCTCCCAAGTAGCTTCTTCTCTGCCATGGTTACGCCAAAGCACTTTCACTAATGGTACAGATTTCCTCCTCAGAACCTTAACGTCTCGATCCAATATTTGTACAGGCTCCTCCTCAAAGGTCAAATCAGCTCACACCTCAATTTCTGCAACCAGCACGACATGAGTAGGGTCAGAATGATAGCGCCTTAACATGGAGACGTGAAAAACATCGTGAATCCTATTTAACTCTGAAGGCAATTCCAACTGATAAGCCACTGGGCCTACTCGCTTCAAAATCCGATAAGGCCCAATGAACTGCGGACTCAACTTGCCCTTCTTACCAAACCTTAGTATCTTCTTCCAAGGTGAAACCTTCAAGAAGACCATATCGCCCACTGAGTATTCAATCTCCTTACGCTTCAGATTTGCATACGACTTTTGCCTATCAGACGCTTCCTTTAACCGATCTCTAATTAACCTGACCTTATCCTCAGTATCTGCCACCAACTCAGGTCCAAGAACTTGTCGCTCCCCCAGTTCAGTCCAACAACTAGGTGTTCGACACCTTCTCCCATACAGTGCTTCATAAGGTGCCATTCGAATACTCGACTGATAACTATTGTTGTATGCAAACTCTGCCAAATCCAAGTAATCCTCCCAACTACCTCGGAAATTAATAACACATCCCCTCAACATGTCTTCTAGAATCTGAATAACTCTTTCCGACTGACCATCAGTTTGGGGATGGAAAGCCGTACTAAAGTTTAATCGTGTTCCCAACGCCTCATGCAACTTTTGCAAAAATCGAGATGTGAATCTAGGATCCCGATCAGAGATAATCGAGACTGGAACTCCATTCAGTCGCACAATCTCCGCCACATACAACTTGGCTAACTTTTGAAGAGAAAAGTCTGTTCGAATAGGTATAAAATGAGCCGACTTGGTCAACCTATCCACAATCACCCATATCGAGTCTTTCTTCGATGGTGTCAAGGGTAGCCCACTCACAAAGTCCATGGTTACCCTCTCCCACTTCCAAAGTGGTATTTTTACTGGCTGCAATAATCCAGAAGGTAACTGATGCTCAGCTTTCACTTGCTGGCATGTCAGACATTTCCCCACAAATTCCGTTACCTCTTGCTTAAGTCCAGGCCACCAATACAGTTCTTGCAAGTCATGGTACAACTTATTCCCTCCAGGATGCATGGCACAAAGTCCCCCATGAGCTTCCTTCAAAATTGACTGTCTCAAGTCAGAGTCCTTCGGAACACAAATTCTACCTCGAAAATACAGAACCCCATCATCATTTAACCCAAACTCAGAAGTTTCCCCTTCCTTAACTTGTTGAAAACGAGGGACCAAAGACTCATCTTTCAACTGCTTTTCCTTAATCTGATCCACCCAGGTTGGCCTTACTTGCAATTCAGCCAACAGACTTCCATCATCATACAGACTTAGACGAGCAAACATTGCTCTCAGATCAGATACAGCTCTACGACTTAGAGCATCGGCTACCACATTAGCCTTGCCTGGGTGATATTCGATTGAACAATCATAATCCTTAAGCAACTCGATCCATCTCCTTTGCCTAAGGTTCAGTTCCTTCTGAGTCAGCAAATACTTGAGACTCTTATGATCTGTGTATATAATACACCTTTCTCTATACAAGTAATGCCTCTAGATTTTAAGTGAAAAGATCACTGCTGCTAACTCCAAATCATGAGTGGGATAGTTCCCTTCATGAGGCTTAAGTTTTCGAGACGCATAAGCAACCACCTTACCCTCTTGCATCAACACACAACCCAAACCTACGTGTGATGCATCACTGTACACAGTAAAATCTTTCCCAGACTCTGGTTGAATTAACACAGGTGCTTCAGTCAGAACTTTCTTCAACCTCTCAAAAGCTTCTTGCTGCTTCTCCGTCCATACAAACGATACTCCTTTCCTTATGAGTTTTGTGAGAGGTGCTGCCATCACAGAAAAACCTTCCACAAACCTTCTGTAGTATCCTGCCAACCCTAGGAAACTTTGAATTTCTGAAACCGACCTAGGTGGCTTCCATTCCAAAATTTCTTCAATCTTTCAAAGATCCACTCTAATCCCCTCTGTAGAGACCACATGCCCCAAAAAGGTTACCTCCCTCAACCAGAACTCACACTTGCTGAACTTCGCATAAAGTTCCTTCTCCCTTAACACTTGCAACACAGTGCAGAGATGCTCATCATGTTTTGCTTCGGTCTTAGAATATACCAGAATATCGCCAATAAAGACGACCACGAACCGATCCAGAAATGGTTGGAACACACGATTCATCAGATCCATAAACGCTGCAGGAGCGTTTGTTAGTCCAAATGGCATAACCAGAAACTCATAATGACCATAACGAGTCCTGAATGCTGTCTTATGAATATCTGCCTCCTTGACCCTTAACTGATGATATCCAGATCGAAGATTGATCTTGGAAAATACAGAAGCTCCTTTAAGCTGGTCGAACAGATCGTCAATCCTTGGCAGAGGGTACTTATTCTTAATCGTCAGTTTGTTCAACTGGCGATAATCAATGCACATACGCATCGTCCCATCCTTCTTCTTCACGAATAGCACCGGTGCTCCCCTTGGAGACACACTTGGCCTAATAAAGCCCCTATCCAACAATTCTTGAATTTGCGCCTTTAACTCCACTAACTCTTTCGGCGCCATCCTATATGGTGCAATGGACACTGGTGCTGTCCCAGGCAACAGGTCGATTCCAAATTCAACTTCTCGGTTTGGAGGCAATCCCAGAAGCTCCTCCGGAAAGATATCTTGGAACTCTTTTACAGTTCTAACCTTATCCACTGTCAGCCCCTCTACCTCTGTTTGACTTACAAATGCCAAATAGGCCTCACACTCTTTTCGAATCCACTTTTCAACCATCAATGCCGATATCACATTAGACAAATAGTCCCTTCGCTCACCTATCACCATAACCTCATCCCCTTCCGTGGTCCTTAGCACCATTCGCTTAGCAGCACAGTCTAGAGTCGCCTTATGCTTAACAAGCCAGTCCATTCCCAGAATGAGATCAAACTCTCCAAACGGCAACTCCATTTGATCGCCAGGAAAGATCCTACCTTGAGTTTCTAAGGGTACATCCTTATACAGCTTGTCTACCCTAACCGAGTGACCCAAGGGACTTAGCACAGATACCCCACTTACTATCTTCTCAGAATGCACTCCCAAAGACCCAGATATGGCACATGCAACATAAGAATGAGTAGATCCAATATCCACCAAGGCAGTATACGGCATATTAGAAACTAAAAACGTATCAGTTATGACATTAGGTGCGTCGCCCTCCTCTCGACGACGAGCTGCATACACCAACGCTGGCTGTCGAGCCTCAGCATTTCCGGCTCCCCTGCCAGACGCCCCTCGACCTCGACCATTTCCATTCCCATTTCCGCCCCTACCTTGTCCACGTCCTCTCGTGGGTTGAACAACCCTCTGTACAGCAACCTGAGCCTGATCAGCTCTCTGTGGACAGTCCTTAACTCTGTGCTCCATAGATCCGCATTGGAAACAAGCACCTGAACGTTTCCTACACTCACCCAGGTGTACCTTACCACATTCCCCACAGATTGGCGGTCTAACCACATTCATTGGAATGGCTCAAACCGGCTCCTCCACTCTCGCCCTTTTGACATTCTTGTTTGCTCCACCCGAAGGTCCAGAATCCCTCCGAAAATAGTTCCGATCTTTCTCACGGTTCTGCCTCTCAGTACGCTTTACCTCCTCAGCAATCTTAGCTTTTTCCACCAGAACCGCGAAGTCACGCTCCCTCTGCGGAGCAATCAGCACCTTAAGGTCATCTCTGAGTCCATCCTCAAAGCGAACGCTACGCTCATACTCCGTAGCAACTATTCCCACAGCATACCTACTCAGCCTCAGAAATTCAACCTCGTACTCAGCAACAGTTTTGCCTCCTTGGACCAGATTCAGGAATTCTTTCCTACGGGCGTCCACATAACTTGCCCCGACGTACTTTCCTTTAAAGGCTGTCTTAAATAGCTCCCAAGTAACCCTATCAGCTGGGGTTCCATCCCTCACGGTGAGCCACCACTGATAAGCCTCATCTCGCAGCAACGATACGGCCCCCTTCAGCTTCTGCTCCACAGAACAGTCCAAGTCATCCATAATTCGTTCCGTGGCCTCCAACCAATATTCTGCCACATTCGGGGCTACACCAGATACACCCCTAAAGATCTCCGCTCCGTTAGCCCGGAGTCGTTCAGAAATCGATCCTCAAATTCCGTTGCCCGAACTTGCCCCGGCAACCCTTTCCAGAACTCGAAGCATTGCCTGCGACAGGGCGTCATCCCTGGTACCACGATCATGTGATTCTACTTCCGTTGCCGAAGGTACCGGTGCTTCTGTTGCTGGCATATGTCTTGAAGACGAAGATCCCGCTCGAGCTCTTCCTCGGCCTCGTCCACGGCCTCTACCTCGAGCTGCTCGCATACTCATATTGTATTATCTGATTACGAATTTTATGCATTAATATCATTCCAATGTTTATTACAGATGTTTTATGATTCAGACAGTAATTCAGAAATGGGTTTTCGTAGAATCGATGTCTAGCTACAGTCTCAGTCTTTTAGCAAGCTTTACTAGGATTTCAGTAGCATCCTATCTAGAGTATTCTAATAAAGTTTTAGTACAGACAGATAATTCAGAAAAATTCAGAATACTTGCAGGCTTGGGCCGGAGATTCGGAATGCCACCTTCAGGAGTCCAGATTTTTAAACACTAATTTTTTTTGAAAATCTTCGTTTTTGTAAACCTATTCCACAGCCGAGTTGTTGCAACTTGGCTCTGATACCACTAAATGTAACACCCCAAACCCGGCCTAAACATTAGGACCAGATCCGGTGCGCCACATCGATGCGTTCAAAATGTTCCGTATTACTTAGTTTGGAAAACTTAGTTGGTGTTGTAAAAGATACTTTTAAAAGTAGGTTAAAGTGAATAGAAGCTGTGACCAGGTAGGAAACCAGGAAAAGAGGAGGTGAGTCCGTCGGACTGCTTAAGTACCAAGCTCCTTTTGGATCCAATCCTAGACATGCACACCACCATTGCCACACCTTAACGACTCGTATAATTTTGAGAAAATCGTCTGGTTATGTCTACCTTAAGAAAATGATTAAGTTTGAAAACGTTTGCTTAGCAGAAGTCTTACTTGTAATCGTGTTATTTTGAAATCCCTTAATGTTTTTGAAAACGTGTCATAAAGCTAACCCATTTACCTTAGTTATAATAGTTTTCTTTTCATCATAATAAAATAAAATAATAAAAGTAAAACAAAACCATAAAAATAATTAAGCGGCCTTATTACACTTAAAACCCAAAACCATAAATGAAATTAAAAGGACGTCCAGTTCACCAGAAAGAAACCAGGTTCGTAGAAACATGTGGCCAGTCCGAATCCCTCACAGCTCCAAGCCCACTATGGTTGAGGATTACCTGCGAGGATGAAAATAAGGGGTGAGTTTTGGGAAACTCAGTGTGTAATTCAACCCAACCATAGCCTAAATCAGTTCAAACCACAGAGACAGAATAAGTTGGCCTTAGCCCAGAATAGATTTCAGAATAAAGCCCATAGGCCTAGAACAGACCAAAACAGGTATATCATGCTTATGCAGAAACCCAACCATATCCAACCACATACACCCCCATACCATCCTTTCGCCATGTGGGGAGACTACTCGACCCACCCAACCGCTACACGCCACAGAAATATGCAGCATGGCTGCCAGATACAGAAAATGTGACGGAGTCACCAGATACAGATATTTTGTGGCAGTGCCACCAGAACAGGTATATGTGGCAGGGCCACCAGAACAGATAATTTGTGGCATAGCCACCAGGACGCTTCCTCCATAATATAACCCATGTCCCCATGCATCAGATATACATTCATGGCATACATCATACAGATTTAATTCATCATGCTTTTCAAACAAAATTAACCCTAGGGGTATAGAGGTCATTTTGCATACATAGGGGTATTCTAGTACATCTAACTATTTCTAAGGTTTTCATGCATATCGTAGCCATTACGTTTAGCCAAAAACACTTACCGAGTGTTCTTACCGAATTGGGCCCGTTGGCCCATTAACCCAGTTTTGGCCCACTAAGCCCAAAATATCAAAACGCACGAAATCGTGCGTACTGCAGTTTTATCACTTTCGATTACCAGTAATAATTACCCATACGTCTTATGAGCATTTACACACTCGCAAGTGCCTAAAATACCGGCTTTTCGGCATTTCAGCTTTTCGGCTTTTGCCGATCTAGCCTTTGAGAGGGTGTCAGTTACACACCTATTTTTGGGATTTCCTCGACGAGATCTACACACGAACTGCCTACAATTGAATCACTTAATATTACTCTAAATATCGAAATAAAATTGAGTATATAGTCCCCTACCACATTCAGCCAAACATGCCTAAAACCCTTATTGCTCTTACCTTACTGCCGAAAGATGGTTAACTCTAAAGATCCGATCGTTCCACCTATCCAAGCCCTTGATCAACCGCCTCTAAATCACGCTATTACCAAAACAAAATAGTTATTACGACCCTTCAGGGTTACAAGTCCAAATCGACAACCTCCCTAACTTTTAGGGATTTCGGCTTTTCCTAAAATATGTAAGAAGACTAAGTTTTGGAGAAGACTTACCACCGATTCCTTAGTGAATGATTCCAATGAGTTTCCCACTCGATCCCAATGTAGATCTAAGCCCTCAGATGATAACAAAAGTCGAGCTTTCAGTGACTCCAGTTTTCGGCCAAGTCCCTTATAATGTGGGGTTTTCGGCTTTTTGCAACTTGTGTTTAGAAAGGTAAAACGAGAGGGTCTTGCTATGGTCTTGTCGTCACAAATGATGAAGAGAAGAGATGTGGTTTTGATTAAAAGAAATCGGCACAAAAAGAAACAAGCTTTCGGGATTTCAGCTTTTTATGGCCAAAGGCTATGAAGGTTTTGAAACGGTTGAAGGGAAAAATAGAGATGAACAAGATGGTAGGAAGGTTCGGCAATGGAGGAAAGGAGATGAAGAAAAAGGTTGATGAGGAGAGGAGAAAAGAAAAGATGAGGAGAAAAGTCAGGAAATGGCACCAACTACCCTAAGTGCCGAATTTATACCAGCTCCTTAACCTAGCCGAATTTTGCCCCCTTAAAGAATCCCCTGGCCGACCACCTCTTGCTCTTTAAGAGTCCAACATTCAGCCAACACATCTCTCCCTAATCAGCTCCTAATTTCTCTCCCTTATCCCCTCCTTGCTCCATCTCCTGAGCAACTCAAACTCTTGTTAACAGTCTTTCACTTCATTTCCATTACCTACCTTTTCTGTTCATAAAAATTAATCCCTTGTTTTTGCTATCAATGTAACTTGAACCTGGGTCCTCCCTAGCTTCTACACGCCACTTATAGCCTTCCCTGTGGCGTCACATGCCACTTCACCACTTGCTTCCTTGTAATCTATTTTACACAATTAATTCCTCAAAGCCTAATTTACCAGAACCCCTTTCTCTTATGGAATTAAAATTAATTAAAACTATCGGGTTATCCTAAGCTTGGGCCTTCTAGAGGCCCACTATCACAATTAAACCTACACTTAACAAGTAGAACACAGAATTTTAATTTTACAAATTCTTTTCAGAATTCCCAAAAATTTGGGGCGTTACAATTCTGCATCTAACGGAGTTGTTAGTTGATCAGAATTAGCTGGTTCTAGAATTACCTTGTCGGGTTTTGCAAATTCTAGTACTTGTGAAACTGGAAGTTCAACACTCAGTTGAACTTCCTCCGAGTCTTGAGCATCAGCTAGCTCCTTTTCAGCTTCGATAGTGTTAGGTTCTACTGTCTTTCCGCTCTTCAATGTTAACGCTTTGCAATGTTTCTTCTCCAGTTTTCTTGAATTCTTCGTATCACTAGGTAAAGCACCTTGTGGTCGGTTCCTGAGTTTAGTAGCAAGCTGGCCCACTTGATTCTCCAAGTTCCTTAGAGTGGCGTAATTTTTTGCCATGTATGCCTTTAATAAATTCTCTAAGCTATTGGATGATTCAGCCTGAGTTGGTTTCTGAGCTTGTTGGGAAAAACTATGCGGCTGAGTCGGTCTAGGTTGAGCGTAGTTGTTACTAGTTCCAGCCCCTTAGTTACTCCAGGAAAAATTCGTGTGGTTTCGCGACAATGGGTTATAGAAGTTGGATTGCAGTCCTTGCCTTCCTCGATTTTGGTTCTAGTTACCCATGTAATATATGGATTTGGGGTTCGATGGACACTCTTCAAAAAAATGTCCTTCTCTACAATAAACACAGGCTATACTCTCAAATTGGTGAGGTGGTTGGGTTGCAGAACTATTAGACACATTAGTGGTAAGATTCTTAAGCATTAAAGAGATTGAAGATACCTGAGATGCAAGTGAAGTGAGAGCGTCCACTTCATGTATTCTAGCGACTCGTCTTCCTGATGCGGCTCAATTGGTTGGCCATTGATAATTGTTATTGGCAATCCTCTCGATGATTTTGTAAGCCTCATTATAAGACTTAGAAAGGAGAGCATCGTTAGCAGAAGCGTCCACTACCAATCCTCGTGTGAACATTGAGACAATTATAAAATGTCTCAAGTTGGATGCAATGTGGGATTCCATAGTGAGGGCATTTTTGTAATAGTTCTTTGTATCGTTCCCATGCATCATACAAGGATTTATCATCCATTTTTGAAAGGCAGTGATCTCGTTCCTCAACTTAGCGTTCTTGCTTAGCAGGAAATACTTCATGGGGAATATTTCGGCTAACTCTTGCCATGTAGAAATTGAGTTTGGTGGCAATGAATTCAACCAGGCTCGAGTTCTATCCCTTAGTGAGTACAAGAATAGCTTCAATCGTAATGCATCTTCGAGAACTCCAGCTAATTTGAAAGAGTCGCTCACCTCCATAAATAGTCTTAGGTGAAGATGAGGACCTTCAGTAGGCATTCCATTGAATTGGCCCACCGTTTGAAGCATCTGGAACATGACTGGCTTCATCTCAAATTGTTGTTCCTCGATTTCGGGTCTCCTAATGCCTGGATTAAGATCGTTAAATACTAGCACAACATATTATCTTAAGGCTCTATCCCTATTGTCAGCAATAAGGATAGGATTTTGAGCAAGGTTTGGTCCATTTCCTTGATTCATATTCTCGAAATTCATTCCTTTAGTCTTTCTTTGGTTCGCTTGTCTTCTTCGCTGTCGAAAGGTTCGTTCTATCTCAGGGTCTACAGGAAATAATCACAAGAAAAAAAATTAAGTAAAAATTTAAATAGGAAAATAAACCAAAATGTAAAACTAATAAATTCACAAATAATGGCTTTTCTTTAAAAACAATCCCCGGTAACGGCACCAAAAACCTGGAATGACGAAAATGTGCAAGTGTACACAATCGCAACGAGTAATAAAGTGATGAGTAAATGTCAAGTTATCGTACCCACAGGGACCGTAAAAAGAATTATTTATGAAATTAATTGTAAAACACTTTGGTGAGGTAAAAATAATTTGGTTTTAAAAAGCTGGTCAAAAACTATTTAAAAACTAAATAAATAATTAAAATAAAACAAAGGAGTTCTAATGCACGATTTCAAATAAGATTTAATCAAGGTAACATACTTGTGTTGGATTAATTATATTTCTTTAGCTTAGAATTATTAAACTTATGTTTATATGGTTACGAATAAATTCACAGCAACCCGGTAATTTGCTAACTTATGAACAAACTTACAAACAAAAATCCATTCATCTCTTGACATATCCCTATGTCAATTCAACCGACTAAATAGATTCTAGGAAGCAAACATGTTATTGCACATACATACTCATTAAACTGAACTAATCTCTTGCATATCCCTATGTCAATTCAAACGATTAATTAATTTTATAAGCATATAAAAGACTATGTGAAGTAACAACGCATCCCTACCTTGAAACAATTTAATCACAATAATCTTGCAAGTTATGCAAGGTAATAATATTGCCAGATACATTGCTAATTTAACCTTCAACTACCTTAGAAGAATAAACATGCACTGATTAAGTACTGTGTCAATTAATTACAATTGCAATCCATTTAAATAATTAATTCATTAGCTAACTCACAGTCGTATCGCAAGAATAACTTAGGCATGATTTTACTTAATCAAGCATCTTACCGAGGCCTATAACAACATAAACACGATTTTAACAATTTAAGCAGGCAGAATAAAATCAACCCAACACAAACTTAAGTTTAAGCTAAATTGATTAAAATAACCATTTCAATAGCATAAATATTCATAAATATGTTCGTTAAAACAACAACAAAAATTAAAGAGATAGGGAACAAGAAGCAAATTCGGTGTTTCTCCGTGGCTTGACTAGTTGCTCCGTTCTTCGTTCTTCGTTGCCCTCGGCTATCAAGGTGTCTTATGAAAATTTAATTGCTGCACCGAAATGGTTGATGAGAGCCCCTTTCCCAAGAGAAGAAATCGGTACTTGAACAATAAGGGAAATGGGATGGAAAAAATGAGAGAAAAAGTGAGAGAGGAGAAGAGAGAATGAGAGAATGTTGTGGAATGAGGGATGGCTTGAATGATCAGCAAGGGGTGGCTTTTATAGCTTAGTATCGTAGCTAAAAATAGCAAAAAGAATCAGCCTAAGAGACCTCCCTTGGCCGGCCACACACATGGCAAAGTTGAGAGTTTCAACTTTGCTATTTTAGGGCTGGCGCAATTTCATAAAGCCAGAATTAAAGGAGGGGTTTGAATGCATTTTGAAAGTTCTTCAAGGGCCTTTTTGCAAGCATATTTAATCAGCTAAAATGCTGATTTGGGTCAGCATATGGACGATTCTGGGCTGCCCAATTAGTGGCTGGTTCGGTTCACTCAATATGGTTCGACCAGTGCGGTTCAACTAGACCCTTTCTCCATAATTAATTAAAAATAATTTATTTAACCCAAATTAAATGGGGAATAAATTAAATTTAATTAAATTATGAATTAATACACATTTTTGGACCGTCTTAGGCTGGAAATTAATGTGCCTCAAAACTTCAAATTGCTTCTCGGTTTTGTGCTTTCAGCAGTGTCAGCCGAGCCAATTTTCGCCCTTTGCGCGAATCTGTCGAAAATAGTCAAAATGAATCAAAATTAAGTATAAAATTAACTAAATTCACCATGTTTATATTTTTAACTCATTTTAATTATTTTATAATATTTAATTATTTTTCGACAAGAATTTACCCGGATTTGCATGAATTTAAGTAAAGTTAGGTATGAAAAAGTATATAAATTATTGTGTTTCCATACCCCTATGTGATGTATGACCGTTTGAGCATGCCATTTTTTTTACTGTATGTACATTTATATTATGTTGCATTGCATGGGGTGGGATATATGATTTTGGAGGAAGTGTACTAAAAGGCTATAAGTCTATTAGTGGCAGCTCTGTTGCAAATACTGTTTTAGTGCCGTAACGGCACGACTTGGTGTGTAGGGTTGGGTGGGTCAATTTTATTCCCACATGGTGTGTAGGGCTGGTACGGAGATGGTGTGTAGCAGATGGATTGGGAAGGGTTCTTTATTTGCATACTGTACTGAAATGGGCTAAGGCCCAGACTGCCACTGTTACTGAAATGGGCTCAGGCCTAGATTGCTACGGCTACTGAAAGAGGGGCTAAGGCCCTTAACTGAAACTGAAAGGGCTTAGGCCCAAATTGTGCGTACTCTGACTGTTTGCTATTATGGTATTTCACACACTGAGTTTACGTAAACTCACCCATTTGTTAATTGTCTAGGAAATCCCCAGGCTTAGACTGATCGAGGCGACAGAGGACTCAGAGGTGGCCACTCGATAAAGTTTCTTTTAATATTATAAGTAAGATTTTATTTTGGGTTTTCATTATGTAATAAGGCCTCTTTAATTTTATTTTTATTTTAATTTGGGGATTTATTTACTTGAATTTTAATCTGGTAGTAGTAGGTCTCGGATTTTCAAGAAAATATAAACATATGTTTTTTTTCTGAAAAACACCATGTTTACGCAACACATTTTGAAAGTTTCCGCAATGATCACTATTTTAAAATTTAAGAACAAACTAATATAATTAATATTTTACTAAGACAACTTGAGTTTTCACAATGAACTAAACATCCTAAACTTTTGTTAAGAACCTAAAGAAGTTTTATGTAGAACGAATTTTTCATGCAATTTGTGTTTTGGAAAAACTCTCCAATGTAACATCACAGATTCGGCCATAACGTCTAGGCCGAGTTTGGGGTGTTACAAAACTCACCAACTCGGCCTATACGCCAAACAACAACACTTCTTTGCCATTTGCAGTTAACTGACATACACCTCTAGCTTGTTATTCAAATATGGCATTGTGTCTGGTTGACCAATCTAGCCTAAGGATGGTATCGAACTCATGCAAACTTAATAACAAGAAGTTCGCCGAAAAGGTATGCTTGCCAAGAATCAATGGACAGTTCTTAATCACTTTGTTAACCACCGTACTTTGACCAAGAGAGTTGGTTACTAACACATTTGTCTCGGAGGGAAAACTTATAGACTCATACCTTCTACTACCTTTGTACAGATGTATGGATGTCTTAACCTCAGATCTTTTAATGCATGTATGTTATGGTCAAGAAAAGAAAATTTACTTTTTATAACCTCTAGTAAGCTAGTATATTCTTTAGCTTTCATCACATAAGCTCTGGCAAACAGTCCAAAGATAGTGTAACCCCCTAAACCTGGCTTAGACATTATGGCCAAACCTCAAAGATCATATTGGCCATGACAGTGGTGCAGTAAAAACATTTAGAGGTTCTTATTTTTTAAAAATCACCTTCGCAAAATGTCTTTGAGTCTTGTTTTAAGTAAAACCAAAATTTAATTGATATCGTTTAATTTTAGAAAACTTAAGTATTGAGAGTGTATTAGGAAAACATCATTATTCAATTAAAACATGTAGCAGACAAATTTATTTTTTTCATTTTAAAAACATAGTTTAACATACATCTTGTAAAATATCAGTTTCGTGAGTAGATTGTGTCATGTAATGGAAACTTAGTTTTGAATTTTTGAAAACATTGTTAGTGAGCTTTTTATTATTTTATATAAAATCCATCTTAAGTTGTTATTTTCACAAATCCTTTATATGATTGTTTTTAAAACATAAACCATGAAGAAAAATACCAATCCAAACTAAAAAAACAAAAACAAAGTCCAAGTCCAAAGTAATAAAACAAACCTAGAATATCAAATACCAATAAATATAAAGTTTTTTAAATAACCAAGAGTGCTTCCATAGTCGAGCCCATCATAACCTCGATTATTTAAAAAATTAGAATTTAAAGGGGTGAGCTTAAAAAGCTTAGTGTGGGTTGCCAATAATAACAATAAGAAAACTTAAATCATAACATCAATTTAAGTAGATCATATCATGTCAAATATTCATTCATAGAATCAGATATGGAAGAATGCACAATGACGATGTCAATGCAATGCTTTTCAGAAAATAGTGTAGATTTTTAGAAAACAAGTCCTACACAACTCCGTTACACACCATAAAGAGTTCCCAGAACTCATCCATCCAATAACACACCAATAATTTAGACTAGCCACCAGATAGTGTAGTCGAACTGCTAGAAATAGAATAATGTGGTCGAACCACTAGATATTGCAGATTTATTGCCAAATACAGAATATTGTGGACAAGCTACCAGATAATACAAATTTACTTCTAGATACTTCCTTCATACATATTTTCCCAACCCCATGCATGTGATATAGCATACAGAATAGATTTTCAGTAGGCATGCTTTGCATGTGAATCAAAATATCAGAATATGGCATACTTAACACGCGGGTCAGATCTCATATATATTTTATTACGATGACATGCTTAACATTCAAATAAGAATCATAAATATGGCATGCTTAACATGTGAATGAGAAGATCAGAATAGTAACATATTTTTCATGCGAATCAGAATTGATAATCATATTTTCACATCATTTGCACATACATAATCCAATAGACATAAATCACATGTTATGAGTAACATAAATCACATAATTAAATATTTAAATTTTCCAAATCAAAATCATTATCACAGATCTAAAGTTTCGAGAACTTACTTGGCATCCTTTTTTATCGAATCTTAAATCAATCTTTAAGAACACTTTTGTGTTCAACTTATAACAACCCAGTTTAGACCCTAATCGGAATAGTGATTTCGGGACCACAAATTTGAGTCAGAAAAAAGTATTTTAATATTATTTTTGATGTTTATGATATGTGAATTGATATGTGTGAAAATTTTGTGTGAAAATTTTATCGTTTGTGTGCTCGATGTAAGAAAAAGGACTTAATAGCGTAAAATGTAAAAGTATCTTTCTATATGTTAAAGTGATTATTTGCTTTGAAGAATTAATTATGGAGTCCTTAAGTTGCCAATTGGCCATTAACTAAATAACATGGCTGCTTTTGGGCTTGAATTATATGTTTTACTAATTAAATTTATAAGGTTAACATAGTGATTAATATATTATAATGTAATAAAATAAAACAAAATACAAAATGGCCATGCATTCATCTTTTACAAAGTCGAATCTTCAAAAGAAAAAGAAAGAAAAAGAAAAGCTAGGTTCGACACTTATTTTGCTAGATTGAGGTATGTTTGTTGCTCGATTTTTGATAATTTTTACGTTTTTGAGATCGTTGCTACGAGTACTAGCTAGCCCATGTTTGAATTTTTGAATTTGATGATGTATTCATGAATTGCCATTGTTGATAGCTTGATGATTTTTGTGTTTGATGATGAAAAATAAATATATGTTGTTAGATTGTCAAGTTTAATTAAGTGGTTTTTGATAAAAATGTCTATTTAGGACTAAATTGTAAATTCTACAAATTGAGGGGTCAAAATGTAAAATTAATGAAACATATGGGCTTGTATGGACTAGGGGTAAATTTGGCCTAACATGAGTGTATTCAGATTTTGAATATTTTGTGTTTTGTGAAATAGGGACTAAATTGTGAAAAATGTTAAATGTTAGGGGCAAAAGTGTAATTTTCCCATTTATGTGTTTTTGGATGAATTTGATTGAATATTTGATTAAATAAGTTTAATTTATATTAATTTAGATCAAGAAAAGAGAAAATCAGATTTAGACTAGGGGAAATCTAAAGTTGTTGAATAGTCGACTCGGTCTGTTCGTCTTCATACGAGGTAAGTACATAAGTAAATAAATGTCGTTAAATTCAATTGTATATATATAATTTATTTGTGCCGAATTGAATAATCACTTATATATGTATGTTTAAGCTGAATTTGTATAAGTATGGGAGAAGTATTTACGAGCCTGAATTGATTGAGTTATGACGTCCGAAAGTCCTGTACGAACCTTAGGAATAGTTAGGATACATATGCCATGACATAGGATTCCGATATGTGATTCGTGTAAGACCATGTCTGGGACGTTGGCATCAATTTGTGATTTACGTGTAAGACCCTCTTTGGGACGACGGCATTAATATGTGATTACATGTAAGACCACATCTGAGACGTTGGCGTTGTACGAGCTTTTTGACTATCCAAGTATCCTTATTAATTCTGAATGGTTCCACGGGCAATATTAAGTAAAGATCAAATGTGAAATCGAGCTAAAAGGGTCAGGTATGTGCTAAGCTAAGATGATTGAAAACCAAGGTAAGTGTGTACTTATGATTTATATATGAAATATGCAATATAAGTGAGAATTATTTATGTTATGAACATATGTACATTCAGCCATTGACATTATGTGATTTATGTTTATGAGTTAATGAATGAGTTGATAAGCAAAATTTATGTATACAAGGTTAAATTTTGTTTGGTTTGGTTTGGTTTATTTGAATTATGTACATTATTGAAATGTTTTATTTGCTTATCTTATGACTTCCTAACCTATTTAAGCTTACTGTGCGTATTCGTTCGCTGTTTTGTAGATTTTGGAAGTTGGTTACGAGCTCAGGGATCGTCAAGGAAGTCCACTATTGATCATTATTTCGGTATTATAAAAGTTTAAAACTATGAACCTATGGCATGTATAGGCTAGCCTTTATGTTAATTTATTTTGAATGTGTATATATTTAGCCATGCAAAAATGGCTTAATCTTAATATTAATGCTTATATGCATTCAGTTATGGCATAGGCCTGATATTAAAGTATATTTCATGGTGTATATATGTGTGGTTTTTGGCTATACGGTTCGGCTTGATTATTAGGTTAGTTGATGATTTAGTAATTTGACATGGGATAAGTATATTTTGGTAAGTATGTTTCTTGGTATATATGTTTGTGATGCTTGGTTATATGATTAGGCAATGAGAAATGGTAAGCATGATGTATAATCGGTTTAATAGTTAGCTCATTTTGGAAGTATGAAATGTTGCATAATTTTGGTGGTGGATGATGGTATAATTTAGCTTAGTAATAAGGTAAAATGATGGATATGTATTTGATTCTATATTGGCTTTATGGGTTTGGTTGCTAAATGGTAAGTAATGAATATGTTATATAATTGTTTTGGTTGATTGTTTTGGTATGGATCCAAATGGTAAATGATGGTTATGATTTAGGTATGTTTTGGTTAGTTTTAATGGATAGTTAAAAGTGTCAAGTTGATGTTAATATTAATATGTGATTATAAATTCGCTTACGATATTTGGTTCATTTTGATTAAGCATATGATCTTGATAGTGGTGTAACCGAATCAATGACTAGTTAATAGAATGAAATATGACGTTTAGGTATATTAACATATATGTGAATTAGGTGTACATTGGAATGTTATTTGTGTTCAAATATTAAATGTGGCTTTTGTTTTTAGGGTAAAATGCACACTATATATATATGCATCAATAGTATGTTCGGCCATGTGGTTATGTTACTAAAGCCGCATATATGATTGCATAACAATTAAAGTAATATGGTTCGATTGGTTTTGCTACGTGCTTGTGCTGAAGTTATGAAAATGATATATGATGGAATATGTTTTAAGTATACAAGTGCCATTAATATTAGAGTCATGTGTTTTGAACATTTATATGTATTAAGTACATGTAACATGGCTTTGTCGCACATTAATTAATTTGAATATGTGATTATATAGATGATATTAATATGGTTGAAATTTGAAGCATAGTTTGTATATGTATTATAAGTATTAGATGATAGAATTTGAAATTGTATTAAAGTTTCGAAATTTACTGGTTGAAATAAATGTTTTAGTGCGGATGAATTACAAAGTATAGAATGTAATGAGTGTCTATTTGAGTTGTACTATGTCAAGTAATGCCTTGTAACCCTAATCCGGCGACGGATATGAGTTAGGGGTGTTACGCAACCAATATTTCATTATTCAAAGAATAATATTAACAATAATATTTTATTACTTATTAAATTATTTTTATCAATATTATCAATAACCATCATTATTAAAGTAAACCCCAACACCTTGTAAATTTGATTGCACAAATCTCGATTCCACTTTGAAAAGGAAGAGTTCGATTCTTGAGTCAAACGATTTTGACCAAAACTTATGTTAGTACAAATTTAATAATTAAATAAACAACCCTTGATTAAAAACAATTGTGATTCTGTGAGACTTATGCAATTGATCGTCTAATCGCACAATTCTACAAATGGAATACGATTCCAAGATTTTTGAATGGCACTTCATGAAGGTACGGTAGACAAAGTGTTAGTAACATACTAATCAAAATAATAGTACGAAAGAAAATCATGAATTATAAGATCTTCCATACTTACGTAATAATGGAGGAAAAATGCTCAACAATATTTCCCGAAAAGCCGACTAGAGAAGAGGATTCGACATTAAAATGCACAAAATAATGAGTTAGAAAGATAAGAAAAGAATTGATCTTTAATAAATAAAAATCAGAATTGAAGGATTACAGAGATGAGTTTCAAAAAAAAGGAGAAGAAAAGAAGAAAAATTAAGAATTTTAGTGGTTTTCAATGGTAGCGGCATGATGGCGACGACGGTGGTGTGGTGGAGGTGCGACGGCCTTGCGCGGTGGTGGAGTGGAAGACAAATGAGGAAAAAAAGACTTCTAAGGTGGTAAAAAAGAAGAAAATGAGAGAAGAATTAAGGAGCAAAGTGGTGGTACGACTAAAGGAAAGGAGGAGAGAAAAAGGGAGAAAATAAAAATGAACTGGGGAGTGTCTAGGTTCAATGACCGGCCATGGTAAGGTAAGGGAGAGGTTTTGGCAAGTTGAGGGGACAATGACACCAAAAGTGGATCATAAGAGTGAAAAGGGGAGAACTTTGGGAAGGTTGACCTTGTAATCAAGGAAAGAATCTTCCCTTGTATGACAATATGTGTTGGACGGCAAGAGTTTCCACACTAGCTAAAAATTGTCAAAAAATATTAATTAAAAGTTGTGCTTGTGGGAGCTTAAACTTGGGACATTATGAAATCAACTAACACACTTAACCACTAGACCATTAATTCCCTTGTCACAAACTAGCGCACATAAATAAATAAAGTCTAGGACGTGACAGTCATGCTTAGTGTAGCTCTTTTTTAGAGCCTTCTGAACGAATCCTGATTTTGCTGCCACTCCATATCTCGCTTCCTACTGAATTTTTTGAGGCTCGTGCATATATTGTTCTGAGCTTACTTCAACCTTGGAGGGGTAGTCTCTAAACTAATGACCTAGAGACCCATATTCAAAACAAGCTACCGTTTATCTCCAACACTTCCCTTGATGATTCCTCCCACAGTGTTCGTAGACAAGGTCCCTCATCATTCTGGATCCACCTATATTTTCTATTGAGGTCTCTTGTCGACCACCTCTATCTCGTCTAAAACTCGTGCGTTGAGAATCTCTTCTGGACAAAGAGAAGTTTTTTCTTTCAACTTCTTAAAATTTGTCGAGGGCGGTGGACTAGAAATTCCACATTTCATTCTTTCTCTATCATGCATTCTACTCTTTTCTTGAACAATCATCTCCATTTTTTGGGTCATAGATGTCATGGCCGCTAAACTCTAACATTCTGTTGCCTCCACCAGGGCGTGAATTTCAACCTTTAAGCCCCGTTTGTACTTCCCACATAAGGCTTTCGTGGCTTGAAACATATCTCTTGCATAATGGTTAAGTCTAACAAACTCTCGTTCGTATTCCATCACTAAGATCCATCTTTGCTTGAGATACAAAAAATCCTTCTTCATTTTTTAAATATACATCCTGTTTACAAACTTTTCTCTAAATTTATCTAGAAAGAATTCCCAGTCTATCTGCTAATCAGGGGTCACACTTGTCAGCGTTTCCCACCATAGATATGCCTCTCTTTCTAGTAAGGAGACTGCATATAAGAAGATGTCCATCAATGTGCACTTCAACTCATTAATTAGCCTACAAATGTGTGATAATCATCGCTCTACTATCGTGGGTTTATCGCTCTTATCCCCTAGAAATTCCTTGGCGCCTCTTTTTCGTATCTCTTTCACAAGATCACCCTTAAATTAGGTTACAATTGATAGTAGAGGTGCAAGAGGTACTGGTTGCACCATTTCAGGCTAAGATTGTTGAAGAGGAGGTACTTGGGCTATTTCAGATCCTATAAACTGGTCTAACCATTGACCTATCATCGTGACAAAGGCATTGCGGAAAACATTTTCGACTTTGCCCAGATCAGCTACAAGAGCCTATCCTTGTGCTTGAGGTACATGGCTCTCAACTTCTTCACTTGTTGCTTCTCTCAAACTTTCAGACATATTCTTTAGTAGTTACAGCAGAACTGAATTTAATTTTTAAAACTACAGGGACTAAACCAGAGATATATCATGCATGGTGGGGTGTGACTTAACCTTTGATTTTCTTAGAATCGACTCAATCTTGGCTCTAATACCAAAACCTGTAACACCCACACCTAGCCTGGTCATCGAATCCTGATATGGTATGTCAACTTAAAACCATTTGAGTTTGATACAAACACTTAAATTATTATAGCTTTGAGGTCTCAGCGTATACCTCCAAAAAGGACATTAACCCCAGCATAACAATGGCAAAACAATCAAATCAATATTACACCAAGTAGAATAAAACATAGTTTAAAGAAACATTTGACGAAAGCCTTACAAAAGTTAACAGGGTAATATACAATGCAAGGTGAGTGATTTCCCATACAAAAGTTTCAAATGCATCACTAGAAGTTAAATATCATTGAAATTAGTTCGGTGTATTTGAGTAAAAGATGATCTCATAAACCATAATTCAATAAGGTTTAACATGTACTTCAAGCATATGCAAACATTCTCTTAAAATAGTGATTTGGTCAAAGATGTAAATTATTACAAAAGTTGGTTACAAAAAAGTTATACACAGTACCCACCAAACGGTCATGCATGATATAAAATTAGTTAAGTGGCTCACTGTCAATAGTAAATTTGGCGTAGTCCCCTTTCTACTATCTACATGCCTGATAAGGAAAAGATAACAAAGTAACTTCAACAAACTTAGTGAGTTCCATACAAAACGGAACACACAAACAATATACAGGGATATCACTGGTAAACAAGCATTAACACTCATAAAGACCAATAGAATTTTTTGGTGAAACTATGATATACTAACATGATACGCCACATGTTGTACACATTACTTGGACAAAAACATACTACCAACATAGATGCGACACATGGGTGGTCATTACCTACTAACTTAACCATGACTTTCCACAATAGTGTACGTTTGCAAATGACCCATCTCTATGCCAGCCACTAACCCAGAACTTTGAAATCTTATCATATATCTATATTCATAGACATATACCACGCTAACTTCTCATGTCATTTTTGTTAGGCTGAACACGTGCTCTCGTGATTTGCCATTCTCATTTAAAATACATCTTCCCTACTAGAGGCATTACAAATAGATCTCCTTCTCATATATTACGTATTCCGTATCACATATAAATGGCATTGGCTTGTGCAAAAAAGAAGGTATGTACATCAAAACTGGCAGACTCATGCAAAACAACTCTGGATACACACGTATAACCATACACCACATCTTAACTTATTAAAAGCAGGAATACTTACCTTATAGAATTTGTATTTGTAACACCCCGTACCCGAGACCGTTTCCGGAGTCAGACACGAGGGGTTAACAGACTTAATTCACTTATTTTCACAGTCCATTTTAAAAATTTCCAGACAATAGACTAACTGTGTCACTGTCACCTTAAAAATCATATCTTGAGTTCAAAAACTCAAAAATCAGTTTCGTAATTTTTCCCTGAAACTAGACTCATATATCCATCCACAAATTTTTTTCTAGAATTTTTGGTCTATCCAATTAGTACAGTTTATTAGTTAAAGTCTCCCCTGTTACAGGCTTCGACTACCCTGACCTTTCTGCATTGCGACCTAGATATCTCCCTGTACAGGGCTTCAATATTGATGCCGTTTGTTTCTATGGAAACTAGACTCAAAAAGAAATCTATAAATATATGGCATGACTTTTAATTATCTCTGGTTAATTTATAATGAATTTCCAAACTCGGAACAGGGAATCCAGAAACCGTTCTGGCCCTATTTCGCGAAAACTTAAATATCTCATAATATACAGTTCATAGGATCGTTTCGTTACTTTGCAATGAAAATAAATTCATCAAGGTTCGATTACATTATTTATTCACTATTTAATTCCATTCCTACTATTTTTAGTGATTTTTCAAATTCACGTCACTGCTGCTATCAGCATCTACTTAGCCCGGTTATAGTAACTTGCACAAATGCCTTCGGGACTTAGCCCGGTATAATAACTCGCACAAATGCCTTCGGGACTTAGCCCGGATATAATAGCTCGCACAAACGCCTTCGGGACTTAGCCCGGATATAGTAGCTCGCACGAATGCCTTCGGGACTTAGCCCGGAATTAGCCACTAGCTCAAATGCTCTCGGGACTTAGCCCGGTTATCATCCGAACATTCATGCACATATCAATAAATCATGACACATCTAATTTCATTTTCATAATTAGAGTTCAAACACAAGTCATGTATGAAGCATTCCCATTTCGGCTCACTAACCACATACAAATAGCATGGTTTAGTTTGCTTTATAACACGATCTCTATGCACATACATTATGACTTAATCAAATCATAAACTAAGTCTCATTGCTCGAAAACTTACCTCGAATGTTGTCGAACGATTTCGATGGCTATTCGACCACTTTTTCCTTCCCTTTATCGGATTTAGTTCCCCTTTGCTCTTGAGCTTAATTTAACAAATAAATTGATTTAATCATTTGAGCATCAAAAGAGGAACTCAAGATACTTAGCTCATATATATACATTAGACACTAAAGTCACATACATATGAAATCATGAATCAACTCAACATACTAGCCAATATTCACCTTAGCCGAATTTTCTAAGTCAAGATAAAGCCATCAACATGTTTACCTATGGCCGAACATACACATCAACCTATGTACTCATTCATGTGGTCGAGTATACATATTCCAATATGATTTCATTTCCATTTCGTTTAACACTTAACTTTACCACATGTCAAATAACCCATTTCTTTACTCATGTGGCCGATTATATTCGGTCATGCATACACACATAAAATCAATTTGGAGACTCTATCAATCCAGCATACATTCGGCAATAGTCCATAATTCTCTCTCTCGGCCACTCATTTCCCACTTAACAAAGCTTCCATTCGAACTCATTAGTGAGTATCAATTAACTTAAGCTATCTTTTAAACCTTTATTTATCACTTCATGCCAAACCAAAGACCACATTCGGCACTTTCATCCACCATTCTACCAAGCATGCAATATTCAACCACAACCAACTCACATTCGGCCCTAGTTCATAACAAGGTAGCCGAATTCTTTTTATGGTTCAAATACTCATCCATCATCATTCACCTAACTTTAACATGAAACAACAAAACTCACCATTATTAACTACCATAGTCAAAAACCTTACTCAATCCAAAATCAAAATTTCATCATGGGTTACAAAAATAACTTGATATCTCACTCAAGATCAACTAAAATTTCAAGAACTAATATGAACACCTTACCTTAATAGTGACCTAAGATGGCTGATTGCTTCACTCCTTTCTTCCTCCTTTCAATTCAGCCAAGAAGAATCAAAGGACACAACTTGTTTTCATCACCGAATGCTCTTGTTCCCCTTTTTTTTTCTTTAGATTCGGCTAGCAAGAACATGAATGATGATCCCTTTTTTTTCTTTCATCATTTTCCTTTTTCCATTTCTTTATTACTAACTTTTTATTTTGTTGTTCCTCCCATGATGCACCAACATAACATGTCTATGACATGTTTTGCCCATCACCCTTTGTCATGGCCGGCCACTAGTAATTAAATGGGGGAAATTGACATGCAAGTCCACCCCTATGATTACATGCACTAATAGATCCTTATAGGTTAACCTATCACATTTTAGAAGTGTCACACATAAGTCCTATTGACTAAATTCACATGCAATTTACTAAATCGGAGCTTAATCCTTTCACACATTCATAACCACATATTTTAGACAATAAATATCATATTCAAATAATTTGGTGACTCGGTTTAGCGGTCCCGAAACCGCTTGTCGACTAGGGTCACTTTAGGGCTGTCACAATTCTACCCCACTTAAGAAATTTTCGTCCCCGAAAATCTTACCGGTAAATAGGTTTGGGTATCGCTCTTTCATAGAGTTCTCGGGTTCCCAAGTAGCTTCTTCTATCCCGTGTTTGAGCCATAACACTTTTACTAAAGGAACCTTTTTGTTTCGTAACTCTTTCACTTCACGAGCTAGGATACGAATCGGCTCTTCTTCATAACTCATGTCGGATTGAATTTCAACCTCTGATGGATTAATTACGTGTGACGGATCAGATCTATAACGTCGAAGCATCGAAACATGAAAGATGTCGTGAATCTTTTCAAGTTCAGGGGGCAAAATCAATCTATACGCAACTGGACCAACTCGTTCGGAGATTTCGTACGGCCCAATGAATCTCGGACTCAACTTGCCCTTACGGCCAAATCTGAGTATCTTTTTCCAAGGTGAAACTTTGAGAAACACTTTATCTCCCACCTGATATTCAATGTCCTTTCGTTTCAAATCCGCATACGATTTCTGATGATCTGTGGCTGCCTTCAGACTTTCACGGATTACTTTTACTTTCTGTTCGGCATCTTTAATCAAATCAATTCCAAAAATTTTACTTTCATCGAGCTCGGTCCAAAACAATGGTGTACGGCATTTACGCCCATACAAAGCCTCGTAAGGCGCCATCTTAATACTTGATTGAAAACTATTGTTGTAAGCGAATTCAATCAAAGGTAAATACCGCTCCCATGAGCCACTAAACTCGAGGATGCAACATCTCAACATATCCTCAAGTATTTGAATTATCCGCTCGGATTGACCATCGGTTTGTGGATGAAAAGCGGTGCTAAAATGCAGCTTGGTACCCAAAGCTTCTTGCAATTTCTTCCAAAATCGCGAGGTGAATCTCGGATCTCTATCCGACACAATAGAAATCGGTACCCCGTGTATTCTCATAATTTGAGAAACATACAATTCAGCTAGTTTATCCAATGAAAAATCCGTACGTACGGGGATAAAATGAGCCGACTTAGTCAGTCTATCAACAACAACCCAAATCGCATCTTTCTTACTTGTCGACAATGGCAACCCAGACACAAAATCCATCATGATTCTATCCCATTTCCATTCAGGTATCATGATCGGCTGAAGTAAACCCGTAGGCACTTGATGTTCTACCTTCACTTGCTGACATATTAAACACTTCGAGACAAAATTGGAAATGTCTGGTTTCATGCCATGCCACCAAAACTGAAGTCTCAGATCGTTGTACATTTTCGTACTCCCCGAGTGAATTGACATTCGGCTACAATGAGCTTCGTTCAGAATCATCGAAATGAGTTCTGAATTTCTTGGAACACACAACCGACTTCTGAACCTCAAACAATCGTCATCATCAATTTGAAACTCTGATTCCATATTCGAAACACATTCAGCCTGTTTTGCAACCAATTCATCATCGAATTTTTGAGCTTCACGAATTTGATGAATCAACAATTGTTTGGCCTTTAATTCCGCTACTAACACATTGTCGGATAGAACAGACAAGTGTACATTCATCGCTCGTAAAGCAAACAGTGATTTACGGCTTAAGGCATCCGCAACCACATTAGCCTTTCCCGGGTGATAGTCAATGACAAGCTCATAATCTTTTAACAACTCGAGCCAACGTCTTTGTCGTAGATTTAAGTCTCTTTGAGTCATCAAATATTTGAGACTTTTGTGATCCGAAAATACATGGCACTTCTCACCAAATAAGTAATGTTGCCATATTTTCAAAGCGAATACGATGGCAGCTAATTCGAGATCATGGGTCGGATAATTTTTCTCATATGGCTTTAATTGTCTCGACGCATAGGCCAGAACTCGACCTTCTTGCATCAATACGCAACCCAACCCAAGTAGGGAGGCATCACTATAAATGACAAACTCTTTGCCTGATTCGGGTTGCACTAGAATTGGAGCTTCAGTCAAATAAGTTTTCAGTTGATCAAAACTTTTCTGACATTTTTCCGTCCATTCGAACTTAACATCTTTTTGAAGTAGCTTCGTCATTGGTGTGGCTATCATTGAGAAACCTTTTACAAACCGTCGGTAGTAACCGGCAAATCCCAAAAAGCTCCAAACCCCAGTAATATTTCTCGGAGGCTTCCAATTAAGTATGGCTGAAATTTTGCTCGGATCAACTCGAATACCCGATGCGGATACCACATGGCCCAAGAAGCTCACCTCTCTTAACCAGAACTCACACTTACTGAACTTAGCATATAACTGCTTATCCCATAAATTTTGCAACACTAATCTCAGGTGCTCAGCATGTTCGGTCTTATCTCTTGAATAGACCAAAATGTCATCAATAAACACAACTACGAACCGGTCCAAATACTGTCTAAAGATCCGATTCATCAAATCCATAAATACCGCAGGGGCATTAGTGAGCCCAAACGGCATCACTAAGAACTCGTAGTGGCCGTATCTCGTTCTGAAAGCAGTTTTGGGTATATCCGAATCTCGAACTCGCAACTGGTAATAACCCGATCTCAAATCTATCTTCGAAAACACTGAGGCTCCCTTTAGTTGATCAAACAACTCGTCAATACGTGGCATCGGATATTTATTCTTTATTGTCACCTTATTCAGCTGACGATAGTCGATGCACAACCTCATGGTTCCGTCCTTCTTTTTCACAAACAATACTGGTGCACCCCAAGGAGAGAAACTTGGTCGAGCGAAACCTCTATCCGTCAATTCTTGTAACTGAGCTTTCAACTCTTTTAACTCAGTTGGTGCCATACGATACGGAGCTATCAAAATCGGCGTAGTCCCAGGTACAAGCTCAATACCAAACTCTACCTCCCGAACAGGTGGTAAACCCGGTAATTCCTCGGGAAAAACATCCGGGTATTCACAAACCACCGGCACAGATTCGGGTTTCTTTTCTAACTCTTTGTCAGCAAGTACATACGCAAGGTATGCTTCGCACCCCTTTCTTACATATTTCTGGGCCAACATTGATGATATTACAGCTGGCAACCCCTTTAAGTCCGTAGACTCAACTCGGATTATCTCGTTATTTGCGCACCTCAAATCAATAGTCTTGCTTTTGCAATTCACAACTGCATCATGCACGGTCAACCAATATAAACCGAGGATAACATCAAATTCATCAAACGGCAAAAGCATCAAGTCCGCCGGAAAACAGGAACCTCGAATTACTAGGGGACATTTCTTACACACTTTGTCGACAAGCACGTAACGACCCAAGGGATTTGACACCCGAATTACGAACTCAGTAGACTCAATAGGTAAAGTCTTACTGGATGCTAAGGTTTCACATATATAAGAATGAGTAGAACCGGGGTCAATCAAAGCAATCACATTAGAATCAAAGAGAGTAAAAGTACCGGTAATAACGTCTGGTGAGGAAGCATCCTCGCGTGCGCGTATAGCATAAGCTCTAGCAGGAGCACGAGCCTCAGATCTGGTCGTTGCATCTCTAGATCCTCTCTGACCACCACTAGCATTGCCCGTATTTCTAGATGGTCTACCTCGAGTAGTGATAGCACCCGGTTTCCCACTATGATTTATATTCTGTTCAGACAACCTCGGGCAATCTTTAATAAAGTGGTCAACTGACCTGCACTTGTAACAGGAGCGGTCATGGAATCTACAACTCCCCGAATGCCATTTACCACAATACTGGCACTCCGCTCTGTCTCGACGATCAGTTCCAACACTAGCGACCGAAGTGACTCGTGCACTCACAGAGGGTCGATCGCGATCTCGTCTAGAAAAGCCCGAAGTGTTTCTAGATTAGCCTAAATCATCTCTAAATTTCTTCGATGACTGTTGAAAAGGCCTCCCTGAAGACCTCTTACGAAACTCCTTTGCTCCCATATCAGCTTTTCTTTTCTCCATACTGAGCTCCTCAGCTTTGCAAGCTCGCTCGACGAGTACCACAAATTCTCAGATTTCTAAAATGCCAACACACAGCTTTATATCATCATTCAGTCCATCCTCGAAACGTTTACACATCACGGGCTCTGAAGAAATGCATTCTCGCGGTATCGGCTAAGCCTCACAAATTTTCGTTCATAGTCGGTAACCGACATGGAACCTTGTTTGAGTTCAAGAAATTCCTTTCGTTTTTGGTCAATGAATCTCTGACTGATATACTTCTTTCGAAACTCGGTTTGGAAGAACTCCCAAGTTACTTGCTCTCTGGGTACAACAGAAGTCAACGTATTCCACCAATAGTAGGCAGAATCACGTAGCAAGGAGATAGTACACTTTAGGCACTCATCGGGTGTGCAAGATAGCTCATCGAGTACCCGAATAGTGTTGTCCAACCAAAATTCAGCTTGCTCGGCATCATCGCTATTCGTAGCCTTAAATTCAGTAGCCCTATATTTTCGGATTCTGTCAACTGGGGGCTTATTTGACCTTATTTGGTCAGTTTCCGGAGGTATTGTAGGTGCGGGGGTGGCATTAGTCGGGAATGGAGGTTGTGGAACAGTCGTATTAGTTCGAATGTATTGGTTGAATCAATCATTCATCACACTATAAAAAGCTTGCCTAGCCTCATCATTCGGATTGCTAGCAATAGGTTGAGAGTCCGCCGGCGCTGTCCCTTGTGCGGGAGCAGGCGCTATACTCTCAAGATCATCAGCTACCGCTCGGTCGGGATCGGGATCCATTACTATAAATAAACACATTTGCAAATATCAGAAATCACCACACTATCAAATAATCACAAAATGACATGTATAGCTAGACCTACACGTATTACGGTAGTCCTAGAATCGACTAAACCGTAGCTCTGATACCAATTTAATTGTAACACCCCGTACCCGAGACCGTTTCCGGAGTCGGACACGAGGGGTTAACAGACTTAATTCACTTATTTTCACAGTCCATTTTAAAAATTTCCAGACAGCTGACTAACTGCGTCACTGTCACCTTAAAAATCATATCTTGAGTTCCAAAACTCGAAAATCAATTTCGTAAATTTTCGCTGAAACTACACTCATATATCCATGCACAAATTTTTTTCTAGAATTTTTGGTAGAGCCAATTAGTACAGTTTATTAGTTAAATTCTCCCCTGTTACAGGGTTCGACTACCCTGACCTTCCTGCATTACGACCTAGATATCTCCCTGTACAGGGCTTCAATATTGATGCCGTTTGTTTCTATGGAAACTAGACTCGAAAAGGAATCTATAAATATATGGCATGACTTTTAATTATCTCTGGTTAATTTATAATGAATTTCCAAATTAGGAACAGGGAATCCAGAAACCGTTCTGGCCCTGTTTTGCGAAAACTTAAATATCTCATAATATACTGTTCATAGGATCATTTCGTTACTTTTCTATCAAAATAGATTCATCAAGGTTCGATTACATAATTTATTCACTATTTAATTCCATTCCTACTATTTTTAGTGATTTTTCACATTCACGTCACTGCTGCTATCAGCATCTATTTTTAAGGTAGACTTTACCTATTACATAGTTTCCATGATTCAACTAGCCCTTTAGCATATATGGCACAAAATATGATCATGATTAACCATTCCAACGGCTAGTCGTTCCCAAACATTTCCATACCTCTTAATGAACATCATACAAGACGATTATAATACTAAGCTCAAAGTGTATATAAGCCATTTTCGCATGGCTATCCAAATTTACACAAAACCAAAGGGTCCATGACCAACAACAAAATGGGTAGTCCTATACATGCCATTTCAAAGTTCAACCAAAAGTGTACCAAAAAGGGGCTTTGATAGTGTGGACGACTTCGACTTCAACAATCCCAAGTCCGATAGCTGACGAACCCAAAATCTATAAAACAAAGAATCAAAGAAACGGAGTAAGCATTTAATGCTTAGTAAGTTTGAGCCATGAAATTAGACACAACCAAAGTATAGCATTCATATGGCTAAACGGATAACCTCATATGCACAAATTCTCAATATCATACTTACTTCACATTACCAACCCTTATATTCATACACAAAAGATCAACTTAGCCAAGGCCGGAAGCTCATTAATTTACTGAGTGAATATTATTTAAACGGAATCACCACCCTAATGCATATACGAAACGTATCTCATCGTTGGGTTTTAGGAGCGTATCAATTTAAATTATTACAGCAAGATCCCTCGTTCTCAAACCAAGTACCTTCGGAGTTTAGCCGGATATAGCCACTAGCTCAAATGCCTTCGGGACTTAGCCCGGTTATAGTAACTTGCACAAATGCCTTCGGGACTTAGCCCGGTATAATAACTCGCACAAATGCCTTCGGGACTTAGCCCGGATATAATAGCTCGCACAAACGCCTTCGGGACTTAGCCCGGATATAGTAGCTCGCATGAATGCTTTCGGGACTTAGCCCGAAATAAGCCACTAGCTCAAATGCTCTCGGGACTTAGCCCGGTTATCATCCGAACATTCATGCACATATCAATAAATCATGACACATCTAATTTCATTTTCATAATTAGAGTTCAAACACAAGTCATGTATTAAGCATTCCCATTTCGGCTCACTAGCCACATACAAATAGCATGGTTTAGTTTGCTTTATAACACGATCTCTATGCACATACATTATGACTTAATCAAATCATAAACTAAGTCTCATTGCTCAAAAACTTACCTCGGATGTTGTCGAACGATTTCGATGGCTATTCGACCACTTTTTCCTTCCCTTTATCGGATTTAGTTCCCCTTTGCTCTTGAGCTTAATTTAACAAATAAATTGATTTAATCATTTGAGCATCAAAAGAGGAACTCAAGATACTTAGCTCATATATATACATTAGACACTAAAGTCACATACATATGAAATCATGAATCAACTCAACATACTAGCCAATATTCACCTTAGCTGAATTTTCTAAGTCAAGATAAAGCCATCAACATGTTTACCTATGGCCGAACATACACATCAACCTATGTACTCATTCATGTGGTCAAGTATACATATTCCAATATGATTTCATTTCCATTTCGTTTAACACTTAACTTTACCACATGTCAAATAACCCATTTCTTTACTCATGTGGCCGATTATATTCGGTCATGCATACACACATAAAATCAATTTGGAGACTCTATCAATCCAACATACATTCGGCAATAGTCCATAATTCTCTCTCTCGGCCACTCATTTCTCACTTAACAAAGCTTCCATTCGAACTCATTAGTGAGTATCAATTAACTTAAGCTATCTTTTAAACCTTTATTTATCACTTCATGCCAAACCAAAGACCACATTCGGCACTTTCATCCACCATTCTACCAAGCATGCAATATTCAACCACAACCAACTCACATTTGGCCCTAGTTCATAACAAGGTAGCCAAATTCTTTTTATGGTTCAAACACTCATCCATCATCATTCACCTAACTTTAACATGAAACAACAAAACTCACCATTATTAACTACCATAGTCAAAAACCTTACTCAATCCAAAATCAAAATTTCATCATGGGTTACAAAAATAACTTGATATCTCACTCGAGATCAACTAAAATTTCAAGAACTAATATGAACACCTTACCTTAATATTGACCTAAGATGGCCGATTGCTTCACTCCTTTCTTCCTCCTTTCAATTCGGCCAAGAAGAATCAAAGGACACAACTTGTTTTCATCACCGAATGCTTTTGTTCCCCTTTTTTTTTCTTTAGATTCGGCTAGCAAGAACATGAATGATGATCCCTTTTTTTTTCTTTCATCATTTCCCTTTTTCCATTTCTTTATTACTAACTTTTTATTTTGTTGTTCCTCCCATGATGCACCAACATAACATGTCTATGACATGTTTTGCCCATCACCCTTTGTCATGGCCGGCCACTAGTAATTAAATGGGGGAAATTGACATGCAAGTCCACCCCTATGATTACATGCACTAATAGATCCTTATAGGTTAACCTATCACATGTCAGAAGTGTCACACATAAGTCCTATTGACTAAATTCGCATGCAATTTACTAAATCGAAGCTTAAAACTTTCACACATTCATAATCACATATTTTAGACAATAAATATCATATTCAAATAATTTGGTGACTCGGTTTAGCGGTCCCGAAACTGCTTTCCGACTAGGGTCACTTTAGGGCTGTCACAATATTACTTGGGAATTTTATAATAAAAAGGAGTAAGTGTAACACTGTCAACCTGACTTGACCCACTGGGTCAGGATATCGGGTATTACTTCACATATCACTTTGTAAATTTTCAACCAGTTGATGGTTACTCTGTAACAGCCCGGTTTAGACCCTAGTCGGAACAGTGGTTTTGGGAAGACAAATTTGAGTCAGAAAAATATTTTAATATTATTTTCTGTATTTTTAGCATGTTATGTGATATGTGTGAAAATTTCATTTGAAAATTTTTATCGTTTGTGTGCTCGATTTTATAAAAGGACTTAATCGCGTAAAATGCAAAAGTGACTTGCTATATGTTAAATGTGCCTATTTGTTATGACTTATTAATTTTGAGGTCCTTATGATGTTATTAGACCATATTTAGTGGAGTATTACATTAATGGCCTTATGTTATGTGAATTATAATGTTTTACTAAGGGTTAAAATTGTAAAATGGCTATTATGTTATCATTAATAAAACCAAAATTAAAATTTGGTTTTATCATCATCCATATAGCCGAATATTGAGAGAAAAGGAAGAAGAAAATGAGTTTCTAGGGTTCGACCATGTTCAAGCTTGATTAAGGTATGTGTTTAGCTCAGTTTTTAATAATTTTTAAGTTATTGAGATTGTTGTTTCGAATACTAGCTAGCCCATGCCTCAATTTTTGAAAGTGTTGATGATTTTAACAGTTTCCATTGATGAGTTCATGTGTTTTTGAATGTTTGATGATAAAGCTTGATGATAGATATCTATATTTTGTAAAGTGATTTTTAGTGAAATTGTATAAAAGGACTAATTTGTCAAAAGTGTAAATGTGTGGTTAAATTGTGAAATAAATGAAAGATATGGGATTATATGAATTAAGGGAATATTTGGCCAAGCATGTGTATAAGGAAATTTTGTGAATTTTGTGTATTTATGAAATAGGGAATAAAATGAATAAATGTGTAACTTTAGGGGCTAAAGTAAAAAAATGCTCAAATATGTGTTTGTGGATGAAATTGAATGTGTTGATGAATAAAAAGGTTAATTTTGAATGTATTTAGATCAAGAAAAGAGGAAATTGGATTTGGATCGGGGTAAATCAAAAGTTGTCGATTAGTCGTTCCGGTCCGTTTGTCTCAGTACAAGGTAAGTTCATATGCAAATAAATGTATTTGAATTGATTTATTCATGCTTTTATGATATTGAAATGTAATGAATGGCTATGGAAGATGAATATGTGAAATTGAGAAAACATCGATCGAATTATGGCGTCCAAAAGCCCCGTACGAACCATAGGAATAGTTAGGATACATATGCCATGACATAGGATTTCGGTATGTGACTTCGTGTAAGACCATGTTTGGGTCGTTGGCATCGATTTGAGATTTACGTGTAAGACCATGTCTGGGACATTGGCATCGTATATGATTTCGTGTATGACCTTGTCTGGGACAGTGGCATCGATATTTGATAACATGTAAGACCACATCTGGGACGTTGGCATTGTATGAGTTTACGAGCTATCTGAGTATCCTTATCAATTTCGAACGGTTCAATGGGCAATATCAAGAATGAAATGAAAATGTGAATGAGTATCCGATTCAGGTACGTATGAAATGTATAGTCTAGTGATGTTATGATATGTGTTATGTGTATTTTTTTTTGATAAAGTGTTATGTGTATTTATTGCCATGTGATATGGTATGAATATGATTGAGACTATGGAATTGGTTTTGGTATAGACTATGTGATAGAAAAGGCTATAATTGATGTATATATATAGTCTTGGGTGAATGGCTATCTTGATATGATTTGGTAGTTAAAATGGTAAGGTTTTGCTATGATTTTGAGTTTAATTATATGGTGTTTGAGACAAATGGATTGGCATAATTTTAGTTCATAAAATTGGTATGCTTCGATATGAAATTGTATGAAATTGATTGGTGATATTGTTGATTGAATTATGCATGTTTGGGTATGGTTTTGGTTGCTTTTTGGTCATAAATTTTGCTTTGGATGATGCTTGTAGAGATGACCCTTTTTGGGTGGCATGTTGGCCTTATAAATGGCCTATTTTTGTCGACACGGGTAGAGACATGGGCGTGTATCTCAGCCGTGTGTGACACATAGTTATGTTATACAGCCGTGTGTCCCCTGGGGTACCCTATGATTTAAAGTCAGTATACCCTAAAGTTTTGACACGGCCTAGACACACAGGCGTGTCCTAGACCGTGTGGTGCAAGTCAGTATGTATGCCCTGTTTTCACACGGCTTGTGACACGAGCGTGTCTGGTAGCCGTGTGAGGCACACGACCTATTCACACGGGTGTGTGACCTTTATATCTTTGAAAGTTTTCTATGTTTCCCAAAGTTTGTGAATGTTATCGGTTTAGTCCCGAACCCCTTCTAAGTAAGTTTTAAGGTCTCGTATGACCTTACAAGGGACAATGTGGTTGATATGAATAGATTTTAATTATAATTGTATGAATGTATGTAAATCGTGTGTGATTTCTGGTAATGCCTTGTAACCTTATTCTGATGTCGGATATGGGTTAGGGATGTTACATACTCTCTACTTAAACATTTTTCTTATCAATTTATTTAAAATTTAAATATTAAAAAAAATAAAGAAAGGTATTTAAAAATAAAATAATATAATACATTAGACTAATTGTAACTTATAATAACACAAAAGTTTACTATGGAGAGACTCTCAGAAGATAATCCTATAATACGCCACTATCTAAAGATGTCCACTATATGCATAATATCCCAGATCGCCACTTTCATGGTGTACTCTTGGCTTGTCTCTCTTGGTGAACTCATTCATACAGTAAAACAAGAAACATAAACATTAACACTTATAAGTTACACGAACTTATAAGTTTGAAATACAATTTACTTTTAAACCTTTCATGTTGAATTCTTCCTCCTAATTATTTAGATTTCCAAATCTATCTTTAGTTGATACCTTTACATCATTGAACACACTATATATACCCATGCACCACTTACGATAATTCATAAATGATCTTTAACTTAATTCATTATTTGACTTCAGATCTTACCAGACAACACCACCTCTTCTTCTCTATTAAGACAATTTGCATCGTTTATCCCAGAACAATTGTCCACAAACACTGTTCAATGGCTGATACTTACACTTTTAGTGGATACCCATGTTGAGTTGAATTCCATCAGTGTACCAATCAAATCATTTTCTCTTTCAATACCCAACACAACTCATATGAATACTGAACTGACAAATCATTCAAAAATATTCCGCACAAGTCTTGTTATAAAGCACAACAATACCCAAATTGACAGATGGCGCAAATAACAGATAATTCCAGAGTAGAAACATGATGCTATTCAGCTATGGCGGATGCCAACAACTCAGATTTTCCAAACCTACACATCACAGATGAAAACAAAACGATGAACACTTGTATATCTCTTATCACTGAAGATATGCCAATATTCTAAACTGACAAATAATCATGGTGGATAGCATCTTTGAACACATAGATTCATTCAATTACATCACAAAACTATTCAAACCAAAATAAATCCAAACATATCACATCTTTATCAGAGTCTTATCGCCCAGAGAACTTCTCAGAATTTATCTAGAACTTATCACAAAGGCAATACATGATTCACCACATAGGGTTAGTAGATTACACCACAAAGGCCAAACAAAAGTATGCCACAAAGGCAAACAGAATGCACCACAAAAGGAAAAATAGAATACACCACATAAGCTTAATAGATTACACCACAATGGCCAAACAAAATGCCACCCAAGCATTCCATGAACTGCCATGTTTGCAATATAGATTTGCCTAAACTCACATTACGTAAGTTGTGCCCATCATCACCATGGGACACGTAGAAAACCCAGTAGATAAATGCAACTCATCTGCCCTTTCTAGAACGTACCATGGCAATGGATTTCTTCAGAATTGTCATACTAGAATTTGTGTTTACTATCCTGATGAACTTCATCGAATACCATTGCAGTGTCCAAAACTCACATTACCAACTTTCCCATCACTGCATTAAACCCCCATTTCTCCAACCTTTTCTATCGTGCCTTATACACATATCATATGTACACATTCATGAACACTATACTTATTTTCTTAGTCAAATTGTATTTCTCTACATATTATCTACATCAACACAATCATGCATACACATACAATTGTTTCGTAGAATCATACGCATCCATACACATAACGTATTACACATCGATAGATATTATATGAAGATTTCATATATACATTCAGTAGCCGTTCAAGTACTCATGCATTTTTATTGAAGTATCACCCATAAGGAGAACTTTAGAATAACTTGTAGTAATCGAGTCTAAGGACCCACCTCTGACTCACTTAGGCTGTAGCTTGAAGCTCCAAACTCAGACATCCTTCTTGAACCAATAGCAACAACTACTCACAGAACATAAAATCACCATTAAAACTCATTTACAGATAATTTTCTAACATCTCAATCATAAGTGACCCCATGCAAAGCTTTGTTTCATAATCTACTGTTCATAAGTGTAACAGCCCGATTTTGGGGTTAGTCAGAATAGTGGTTTTAGGACCACAAATCTAACGTAGAAAAATATATTTTTATTATATTTTTATAGTCTACAATTTTATGGAACTATTCTGTGAAAATCTCGTTTGAAAATTTTGACCTATGGGCACTCAATTTGGTCAAAAGGACTAAATCGTAAAAAGTGCAAATGTTGAGTTATACTTGTTAAAAGTGTCCAATTTCTATGAGATTTTAAATTAGAGGTCCTTAGATGGTAATTAGACCATTAGATAAGTTAGTGGACAAAAATGGACATGAATAGGTAAAATTTCAAAGTTAAGCATTAAGGGCATTTTGGTCATTTGGTAAATAAAAGAATAAAAAATTAAAATAAAGTCAAAATTGGTGTCCATCTTCTTCAACATAGCCCAAATTCCCTAAGGAGACCATAGCTAGGGTTTCTTCAACTTTCAAGCTTGATTATCAAGAAAACGAAGTTTGGACTTTGATCGGGAGAAGAACAAGGTTATTAACGATTAGGTCAATTTCCTACTATTTTGTACCGAGGTAAGTTTGTGTGTAAATAATGCAATGTTATATTATGTATTTAATGTTTAATATTGCATAAATTGTACGATTGTTTCTATAGAACTATTCAACAAAGTTTTGACGATGGGAAAATTCGGTTGAACCTTAGGAATAGTTTAGATACAAGTGACATGTCACTAGGAAACCACGTGTTATGTGATCTATGTGAATACGGGTGCTGGTCATGTAAGTCCTACTGGTGGCTATGCAGTCCAACATGTGTTACGGATATCTGACAGCTTCTGTGACTAGCCCGTGTAGCTACGTTTTGACTGACAGCTTGTGTTAGCAGGCCCGTGATTAGCTCGCATACGAGCCTTATGTGTTATAAGATATGAGGTAGCATTGGCTACATATGTGGCACTTATATGCAAGACCTTCTGTGTATCCGATAGTATTCCAAGTGTTCAACGGGTAATCCGAAGAGTATGTCAAAGATGATAAAGTATATGACTATGTTACGAGTTGGTACAGGTATGTATGTATAACTCATGAGTAGGAACTTTGGTATGTGATGAACTCTTGGTAAGAATGCTAATGAGTGAATGGTTTAGGTATACTTGGTTTCAATATTTTGAGTATGACATGTATAGGGACTTAGTCATTTTGTTATGTGTCATATTGGTTTAGCCAAATGTGTTGGCATGGTAATGGTTAATGATTCATTTTGTATATGGCCATTGGAAGTTGGCAAATATGAATTTTATTGGTCATTGGTATATTTATGTGATGAAGCTTATTATGAAGATGAAATTGGCATGAATGGAAAAGAAAGTATGTGATGTTTATACATGATAGATGTTAGTATGTGTAATTGATATATTGACATCTTGTTTAAGGTTGATTTCGTTGTATGTATATGCTCGGATTTGGTGTTACTTGATGTTGTGGAAGTTAGTGCAAGTAAGGGTGGCAAAATAGCTTGGTAAATAGCCTTATTTTGGCCACACGGGCAGAGACATAGTCGTGTGAAGGACACGGCCTAGAGGCATGGGCGTGTGTCTAGGGCGTGTGAAGTCTGCATCTATTTTGTAAAAAATTTCAAAAATTAAATTCGCCACACAGCCTAGAACACGAGCACATGACTTGGCCGTGTGACTCCCTTTGGTACTTGACGTCATAAACAGAGAGTTACACGGGTTAGGGCATGGGCATGTGTGACCATATGGCCAACCCATACGGGCGTGTCCCAAGCCACACGGATGTGTGACCCTGTTTTGATGAAAATTTTCTAAGTGTTTTAAAATTTTCTAAAGTTCTCGGTTTAGTCCCAAACCACTTTTAATGCATGTTTTGGGCCTGTAGGCTCGTTTTAGGGACGATATGTTTGTAAATGAAAAATTTTAAATTTGGATGGAAATTTATGTCTCAGTTTTGTATGTTAGTTTGTGTTTAAGTCTAGTGATGACTCGAACCCTATTCCAGCATCGGATACGGGTAAACAGTGTTACATTTAGTGGTATCAGTTCTACGGTTTAGTCGGTTCTTGGACTAAATTAGCATGTGTGCGAGTTTAGCTATACATGCCATATATAAATTGTGATAGTATGAGGACTCTTGACAATTTTAAACTATGTTTTTATATAGTAATGGATCCAAAACAAGATATGACAGATGATGTAGAAAGTAATGCGCCGGCTCCCGCTCAAAAGGTAGCGCAGTCTGATAGTAGACCTCCTACAGTTAGTCAGGGAGAAAGGGGTAGGGAAGCCTTCCTCCACATGATGAATGAGTGGTATACAGAATTTGTTCAAACAAATCCAAATGCCCAACCTCCTCTACCCCTCCTAATCCTCAACCTGTTCCCATAGTGCCTCAAGGTATAGATTTTTTGAGATTGAATAGAACCTCGGTTGATAAGATCAGAAAGCAAGGGGCTGAAGAATTTAGAGAAAATGCCGATAATGATCCCGAAAAAGTAGAATTTTGGCTTAAGAATTCTATTAGAGTACTCGATGAGTTATCATGTACACCCGATAAATGCTTGAAATGTGCTATATCTTTACTGAGGGACACAACATATCACTGGTGGAAGACACTAGTATTTGTGGTTCTGAGAGAGAGGGTTACATAGGAATTCTTTCAAGAGGAGTTCCAAAAGAAGTATATCAGTGAATGATTCATCGATCAGAAGTGTAAAGAATTTCTTAAGCTAAAACAGGGCCACTTGACAGTTGCTGAGTATGAAAGAGAGTTTGTTCGGCTCAGCAAGTATGCTAGAGAGTGTGTTTCCTTCGAAGCTATTATGTGTAAAAGGTTTGAAGACGTGCTTAATGAACACATCAAACTTTTAATGGGTATTCTTGAGCTGAAAGAATTTGTTGTGCTTGTAGTTCGGGCTTGTAAAGCAGAGGAACTGACCAAAGAGAAGAGAAAAGTCGAGTCTAAGGCTAGAGATGTAAGAAAGAGGCCGATGAGTAAGTTGTTCCAATCTCAGTCTAAGAAATCTAGAGAGATGCATTCTCATTCTCATACTTCAGTGGGGATTTCAAATAGAAACCGTTAGAATAGTATTCAGGTTATAAAGCTCAGACTACTTCTAATGCGAGCTTTGGTAATCGACCTAATAGACCTGAATGTCCACATTGTAGGAGACGTCACCCCGGCGAGTGCTAAATGAATGACCAAACTTGTTTCAAGTGTGGTTCCCAAGATCACTTCATTAAAGATTGCCCTGAGATGACTGAAAAAGAAAAGTTTTAGAGTACTAGGCTGAGTAATGCTACTTTTAGAGGGAGACCCCCTAGAAATACTGGAAATGGAGCTAGCAGTAAAAATGTGACAAAGGATTCAACTGCAAGATCTGAAGCTCGAGCACCTACTAAGGCCTATGCCATCTGTGCTCGCAAAGAAGCGACATCTCCCTCTGTTATCACCGATACTTTTTCTCTTTATGATACTACTGTTATTGCTTTGATTAACCCAGGATCTACCCATTCATATGTATGCATGAATTTGGTAATTAGTAAGAATATGCCTGTTGAGTCTACAAAATTTATGATTAAGGTGTCAAACCCTTTAGATAATCATTTTTTTGTTGATAAAGTATGCAAGATATGTTCTTTGATGATTAGAGATCACTGTTTTCTGGCTGACTTGATGTAACTGTCGTTTAATGAATTTGATGTTATATTGGGTATGGATTGGTTGACTATGCATGATGCTGTAGTAAATTGTAGATGGAAAGTCATTGAATTGAAATGTGAAAACGATGAAATTCTTCTAGTTGAATTGGATGAGTCAGAAAGATTGCCAATTGTGATTTATTCGATGTCTGCTCAGAAATGTATAAGAAAAGGTTGTGGAGCATATCTTGCCTATGTGTTGAATACAAAAGGATCTGAATTGATAATTGAATCAGTGCCAGTAGTGTGTGAATATTCGGATGTGTTTCTGGAAGAATTGCCAAGTTTACCTCCAATTAGAGAAGTTGAGTTTAGTATTGATTTAGTCCTTGAGACTACACCGATATCGATAGCTCCGTATAGATGGCCCTGACCGAATTGAAGGAGTTGAAAGCTTAGTTGCAAGAACTCACAGATAAAGGTTTTAAGAGACCTAGTTTTTCACCCTGGGGTGCACCGGCATTTTTTGTAAAGAAGAAAGACGGATCTATGAGACTTGGCATCGATTATCGATAGCTTAATAAAGTGACTATAAAGAACAAGTATCCCTTGTCGAGAATTGATGACTTGTTCGATCATCTTAAAGGGGCAACTGTGTTTTCAAAGATAGCTTTGAGATCTGGACACTACCAGTTGCGAGTTAAAGAGTCAGATGTGCCAAAGACTGCTTTTAGAACAAGGTACGAGCACTATGAATTTCTTGTTATGCCTTTCGGACTAGCAAATGCTCCTACAATTTTTATGGACCTAATGAACCGAATATTTTGACCATATTTAGATAAGTTTGTGGTTGTTTTTATTGACGACATACTGATTTATTCTCGAGATGAGACAGAGCATGCCGAGCACTTGAGAACTGTTTTGTAGACTTTGAGAGAAAAACAGTTATATGCTAAGTTTAGTAAAAGTGAGTTTTGGCTTCGGAAAGTCAAATTTTCGGAACACATTGTTTCAGGTGATGGTATTCGAGTTGATCCGAGCAAGATTTCTGCTACTGTAGAATCAAAAGCCCCAAAGAATGTATATGAGGTTAAAATCTTTTTGGGATTAGCTAGTTATTACAGACGGTTTGTGTAACAGCTGGTTTTAGCTAAATCGGAACAGTGGTTTTGGGACCACAAATCCGAGGTCATAAAATTATTTTAATATTATTTTTGGGTATTTATAGCATGTGAATATGTATGTGTGAAAATTTTTTGAGCTAATTTTATCGTTTAATAGCTCAATTTGATAAAAAGGACTCAATCGCATAAAATGCAAAAGTTGCATTCTATAAGTTAAAAGTGCCTAATTGCTATGGCTTATTAAATGAAGGGTCCTTATGTTGAAATTAGACCATTGATAGTGGAGATGGACGTAAATAGACTTATATTTGATGATTAAATAGTTTAATAACCAAGGGTAAAATGGTAAAATAATTAATAAAGGTTAATAAACAAAAATAAAATGAATTTAGTCCATCATTCTTTCTTCTAGCCAATTATTGAAGAAGAAAAGAAGCCATTGATGAACACTTAGGGTTCGGCACATAGTAGGCTTGATTAAGATCAAGAAAGAAATAACTCGGATTTAGATCGGGAAAATCGAAGGTTATCGAGTCATCAATACTATTCGTCAATTCCGAGTACGAGGTAAGTTCATACGTGATAAACATTGTTACAATTGTGTTTTTAATGCTTTAATTATGCATAAATTGTATATATATGACTACTATTGTGTTCAACGACAAATCGACTTTGTTTGGCACTTAGTGTGCATTTTGAGATAGCTTCGGCTATATATAGCACTTAGTGTGCGAATCAAAATAGCTTCGGCTATATGTGGCACTAAGTGTGCAATACTAAGATAGCTTCAGTTTAATGTGATGGCACTAAGTGTACGATATCATTATAGCTTCGGCAAATAATTTTGGCACTAAGTGTACGATTTCCTTGAGTATTGAAAGATTTCTGGATGGATTAATGTATTGAATAAAGAAGTTAAAATGTAATAATTAAATACAAGACAGTACAAGTACGTACGATACCTATGTGTTAGTTGATACTATGTGTATGAAGCATGATGGATTTGTTTATATATGATAAATGGTCATGGATTAGAATCGAATGATGATATGGGACTTACTAAGTGTTTATTAATTGATGATTTGTATATTATGAACTGTTGAGTAAATACTTAGTATGAACTTACTAAGCTATGAAGCTTATTGTGTGTTATTTGTCTTTTTTTTATAGAGTATCGAAGCTACCTTGGACATTAGGGATCATCAGGAACCATCATCACACTATTGACTACTAGTTGGTAATTTTGGATGCTTGTAAATATGGTATATAGCATGTATAGGCTAGTGAGTTAATGGTATGTTTTGAGATTGATATAGCCATATGATTTGGCTTGCTTTTGTTGAAAATGTTGATATGTATTTGGTCATTTAAGTTGGCTTAAATTATGTGATGTATATGAGTTATCTTGTGTTTTGGCATGATTGCCATGGTTGTTGATATGGCTAAGTGGATGCTCATTTGGTTAGTTATTAGTTGATGTATTAATGTTTGGAAGAATGGCATATTGTGGTTTGATTTTGAGATGGAAATATGGTGCAATTTGTGTCATGAAATAGAAGATAATTTGATGAGTTAATGCATTTGAAAATTAGGTAAGTTGTGACGAATTTGGCATAATGAATTGGCATGTTTGAATATGAAATTAAATGGTTGAAATGGTTGTGAATAGATGGCATGATATGTGTATGATTTTGAATGTTTTTGGTTGCCTATATATGTGTTAAAATGATACCATTTTGATGGCTAAGTGTGTATGAGAAACGGGTCGCAAATTGGCTTTGCAAATAGCCTATGTTTGTCCACATGGATAGAGACACGGGCGTGTGTCTCAGCCGTGTGCAACACACAGTCATGCTACACGGCCGTGTGTACCCTGGGATACCATTCGAATTTAAGTCAGTATACCCTATAGGTTTGACACGGTCTAGACACACTGGCGTGTATACTAGTCGTGTGTGACACACGGGCTGACACATGGGCGTGTGGCCGGCTGTGTGGCACAAGTCAGTAACCTACCGAGTTTTCCCACGGCCATGGCACACGGGTGTGTCCTTGGCTATGTGATACAAGTCAGTATGTATGCCCCGTTTGCACACGGCCTATGACACGGGCGTGTCTGGTGACCGTGTAAGGCACACGGCCTGTTCACACGGACGTGTGACACTGAATTAAAGAAAAATTTACTAAGTTTCCTAAAGTTTGCATATGTTATTGGTTTAGTCCCGAACCACCTTTAAGCATGTTTTAAGGTTACCTAAAGCCTTATAAGGGATATTGTGAATGTTTTGAATGGATTTTAATTATATGATTTATGTTGTGGTTGATCGGTAATGCCTCGTAACCTTATTTCGATGAGTAATAAGGGTTAGGGGTGTTACAGTTTGTTAAAGGATTTTCTATGATCGCTACTCCTATGACAAGATTGCTACAAAGGGATGTTAAGTTCGAGAGGTTTGATAAGTGTCAACAAAGTTTTGAGAAATTGAAGACATTATTAACTAAGGGACCAGTTTTTGTACAACTTGAATAGAGGAAAGAGTAGTAATTTACAGTGATGCATCATTAAGTGGTTTAGGACGTGTGCTGATGCAAGAATGCAAAGTGATAGCTTATGCCTCGAGACAGCTAAAACTGCATGAGAAGAACTACCCGACTCATGATTTAGAGTTGACTGCCATTGTGTTTGCTTTGAAGATTTGGAGACATCATTTGTACGGTGAGAAATGTCATGTCTTTACCGATAATAAAAGTTTAAAGTATCTGATGACTCAAAAAGATCTGAACTTGCGAAAACAGAGATGGCTTGATTTATTAAAAGACTATGAGCTTGTGATCGATTACCATCTGGGAAAGGAAAATGTAGTAGCCAATGCTTTGTGTAAGAAATATTTGTTTACTTTGATGGCGATGAATACATAGTTGACTTTATCCGATAATGGTTCGATTCTAACCAAGTTAAGAGCTAGACCGATGTTTCTTCTGCAGATTTGCGAAGCTCAAAAGTGTGACAGTGATATGCAAGCCATGATAATTCAGTGTGAATCGGACGATGACTCAAAATATCAGATTGAATCTGATTATTGTTTGAGATTCCAAGGAAGGATATGCGTTCCTAAAGATACAGAGCTAATTCAGAAGATTCTTAATAAGGCACATACTGGTTGTTTATCTATTCATCCAGGCAGTACAAAAATGTACCGTGATTTGAAGAAAATGTATTAGTGGTCAGGTATGAAACGAGATATTTCAGAGTTTGTTTCGAAATGCTTGACTTGTCAACAAGTAAAGGCCGAACACCAAGTACCTTCGGGTTTACTTTAGCCAGTGATGGTACCCTAGTGGAAATGGGATAGAATTGCCATGGATTTCATGATAGGTTAGCCTATGACTCCGAAAAAAAAGATGTCGTCTGGGTTATTGCTGATAGACCGGGAAAATTGGCTCATTTTATACCGGTACGTACTGATTACTCACTAGATAAGCTAGCTGAACTATACATTGCTGAGATTGTGAGATTGCACAGGGTGTCTATTTATATTATTTCAAATAGAGATCCGATGTTTACTTCACGGTTTTGGAAAAAGCTGCAAGAAGCTTTGGGTACGAAATTGAATTTTAGTACAGCTTTCCATTCACAAACCGATGGTCAATCCGAGAGGGTAATTCAGATTTTAGAAGATATGCTCTGATGTTGTGTTCTAGAATTCCAAGATAGTTGGGAAAAATATATGTCGTTGGTTGAATTTGCCTACAATAACATTTTTTTAGGCAAGTATAAAGATGGTGCCTAATGAAGCATTGTGTGGCCGAAAATGTCGAACTCCATTGTACTGGACAGAGCTCAGAGAGAATCAGATTCACAGGGTTGACTTGGTTAGAGAAACTGAAGAAAAAGTAAGGGTGATTAGTGATTGTTTGAAAGCTGCTTCAGATAGAAAAAAGTCGTACGCAGATTTGGAAAGAAAAGAGATTGAATTTTAGAATGGTGATAAGGTATTTTTGAAAGTATCTCCATGGAAGAAAATTCTAAGATTTGGCCGTAAAGGCAAGTTAAGTCCGCGATTTATTTAGCTGTATGAAATTACCGATAGAATAGGACTGGAAGCATATCGGTTAGCTTTGCCATCTGAATTGGAAAGGATCCACAATGTGTTTCATGTGTCTATGTTGCACCATTATAGATCAGATCCTTCACATGTGATTTCACCGATAGAAGTTGAGATTCATCCAGATATGACTTACGGTGAGGAACCGATTAAGATATTAGATCGGGAAGTAAAACAGTTGAGGAATAAAAGTATAGCTCTTGTGAAAGTGTTGTGGAAAAGACATGGGGTTGAAGAGGCTACTTGGGAGCCCAAGGAGGCAATGAGAAAACAATACCAAAACCTATTTTCCGGTAAGATTTTCGAGGACAAAAATCCCTAAAGTGGGGAGAGTTGTAACAGCCTGATTTTGGGGCTAGTCAGAAAAGTGGTTTCAAGACCACGAATTTGACATAAAAAATCCATTTTTATTATATTTTTATAGTCTACAGTTTTATGGAACTATTCTATAAAAATCTCGTTCAAAAATTTGACGTATAGGCACTCAATTTGGTCAAAAGGACTAAATAGTAAAAACTGAAAATGTAGAGTTCTACTTGTTAAAGGTGTCCAATTGCTATGAGATTTTAAATTAGAGGTCCTTAGTTGGTAATTAGACCATTAGATAAGTTAGTGGACAAAAATGGACATGAATAGGTAAAATTTCAAAGTTATGCATTAAGGGCATTTTGGTCATTTGGTAAATAAAAGAATAAAAAGGGAAAATAAAGTTAAAATTGGTGTCCATCTTCTTCACCATAGCTAAAATTCCCTAAGGTGACCATATCTAGGGTTTCTTCAACTTTCAAGCCTGATTATCATAAAAAACAAAGTTCAGACCTTGATCGGGGAAAGAACAAAACTGTTGATGATTAGGTCCATTTCCTACTATTTTGTACCGAGGTAAGTTTGTGTATAAATAATGCAATGTTATATTATGTATTTAATGCATAATATTGCATAAATTGTATGATTGTTTCTATGGAACTATTCAACGAAGTTTCGACAATGAGAAAATCCTGGTTGAACCTTAGGAATAGTTTAGGATACAAGTGACATGTCACTAGGAAACCATGCGTTATGTGATCTTTGTGAATCCGAGTGCTAGTCATGTACGTCCTACCGGTGGCTTGGCATTTTGACATGTGTTGCGGATACCTAACAGATTGTGTGAGCAGCATGTGTAGCTACATCTTGACTGATAGCTTGTGTGAGCAAGCCCGTGATTAGCTCGTGTGCAAGCCCTATGTGTTATAAGATATAAGGTAGCATTGGCTACATATGTGGCACTTACGTGCAAGACTTTCTGAGTATCCGATAGTATTCCAAGTGTTCAATGGGTAATTCGAAGAGTATGTCAAAGATGACAAAGTATGTGACTATGTTACGAGTTTGTATATGTATGTATGTATGTATGTATAACTCATGGGTATGAACTTTGGTATGTGATGAACTCTTGGTAATAATGCTAATGAGTGAATTATGCCTAAGGTACATAATGATATTTATGTTAACTTATGTTGAATAATTATATGATTAATGTATGATTAATGTTGGTTATTATTTACATGAAAACTTACAAAGCTTTAAAACTTACTCCCATTTTCTTTCCATTCCTTATAGTGTCGCCAAGCTAGTTCGGGGATCGAGGGTCGTCGGAGTTCGATTCACACTATCAAATGATTGCTTTGGGTATACTTGGTTTCAATATTTTGAGTTTGGCATGTATAGGGGCTTGGTCATTTTGTTATGTGCCATATTGGTTTAGCCAAATGTGTTGGCATGGTAATGGTTAATGATTCATTTTCTATATGGCCATTGGAAATTGGAAAATATTAATTTTAGTGGTTATTGGTATATTTATGTGATGAAGCTTATTATGAAGATGAAATTGGCATGAATGGAAAAGGAAGTATGTGATGTTTATGCATGATAGATGTTAGTACATGTAATTGATGTATTGACATCTTGTTTAAGGTTGATTTGGTTGTATGTATATGCCCAGATTTGGTGTTGCTTGATGTTGTGCAAGTTGGTGCAAGTAAGGGTGACAAAATGGCTTGGTAAATAGCCTCATTTTGGCCACATGGGTAGAGATACGACCGTGTGTCTCAGTCGTGTGAAGGACACGACCTAGGGGCGTGGGCGTGTGTCCAGGGTGTGTGAAGTCTGCACCTATTTTATGAAGAATTTTGAAAATTAAATTTACCACACGGCGTAGCACACGGGCGCGTGACTTGGTCGTCTGACTCCCTTTGGTGCATGACGTCATAAATAGAGAGTTACATGGGTTAGGGAAACGGGCGTGTGTGACCACATGGCCAACCCATACAGGCTTGTCCCAAGCCACAAGGGCGTGTGACCCTTTTTTGAGGAAAAATTTAAGTGTTTTAAAAATTTCTAAAGTTTTTGGTTTAGTCCCAAACCACTTTTAATGCATGTTTTGGGCCTCGTAGGCTCGTTTTAGGGACGATATATTTGTAAATGAAAAGTTTTAAATTTGGATGGAAATTTATGTCTAGGTTTTTTATGTTAGTTTGTGTTTAAGTCCGTTGATGCCTCGAACCCTGTTCCGGCGTCAGATACAGGTAAGGGGTAGGGGTGTTCAATCGGTTAACTAACCTGAAATAACATTAACCGAATTAACCGACCTTTCAAAATTTTTAACCGTTAACCGAATCGAAATTATTTCAAAAAAATTAACTGAACTGAAATTTTTTCGGTTAATTCGGTCGGTTAACCGAATTAAACGAAAATTATATGTTTTTTAATTTTTGGTTAACATACGTATAAAATTAACTGAATTAACCGAATTAACCGAATTACCCAAATTACCTGAATTAACTGAGTTAACCAAATTATTTGTATAAAATTATTTGTTTTTTATTTTTATTTTTAGTTTTAGATTTTTATTTTTATTTTTATTTATTAAATTATTTGTAATTTTTATGATTGGGTTGGGTACTTGGGTTAATATATATTAGATTGAGTATTTGGGTTTATGTTGGATTGGGTTTGAGTGAATAGTGGGCTATTTATATATTATAATTTTATTTATTAATTTTTTCGGTTAAACTGAAAAAATTCGGTTAACTGATTGGTTTCAAACTAAATTAACCGTTAACTGAAAACTCAAGTAATTATTAACCGACCCCCAACCCAATAATTCGATTAACTGACCGATTAACCGACTTTGGTCGGTTAACTGAATTTTTTGGTTTTACCCGAATTTTGCACACCCCTAGTAAGGGGTGTTACAATAAGCTTCTTAACAGTCTTATTCCTTAAAAAACTTAACATATAGACCTATATTACAGTCTTACTCCTTAAAAAACTTAACATATAGAGCTATATTACTTACCCGAAGGTGGGACAACCACTGATTAAATCATAAACCTTAGATTCCAGCTTAGTGAGGAAGAGATGGCATTTAAAAGAATGAAAAGAAACAAAGAGCAATATTAAAGGAAGAAGAAAACTTCCTCCACGAACCCTTTTCACACACACATATATATAACCCATTCCTGCTTAGTGGAATTTAACAAGTGTCACTTAATTCAAAATTTTTCCTTCTTAATGGCATACGGATTTCGAGAGAAACATAAATGAGGATCTGAACAAATATTATTTGACCAACCGATCCAGTTGGCTCCTAGCCAGATCACTTTGCAAACCAAACTAGCATAGTACTCAGACGAACTAGGCGTACTATACATTTGGCGGTAACTCACACTATATTTTCACTTAACGCATTCTTTTTCTTTTAAACAATAGAATAACCTAAAATAAAATATTCACTTGCTTACATGGTGGTTACTATGCGCCCATACTTACTCACCAAAAGACAAAAAATGGGTGGATTAAACTATGCTAAACAAATGGCTTCACAACTTCATGCCTTATCCTTGGATTCGCAAGACTAGTGGTGTGACAACTCTCTCCCCTAAACAAAATATTGTTCTCAATATTTTTATACCTTAGAGAATTCCACTACAACAACTGTATAACTAATTGTTTGCGTCCGACATATAACATTAATTGGCAGACTAATCCTTAAACTCATAGTGACTTCTTTTTCAGAGTTATACACTTTAGAGGTCCCCTGCTGGTAAGGATGCCATCAAACTATTTTAGTTGGTGAATTCAGAACTTTGTGATCACTCTTGCAATTCTGGAAGTTACATAACCTACTCTTTGACAGATGCCAGATTTATATTAAAGAACCTGAATAGTTACCAAAAATTAAACTTCTTGCACAATGTTTATTTTTGTATAGGACAAATACTCAAACACCCCTTCAATCACTTTGCTAAATCAATCGAAACCATAATTTCTTTTCTGCTTAAATTTTTTGCTATCATCATTTTCAGTCCTCATCTTTCTTAGAGGTAATACTAGCTTTTCTTCTTTTTTTTTCCTTTCTTTTCTCTCATACAAAATGGTTAGAACTACTACCGGAAGGGAGGGGCCGAGGCCAAATTAATCAAAACATCACTCTCCAAAGTCCAACCATCTTCGGACCACCATAAATTACAACGTTAAATAAGACTAAACTTTCAAGCAAAAAAAGGTGCAGCATATAAATATCATTGTTTTACCATTCAGACATTATTATTTACAACATATTACTCTTCAAACGCAATGGATTTCAGCATTTGAACTTCCTTTATCTACCTACCGAACATCACGATCTATAGCATAGAACGATTATCTCTTCACTAATCAATCCTTTTTTAAAATACATAAGCATTTAACAACCTTTCTGAACAGCAATAATATTCATCATGCAACTCATATTAATGGACAAAAATATCAACAATATGCACACATACAATATTGTAACACCATCCAAGATAAGTTACATTTAGAGGATTTAGATAGTTGCCTTTAGACTTCTTTTAAACACTAACTCCTTCAAAAATATTGGGTGTTTAGGTATTCTAAAAAAAACATGTATATCTACTTGTATATGTATACCACATACTAAGCATTCAAAGTCACTAAGCCATAACTATTCAATCTGAGCATAATAAGTGCCCAAATCCCATAACAATTTTAGTCCTTTCGTAGCCAAAATATTATTTCACACTTTAAAGACACCATAACACATTTATATACACATGATTTGTGATTCGAATACATAACAGTTTATATACAAATGTCACATACGAATTTACTTCTCACCGTTTATTTGACTTAACTCAGACAAGGTAAACTACAACATCATATGACTTAACTCAGATCATAGAAACATTAATAATGTATGAAACACTTAAACACATCTATAGCTTAGTTAAGGCACATTAATGTTAAGATGATTATTGTAAATCCATCGTACGAACAATATCAGGTTTAACATTTAGTCATGAAAATAACAACCTTTCAACACCATAAGTTACAACCTTAAACAATTCTAGACTTAACTTTCAAGCATAACAAGGTGTAGCATATAAATATCATTATTTTACCATTCAAACATTATTATTTACAGCATATTACTCTTCAAACGCAATGAATTTCAGCATTTGAACTTCCTTTATCTACCTACCGAACATCACGATCTACAGCATATAACGATTATCTCTTCACTAATCAATCCTTTTTTAAAATACATAAGCATTTAACAACCTTTCTGAACAGCAATAATATTCATCATGCAACTCATATTAATGGACAAAAATATCAACAATATGCACACATACAATATTGTAACACCATCCAAGATAAGTTACATTTAGAGGATTTAGATAGTTGCCTTTAGACTTCTTTTAAACACTAACTCCTTCAAAAATATTGGGTGTTTAGGTATTCTAAAAAAAACATGTATATCTACTTGTATATGTATACCACATACTAAGCATTCAAAGTCACTAAGCCATAACTATTCAATCTGAGCATAATAAGTGCCCAAATCCCATAACAATTTTAGTCCTTTCGTAGCCAAAATATTATTTCACACTTTAAAGACACCATAACACATTTATATACACATGATTTGTGATTCGAATACATAACAGTTTATATACAAATGTCACATACGAATTTACTTCTCACCGTTTATTTGACTTAACTCAAACAAGGTAAACTACAACATCATATGACTTAACTCAGATCATAGAAACATTAATAATGTATGAAACACTTAAACACATCTATAGCTTAGTTAAGGCACATTAATGTTAAGATGATTATTGTAAATCCATCGTACGAACAATATCAGGTTTAACATTTAGTCATGAAAATAACAACCTTTCAACACCATAAGTTACAACCTTAAACAATTCTAGACTTAACTTTCAAGCATAACAAGGTGTAGCATATAAATATCATTATTTTACCATTCAAACATTATTATTTACAGCATATTACTCTTCAAACGCAATGAATTTCAGCATTTGAACTTCCTTTATCTACCTACCGAACATCACGATCTACAGCATATAACGATTATCTCTTCACTAATCAATCCTTTTTTAAAATACATAAGCATTTAACAACCTTTTTGAATAGCAATAAGATTTATCATGCAACTCATATTAATGGAAAAAAAATCGTCAATTTAACAGCTCGATTTTGGGTCTAGTCAGAACAGTTGTTTCGAGACCCCAAATCTAATGTAGAAAAATTAATTTTTATTATATTTTATTGTCTACAGTTTTATGGAATGATTTGTGAAAATTTCGTTCGAAAATTTTGATGTTTGGAAACTCAATTTAGTCAAAAGGAGTAAATTGTAAAAAGTACAAAACATGAGTTCTATAAGCTAGAGGTGTCTAATTGTTATGAAATTTTAAATTGGAGGTCCTTAAATGGTAATTAGACCATTGGTTAAAATGGACATGGTTAGGTATGTTTCTAAAGTTTTTCATTAAGGGCATTTTGGTAATTTGGTAATTAAATTAATTTAAAAGCCAATTTTTGTCCATCTTCTACCCCATGGCCAAATTTTACAAGGAGAAACCATAGCTAGGGTTTTTCATGTAACATCCTAAAATAGGGCCTAGTTAGAATAGTGATTTCGAGACCACAAATCTAATATAGAAATAATTATTTTATGACTATTATGAAGTCCATGATGTGTATGCATGCTTATGTGAAAGTTTCATGAAGGAATTCTATGTATAAAATGTCTAATTGAACTTTAGAGACCAAATTGAATAAGATGCAAAACTTGTATTCTAGAAGCTTTTAGCATGAAATTGATTTAGATTATAAATTAGAAGGTCCTAATTAACAATTTGACAAACTTCTAAAGATGTGGACAAAAATGGACATGCACAGGAAAAATTTGAATGAAAGGCCTTAAGGGCATTTTGGTCATTTGGTAATTAAATGAAATAAAGAGGGAAAATCAAGTGAAAATGTTGTCCATCTTCCTCCTTAGCTACCGAAATTTGTGGAGAACCATAGCTAGGGTTTTCAAACTTTTCAAGGTTGGAAGTAAGTTTGTTCTAGCTCTGTTTTTAATGTTCTTTACATTTTTGAAATACTCGTAACATGATGTACTCGTTTCTAACCATATTTTAAGCTACGGTTCATGTTGGAATTTTGACCCATGCATTAGAAGTTTGTGTTTTGATGTTTAATGGAAGAATATGATAGTTTGATATGTGTTTAACATCTTTTACTACGTGATTTTGCATGAAAACACCTTAAAGGGACCATTTTATAAAAGATATAAAATAAGTGATAAAAATCTAATTTTGATGAAAATATGGGATGTTATGAGTACAAGGAAAATTTGGCTAGGCTTGATAACAAATAAAATGCATGCATTTCATTTTATGAATCTAGGGACTAAATTATGAATAAGTGAAAAATGGGGTAAAAAGGTAATTTCACCAAAGTATGAATTATGGGTTGATTTGGACAATGTGATTATTAAACAAGTTAAATTTGGCATTATAGATCAAGAAAAACGTGATACAAGTTTTGATCGAGGGATGAATAAGGTTTTCAATGAATAGTCTCGTTTATCATCGTTTTGTACCGAGGTAAGTTCATGTGTAAATAATGTGATGTGTTACATGTTTTAATGCTTTAATGTTGTATGAATTTAAATGCTTATTTGCTATCATGAATTATATGCCTTGATATTCCATGAGTACATGGTTGGTATTATGGATATCGTAAATGACATTACGGGCAAGTTCGACAGTGATGCGACAAGCAAGGAAACCTCGTTTGAACCTTAGGAATAGTCTAGGATACAAGTGACATGTCACTAGGAATTAAGGAGTCCGAACTCATTGAGCGGTCTGGTTTCGTGATATATATATGTGACCTGTGGACTCATTGAATGGTCTGAGTTCATAATGTATGAGGTACATGTAATTTGGTTTTGGGTACTTGTCTTATGTGTTCTATCGGTGGCTAGGTAGTCCTGAGTGGTTCAGATACCTGACAGCTTGTGTGAGCAGCCCATGTAGTTACGCCTTGACCGATAGCTTATATAAGCAAGCTTGTGAGTAGCTCCTTATTGAGCATTACATGTTATGAGGTAGCTTTGGCTACATATGTATATGTGGCACTTATGTGCAAGTTTTTCGTGTATCCAATAGTATTTCGAGTGTTCAATGGGTATTGCAATTGATGAGGTGATGAAAGTCCCAATGAGGGCTTGTTAAAGAAGGTATGATTGTATGATATACTATGGGTAAGTACAGGCATGTAAGTTAAACTCATGAGCAATGCCTTGATAAATAATGAATTGTGATGAGAAAGTATATATATAAACACTTGATAAATAAGTCAAAATGCTTGAATGATGAATAATCTTTATGGTTATGTTACTATGTCTTTGTACGATAATTGCTTACTATCATTGCATATTATTTGCATATGGACTTACTAAGCTTTAACGCTTACCCCCTTTCCTTTCCGTCCTTTGTAGTTCCGTCAAGCTAGCTTGGGGATCGAAAGCTGTTGGAATATTTGATAACACTATCAAAAGAATTTTGGGTATAGTGAATTTGACAACTTGATATGGCATGTATAGGGGACTTGGATATTTTCTGATATCTGTCATGCAAATTTAGCCAAGTTCTAAAGGCCTTTAATATTGATGATTTATTTTGTAATGGCCATGTGATATGGCTTATATTTAATTTTTGGGTTGTAATCTAATTACCTATGCACGCATCTGCTAATGCCTTGATGATGTGATATGTTATTGCTTGGTGAATGAATGATGAGGTGTGGAATAGATGCTAGGAGATAAGAAATGACTTAAGATGATCGTGGTCATGAATATGTATTATGGAATTTGGGTAATAAATTTGGTTATGCATGAAATTTGTATAGAATGTTTCTAAATGGTGTGACTAAATGAAAATGCTTTAGGATGATATTTTGAAGGTATGAAAATGCCATGGCATTGGATACTGAGTGTTTAAATATGCTATGTTGCATGCTAGGAAACGTGTTTGAGAATGTGGATGAGTGAGGGTGGCAATTGGCTTAGAAAATAGCCTCTAAATTGTCCACACGGGTAGACACAGGGGCATGTGTCTAGGCCATGTGTGACATACGGTCTGGCCCCACAGGCATATTGTATAGCCGTGTGTCTCCTGTACCCTAAATTTTACAAGTCAGTATGTCCAGTAGTAAATACACGGGCTAAGACATGGGCGTGTGTCTTGGCCGCTTGAGAGACATTGCCTAGACATTGCCTGCCCACATGAGCGTGTGATACGGCGTGTGACCTTATTTTGATGATGATGTCATAGATAGAGAGTTACATGGGTTGAGGACAAGGGCGTGTCCCAATCCACACGGGCGTTTGTGACCACACGGCCTACCCCCACGGGCATGTGACTCTCCAAAACTAGAAAAATTGTTAAGTTGCCCAAAGTTTTTCAAAAGTTCTTGGTTTAGTCCTGAACTACCCCCGATGTATGTTTTGGGCCTCGTAGGTCTGTATAAGGGACGATATTCATGTGTTTGAATGTTTTTGAATTGGTTGAAATTTTTTGGCTCGATTTTACATGTATGTGTACGTTTAAGTCTGGTAATACCTAGTATCCTATCCCGGTGTTGGACACGGGTATAGGGTGCTACATTTAGTGGTATCAGAGCTATGATTTATTCAGTTCTCAGACTACGTAGCATGTGTTCGAGTCTATCTATACATGCCATACATATATTATGATAGTGTGATGACTCTTGATGATTTTAAAATGTGTTTTCATATAGCAAATGAATCCCGACAGAGCAGTGGTCGATGATGTAGGAAGTAACACACCTCTTTCCGCTGAAGGAGCAGTGCCATTCGATAGTAGACTTGGGACTGTTAGTAGAGGAGAAGGAGGCAGAGAAGCCTTTCTCCATATGATGAATGCCTGGTACACGAAGTTCATTCGAACGAACCCGAACGCTCAACCTCCCCCACCTCCTTCAAATCTTCAACCTACACCTATGATGCCTCAAGGTATAGATTTTATGAGATTCTCTAGAACACTAGTTGATAAAATTCGAAGGCAAGGTGCTGAGGAATTTAGGGGAAATGCCAATGACGACCCTAAGAGAGTAGAGTTCTGGTTAGAAAATTCGTTACAGGTATTTGATAAATTATCTTGTACACCCGAGGAATGCTTAAAATGTGGCATATCCTTATTAAGAGATGTAGCATATCACTGGTGGAGAACGCTGATATCCGTGGTATCCCCAGAGAGGGTTACTTGAGAATTCTTTCAAGAGGAATTTCGAAAGAAGTATATTACTGAACAGTTTATCGATCGGAAGTATAAGGAATTTTTGAATTTGAAACAGGGTCGTACGACAGTTAATGTGTATGAGAGAGAATTTGTCAGACTTAGTAAGTACGCTCAGGAGTGTGCATCTTCCGAGGTTAAAATGTGTAGAAGATTTGAAGATGGACTTAATGAGGATATCAAGACGTTAGTAGGTATTCTTGAGTTTAAGGAATTTGTAGTACTTGTCGAACGGGCTTGTAAAGTCAAAGAACTGATTAAAGAAAAGAGGAAAGCCGAGTCTGAGGCTAGAGACATAAGAAAGCGACACATGAGTAAGTCATTTCCATCTCAGTCTAAGAAATCTAGATAGATGTACTCTCGTTCACATGTGTCAGCTGGACATTCATATGGGGACAGTAGAAAGCAAAATTTGGGTTTTAGATTTCAGGTACATTTATGGCAAGCGTGGGTAACGCTAAACATTTCAAAATCTAATGCCAGCAATGTGGTAAACGTCACTCCGGCAACTGTAGGGTGAGTGACGGATCTTGTTTTAGATTTGGTTCTCTAAACCACTATATTAAAGACTGTCCCGAGATGGTAGATAAAGAAAGATTTCAAAATCCAAGACTGAGTGACACAACTTCTGGGGGAAAACCCCCGAGAAATGCTGGGAATAGGTCTGGTATCAAGAATGTGACAAGAGATTCAGTAGCGAGGTCTGAAACCAGAGCTCCAGCCAGAGCCTATGCCATACTCGCACGTGAAGATGCAACTTCTCCTGATGTGATCACTGGTATTTTCTCTCTCTATGATAGTAATGTTATTGCTTTGATAGATCCTAGCTCTACTCATTCGTATGTGTGTATGAAATTGGTATCTAGCATTAATATACCTGTTGAGTCTACAGCATTTATGATTAAGGTGTCAAACCCATTAGGAAAGCATGTGATATTAGATAAAGAATGTAAGAGCCCTTTGATGATTAGAGGTTATTGCTTTTCGCCCGACTTGATGTTGTTTCCATTTGATGAATTTCATGTCATACTGGGTATGGATTGGTTGACACTACATGATGCTATAGTGAATTGTAGATAGAAAGTTATTGAATTGAAATGTGAAAATGGTGAGATTCTTCGGGTTGAATTAGATGATGCAGATAGGTCGCCAATTGTAATTTCCTTGATGTCTGCTAAAAAATGTATGAGAAAAGGATATGAAGCTTATTTGGCATACACATTGAATACAATGGAATCTGAATTGAAAATTGAATTAGTTCCAGTTGTATGTGAGTATGCGGATGTATTTAAGTTGAATTTGGTATTGAGTTAATGCCAAGGACGGCACCTATTTCTATTGCTCCATACAGGATGGCCCCGACTGAGCTGAAAGAATTGAAGTCATAGTTGCAAGAGTTGACTGACAAAGGTTTTGTGAGACCAAGCTTTTTGCCATGGGGTGCTCCTGTGTTATTTGTGAAAAAGAAGGATGATTCCATGAGATTATGCATTGACTGCTGACAACTCAATAAGGTGACAATTAAAAATAAGTACTCCCTGCCAAGGATTGATGACCTGCTCGATCAATTGAAAGGAGCGACATGGTTTTCTAAGATAGGTTTGAGGTATGGATATTACCAGTTACGAGTTAAGGAGTCAGATGTGCCTAAAATTGCTTTTAGAACGAGGTATGGCCATTACAAATTTCTTGTTATGCCATTTGGATTAACAAATGCTCCAGCTGTGTTTATGGATTTAATGAATCGAATATTTCAGCCATATTTGGACAAGTTTACTGTGGTATTCATCGATGATATTTTAATATATTCTAGAGATGAGGCAAAGCATGCCGAACACCTGAGAACTATTTTGCAGACTTTGAGGGATAAACTGTTGTATGTTAAGTTCAGTAAAAGTGAGTTTTGGCTTTGAGAGGTCGGATTCTTAGTCCACATTATTTCAGGTGATGGTATCCGATTTGAGCCTAATAAGATTTTTACTATTGTTGAATGGAAGCCGCCACTGAATTTAACTGAAGTTAGGAGCCTTTTGGGTTTGGTCAATTACTACAGACGTTTGGTGAAAGGATTCTCTATGATAGCCACTCCTATGACGAGATTACTTTAAAAAGATGTCAAATTTTTTGTGGTCAAAAAAATTTCAGTAGAGCTTTAAGAAATTGAAAATGTTATTGACTGAGGCACCAGTGTTAGAACAACCAGAATCAGGGAAAGAGTTTGTGATTTACAGTGATGCATCCTTGAGTGGACTGTGTTGTATACTTATGCAAGAAGGTAAAGTAGTAGCTTATGCTTCGCAGCAGTTGAAGCCCCATGAGAAAAACTATCCGACACACAATCTAGAATTGGCTGCCATTGTATTTGCTTTGAAGATTTGGCGACACTATCTACTTGGGGAGAAATGCCGTGTCTATACAGACCATAAAAGTCTTAAGTATTTGATGACCCAAAAGGACTTGAATTTGAGGCAACGAAGATGGATTGAATTGTTAAAAGACTGTGAGCTTGTGATAGATTATCACCCTGGTAAGGAAAATATGGTTGCCGATGACCTGAGCAGGAAGTCTTTATTTGCCTTAAGAGATATGAACACGTGGCTGACCCTATCCAATGATAGTGTAATTCTGGAAGAGTTTAGGGCTAGATCGACTTTTCTACAATAGATTTGTGATGCTCAGAAAGCTGATAAAGAGTTGCAAGCAAAGAAAGCTCAGTGTGAGTCAAACAGTAAACTAGATTTTTAGAAAGACTCCGATGGTTGTTTAAGGTCCCGTTGTAGAATTTGTGTTCTGAAGAATACCGAGTTGATTCAGAGTACTTTGCATGAGGCTCATAACGGGTGTATGTCAATATACTTGGGTAGCACGAAAATGTACAATGATTTAAAGAAAATGTATTGGTGGAATGGTATGAAAAGAGATATATCTGAGTTTGTATCGAGGTGTATGATTTTTGAGCAAGTAAAAGCCGAACACCAGGTACCTTCAGGTTTCCTTCAGCCTATTTTGGTTCTCGAATGGAAATGGGACCGAATTACTATAGATTTTGTGACAGGTTTGCCATTAATACCAAGAAAGAAAGATGCCGTATGGATTGTAGTCGACAGGTTGACTAAATCAGCCAATTTTATACCAGTATGCACTGATTATTCACTTAATAAGCTGGTTGAATTGTATGTTTCTGAAATTGCAATACTTCATGGAGTACCTTTGTCAAATATTTCAGATAGAGATCCGAGGTTCACTTCACGATTTTGGAAAAAGTTGTAAGAGGCTTTGGGCACAAAACTGAACTTTAGTATCGCTTTTCACCCACAGACCGATGGGCAATCCAAAAGAGTAATTCAGACACTTGAAGATATGCTTAGATGTTGTGTTATTGAGTTCCAAGTTAGTTGGGAAAGTTTTCTACCCTTGGTCGAATTTGTTTACAACAATAGTTATCAGTCGATCTTGAAGATGGCACCTTATGAGGAATTGTATGGACGTAAATGTTGTAAACCTTTGTACTGGACTAAACTTAAGGAGAATAAAATTCATGGAGTTGATTTGGTCAAAGAAACTGAAGAAAAGGTGAAAGTAATTCGTGATTCTTTGAAAGCGGCATCGGATAGACAAAAGTTGTATATGGATTTGAAAAGAAAGGAAATGAGTATTAGGTTGGTGATAAAGTGTTCTTGAAAGTGTCTCCATGGAAAAAGGTTTTGAGATTTTGTAGAAAAGGCAAGTTGAGTCCTCATTTTATAGGACAGTATGGGGTTACCGAAAGGATAGGGCTATTGCTTATCGATTGGCCTTGTCGCCTGAGTTGGAAAAGATTCACGATGTATTTTATGTGTCTATGTTGCGTCAGTATAGATCTGATCCTTCACATGTGATTGCACCAACAGAGGTTGAAATTCGACTGGATATGACTTATGATGAGGAACCGATTAAGATCTTGGCTTGATAAGTCAAGCAATTGAGAAACAAAAGTATTGCTCTTGTGAAGGTCTTATGGCAAAGACATGGGGTTGAAGAAGCTACATGGGAGCCAGAGGAGGCTATGAGGAAACAATACCCAAACCTTTTTACCATTAAGATTTTCATCCCAGAAAATCCCTAAAGGGGGGGAGAGTTGTAACATCCTGAAATAAGGCCTGTCGAAATAGTGGCTTCGAGACCACAAATCCGATATAGAAATAATTATTTTATGATTATTTTGAAGTCCATGATGTGTTTGCTTGCTTATTGAATAAGATGCAAAACTTGTGTTCTAGAAGCTTTTAGCATGAAATTGCTTTAGATTATAAATCAGAAGGTCCTAATTGGCAATTTGACCAATTTCTAAATATTTGGACAAAAATGGACATGCATAGGAAAAATTTGAAAGAAAGGCCTTAAGGGTATTTTGGTCATTTGGTAATTAAATGAAATAAAAAGGGAAAATCAAGTGAAAATGTCTTCTTCCTTAGCTGCCGAAATTTGTGGAGAACCATAACTAGGGTTTTCAAACTTTTCAAGCTTGAAAGTAAGTCGTTCTAGCCCCTTTTTTAATGTTCTTTACATTTTTGAAATCCTTGTAACATGATGTACCCGTTTCTAACCATATTTTAAGCTAGGGTTCGTGTTGGAATTTTACCTGTTTTAATGTTTAATGGAAGAATATGATAGTTTGATATGTGTTTAACATCTTTTACTAGGTGATTTTGCTTGAAAACACCTTAAAAGGACCATTTTGTAAAAGATGTAAAATAAGTGATAAAAATCTAATTTTGATGAAAATATGGGCTGTTATGAGTACAAGGAAAATTCGGATAGGCTTGGATAACAAAGAAAATGCATGCATTTCATTTTACGAATCTAGGGACTAAATTGTAAATAAGTGGAAAATTAAGGGTAAAAAGGTAATTTCATCAAAGTATGAATTATGGATTGATTTGGACAATGTGATTATTAAACAAGTTAAATTTGGCATTATAGATCAAGAAAAACGTGATACGAGTCTTGACCGAGGGAAGAATAAGGTTTTCAATGAATTGGCTCGTTTATCATCATTTTGTACCGAGGTAAGTTCATGTGTAAATAATGTGAAGTGTTACATGTTTTAATGCTTTAATGCTGTATGAATTTAAATGCTTATTTGCTAACATGAATTATATGCCTCGATATTCCATGAGTACATGGTTGGTATTATGGATATCGTAAATGACATTACGAGTAAGTTCGACAGTGATGCGACAAGTAAGGAAATCCCGTTTGAATGTAACACCCCTTACCCAAGTCCAAGGTCGGGACCGGGCATGTGACATTACCTGACTTAAATGCATGCATACAATCATTTCCGAGCTATGAAAACTAGATCAATTTTAAAACTTTCCACTCTTAATCTAGAAATTCTTAATATGGGCCTACAAGGCCCAAATCACACTTAGGAAACGATCCAGGATTAATTTGAACACAGTTGAGAACTTTGAAATATGTCACTTGAAACAGAGGCACACGCCCATGTGGAAAGGTGCTTGTGATTTTCGTGTGACAGGTTTTAAATATTTTTAAAGAATCGTTCTTGAAACTAACTATTATCACGATATAGGCAAGTGTTCCTATCGAATAGTAGTATAGTTTTAGCAAAACCGAATTGTCAAAACCAAAGGAACTAAAAGTACTAGTAATGACTGTCTTTTTTATTATCTAGCTTAAGAATAAGGGGGTTTTGTTTTAACTAACAAATTATCTAAACTAAGAATTTGCAAAAAGTAGAATTGGGGGATTACTTTTGGAAAACGATTGAAATAAGACAATACCTAAGGAAAAATCCACCTAGACTTTACTTGTTATTCTGGCTCTGAATCGGACGATTTATTCATTTAACTTGTCCCGTAGAGATCCCTAAGTTATGTTATTATCCCTATTCAGGACTAATAACGTCTAATCCCTAAATTGAATAATTGTGACTTTTCTCTAATTAACACCCTAGGGTTGCATTAACTCGATCTATGGATCCCCGTATTGGGTTTCACCCTGATCCGGAAAAATCTTGTCACCCTATCTCTAGGCACGCAATCAACTCAGCTTAATTATGACAAATGTACTCTTAGACAGGGTCTATTCCTCCTCTGAATAAGAGCTTATCTTGAATCAATATCCTGGGATATCAAAACAAGAATTAAGAACACATATTTAAGAACAAGTTAAATATTTATCATACAATTCAGAAAATAATAACAAGATTCATCTTAGGTTTCATTCCCCTTAGGTATTTAGAGGATTTAGTTCATAACTAAAAAGGAAAACATCTCAGAAGAATAATGAATACAAAACATAAAGAAAACCCAAAACTCCTGAAGGGAAATTAAGGGGAGATCTTCAGTCTTGATGGTGACTCTAGCTTTTGAGATGGATCAATCGGCTTCCCTTGACCAATTCCCTACCTCCTTCTCTCTGTATGCCCTTTTTCGAATTGGACTCAACTTGGGCTTGGCAGGGACACACCCGTGTAACACGCCCGTTTTTGTCGTGCTTCGATTCTGCTACATTGACACGGCCGTATGGTATGCCCATGTGAGGAAGTCCAGGCCGTGTTGATTTCGTACTTTGGCCCATTTTCTCCGTTTTTGGCTAGTTTCTCGTTCTTTTCGCTCTCCTATGCTCACCTAAGTATAAAACATGAAATTAAGGCATTAGGAGCATCGAATTCACCAATTCTAAGGAAAAATCATCCATAAAATGCGTTAAGCATGGGGTAAAAATATGTATAAATTACGGTTTATCAAATACACCCGTACTTAAGCATTTGCTTGTCTTCAAGCAAAATTCTCAACTCATATTCAAAATAAATTCTTTTTAACTTATAATCTCTATCGAAAATATTTCAAACTAATTCATGAGTAGTTGTACATTGAGAATTCAGCTAAAAGAACATTAGAGCTTCAAACATTCCAAGTTGAGTATTTAACCATGCAAAACTTAGGCATCTCCCCTTATCTAAGTGGTCACCTCGATTCGAAATCTCACGGAGTTTAACATCCTCACTAAAGATTCACTCAAATCACTTAAAGTGTTTAAGGATAATGAAAGTAGCACTCATCAGTCAATATGAAAAGTTATTACCATAGGCTTGAATGAAAATCACATCTCCACCACTATAAATTGAGATGATCCATCAATCAAAAGGTCTTTAGAGGGTTGTAACGTAGCTTTGGTACGGTTAGATTCGAGATTGAATTCAAAAATCACTTAACTAGAAAAAGATTTAATCATCACTTGCATACAACAGAGCTTTTCTCAGAATATGGAATTTAACTTCTAAAGCTCAAAAACAAAAGATTACTACTAATGTGTATACACAATTTTTTTTTAGAACAAGTTAAATAACATAGACTAACTATTAAGAACAAGGTGAAAGAAATAAATAGGAATTAGCCAAAATTAGAAATTGTAAAATAATAATTATAAGTCCTAATAAAAATAAGGTGAAAGAAAAATAAAAAGTAGTCTTAAAAAAAGTAAAAGTAAAAACATAAAATAATAAATAAATGTTTTTAAACATCTTCATCGCTAAATGGTTCACAAGGGGCCAAAAGAGATGACCTCATTCCTATGCCGCTCCGTCTAGTGTTGAATGGCGAGGGCAATGAAATAGGAAAGGTCGATGACGTGCCCGTGCGACATACACCATAGGAAGTAGGCATCGTGAGTATTGATGACACCAGTGCTCTCTTGCATTCCTATTATCGTGTGAGCCAAAATGGCGTGTAGGTACCTCAGAGATGGAGGGAGAGCCGATGCCTTGGAACGGCTAGAATTATTGGTGGTTGCACCTGGTACTAGTGCGTCCCAACAACGTGAAGGAGAACGATGGATATGGTGGTTGAGAGTATCTAAGTCATTCTCTTCCATGAATTCCTCTGTATATAAGCTTAGTGCCATATAGAATTTTGGGACACTGAGCTGGCGGACTAATCTGCCTAGGTGAAATTGTGCCTTGTCGGGATCATCGTAGTTCATCATCACGGTCTGAAGAAGAAATGTGGAGCATAATTCCATCGTGAGCTTGAGATATGTCGGCTCGATGGTCCCAAAGAAAAGCTCCCAAGGATCGGTTGTTAGGAGGAGGGCCCGAATCATATCAGCCAACTAAGCTTGTTCTACTGTAGCCTAGTGACGTAGCGGCCCGCACTTAAAGGTCGGGCCCAGAGTATTTGGAAAAGTTCTTCTTGGGGCCCGATGGGGAATTGTAGGAAAGGGTGGCGAATTTTCACAGTGGGACCCGAGGAAGATGACGCTCCCTTTCTTTTCTTTGAAGCAGGGGCAGCAATTTTCTTTCCTAATGAAGACGACATTGTATACGCTAGAAAGGGGAGAATGAGCATCAAAAATGGAGTTGGAGGCGGCGCACGAGCGTGGTAGCGGGGGTTGTGGACTTGTAGTGGCTAGGGTTAGGGTTTTTGGGTGAAGAAGACAATGAATAGTGCAGCCCATTTATAGATTTTGGGGCACACGGCCAGGGAACACGCCCATGCTGTTTTGGCAGGTTCGCCCACGGCCATGTCGCACGGCCGTGGTGATTTATTGTAGCCCTTTGTTTGGGGAAAATTTTTCCCTGTTTCCACACGGCCTAAGGCACACCCGTGTGCTAGGCAGTGTCTGTGTGTGAAACCTGTGTTCAAGAGCTCCGTTAGTAAGTTAGGTGGTAAATACTAAAATTTAAAGAATTGGATTTCGAGTTTTGGAACTCGAGATATGAATTTTTAAGCGACTGTGACGCAGATTGCTAGCTTGACTGAAAATTTTAAAAATAAATTGTTTGAGCTGTTTAAGTAATGAATTAAGTCTGTTAACACCTCGTGTTCGACTCCGGCGACGGTCTCGGGTATGGGGCGTTATATTTGGTGGTATCAGAGCAGGTTTAGTCGGTTCTCGGACTAACTTAGCATGTGTAAAAGTTTAGCTATACATGCTACTGATCTGTGATAGTGTGATGTCTTTTGACGCATATGAGTACCGTCTTATTTAGACAGGGTACTCTCCAACCGAGCTGCGCCGACCATGTTCAATGTTATGTGAAGGTATTTGAGTAAAATTATGATTATGATAAGTCTCGGTTCAGAAAAGTATGAATAAAAGTTTATGATACATATGTGATAAATATTCATATTTTCTTAATGCTTATATGATGTAGTGTATATGGCTTACTTGATAAGATGAACGGAATAAATAGAAAGTAGTAGAGGTATGAATAAAAGTCATAATATTATGATACGAATGAAAATGTCCTTGTCTTGATTTGAACGTCGAATGTTGATGAATGCTAATGATATATAATTTTTATAAGATAAAGGATTATAATGAAATGAACTTATCTATGGTAAATTGTTGGACTGAATTATATGATTGTAATGATATGTACATGATGATGCATGAAATGAATGTTGTGATTGTGATGCAAATATCTATGTTTGTTTGGCCTTATATGATGTCATAAGCATGAATTAATTTAATTAAATGAATGGATAAGTAAAGCTATCTAGAAAACATAAAATGTATGCATAAGTATATTGTCTAAATGGGACAATAGGAAAATTTGTGTAAGCCAACATGAATGTTGCATTGCCTGAATGAATGATATGATTTGATGATGGAAGTTGTGTCATATGTGTATGTATAAGAAAGTCGAGTCAGAGGTCCGACAACCCCTCCCCCTTACTGAAGTGGTACTTATAATGGAATTTCATGAGATTTGTATTGAATAAGTTTCCGGTTGAGAACCCAAAGAGTTCAGTGATAGAATAATTATAAGTATGATCAGAGATTGAAAATGAGCTGATAAGTAAAGTCAGAGTCAGTAAAGTATCGGATTGATATAAAGATTATTGGAATTATGCACTGTCCCAGTTAGAGAAGGAAATTCTCTTTGGTAAATCGAATTACTCAAGTGCAAGGTCGAGAAAAGTGTAAATCAAAATTTACTCAGAACTGACCTTCTTTAGTGAATGGTTTAATATGAAATTTGTGATGGCAGAACTAGTTGGGGAAATGATATTTGAAATGTGAACTATCTGAGTGTGCCAGTTATGACTGGACAGATTTAGCAGTCTCTTTTGTGATGTTCTATGTGTTTACCCGTTCTCAGAAATATTTCTATGGCTATTGATCTTTTGAAGAAATTCTTGTTATATGGGAATGTCTTCTAATTCTAGTGTTGGATGAAAGCATTGGTAGTCTGACTGGTTTATATTTTATATTGCTCTATTTCATCGGGTATTCTATTCCATTTCTTCTGATAAGAATTGATGAGAGAATACATATGATATTATGATTCTGTTTCTTCTACTTGATGCTTCATCTGATATATATGTATGGGAAGATATATTGTTCTTGTTATATTTGATTCCAGTGGGATTAAATGATATTTTCTTTTGGACTTTCTTTCTTTGAAGAATTATCGGGGTATTCTGTATTTTCTCTATGAGTTTGGTTTTCGATTCTCCGGCATAGTATCGTATCTTGGATTTCTTTATTCGGTTTTCTTGTTATCTTTGTTCTATAATTTGTCAATTATGACTCATGTTCGAAGTACGTTCTTCAGCTCGTGATAATCATGTCAAATATGACTATACTTCTAATTTGATCTTGGTAATGTGGTGATTTTAGTATTGATATTTTCTTTCTAATTTCTGTGTAAGGATTTGACATCAGTAAAGGCATAGGTGATAAAAGCGCGAGTTTCAGTCGGTATGGTGAATTATTTATTTGAAAGATTTCATGTGACAATTATGTCAGGATTATTTTTCTCAAGTCTGATAATATAATTTCATTTTTGTACTGATAAAAGAGTAAATAGTCTGAACGAGAAGTGTATATTTATTAGAAAGAGTTGGATATTAGTTAAAGTCACTACGAATGATAAGGTTTTCGTCTTGTGAAAGCTGAAAAGTTTATTACATGTTGACAAAGTTTGGATAGATGAGAATATTGGTAACCGAAGCGTCTGAACTAGACTAGTCTACATTGAGTAAAGACTTCCTGACTTTCAGTAATGTACCGTTGTATGAATTGTGATGTGTTTCAAGACAGTGAGGTAATGTGATAGTTTAGAGCTTTCGATGTTACATAAAATTGGAGTTGTTAAAGGGGTTAAAGCCGAGCATTGGAATCTATCAAAATTATCCTTGTCAGTGTTGATATTGGGATAGAAATGAGAAGGATTATTCTTGAGGCCATATCAGAATTAATTCCATAGCAGAAAGAGCAAAATGTGATGTATCCTATTGTTAAATGTTTAGTGAGATCTATAAATCATATCTGTATTGAATGAATTCCTACTCATCAGATTCATGGAATTTTAGGTCTCTTTGATTGTTGGATTTCTTGGAATTCCGGTCTCCATTAATCAAGTTAAGATCCGAGTTTTATGTCATGATATCATGGGAAACTGAGAAGGGTTGAAAATTCAAGAACAGTTGAGAGTTGAGACTGTAAGCTTTCAGATCATATGAGAAATTAAAGAGATGTATTGGAGGTACAACCTAAGTGAAAGTTCTTCGGCACCGAATATGAGATTAAAAGTGAAGACCACTTTTCTGGTAAGATTTTCAGGGACGAAAATCCTTAAAGGAGAGTTGTAATATCCTAATTTTGGGCCTAGTCAGAATAGTGGTTTCGTGACCACAAAATTCAAGATAGAAATAATTATTTTATGATTATTTTGAGGTCTATGATATGATTGCATGATTGTGTGAAAATTTTGTGAAGAAATTTTATGCATAAAGTGCTTAAATTGAAATTAGGGACTAAATCGAATAATTTGTAAAACTTGCATTCTAGAAGTTTCTAGTATGAAATTGTTTTGAAATATTAATTAGGAGGTCTTAAATAGAAATTTTACCAATTTCTAAGTCTATGGACAAAAATTGGACATGGATGGAATTTTTGGAAAGTTTAGTAGTAAGGGCATTTTGGTCATTTAGGGGTAAAATGAATTAAAATACAAAATTAAAAGCCAATTTTGCTCATCTTCAACCCCATGGCCGAATATAGCAAGGAGAAACCATGGCTAGGGTTTTTCAAGCTTCCAAGCTCGATTGTAAGTCCGTTCTAGCCTCGTTTTTAATGATTTTTACGTTTTTGGAGTCCCGGTAGCTCGATTAAGCTTAGCTAGCAATAATTCAACCTAGGGTTCATATTTGGAAAAATACCCATAGGTGAAATTTGTGTATTTTGGTGTTTTATGATAGATTATGAAGTTTTAAATTATGTTAGACAACTTGTACTACTCGGTCTTAAGTGAAAACGAGCAGAAGGGCTTAATCGGTAAAAATACCTAATAGTCATAAGTACATGTTAGAGTGAGAATTTGATGTTACCATAGAAGGGAAAAATGATCAGCATGTCATAGAACATAAGAAAATAAGCTGAAGTTTAATTTACGAGCTTTGGGGCAAAAGTGTAAATATGCGAAAGTTTAGGGGCAAAACTATAATTTTTCTAAAATATGATTTTGGGTCAATTTGTATAATGTGAGTCCTAATTAGACTATATTTTAAATGATAGAGCAAGGAAAACTAAAATTCAGGCTAAAATGGGGAAAATACCAAGTTGTGGACGAAATGGTAAAAGTAGCCATTTTCGCATACGAGGTAAGTTCATATGTAAATGTTGGTAACATAGTTATTATTTTAAATGTTTTAATTTTATTTAAATGATATGATAATTATTATGAAATATTATACTATGATAATTGTTTGTTAATATGTCAAATTATGTGATATACTTGGAAAATGTGAAATACTACCGAGTATCGGTAACGGCATTCCGTAGAAGATGGTTGAGACACATGATTGGGAAAAAGGTCCCGTTGAACCTTAGGAATGGATTAGGATACAAGTGACATATCACTAGGATATTTGGGCATCCGAACTCGTTGAGTTGAGTCCGAGTTCGAGAGATGTAACTAGGCATCCGAGCTCGTTGAGTTGAGTCCGAGTTCACTTATGGATGCGAACGCCCGAGCTTGTTGAGTTGAGTCTGAGTTCACTTATGGGCGGGTTACATGGTAGCTTGGCTACATATGTGGCACTTATGTGCAAACTTTCCATGTAGCCAAATTATATTCCTATGTGTTCAACGGGTAAAATTCTACTCAAATGGAGGAATACTCGAGATGAAAGGGACGTATTGGTAAGTGTTGTGAAATGAATACTTTGAACAGGTATGTACTTAACCCTCGGGTGGAAAACTCGATATAACAACAATATGGTAAGATGATAAATGAAAATGTGATATGAATGTCTCGGTGATGATTATGCAAATGATGTTTTATGTTTGCGTATATAGTTGTGTTACTTGCTATTTGCATGTGAGCTTACTAAGAATTTATGCTTACTCCCTCCTTTTCATTCCTTGTAGTGTTGACAAGCCAGCTCGGAAATCAGGAACGGTCGGAGGCACACTCACACTATCCGTATACCATCTTGGCATAATGGCTTGTATATTTTGAGTATGGCATGTATAGCATTATAATCATTTTGTATATATGGTCTTATGATATGGTTATTGAGTGGTATGGAAATGCTTGGTAATGATTAGCCATTGGAATGGCTAATCATGATCATATTTGGTGTTATGTATGCTAAATTGCTAGCTAATCCATGGAAACCATAAAATAGATTCAGACAGCAACAGTGATGTGATTTTGAAAAATCATTAAAAATAGTAGAGATACAATTAGATGATGAATAAAATATGGAATTGAATAATTATGAGTCTATTTTCATATGGATGGAACAAAACAGGTATATGAGTTATATTTTATGAGATGTTTAAATTTTTGTGAAATAGGTCCAGAGCGATTTCTAGATCCCCTGTTCTGACTTTGGAAATTCACCATAAATTGTTCAAAGATAATTATAAGTCATGATTTATATTTAAATATTCCTTATTGAGTCTAGTTTTATTAGAAACAAATGGCATAGTCATTGAAACTCTATACAAGGAGATATCTGATTCGTAATACACAGAGGTCAGAGCAGTCGAACCCTGAAACAGGGCACACTTTAACTAATAAACTGTACTAATTTGCTAGACCAAAAATTCTAGAAAAAAATTAATAAATAGATATATGAGTATAGTTTTAGGGAAAATTTACGTAATTGGATTTCAAGTTTTGGAACTCGAGATATGAATTTTTAAGCGACTGTGACGCAGATTGCTAGCTTGACTAAAAATTGTAAAAATAAATTGTTTGAGTTGTTTAAGTAATGAATTAAGTCTGTTAACACCTTGTGTTCGACTCCGGTGACGGTCTCGGGTACGGGGCGTTACAGTGTGGTAGTGACAATGTGAGGATCTGTGGCATCTAATAAGACTTTATGTCCAACCTTAAGTTGACGTGGGAAGGTGTTGAGCTCGTTCTGGCATAGTTTTGATTTATCATGCGTTCTCGGTTTATGCGTCCGCCATTCATCTAGCTCCTCAATTTGTAGCCTTCAATCTTCATGAATAGGTCCTCTACTACTGCTTGAGAATGACTCATGTGCTTCTTTCAGACTCATTTTCTGCAAAGTAGGTTGTACCATATTGTTAGTTTTAGTAGAATGGTTTAGACGATCACCTTCAATTTTCGATGTGGCACTAGAATTGCAAGCTTGAAGGGTGATTGTTTCGTCTCCCACACGGAGTGTGAGCTCACCTGTGCCAACATCAATAATTGTTTTAGCAGTTGCTAAAAAGGGCCGTCCCAAAATCAAAGGAGTGTTGCTATCCTTCTCTATGTCTAGAACAATGAAGTCAACGGGAAATATAAATTTATTGACTTTAACTATCACATCTTCAATAATACCCTTAGGGAATCTTATAGTTTTATCTCCTAATTGAATGCTCATCCTAGTCTATTTGGGTTTCTCAAGACCTAATTGTTTCAACATTTTGTAGGGCATGATGTTAATACTAGCCCCTAAATCAGCTAATGCATTATTAACATCTAAACTCCCTATTAAGCAAGGAATCGTAAAACTCCCTGGATCTTTTAGTTTGTTGGGTAGTTTATTCTATAGAATAGCTGAGCAAACTGCGTTTAGCTCTACATACGATGCCTCGTCCAACTTCCATTTATTTGCTAAAAGCTCCTTTAAAAATTTCATTGCGTTTGGCATTTGCGATAGAGCTTCAATAAGCGGTAAGTTAATATGTAGTTTTTTTAAGAGTTTAAGGAACTTACCAAGTTGTTCATCTGAGCGGTCTTTCCTTGTCGCGTTGGGGTATGGCACATGAGGTTTATATTCGACATTAACTAATTTGTTTTTATTATGACCCACTTCACCTTGACCTCTGCTTACTACAGTTTCTTGCCTCGGTTCTGGCTCAGGCTCAATGAATCCTTCTTCATCTTGAACATAAATTGGCCAGCTTTCCAAACTAATCTCCGAACGACGCTTGTTGATTTAAAAGTGCTGTCTCGGTGTTCTAGAAATGGGTTTCTGACACAGAGATAAATTTAGACAGCATCTCTTCAAGGTTCGGTTTCTTTTCCTGTTGATAGGGTGGTTGTTGAAAACCCGGAGGATGTTGTGCTCTTTGATTTCCTTGACCGCCCCACGAGAAATTGGGATGGTTCCTTCAACCTGCATTTAAGTGCTACTATATGGGTTATTTTAAGATCTAGAGTTATTGTTACCCATATATTGGACTTGTTCCTCCTCGATGCTAGGGTTGAAGGGTTGATACTCTGTGCATGCTCCTCTTCCATTCGTCTCACACCTCATTACCGGATGTACCTGAGTAGAACCAAGTAAATCATCAATCTTTTTATTTAGAAGTTCTACTTGGTTTGACAGCATATTGACCGAATCAATGTTATAAACGCCTGCTGTTTTAGTTGGCTTAGTCCTCATGACTTGCCACTAATAGTTATTCAGTGACATCTCTTCAATAAACTCATAAGCATTTTCAGGTGTTTTATTATTTATGGTTCCGCCAGCAGTTGCGTCAACCATTTATCGAGTCGAAGGATTTAGGCCATTATGGAATGTTTGAACTTATAGCCAAAGCGGTAACCCATGATGAGGGCACCTTCTCAGTAAGTCCTTGTATCTCTCCCATGAATCGTAAAGATTTTCTAAGTCCATCTGTACAAACGAAGAGATATCATTACGTAATTTAGCCGTTTTAGCCGGCGGAAAATATTTTAATAGAAATTTTTCGGTCATTTGTTCCCAAGTAATGATTGACCATCGTGGTAACGAGTTCAACCACAGTTTAGCTTTGTTTCTCAATGAAAAAGGGAATAACCGAAGACGAATAGCATCGTCAGAAATGCCATTAATTTTAAATGTATCGCAGAATTCCAAGAAATTTGCCAAGTGAGTGTTCGGATCCTCATCCTGCAAACCATCAAACTGAACAAATTGCTGTACCATTTGAATAGTGTTAGGTTTTAGTTCAAAATTATTTGCAGCAATAGCATGCCTAACTATACTTGACTCAGTTCCTGTTAAAGTAGGTTTACCATAATCATACATAGTACGAGGAGCAGGATTTGATTTGCTAGTTCAACATGTATCGCAGGAGGTAGCTGATTGTCTTGGTTTTCAACCATCTCTTCAGTCGGGGTTTGAGTATCGTCCTCTTGCTCGTTCTCTGTGTATCTTAAGCTTCGCCTTATTTCTCTTTGGTTTTTATAAACTGTGCGATCGATTTCTTTGTCAAAAAGTAGTGGTCCTGACGGGTTTCTTCTAGTCATAAACTATAAAAACCTGCCAAGAGAAAGAAAAAGTAAATTAATAAATAATAATAAAATTAAAATTAAAATTAAATTGCAAGAAAAATAAATGGCTAAAGTAATAAAAATTGAGCGTTCCTAATATCTTAGTTCCCCAGCAACGACGCCAAAAACTTGATTGCGATTTTCATGTGATAGGTTTTAAATATTTATAAAGAATCATTCTTGAAACTAACTATTATCACGATGTAGGCAAGTGTACCTATTGAACAGTAGTATAGTTTTAGCAAGACCGTATTGTCGAACCCAAAGGAACTAAAAGTACTAGTAATGATTGTCTTTTTATTATCTAGCCTAAGAATAATGGGGTTTTGTTTTAACTAACTAATTATCTAAACTAAGAATTCGCAGAAAGTAGATTTGGGGGATTACTTTTGGAAAATGATTGAATTAAGACAATACCTCAGGCAAAATCGACCTAGACTTTACTTGTTATTCTGGCTTCAAATCGGACGATTTGTTAATTTAACTTGTCCTGTAGAGATCCGTAAGTTATGTTATTATTCCTATTCAAGACTAATAACGTCTAATACCTAGATTGAATAATTGAGAATTTTCTCTAATTAACACCCTAGGGTTGCATTAACTCGATCTATGGATCCCCGTATTGGGTTTCACCCCAATTCGACAAAATCTTGTCACCCTATGTCTAGGCGCGCAATCAACTACGCTTAATTATGACAAATGTACTCTTACACAGGGTTTATTCCTTCTCTGAATAAGAGCTTATCTTGAATTAGTATCCTGGGATATCAAAACAAGAATTAAGAACACATAATTAAGAGCAAGTTAAATATTTATCATACAATTCAGAAAATAATAACAAGATTCGTCTTAGGTTTCATTCCCCTTAGGTATTTAGGGGATTTAGTTCATAACTAAAAAGGAAAACATCTCAGAAGAATAATGAATACAAAAGATAAAGAAAACCCAAAACTCTTGAATGGAAATTGAGGGGAGATCTTCAGTCTTGATGGTGACTCTAGCTTCTAAGATGGATCAATCAACTTCCCTTGAGCAGTTCCCTGCCTCCTTCACTTTGTGTGCCCTTTTTTCTTCCTCTAGGGTGTATTTATAGGCTTTGAAATGCCTAGAAACCCTCAAAATTACCCTTTTCCGAATTAGACTCAACATGGGCTCAGCAGGGACACGCCCGTGTGAGTCGTGTTTCAATTCTGCCAGATTAACATGGCCGTGTGGTATGCCCGTGTGAGGAAGTCTAGGCCGTGTTGATTTCGTACTTTGGCCCATTTTCTCTATTTTTGGCTCGTTTCTCGTTCCTTTCAGTCTCCTATGCTCACCTAAGTATAAAACATGAAATTAAGGCATTAGGAGCATCAAATTTACCAATTCTAAGGAAAAATCATCCATAAAATACGTTAAGCATGGGGTAAAAATATGTATAAATTACGACACGCCCGTGTGGAAAGGCGACACGCCCGAGTGGCCATTTCAACATGGTCGTGCTGAAGGCCCGTGTGGTTCAGACGGCCTAAGCACAAAGGGACATGCTCATGTCCCAAAACCATGTGAATTTAATTCCAAATTTGAACCTATAGGGGTTTTCACATGGCCGGGCACACGCCTGTGTTCCTCACACGGCCATGACACGCCCGTGTCGTAGCCCGTGTGTAAAAACCTTGAGATTCTGTTTCTGACGTCAACAACCAATTTTGTGCACACAGCCAAGGCACACGCCCTTGTGTTTACTACCATGTATACTGACTTGCAAATTCGAGGTGCAAGGGACACACGGCCGAATAACACTCCCTTGGGGCTGACCGTGTGTCACACACAGCCTAGGCACATTCCCGTGTGTCTAGCCGTGTAGACAAAAATAGGCTATTTACCAAACCTTTTTGCCACCATTACTTGTGCCAAGCTATACTACACCAAGACAAACCAATTTCATACACAACCATATGGCTAAATTAGCCTTCAACTGAACATTTCACACATTAGGGCAACTTTACTTATTCACAAACAAACTCAACAACATGCAAAATCATTCACTTTACTCATTCCCAAAAGAATATCATCATATGTATTTATCAATAACCAATATTAGCCACCATCCATGGCATTATACAAAATGACTCAATAGCTATGACAAGCCACTCGTTTGGCCCAAAAGAATGTGACCATTACAAAAAGACTAGTTCCTATACATGCCATAATCAAACTGATAAAACTAGCTATACCAAATGCTTTAGGGGTGGTGTGACTGGCTTCTCTGACATAAGGCAATGATCCACGAGCTTTTTGGGTGCCACTAAAAGAAAATGGAAGAAGAAGAGGTAAGCATAAACCTTAGTAAGTCGCATGTAAATAATGAAATAACTACAAGTTACCATAAGGGATCATACTCCTAATATAACTCAATTTGCACATGAAAGTGAGGATTCATAAATATTAATTGTTCATATTCATCTCTCACCAAGCATACAACATTGATTGAATTCACATTCATACTTCATAAAAAATACAGAGATGGTCATAAGCATAACTTACTCACTTTCCTTTCTTACTAAACATACAACGTAAATGAAGATCGTATTTCAAAATTCCCGTTTAGGTACTTGTACCACTCACCTCATGGTCATAAGTTCTCTCATTTCGATATATATATATCATAAATCTCTCATTGAAACATTTGGAAAACTACAGGATATTCAATAGCCCCAAACATGGGATAATTTTCTGACACCATGTCCCAAATATGGTCTTACATTGGCTAGCATATCAAAGTCGATGTCATGTCCCAGACAAGTCTTACACTGACTTTCATATATTGAGGCCGATGCCGTGTCCCAGACAGGTCTTACACTGGCTCTCATCTATCGTTGTCGATGCCATGTCCCAGACAAGTCTTACACTGACTTTCATATATCGAGGCTGATGCCGTGTCCCAGACAGGTCTTACTTTGGCTCTCTCTATCAGTGCCTATGCCATGTCCCAGACAGGTCTTAAACTGACACACAACAAGCTGACGCCATGTCCCAGACAGGTCTTATACTAGCTTGCATATCTCGAGGCTGATGTATGTTCTAGACATGTCTTACATTAGCTCTCGTTTCAATGCCGATGCATGTCCCAGACATGTCTTAGACTATCACACATATCACCCAATGTCATGGCATGAATATCCAATTCTATTCCTTATGTTCAACCGGGAGTCTTTATTACATTAATCTCTCAACATGCATACTCATATTCACAGTCAAAGCAATTTATGCAATATCAATTCATTCACAAATCATAACAATATAGTTTCATTATTAACATACAACTTACCTTGGCTTACAAAATGTGAGCAACTAATCGGCCTAATCCACAAGCTTGGCCTTTTCCAAGTCCAAGTTCAGTTTTTGTATTTCTTGATCTAAAACGAAAACATTTAGTCATTTAAGTATCAATTAAATCTAAATGCTCAATAATTTATAAATTGGGAAAAATGACCATTTTGCCCCTAGACTTTCACAAAATGACCATTTTCCCCCTAAGCTCAAAAATTGATTTTTATCGAATTTTCTTATTAGCCAAGCCCAACCGACCATTTATTACTCTTATGACAACCCCAAATTTCTGCTATTTCACACAATTACAGCCTATTTTATAACTTCTACAAAATGGTCTTGTTAGGTGTTTTCCATGAAAATCACTTTACAAATGTTGTTCATCTCACAACCATAACTCATATTCTTCCATAAAATTTCAGTTAACAACACATATGCTTTCATGGCAAAACTTTAGACTCTTAACCATTTTGCAAAATAGTCCCCTCAATAGCTAGATTAAGCTTTAGGGGTTCCAAAAACACAAAAATTATCAAGAAAGACCACCAAGAAGTCTTACTTCCAAGAGTTTAAGGTTGCTGAAAATTTTAAGCTCCCATAGCTAATTTCTTGAAGAAATCGGTGGAGAAAGGAGAGAGATGAGAAAGATGAAAACTTTTCCTGTTTATTTTATTTTATTCAATTTTATCACCTAACTTCACCAAATGTTGACTTTTCTATTTCTTTGTCTCCCATGGCCGGCCACCTCTCTAAAAGGGTCTATTTGTCCTTTAAATACCTCAACAATATGATTCATAGTCAATTTACATATTTAGCTAATAAAACAAGACTTTTTCACTTTATACGATTTTGTCATTTTTCACAATTAAGCATGAAATCGCTAAAATTACTCACCAAAATTTTCATGCAACCATATAATCATACCATGACCCTAAAATAATAATAAAATAATTTCTCAAACTCAAATTTGTGGTCTCAAAACCACTGTTCTGACTAAGCCCAAAATCGAGCAGTTACAATTCTCCCCCTTAGGGATTTTTGTCCCCAAAAATCTTACCAGTGAATAAGTTGGGGTATTGATCTCTCATGGTCTCCTAGGGTTCTCATTTGGCTTCCTCAACTCCATGGTTATGCCAAAAAACTTTCACGAGTGCTATACTTTTATTCCTCAATTGTTTAACCTCCCGAGCCAAAATCTTAACCGACACTTCGCCATAAGTCATATCCAGTTGAATCTCAACCTCAGTTGGCACAATCACATGCGAAGGGTCTGATCTATATCGACGTAACATGGCACATGAAACACGTCATTAATCTTTTCCAATTCTGATTGGCAAAGGCAATCGATAGGCAATAGGCCCTACTCTCTTGGTAATCTCATAAGGTCCTATGAAACAAAGACTTAGCTTGCCATTTCTACGGAATCTGAGGACTTTCCTCAATGGGGATACTTTCAAAAACATCCTATCACGACTTGAAACTCAATTTCCTTTTGTTTCAAATCCGCGTAGGATTTCTGTCTATTTTAAGTGGCCTTCAAATAGTCGCGAATCACTTTAACTTTCTCTTCGATTTCTTTGACCAAGTCAACCCCGTGAATCTAATTTTCTTTAAGTTCGATCCAATATAAGGGCGTTCGACACTTACGTCCATACAAAGCCTCATAGGGCGCCATTTTCAGACTTGACTAATAGGCAAACTCTACCAACGGTAAATACCTTTCCCAGCTTCTTTGAAACTCAAGAACACAACACCACAACATGTCTTCTAACATCTGAATCACTTTTTCTAACTGGCCGTCGATTTGCGGATGAAAAGCCGTGCTAAAATTCAATTTTGTTCCCAATGCCTCTTGTAACTTCTTCCAAAACCGCAAGGTAAATCTCAGATCTCTATCTGAAATAATCGACAAGGGTACTCCATGAAGTCTCATAATCTCAGAAACATACAATTCAGCCAATTTCTCAAGGGAATAGTCAGTACGCACCGGTATAAAGTGTGCCGGTTTGGTAAGCCTATCAATAACAACCCAAATGATATCCTTTTTTCTTGGTGTCAAGGCAACCCTGACACAAAAGCCATGGTTACACGGTCCCATTTCCACTCAGGAACCATCACAAGTTGAAGTAAACCCGAAGGTACTTGGTGTTCGGCCTTCACTTGCTGACAAATTAGACACTTAGAAGCAAATTTTGAAATGTCTCTTTTCATTCTCGACTGCAAGTACATTTTCTTCAAGTCGTTATACATTTTCACACTACCGGGATGGATATACAAGGAACCACTATGTGCCTCTCGTAAAATCCTCTGAATAAGTTTATTTTCCTTGGGTACACAAACCCTATCTTTGAACATTATACACCCACCGATACCAATCCGAAAGTCTGATTCACCATCTATCTTGTTTTGAGTCATCTTGGCTTGCAATTCCTTATCACCCTTTTAAGCTTCACAAATCTCTTGAAGGGACATCAGTCTAGCTCTCAGTTTTGCTAGAACTGAACCGTCATTGGCCACAGACAACTGAGTGTTGATGGCCCTCAAAGCGAATAATGACTTTCTACTCAGAGCGTCGGTGACTACGTTTGCTTTTCCTGGGTTGTAACACCCCGAACCCGAAACCGACACCGGAGTCGAACACGAGGTGTTAACTGACTTTAACCCCTTATAAAATTTATTTTCCAGACACTGCCCAATCTGTGTACTAGTCGTTTTAAAAATCATATCTTGAGTTTCGTAACTCGAAAATCAATTTCGTAATTTTTCCCCGAAACTAGACTCATGTGCCCATCTATGTATTTTTTTCTAGAATTTTTGGTTGGGCAAATTAGTACAGTTTATTAGTCAAAATCTCCCAAGTTGCAGGGGTCGACTACACTGACCTTTGCCCATTACGACTTGAATATCTCCCTGCACGGGGCTTCAATACTGATGCCGTTTGTTTCTATGAAAACTAGACTCAGAGGGGAATCTGTACATATATGGTACGACCCCTAATTATCTCTGGTTAATTTGTAATGAATTTCCAAATTCGGAGCAGGGAATCCAGAAACCATTCTGGCCCTGTCCCACAAAAATCTGATTATATCTTAATATACTGCCCATATGATCTTTTCGTTACTTCCTCATGAAAACAGACTCATCGAGCTTCGCTTACATAATTTATTCATCAATTAATTCCACTCCTACTATTTTTAGTGATTTTTCGATCTCATGACACTGCTGCTGCCAGCATCTGTTACGAAAGTAACTAGGTTCATTTCATGCCTACCCTTGATCCAACTCAATCGAACATTCGTGCCATTTTCGCATGGCTTAAAGTTTACATGCCAAAGTTCAAACACAACGTAATAGCTTATACATGCCAAAATGTTCTTCTAAGCCAACTAAGAAGAAAGTACCAAAACTTGCTATCCGGTGTGATGACTTCGATGACGGCCCGACCACGCAAAAATAGATGAGTCCAAGCAACCTATAATGGGTGACAAGGAAACACCGAGTGAGTTTATAACTCAGTAAGTCATAAGCTATGCACTACCATCCATCAATAACATTATCACAAGAGAAAACAAAATGGAACGAGGCTAATTACTCCATCCATTCCGAACCATACCATAGTTCCTCCAACCTATCAATTCAATTTCATATCAATTCATGCATTCACATTCCATATACTCATCAATAGGACATTGAAGCATTTTCATAAATCAATTTATTTTCGTTACAATCAAACGACTAAACGGCCTTTCACCCATCCTACGATAAATTTTATGTACGTGACTTCAAGTATATTTGTCACATAGGTTCAAACTTACCGAGCTCAACACCAAGTATAAGCATAGCACATAATAGCCATGTACTCAAAACACTTACCCGATCCGCTGTCCGCGATCGACTCAATAGTGTCGCACACATAGTGTCCGTAATGATTCACGAATGTATATCGAGTCCGCACACTCAGTGCTATATAATCAACTCGCACACTTAGTGCTACATAATCAAATCGCACACTTAGTGCCACATAGTCAAACTCGCACACTTAGTGCCGCATGGTCAATTCGCACACTTAGTGCATCATATTCATTTCGCACACTTAGTGCAACATAGTCAAATCGCACACTTAGTGCTGTACAATTTAATCCCGCGCACTTAGCGCCAATCTCATGGTCATAAATGGTTATCCCGCACGTTTAGTGCCGAGATCAACAACTCAGTACATCTTACCTCTTTTCTTTCATTCAACAATTTCATCATCACATACGTACATGCACATATATATATATATATATGTATATTTATTCATTCCATTCAGCATCAATACATAAACATTATGACCATTGAAATAATACCAACTACATGCTTAATGACTTACCTCGTGTTGGGTAAGACGGTTCCAACTCGACTACTCGATAACCTTTTCTTTGCCTTTGCTCGATTCACCTCCTTTAACTCCTTGAGCCAAATCAATAATTTAAAATAGTCATTAATCGACTATTCAAGTATTACTTTCAGAATAATATATATATTGATTTGACTTTCACACACATAGATTATAGTAAGCTTTATAATAGTCAATAAATAACTCATTGGCAAATTTTCATTAATGTTTACAACAAAATCACATATTCACTACGAGCTGTTTTCCTGAGCAGTAGTCGCTAAATTGTTTATAACTGGAGCTACAAAACTCCAAATCACTAGCCGTTAATTTTCCCTGAATATAGACTCGTATATCTTCCATCCATAAAATTTTCAGAATTTTTGGCTTGGCCAATCAATACCAGATTTTTCTTAAAGTTTTCCCTGTTTCACTGTTTGACTATTCTGACCACTCTTCACTACGAATCAAATTTCTCATTTTACAGAATTCAAAATGTGTTCTATTTGATCTCATTTGAAACTAGACTCATTAAGGAGTCTAAGCATATAAATTTTATCTTATAATCATTTTTGTACAATTTATAATGATTTTCTAAAAACAGAACAGGGAATCTAGTAGTCATTTTGACTCAGCCCCACAATACTTCAAATATCTCAAGATCGGTAACTCTTTTGTTTTCATAGTTTCTTTTGTAGGAAAATAGACTCTTCAAGCTTTAATGGCATAATTCACTCAGCTTCTAATTCAACTCCTACAAATTATGGCGATTTTCCAAAATCACCTTACTGCTGCTGTCCCCAAACAGATTATTATCGAATCAAATACTAACATTAGCATTTCACCTTAATAGCTAGCTTGCCAAGCCTTAATTTAACATATTTTCATTCAATTTAGTCTAATAACGCATAAATGGGTAAATTACATTTTTACCCCTAATATTTCGCACTTTCACAATTTAGTCTTTATTCCACAAAACACAAAATACACAAAGTTTGGTCACACTCCTTAAGGGCCGAATCTTCCTAGTGCCCATATAAGTCCATACATCTCATTTATTTCACCTTTGAGTCCTTCAAAAATTTGTTTTTGTAATTTAGCCCTAACTACTCAAAATCACCAAAAACTTCAACACAAAACATATTAATCTTTTATAGCCGAAAACCATACTCACCCCCAAAATCGAAATTTCAACATGGTTTACAAAAATCACTTGATAACTCACTCAATATCAACTAAAATTTCAAAAGCTAGTACATACTTCCTTACCTTAATAGTGACTTAAAATGACCGATTGCTCATGTTACCAACAATATTCAAGATTTGAACATGGGCTAAGTAAGGGACTTAGTAACTAGCTTAATACATTCAACAATTTCCAAAAGCTACCATGCATTACATACCTTATTCAAGACTAGAAGGAGTGGCCGAATGTCTTACTTCCCCTTCCCCCTTCTTCTTAGCATTTTCGGCCAAGGATGATAAAAGATGAACAAATTTTTTTCTTTCTTCTTTAGAACATTCGGCCAAGGGGGAAATGAAGAAAGATGGACACTTTTTTTTTTTTTGTTTTTCCTTCTTACTTTCACGGCAAAAGGGGAGGAAAGAAACAATTACCACCCATCCTTTCCTTTTTCCATTTCTTTATTTCCCCATACTTCTTATTATATTTTATCCTACATACCTCACTAGGCCAACATGTTCCCAACATGTTTCCACCCATAGCATGGCCGGCCACTACATATTAGGGAGGGGGAATTTGACATGCAAGTCCCCTTTTTCTTCCACATGCACTAATAGGCCCTCATGCATTGACCTATCACATTTTAAAATTTTCTCATATAAGTCCTATTGACTAAATTCACATGCAATCGACTAAATCGAAGCTTGAAATTTTCACACATTCATGATTACATATTCTAGATAATAAACATCGCATTCAAACCTTTCGGTGACTCGGTTTAGCGGTCCCGAAACCACTTCCCGACTAGGGTCAATTTTGGGCTGTCACATGGGTGGTAGTCGATTATCAACTTGTAGTCTTTTATAAACTTCAACCAACTCTATTGTTGTAGGTTCAACTCTTTCTGAGTCATCAAGTACTTGAGGCTTTTATGGCGGGTGAACACTCGCCATTTCTCGCCATACAAATGGTGTCTCCAAATTTTCAACGCAAATACAATGGCGGCTAGCTTTAAATCGTGCGTCAGGTAGTTTTTCTCATGTGGCTTCAGCTGTCTCGAAGCGTAAGCTATGACCTTACCTTCTTGCATGAGTACCCACCCCAATCCATTCAAGGAGGCATCACTATATACCACAAATTCCTTTCTCAGTTTCAGTTGCACTAAAACTGGGGCTTCGGTCAATAAATCCTTTAATGTCTCAAAACTATATTGGCACTTATCATTCCACTCGAACTTGACCTCTTTTTGTAGCAGTCTACTCATTGGAGTAGCTATCATCGAGAACCCTTTAACAAACCGTCTGTAGTACCCAGCTAAGCCCAGAAAGCTTCTAATCTCTGACACATTCCTCGGCGGTTTCCACTCTACAATAGCCAATATCTTTCTTGGGTCAACTCTAATTACATCACTGACACAATATGTCCTAAGAATCTAACCTCTTAGAGCCAAAACTCACTTTTACTAAACTTGGCATACAACTGCTTATCCCTCAAGGTCTACAAAACAGTTTTCAAATGCTCCGCGTGTTCACTCGCATCTCGAGAATAAATCAATATATCATCGATAAAGAACACCACGAATTTATCCAAATACGACTGAAAAATATGGTTCATCAAGTCCATAAACACCGCAAGGGTATTCGTTAAACCAAAGGGCATAACAAGGAACTCATAGTGCCCGTACCTCATTCTAAATGCGGTTTTCGGTACATATTGCTCCTTTACTCTGAGCTGGTAATAATCGGACCTTAAGTCTATCTTGGAAAACACAGTGGCTCCTTTCAATTGGTCAAACAAATCGTCTATCCTTGGCAAGGGATACTTGTTCTTTACAGTCACCTTCTTAAGCTGTCTATAGTCTATACATAGCCTCATCGACCCGTCTTTCTTTTTCACAAAAAGTACTAGAGCACCACATGGAGAATAGCTCGGTCTCGTAAAACCTTTATCCGTTAACTCTTGTAGCTGAACTTTCAACTCCTTTAACTCCGTCGGAGCCATCCTATATGGATCAATCGAGATGGGTGTTGTACTAGGGACTAACTCAATTCCAAATTCAACTTCCCTCACTGGTGGTAATCCGGGTAATTCCTTCGGAAACAAATCTGTGAACTCACATACCACTGGTACTGACTCGATCTCTTATTCATATACTTGAGTATTCAATACAAAAGTGAGGTAAGCTTCATACCCTTTTCTCAAATATCTCACTACTGACATGGATGATATCACTATAGGTGAATTGTCTAATTTACCTGTTTCAACCCGAAGAACATCTCCGCTCCCACATTTCAACTCGATAACTTTTCATCCATAGTCCATTACAACACCATGAGAAGTTAACCAATCACCAATTCATCCCAAGGATTACATCAAATTCATTAAATGAAAATAACATCAAGTTAGCCGGAAAACAATGACCTCTAATTGTCAAAGGATAATTTCTACACACTTGGTCAACTAACACATGTTTGCCTAAAGGGTTGGACACTTTTACCACAAACCTAGTGGACTCGACTAGCATGTTCATATGGGATATCAATTCCATACAAATATAAGAATGGGTAGACCCCAGGTCAATCAAAGAAACGACAAATATATTGTGGATAGAAAAGGTACCTGTAATTACATCAGGAGACTCTGCCTTTTCACGGGCACGTATAGCGTAAGTCCTTGCGGGTGTTCTACCTTCGAACCTCACAGTGGAAACTTTAGATGTACCTCAACTGCCAATCCCACTTCCCAGGTTCTTCTGTGGTCTACCCTTTGAAGGAGCATTACTCGATCTCACAGCTCGATCAATATTTTTCTCGCCCATCTCAGGACAACTACGGATAAAATAGTCAAGCGACCCAAATTTGAAACACCCCATTTCACTTCTTCGGCATTCACCAACATGACGTCTACTGCATTGAGGACACTCTGTTCGATCCGGGCTTGCACTACCAACACTTGCAATTGAAGTGGTTTGGGATTTTTTCACCGCACACTGCTTATTCTTACTCTTGCTCGAGAACCCCACTAATGCAATTGACCGAGTAGGAAACTCTCTCGATCTCTTGGATGAGTTCTGATGTGACTTATCCATCTGCCTCTTTTTTGAGTCACGAGGCTCAATGTCCACTCTTTTCTTTTCCTTAGCCAATTCTTCGTCCTTGAAAGTTTTCTCAACAAGTACCACGAATCCTCTTAACTCTAAGATGCCAACCAATAGTCGGATGTCTTCGTTGAATCCATCTTTGAACCTCCTACATATCGTGGCTTCGGTGGATACGCACTCCCGTGCATATTTACTGAGCCTCACAAATTCATGCTCATACTCCGCCACTGTCATATGGCCTTGCTTCAGTTTGAAGAAATTCCCTCCTCTTTCGATCGATAAACCATTGGCCAATGTACTTTTTCCAGAATTCTTCCTAGAAGAATCCCTAAGTTACCCTCTCTCTCGGCACAACAGACATGAGAGTATTGCACCACTGATAGGCTGAATCTCGCAGGATTGACACGACACACTTGATGCACTCCTCGGGTGTGCATGATAGCTCATCAAATACCCTAATGGTATTTTCCAACCAAAACTCTGCTTTCTCTGGGTCATCATCAATGTTATCTCGGATTCCTCGGCCCCATGCTTACAGATTTTGTCTACTGGAGGTTTCTCCCTTCTAATCATGTCTGCTTCATAGGAAGCCATAGGGGCAGGCTGAGGAATCAGATGAGGTGGGGGAGGTAGAGTGTTTGGATTCGCACGAATGAACTCCGAGTACCATGCATCCATCATGTGGAGGTAAGCTTCTCTAGCCCCTCCACCCTGACTCATTGTTATAGGCCCGCTATCTACCGGTGTATTCCCTTCAGTGGGAGCCGTGCATTACTTTCTACATCATCCGCCGTAGCCACGTCGGGATCCATTTACTATATATATAAAAACACAATTTATCTCGTCAGGAGTCGTCACACTATCAGTATACAACTATAGCATGTATGGCTAGACTCATCCTCACGCTACGTCAGTCCTACAACCATAGCTCTGATACCACTAAATGTAACACCCCTTACCCAAGTCCGAGGCCAATACTAGGCACGAGGCATTACCTGACTTAAATGCATGCATACAATCATTTTTGAGTTATGAAAACTAGATCAAATTTTAAACTTTCCACTATTAATCTAGAAATTCTTAAAATAGGCCTACAAGGCCCAAATCACACTTAAGAAATGATCCAGGATTAATCTGAACACCATTGAGAACTTTAAAATATGTCACTTGAATCAGGGACACACGCCCGTGTGGAAATGCGACACGCCCGTGTGGCCATTTTGACATGGCCGTGTTGAAAGCCCGTGTGGTTCACACTGCCTAAACATATGGGGACATGCTTGTTCCCAAACCCGTTTGAATTTAATTCCAAATTCGAACCTACAGGGGTTTTCACACTGCCGGGCACATGCCCGTGTCCCTCAAATGGCCATGGCACGTTCATGTCGCAGCCTGTGTGTAAAAACCTTAACATTCTATTTCTAACGTTAGCAACCAATTAGGTGCACACGACTGAGACACACAGCCGTGTCCCTGTCCGTGTGTTTACTACCATGCATACCGGCTTGCAAATTTGTGGTGCAAGGGACACACGACCGAACAACACGCCCTTGGGGCTGACCGTGTGTCACACACGCCCTAGGCACACGCCCGTGTGTCTAGCCAAGTTATTTACCAAACCTTTTTGCCACCTTTACTTGCATCAAGATATACTACACCAAGACAAACCAATTTTATACACAACAACATGGCTAAATCAGCCCCCAACCGAACATTTCACACATTAGGACCACTCTACTTATTCACATACAAACTCAACACCATGCAAAATCATTCACTTTACTCATTCCCAAAAGAAGTTCATCATATGTATTTATCAATAACCAATATTAGCAACCATCCATGGCATTATACAAAATGACTCAATAGCTATGATAAGCCACCCGTTTGTCCCAAAATAATGTGACCATTACGAAAAGACTAGTTCATATACATGCAATAATCAAACTGATCAAACTAGCTATACCAAATGCTTCAGAGGTAGTGTGACTGGCTTCTCCGACGTAAGGCGATGATCCACGAGCTACTTTGGCGGCACTAAAAGAAAATGGAAAGGAAAAAAGGTAAGCATAAAGCTTAGTAACTCGCATGTAAATACTGAAATAACTACAAGTTACAATAAGGGATCATACTCCCAATATAACTCAATTTTCACATGAAAGTGAGGATTCATAAATATTAATTGTTCATATTCATCTTTCACCAAGCATACAACATTGATTGAATTCACATTTATACTTCATGAAAAATAAATAGATGGTTATAAGCATAACTTACTCACTTTCCTTCCTTACTAAACATACAACGTAAATGAAGCTCATATTTCAAAATTCCCATTTAGGTACCTGTACCACTCACCACATGGTCATAAGTTCTCTCATATTTATATATATATCATAAATCTCCTATTGCACCATTTGGAATACTACAAGATATTCAATAGCGCCAAACATGGGATAAGATGCCGACGCCATGTCCCAGACATGGTCTTACACTGGCTAGCATATCAAAGTCGATGCCATGTCCTAGACAGGTCTTACACTGACTTTCATATATCGAGGCCGATGCCATGTCCTAGATAGGTCTTACACTAGCTCTCACCTATCGGTCTCGATACCATGTCCCAGACAGGTCTTACACTGACTTTCATATATCGAGGCTGATGTCATGCCCCAGACAGGTCTTACACTGGCTCTCATCTATCAGTGTCGATGCCATGTCCCAGACAGGTCTTAAACTGACACACAACAAGCTGACGCCATGTCCTATACAGGTCTTATACTAGCTTGCATATCTCGAGGCTGATGCTCCTAGACATGTCTTACACTAGATCTCGTTTCAATGTCGATGCATGTCCCAGACATGTCTTACACTGGCTCTCATAATGTGGCTGATGCATGTACCAGACATGTCTTACACTAGCACACATATCACGCAATGTCATGGCATGAATATCCAATTCTATTCCTAATGTTCAACCAGGAGTCTTTAATACATTAATTTCTTAACATGCATACTCATATTCACAATCAAAGAAACTTATGCAATACCAATTCAATCAAAAATCATAACAACATAGTTGCATTATTAACATTCAACTTACCTTGGCTTACAAAATGTGAGCAACTAATCGGCCTAATCTACAAGCTTGGCCTTTCCCCTGTCCAAGTCTGGTTTTCTTATTTCTTGATCTAAAATGGCAACATTTAGTCATTTAAGTATCAATTAAATCTAAATGCTCAATAATTTATAATTTGGGTAAAATGACCATTTTGCCCCTAGACTTTCACAAAATGACCATTTTACCCCTATGTCTAAAAATCAATTTTTATCAAGTTTCCTTATTAGCCAAGCCTAACTGACCATTTATGACTCTTATGACAACCCCAAATTTCCACTATTTCACACAACTACAACCTATTTTATAACTTTTACAAAATGGTCTTTTTAGGTGTTTTCCATGAAAATCACTTTACAAATGTTGTTTATCTCACAACCATAATTCATATTCTTCCATAAAATTTTAGTTAACAACACATATGCTTTCATGGACAAACCCTAGACTCTCAACCATTTTGCAAAATAGTCCCCTCAATAGCTAGATTAAGCTTTAGGGGTTCCAAAAATACAACAATTATCAAGAAAAACCACCAAGAAGACTTACTTGCAAGAGTTTAAGGTTGCTAAAAATTTTAAGCTTCCATGGCTGTTTTCTTGAAAGATAAATCGATGGAGAAAGAAGGAGAGAGATGAGAAAGATGACAACTTTTTCTATTTGTTTTATTTTATTCAATTTTATCACCTAACTTTACCAAATGTTGACTTTTCTATTTCTTTGTCTCCCATGGCCGGCCACCTCTCTGAAATGGGTCTATTTGTCCTTTAAATACCTCCACAATATGATTCATAGTCAATTTACACATTTAGCTAATAAAACAGGACTTTTGTTCTTTATGCGATTTAGTCTTTTTTCACAATTAAGCATCAAATCGCTAAAATTAACTCACCAAATTTTTCATGCACTCATAATCATACTATAAAACCAAAATAATAATAAAATAATTTCTCAACTTTGGATTTGTGGTCCCGAAACCACTGTTCTGGCTAAGCCAAAATTGGGTTGTTACATTGAACCTTAGGAATAATCTTGGATTCAAGTGACATGTCTCTAGGAATTAAGGAATTCAAACTCATTGAGCAGTCTGGGTTTGTGATATATATATGTGACCTCTGAACTCATTGAGTGGTCTGAGTTCATGATGTTTGAGGTACATGTAATTTGGTTCCGGGTATTGGTCTTGTGTGACCTACCAGTGGCTAGGTAGTCCTGAGTGGTTCGGATACCTAACAGCTTGTGTGAGCATCCCGTGTAGTTACACCTTGACTGATAGCTTATTAAGCAGGCCTGTGAGTAGCTCCTTAGTGAGTGTTACATGTTATTAGGTAGCTTTGGCTACGTATGTATATGTGGTTCTTATGTGCAGGTTTTCCATATATCCAATAGTATTCTAAGTGTTCAACGGGTATTGCAATGGATAAGGTGATGAAAATCCCAATGAGGGCTTGTTAAAGAAGGTAAGATCATATGATATACTATGTGTAAGCACAGGTTGTAAGTTAAACTCATATGCAATGCCTTGATAAAGGATGAATTGTGATGAAAAAGTATATAGATATATATATATAAACACTTGATAAATAAGTCAAAATGCTTGAATGATGAATAATCTTTACGGTTATGTTACTATGTTTTTGTATGATAATTGCTTACTATCATTGCATATTATTTGCATATGGACTTACTAAGCTTTAATGCTTACCCTATTTCCTTTCCATCCTTTGTAGTTCTGTCAAGCTACCTTGGGATCAGAAGCTGTCGGAGTATTCGATCACACTATCAAAAGAATATTGGGTATAGTTAATTTGATAACTTGAGTATGGCATGTATAGGGGACTTGGTTATTTTGTGATATGTGTCATGCAAAATTAGCCAAGTTGTAAGGGCCTCTAATTCATTTGTAATGGCCATTTGATATGGCTTATATTTGATTTTTGGTTTGGGTTGTAATCTAATTACCTATGCATACATGTGCTAATGCCTTGATGATGTGATATGTTATTGCTTGGTGAATGAATGATGAGGTGTGGAATAGATGCTAGGAGATAAGAAAAAACTTAAGATGATCATGGTCATGAATATGTATTATGGAATTTGGGCAATAAATTTGGTTATGCATGAAATTGGTATGGAATGCTTCTAAATGGCGTGACTAAATGAACATGCTTTAGGATGATATTTTGAAGGTATGAAAATGCCATGGCATTGGATACTGAGTGTTTAAATATGCTATGTTGCATGCTAGGAAACATGTTTGAGAATGTGGATGAGTGAGGGTGGCAATTGGCTTAGAAAATAGCCTCTAAATTGTCCACACGGGCATGTGTCTAGGCCGTGTGTGACACACGGTTTGCCCCGACGGGCGTATATAGTTGTGTGTCCCTTGTACCCTAAATTTTACAAGTCAGTATGTCTAGTAGTAAACACATGGGCTAAGACATGGGCATGTGTCTTGGCCGTGTGGGAGACACGGCTTACCCACACGAGCGTGTGATGCGGCCGTGTGAACTTATTTTGATGATGACGTCATAGTTAAAGAGTTACACAAGTTGAGGACACGGGCGTGTCCCAAGCCACACGGCCTACCCCCATGGGTGTGTGACTCTCCAAAACAAGAAAAATTGTTAACTTGCCCAAATTTTTTTGAAAGTTCTCGATTTAGTCTTGAACCACCCCCAATGTATATTTTGGGCCTCGTAGGTTCGTATAAGAGACGATATTCATGTGTTTGAATGTTTTTGAATTGGTTGAAATTTTATGGCTCGATTTTACATGTATGTGTATGTTTAAGTCCAGTAATGCCTCGTATGCTATCTTGGTGTTGAATACGAGTATGGGGTGTTACATTTCAAGCTTCTAAGCTAGGTTGTAAGTCCGTTCTAGCCCCATTTTTAATGATTTTTGTGTTTTTGAAATCCTTGTAACAAGATCTATCTATTTCTACCACTAATTTAAGATATAATCAAAGTTTAAATTTTTACCCATGATGGATATTTGTGTATTTTGATGTTTAATGGTAGCTTATACAAGTTTGATGTTTGATAAACGACTTTTACTAAGCGATTTTCGATGAAAATGCTTAAAATGACATATTTGTAAAAGTTATAAAATAAGTAGTAAAAGTGTGATCTAATGAAAAATGTGGGCTGGTATGAGTACAAGAAAGATTCAGCTAGTCCTGGGTAATGAAGAAATTTGATGAAAATCATTTTACGAACATATGGACTAAATTGTAAAAATGTGAAACTTTAGAGGCAAAAATGTAATTTTTGCCATAATGTGATTTTAGGCTGATTTGAATTGTTTAATGATTAAATAAGTTGAATGTGATAATATAGATCAAGAAAAATGATGTTTAGACCTAGAACAAGGGAAAAACGAGTATTTGACAGTTAGGTCCTTTCCGCCATTTTATGTCGAGGTAACTTTGTATGAAAATAATGCATTGTTTTTAATTATGAGAAATAGATAGGATACAAATGTCATGATATTAGGGTTACTGAGATTACATGTAAGACCATATCTGGGATATGGCATCAATGTGAGACTTCGTATAAGACCATATCTTGGATATGACATCGATATGAGATTTCGGGTAAGGCTATAGCTGGGCTATTGGCATCGATACGAGATTATATGTAAGACCATATCTGGGACATGGCATTGGTACAGTACCGTGTGTACATGACTCCTGAGTATCCTTAGTATTCCAAGTGGTTCAACGTGTAATTTAAAGGGTATGTCAAAGAAGAGAAAAAGTATGTAAGTATTACGAATTGGTACAGGTATGTACATAATGTCTATATGCATTGACTTCATGAAATTGTGAGTTCATGATTTCCACGAGAATGATATTGCAAAAACCTTGCAATTATTGGCCTATGCTTATGATGTATGAAATTCATGATAATTTCGGTTCAAGATCATGTGATTGGCTTTCGGGCCAAATTGAGTTATGATATAGCATGTTCTGTTCACCTAAGTTGCGATCTATCGTATATGAGAAAAAGGAAAGATTGGTATAATTGCCTATCAAAGTGATTATGGAAGTATGATAAGATATGAACTTGGAAAAATTGAAAATTGTTAAAATTTATGCTTGAAATGTGAATATTCATATTTAATGTGCATGTTTACTATGAGGTTTGAAATGACTTGTTAAGTGCTGTGATATGTTACGAAAGAGAGACTACGGTTGTTTACTCTATTAACTTATAAGCATAATTTAACATATCACACTATCAACCGGAGATTACCGGAGATTACCGGAGATCCTATCACACTATCAAGCTATCATTTGGGTATTGATGAATTCAAGTATTTTGAGTTTATGGCATGTATAGGGACTTGATCATTTTCTTATATGTGTCATTGTGTTTTGGCCAAAAGTATTGGATTGTAATTGTCAAGGGTTTGCTTTGATATTTGGCCATGTAAATTGGTTTTTTTTGGCTAACATAGTTGTAAGCCTAAGTATATTCATATGTGTGCCTATATCTTTGGTGATATGATCATGGTATGATTGGTGAATGTGAATTGTTTGGAATTGTGATTTATGACATGAATGATTTATAGCATGATAAAGGTTGTGTGTATGATAGATGTTGATATGATACTAATATGCGATGGTCATAATTGTGAATGGTTCATGGTTCATTTTGTATATAGCCTTGGAAGTTGGCTAATGTTGGTTATGAGTATATTTGTATTAATGTCATTTGTGAATGTGGAAACTTGCATAATTTGATGTGGTAAGGTTGATGTTCTAAGCATGTTTGAAAATGGTATGAGAATGACATGTTATTATCTTGGTTGTGATTATTTGGTTGATCTTCATGCTTGAGCTTGTGCCATGTAATGTTGAGTAAATATGTGCAAATAAAGGTGGCAAATGGCTTGGTAAATAGCCTTGTTTTTGTCCACACGGGCATGTGTCTAGGCCGTGTGTGACACACGGTCAGCCCCGTGGGTGTGTGGTCCGGCTGTGTGAGCCCTGCACCTAAATTATAGCAAAACAGAATGCTTAGTATCGAGCACACGAGCATGAGACACGACCGTGTGTCTCAGCTGTGTGAAGAACATGGCCTCGGGACACGAGTGTGTGTCTTGGCCATGTGACTTCAATTTGTTCTTGGATGACAAACAGAGAGTTACACGGGTTAGGGACACAGGCGTGTGTGACCACACGGCCTACCCACACGGGTGTGTCTCAAGCCACACGGGTGTGTTACCACTGTTTTAGCAAAAATTTTCTAAGTGTTGTAAAAAAATTTCTAAAGTTCTCGATTTAGTCCCTAACTGCTTTCAAAGTATGTTTTGTTCCTCGTAGGCTCGTAATAGGGACATTGTGATTAAATACAAAAAGTTCTAATTTTGGATGAAAATTTGTGGCTCGAAAATGTGTGTTTACTTGTGTTTAAGTCTGGTAATGCCTCGTACCCTATTCTGGCATTGGATACGTGTAAGAGGTATTACAGACAGTATGCACACATGTTGCTTGCATTAGTATTTCCCATGAAAACCAAGGATTTCACCCATATTCACCTTATGCCACCACTCATACCGACTTAAAGATTCAATTAAACAACTAAAGAGGATAATAAAAAACTTACCAACATTTATTATATCCATTTAAGGACAATTAGTTGACAACCTTGTTCCATTTTTTTGTCAGCACTTGAAACTTAATTTAGGATAACATCAAAATATTGAATGAACAATATCTAAATGTCATTTTAGAACAATATACTTAACACAAACTGGTTGGAATGTTAATGTCACTAGGGATAGCATAAACATAACTCCTTTAACACATTTAAGCAACACATTTACTCATTTTATCACCATATTTGGACAACCCAAATAACACCTCAAACATATTTCAGAAACATAGTTTAACAACTTGGTTTAAACGTATTACCGTATAATTGAGCAAACAATAATGGACATTATTAAGTCAAATAGAATCAGCCTCATTAAATACCAAAAAGAAATTTAAAATAAAACAACTAATTAAATGCAAGCTTGAATCAAGGTGCTATATAACCAAGAATTGCACGCTAATAAGAACGAAATTTAGGTGTGAAGTTAAATTTAAAGCCTCAAAAACCTACCATTCGAACATTTTAAATCCAATATTAAACCTCATTTTTTTTAATATCTTCTAGCTCTTATCAGGGAAACTATCATTTCATTCCTCCACTGTCTTTCTTATCACATTATTACCAATATAACAAGGTAGTCTTTAATATAAATAAAAGTTTCAACACACCGAAGAGACTAAGTCAGGTTTGGTGTACCATGCATACAAGGCGAACTCATATTTAACTACCAGTTGCTAAAACGAAAGCTTTGATATAAACTTGTAACACCCTTAAGCTGACCCGAATCACCAGGTCCAGATCTCGAGTATTACTTCACATCTCACTAAGCAAATTTTCAAAAAGTTGATGGTTAGTCTTTACTTAAACATTTTTCTTATCAGTTTATTTAAATTTCAATATTAAAGAATTAAAGAAAGGTACTAAAAAATAAAATAAAATAAAATAAAATAATACATCAGACTCATTATAACTTAGAATAACACAAAAATTTTGCTAAGGACAAATTCTCAGAACGTAATCCTAGAATTCTTTATCCTAGAACAATTGTTCACAAACACTGTTCACTAGCAAATACTTACACTTTCTGTGGATACCCATGCTGAGTTGAATATCATCAGTGTACCAGCAAATCATTTTCTCTTTCAATACCCAACACAACTCATATGGATAATGAACTAACAGATCATTCAGAAATATTCCTAACAACTCTTGTATTATGCATAGTAATGATGTAAGGAAATTCTGCTAATTGGAAAACATTGTAAAACATTAAGGACTAAATGTAAGGAAATTCTACTAATTGGAAAACATTGTAAAACATTAAGGACTAAGCAATAGGTGTATTATACATGGTATGAGTGTGACACTGCCTTTGGTTTCTCTGAGAATTAGCTAAACGTTGGTTGTGATACCAAACTTGTAATGCCCCTTACCCGAACCTGAAAGAGGATCCAGGAATGGCGTGTTACAAACCTTACATCCTTTCCCTTTTTCCAAACACAATTTGAGAAGATGTTAGACTTCATCAAAGCTAACTTAAGGTAACAAGATTTTGAAATATAAAAAAGTTCACAAAGTAAACCATTACAAATCAAGACCATAAGCTTCATTACAAGAATAAGGGAAAAATTGTAGTTTGACAAATATAATTTTAGTTACAAAATATCGTTCTTTAAAATACTCAGGTTTAACGCCACCCCCATTGTCATGCATAACACAAAATCATTAGAAGTCTCGCAATAGAAAATATCCTTTAGCATGGTCCTTGGTGAGTCCTTTTGATCGCGTTATTTTGTGATAGGTTTTAAATATTTATAATTAATCATTCTTGAAACTAACTATTATCGCGATGTAGGCAAGTGTACCTATCGAACAGTAGTATAGTTTTAGCAAGACCAAATTGTCGAACCCAAAGGAACTAAAAGTACTAGTAATGACTGTCTTTTTATTATCTAGCCTAAGAATAAAGAGGTTTTTGTAACACCCCAAACCCGGCCCAGACATTATGGCCAAGTCCGGTGTGTCACATTGAAGTGTTTTTCGAAAACCATGTTTTCATCGAAAACCCTTATTGATGTTTAGAAACTTTTACCGTTTAAACTTGTATAAAACTTAGCCTTTTTTTTCCAAAACGTGATTCATTGTAATAATCAAAACATTGTTAACAACCTTGTAAAATCTTATGGGAAACTTTGAAAACTTGTAAACCTTTGTAGTGGCAGAAACATGTTATTTTAAAAACAGTTAAGTATCGAAAAAATCAAACCTTATTTGTTATGGCTTAAAGTGAATGGATACTACACACCAGCTAGGATGCAAGAAAAGATGAGGTGAGTCAATTAGACTGCTTAAGTACCTAGCTCTTCCATGATCCAATCCTAGACATGCACACATCCATTGCCACACTTTAAGCTTATTACTTGTCCACGAACAACAAATTAAGTTTAAGTCTATTTAAAATATTTATTTCCTTTGAAAACATTTACGTTGTGGAAGCTTTGCTCGGTTATCGTGATATTTTGAAAATAAGTATCCTTTATAAAACGCGCCTTAAAGCTAACCAATTTTAAGGAATCAATTTAAGTGATATGAATCTCAAGTTGAAAACGATTTAAGTAATTTAAAAACCCAAAATAAAAATAATAGAGCGGCCTTATTACAACTTTAACCAAAATAGAAATAATCAAAAATAAATGCGAAATTTAAAAGGAAGCTAATTGAAACTTATTTAAAAACCAGAAATTTAATCTTCGTGGCCACTCTGAATCTCGCCCAGCTCCAAGTCCACCAACTAGTTGTGACACCCCTAAAGTGACCCTAGTCGGAAAACGGTTTCAGGACCGCTAAACCGAGTCACCAAATTATTTGAATGTGATAGTTATTGTCTAAAATATGTGATTATGAAGGTGTGAAAGTTTTATTTCGATTTAGTAAATTGCATGTGAATTTAGTCAAAAGGACTTTTGGGTGACATTTTTGAAATGTGATAGGCTAATCTACAAGGACCTAATAGTGCATGTAATAAAAAGGGAGGACTTGCATGTCAATTTTCCCCCCCTAATATGTAGTGGCCGGCCATGAGCATGGGTGGACAAGATGTTATGGCTAAAAACATGTCATAAACATGTTGGGGTAGTGCATTATGTAAGGATTAATAAAATAAAGAGCATGGGTGGACAAGATGTTATGGCTAAAAACATGTCATAAACATGTTGGGGTAGTGCATTATGTAAGGATTAATAAAATAAAGGGCATGGGCAATAAAATATTAGTGTTAGTAGGATGAGAAACAAAAAAAAAGAAAAGAAAGGATGTGTGTGATTGTCCCCCCCATTGTCGTGAGTGATGAAAACAAAGAAAAAAAAAGTGTCCAACCTTTAACATTTCTTTTGGCCGAAAATTCTAAGGAGGAAGGAAGAAGAAGAGGATTTTCTTGCTTCATGTTCGGTTGGTTGGTGTTTAGGAGGAGGAAATGTTGAAGAGATTCGGCCATGCTTGTAGCTAGGTTAAGGTAAGTTTGATGTTGTTCCATGAGATTCATGCATATTTTTGATGTTAGTTTGAGTTCTACCTAGCCTATGGTTTAAATCTTGCTATGTGATGAAGATGATACTCGGCCATGGGTGTTGTTTTCTTGGTTGGTGTTTGTTTCATGCTAAATCTAGATGAACAATGGGGGTTGTCATTTAGGTTAAGATCAAAGAAATTAATCTTGTTAAAACTTTGAACTAATAATGCCCATATGTGTGATAGCCGAACATAGACTTTGTTTAAAGTCTTGGTCAAAGGCCGGTTAAGTGTTTTGGAAATGATTAAGCTAGGCGTTTGATCTTTTTGGTTCGGCATGGTACATAAAATGTTGCTAGATGGAGAAAAATTCGGCCAGCAAGAGGTGTGCTAAGGCCGAATATAATTTTGTATATTAATGAGTAATGCATGTGTTGAATTGATGGAATGGAGAGGATGTTTTAATAGTGCATATATGTGTATTAGCCAAGTTTTGAACTTGAAACAAAATGGTATTTGGTCAATACAAGTGACCATACTTGTAGAATGTATTAAGTATGCAATCGGCCTCAACATAGACATGCATGTTCGGCCACACGAATGAATGCATAGATTGATGTTGTACATTCGACTATAGGTAAGCATAATGATGATCCTATCTTGACTTAGACAATCGGCTCAAGGAGAATTTGTTAAGTGCTTAGTTAATTGATATTAGGTTAATGATGTGTGTATTTGGTCATAAAGGTGCACATGAGGAAATGTTTGATTAATTGTACTAAATTGCTTAATGTGATTAAAAATGCGTATGACCATTTTGTATTTGAGCTAAAGGTGGCCATATGACCTATCAAATTCATTGTCATATTCGGCCATAAGCTAGCATAATGAGACTTTAATAAGTTAAATTTGTTTGAATTAGCTCAAGAGCTTAGAGGACCAAAGTTGGATAAAGGAAAGGAAAAAGTGATCGAATAGCCGCCGAAATCGTTCGACAACATCCGAGGTAAGTTTTAAGTGATTAAACGTTGAGTAAATTCAATCACAATAGGACATAATGAGTTGATTTAATAAGATATGATGTGGCCATGATATGTCTTAAACTCAAATGGTAAGTTCATAAGTGTTTGGACTTGGAAATTTAAGAGCAAATTGTAATAATTTGCTTTGGACAGCAGCAGTAACGTGATTTTAGAAAATCACTATAAATTGTTGGTGTGGAATTATAGGATGCATAAAATATGTAATCAAGGCTTAATTAGTCTAGTTTCTTATAAAAAGAGACCTTGTGAGCAAAGAAATTTCCTATAAAGAGATATTTAAAGTTGTGTGAGACGGTGTCAGAATGACTCCGAAATCCCCTGTTTGGTTTTTAGAAAATCATTATAAATTGTACAAAAATGGTTATAAGATAAAATTTATATTCTTAGACTCCTTAATGAGTCTAGTTTCAAATGAAATCAAATACAACACATTTTGAATTCTGTAAAATTAGAAATTTGATTCATAGTGAAGAGTGGTCAGATTAGCCAAACAGTGAAACAGGGGAAAATTTAAGAAATATCTGGTATTGATTGGCCAAACCTAAAATTCTGGATATTTTATGGATGGAAGATATACGAGTCTATATTCAGGAAAAATTAACGGAAAGTGATTTGGAGTTTTGTAGCTCCAGTTATAAATAATTTAGTGACTATTGCTCAGGAAAAATAGCTTGTGCTGAATTTGAGATTATGTTGTAAACCTTGATAAACTTGTTTTAGTTGCTCATAAGCTATTGATTCAACCCATACGTGAATTCTAAATTGTGATATTGGAAACTGATAGATGTAGATTCAACCAAGACAGTGTGTATACGTGAAAGTATATGTGGTATGTGAAGTATATTTGGATAATTGTGATGTGAATACATGAAAATTTATATTTTGATTTAGGATTTTATGTGATGGATGTGAACATGCGTATGTGTGATAAGGCCGAATGGCCAATGTGATGAATGTGAACCCGTATATATATGTGTGATAAGGCCGAATGGCCAATGTGATGAATGTGAACATGCGTATGTGTGATAAGGCCGAATGGCCAATGTGATGAATGTGAACCCGTATATATATGTGTGATAAGGCCGAATGGCCAATGTGATGAATGTGAACATGCGTATGTGTGATAAGGCCGAATGGCCAATGTGATGAATGTGAACCCGTATATATATGTGTGATAAGGCCGAATGGCCAATGTGATGAATGTGAACATGCGTATGTGTGATAAGGCCGAATGGCCAATGTGATGAATGTGAACCCGTATATATATGTGTGATAAGGCCGAATGGCCAATGTGATGAATGTGAACATGCGTATTTGTGATAAGGCCGAATGGCCAATGTGATGAATGTGAACATGCGTATGTGTGATAAGGCCGAATGGCCAATGTGATGAATGTGAACCCGTATATATATGCGTGATAAGGCCGAATGGCCAATGTGATAAATGTGAACCTATTTATATATATGCGTGATAAGGCCGAATGGCCAATGTGATGAATGTGAACCTGTATATATATATATGCGTGATAAGGCCGAATGGCCAATGTGATGAATGTGAACATGCGTATGTGTGATAAGGCCGAATGGCCAATGTGATGAATGTGAACATGCGTATGTGTGATAAGGCCGAATGGCCAATGTGATAAATGTGAACATGCATATATGAGATAAGGCCGAATGGCCAATGTGATGAATGTGAACATGAATATATGTGGTAAGGCCGAATGGCTAATGCGAAACGTGTATGAGATGGATATGTGGTAAAGCCAAATGGCTAATGTGAGATATGTACGAGATGTGTATATATATATATTGTGGCCAAATGACAAACGGTGAAAGGTGTGTATTATTAGATTTTTGGATGAGGCAAATGAATTACAAATATGACAGTCGATGTGAATGTTGTAACATGTGATTAAATGTACATGAAACTTGGAAATATATTCCGGGTAAGACCCGATGACTACGTGTGGAGATTATGTCCGGGTAAGACCCGATGACTACGTGTGGAGATTTTGTCCGGGTAAGACCCGTTAACTTCATGTGGAGATTTCGTCTGAGCTAAAGGTCTCGCCGATAATCCGAGTAGAGGTTAGAGCTATAAGACTTCGTAATAAGAATTGCATATAAATATTTTCAATGCGAAAGGTTAAACAGGTATGTACTCCAAGTTTATATGTGAGCTTGATTTGAACTAAATCATAAGGTAGTGATGTGATGCATATGAGAGCAATCTATGAGACTATTCCTATGATTATGTGACTTCGGATCAGTGTGAGAGGATATGTGAAATCATACAATATATCTATGTCACATGAGCTCACTTTTATGTGAAAGTTTATCTGCCTATTGTATATGATGAGATGTGCATATTCGGTAAAGGGATGGTATGCCCGAAGGAAGAGTGAAATAAAAATATGAACAACTATGTTATAATTTGATTGTTATCTGTTGTCACTGCTTAAAACTTACTAAGCATTGTAATGCTTACTCCGTTTACTTTGTTTTCTCTATTTTATAGATCTCATTTGGAAGCTACAGGCTCGGGGATCATCAGCAACTAGTCACACTATCACTATCCATTGTTTGGTACTGCTACGTTTTGGATTATCTTATGGCATGTATAGAATAGACTAGTGGCGGAAGAATATTTTTGGTTAATGTATATAAGCCATGCGAAAATGGCATCTTTTGAATGTTTACTTAGAGAAGTTTAAATTTTATCCCTGGCTGTGCTTAGTACTTATTTAAATGAATGATCTTTATTTCAAGAAAAAGTTCAAAATTTTACTGTTCTGACATGAGTTACAAGTCCGGTAATGCCCTTACCTATTCCGGCGACGGTTACAGGATAGGGGTGTTACATTTTATTGGTATCAGAGCCACGGTTTAGTCGATTCTAGGACTAACGTAGCACGCGTGAGTCTATTTATACATGCCATAAAATGATAAAATGATAGTGTGATGATTTTTGGCTATTAAAATGTGTTTGCTGTATTGTAATGAATCTTGATCCCGATCGAGCTGTAGCAAGCTTTTGACTATGAGAATTTGCGATATAACTTCACTTAGATATGCCTAAATTATTAAGTTGATCAGGTACGTATCATGTACTCGTATTTGAATTTCGATTTGGATTGAATTATAAGGGTATAAGTGATGCAATTTTGAAAGAGTGTTATGACTATAAATGTGATTTTTGTATGTGGCTATGGAACTGGAAGTTGAATGGTCGATAAGCTTGTTGTGTTTGTATTCAAGTAATGTAAATGATATACTAATGTGTATTGCTATATGTGTATATGTACATGAGAATTGAGAGTGATATATCCGGGCTAAGTCCCGAAGAGCATTCGTGCTAGTGATATATCCGGGCTAAGTCCCGAAGAGCATTCGTGCTGGTGTTATATCCGGGCTAAGTTCCGAAGAGCATTCGTGCTAGTGATATATCTAGGCTAAGTCCCGAGGAGCAGTCGTGCTAGTGATATATCCGGGCTAAGTCCCGAAGAGCATTCGTGCTAGTGATATATCCGGGCTAAGTCCCGAGGAGCATTCGTGCTAGTGATATATCCGGGCTAAGTCCCGAGGAGCATTCGTGCTAGTGATATATCCAGGCTAAGTCCCGAAGAGCATTCGTGCTAGTGATATATCCGGGCTAAGTCCCGAGGAGCATTCGTGCTAGTGATGTATCCGGGCTAAGTCCCGAGGAGCATTCGTGCTAGTGATATATCCGTGCTAAACCTCGAAGAGCATTCGTGCTGGTGTTATATCCGGGCTAGGTCCCGAAGAGCAATCATGCTGGTGACATGTATTCGGGCCTTCGTGCCTAGTAGGCTTCGTGCCGGTAATTTGAGCAAAGTTTAAGTGTTCATTACTATACGAATTCAAATTTAAATAAGATGATATGTTTAAAAGTGTACATATATGATGTTTTATAGACTTAGTTAAGTCATTTCAATGTGTAATAACGAATGAATATGGGCATTATGTGTGCGAATGATTAGAGGCACTGTGTGTGCAAATTCTTTTAACCGAGCACTATGTGTGCGAAATCGATAATTGAGGCACTGTGTGTGCGAGTTCTTCAACCAAGCACTATGTGTGCGAGATCGATCAGTGGGCACTAAGTGTGTGAAATGAGATTCATGTAAGACCTCGTCTGGGATGAAGGCATTGATTTGAGATGTTGTGTAAGACCATGTCTAGGACATGGCATCGACTCGATATGTGATAATATGTAAGACCATGGTTGGACTATGGCTTTAAGTAAGTGACATACTGAGACAAGTACGACGCTCTTTAAATTGACAAATCTTAAGAAGTAGAATTGAAGTTAGATGTTGAATTTTAATTAGATAATGATATTCGGTATTTGAGTTTGAATTGGGGATTAATAGATATAAATTGACGATTGATTATTGTTTCGGCTGTAATTTTGTTATAAGTGGATACATGAAAAAAAAATGGTGGATATGTTGTTAAGGAATGGATTTATGTTATATGTGCACTTAAGTGCTTAGTTGAAAATGTGTTATGGATTTAGTCTATGAGATTCTCGGTATATGAAGTTATATGTGCTATTGCTGAATGGACACTATTTTGTTAATCTTGTTCAAGAAATTATTTTGATTAAGTTTCGACATTCGAAAGTTTGAATGAATTTTTGATGAATGTTGATAATTTTGGATATACAAGTTATGCGCTAGAATAAATCTCATGCCAGTGTATTATATTAGGCTTTATGCCTATTCGACTGTATACGGGTAACGTTAACTATGATTGAATGTGCTAAATGAACTAAATGTTCAGGTACGTGGAAGTTGACTTTTCTTTTGGAAATGAGTTAAGTTGAATATTGAGATGTGATAAAGTTATAAAGGATATTTATTGGGATGTTTGAGTATATGTGTACTTCCGGTTAGGTTACAGCTTATACATGAATGAAAATGTGGGTTACAAATATGTGGGCTGATTATGTGAATTATACATGTTAATATGTGCTTAATATGTGTTTGAAATGCATTTGTGAATTAAATTAAGTGATTATTGCTTATGAAATCAAGAAAATGAGATATATGTGCATACTTGTAGAAATGTTTATGTATTTGTTTTAAGATAAGAAAATGATTTTATAGATCGATGAGAAATCAATAATGAATTACAATTGCTATCGATGAGCTAATGTTTATATGAATATAATTCAATAAGAGGACGTTATCCTAAACTATGCATCGGTAGAAATTTTCGGGGACGAAAATCCCTAAAGGGGGGAAGAGTTGTGACACCCCTAAAGTGACCCTAGTCGGAAAGCGGTTTCAGGACCGCTAAACCGAGTCACCAAATTATTTGAATGTGATATTTATTGTCTAAAATATGTGATTATGAAGGTGTGAAAGTTTTAGGCTTCGATTTAGTAAATTGCATGTGAATTTAGTCAAAATGACTTATGGGTGACATTTTTGAAATGTGATAGGCTAATCTACAAGGACCTAATAGTGCATGTAATCAAAAGGGAGGACTTGCATGTCAATTTTCCCCTAATATGTAGTGGCCGGCCATGAGCATGGGTGGACAAGATGTTATGGCTAAAAACATGTCATAAACATGTTGGGGTAGTGCATTATGTAAGGATTAATAAAATAAAGAGCATGGGTGGACAAGCTGTTATGGCTAAAAACATGTCATAAACATGTTGGGGTAGTGCATTATGTAAGGATTAATAAAATAAAGGGCATGGGCAATAAAATATTAGTGTTAGTAGGATGAGAAACAAAAAAAAGAAAAGAAAGGATGTGTGTGATTGTCCCCCCCATTGCCGTGAGTGATGAAAACAAAGAAAAAAAAAAGTGTCCATCCTTTAACATTTCTTTTGGCCGAAAATTCTAAGGAGGAAGGAAGAAGAAGAGAATTTTCTTGCTTCATGTTCGGTTGGTTGGTGTTTAGGAGGAGGAAATGTTGAAGAGATTCGACCATGCTTGTAGCTAGGTTAAGGTAAGTTTGATGTTGTTCCATGAGATTCATGCATATTTTTGATGTTAGTTTGAGTTCTACCTAGCCTATGGTTTAAATCTTGCTATGTGATGAAGATGATACTCGGCCATGGGTGTTGTTTTCTTGGTTGGTGTTTGTTTCATGCTAAATCTAGATGAACAATGGGGGTTGTCATTTAGGTTAAGATCAAAGAAATTAATCTTGTTAAAACTTTGAACTAATAATGCCCATATGTGTGATAACCGAACATAGACTTTGTTTAAAGTCTTGGTCAAAGGCCGGTTAAGTGTTTTGGAAATGATTAAGCTAGGTGTTTGATCTTTTTGGTTCGGCATAGTACATAAAATGTTGCTAGATGGAGAAAAAATTCGGCCAGCAAGAGGTGTGCTAAGGCCGAATATAATTTTGTATATTAATGAGTAATGCATGTGTTGAATTGATGGAATGGAGAGGATGTTTTAATAGTGCATATATGTGTATTAGCCAAGTTTTGAACTTGAAACAAAATGGTATTTGGTCAATACAAGTGACCATACTTGTAGAATGTATTAAGTATGCAATCGGCCTCAACATAGACATGCATGTTCGGCCACACGAATGAATGCATAGATTGATGTTGTACATTCGGCTATAGGTAAGCATAATGATGATCCTATCTTGACTTAGACAATCGGCTCAAGGAGAATTTGTTAAGTGCTAAGTTAATTGATATTAGGTTAATGATGTGTGTATTTGGTCATAAAGGTGCACATGAGGAAATGTTTGATTAATTGTACTAAATTGCTTAATGTGATTAAAAATGCGTATGACCATTTTGTATTTGAGCTAAAGGTGGCCATATGACCTATCAAATTCATTGTCATATTCGTCCATAAGCTAGCATAATGAGACTTTAATAAGTTAAATTTGTTTGAATTAGCTCAAGAGCTTAGAGGACCAAAGTTGGATAAAGGAAAGGAAAAAGTGATCGAATAGCCGCCGAAATCGTTCGACAACATCCGAGGTAAGTTTTAAGTGAGTTCAATCATAATAGGACATAATGAGTTGATTTAATAAGATATGATGTGGCCATGATATGTCTTAAACTCAAATGGTAAGTTCATAAGTGTTTGGACTTGGAAATTTAAGAGCAAATTGTAATAATTTGCTTTGGACAGCAGCAGTAACGTGATTTTAGAAAATCACTATAAATTGTTGGTGTGGAATTATAGGCTGCATAAAATATGTAATCAAGGCTTAATTAGTCTAGTTTCTTATAAAAGAGACCTTGTGAGCAAAGAAATTTCCTATAAAGAGATATTTAAAGTTGTGTGAGACGGTGTCAGAATGACTCCGAAATCCCCTGTTCGGTTTTTAGAAAATCATTATAAATTGTACAAAAATGGTTATAAGATAAAATTTATATGCTTAGACTCCTTAATGAGTCTAGTTTCAAATGAAATCAAATAAAACACATTTTGAATTCTGTAAAATGAGAAATTTGATTCGTAGTGAAGAGTGGTCAGATTAGTCAAACAGTGAAACAGGGGAACTTTAAGAAAAATCTGGTATTGATTGGCCAAACCTAAAATTCTGGAAATTTTATGGATGGAAGATATACGAGTCTATATTCAAGAAAAATTAACGGAAAGTGATTTGGAGTTTTGTAGCTCCAGTTATAAATAATTTAGTGACTATTGCTCAGGAAAAACAGCTTGTGCTGAATTTGAGATTATGTTGTAAACCTTGATAAACTTGTTTTAGTTGCTCATAAGCTATTGATTCAACCCATACGTGAATTCTAAATTGTGATATTGGAAAATGATAGATGTAGATTCAGCCAAGACAGTGTGTATACGTGAAAGTATATGTGGTATGTGAAGTATATTTGGATAATTGTGATGTGAATACATGAAAATTTATATTTTGATTTAGGATTTTATGTGATGGATGTGAACATGCGTATGTGTGATAAGGCCGAATGGCCAATGTGATGAATGTGAACCCGTATATATATATGTGTGATAAGGCCGAATGGCCAATGTGATGAATGTGAACATGCGTATGTGTGATAAGGCCGAATGGCCAATGTGATGAATGTGAACCCGTATATAAATGTGTGATAAGGCCGAATGGCCAATGTGATGAATGTGAACATGCGTATGTGTGATAAGGCCGAATGGCCAATGTGATGAATGTGAACCCGTATATATATGTGTGATAAGGCTGAATGGCCAATGTGATGAATGTGAACATGCGTATGTGTGATAAGACCGAATGGCCAATGTGATGAATGTGAACCTGTATATATATGTGTGATAAGGCCGAATGGCCAATGTGATGAATGTGAACATGCGTATGTGTGATAAGGCCGAATGGCCAATGTGATGAATGTGAACCCGTATATATATGTGTGATAAGGCCGAATGGCCAATGTGATGAATGTGAACATTCGTATGTGTGATAAGGCCGAATGGCTAATGTGATGAATGTGAACCCGTATATATATGTGTGATAAGGCCGAATGGCCAATGTGATGAATGTGAACATGCGTATGTGTGATAAGGCCGAATGGCCAATGTGATGAATATGAACATGCGTATGTGTGATAAGGCCGAATGGCCAATGTGATGAATGTGAACCTGTATATATATATGCGTGATAAGGCCGAATGGCCAATGTGATGAATGTGAACATGCGTATGTGTGATAAGGCGGAATGGCCAATGTGATGAATGTGAACATGCGTGTGTGTGATAAGGCCGAATGGCCAATGTGATGAATGTGAACATGCATATATGAGATAAGGCCGAATGGCCAATGTGATGAATGTGAACATGAATATATGTGGTAAGGCCGAATGGCTAATGCGAAACGTGTATGAGATGGATATGTGGTAAAGCCAAATGGCTAATGTGAGATATGTACGAGATGTGTATATATATATTGTGGCCAAATGACAAACGGTGAAAGGTGTGTATTATTAGATTTTTGGATGAGGCGAATGAATTACAAATATGACAGTCGATGTGAATGTTGTAACATGTGATTAAATGTACATGAAACTTGGAAATATATTTCGGGTAAGACCCGATGACTACGTGTGGAGATTATGTCCGGGTAAGACCCGATGACTACGTGTGGAGATTTTGTCCGGGTAAGACCTGATAACTTCATGTGGAGATTTCGTCTGAGCTAAAGGTCTCGCCGATAATCCGAGTAGAGGTTAGAGCTATAAGACTTCGTAAATAAGAATTGCATATAAATATATTCAATGCGAAAGGTTAAACAGGTATGTACTCCAAGTTTATATGTGAGCTTGATTTGAACTAAATCATAAGGTAGTGATGTGATGCATATGAGAGCAATCTATGAGACTATTCCTATGATTATGTGACTTCGGATCAGTGTGAGAGGATATGTGAAATCATACAATATATCTATGTCACATGAGCTCACTTTTATGTGAAAGTTTATCTGCCTATTGTATATGATGAGATGTGCATATTCGGTAAAGGGATGGTATGCCCGACGGAAGAGTGAAATAAAAATATGAACAACTATGTTATAATTTGATTGTTATCTGTTGTCACTGCTTAAAACTTACTAAGCATTGTAATGCTTACTCCGTTTACTTTGTTTTCTCTATTTTATAGATCTCATTTGGAAGCTACAGGCTCGGGGATCATCAGCAACTAGTCACACTATCACTATCCATTGTTTGGTACTGCTACGTTTTGGATTATCTTATGGCATGTATAGAATAGACTAGTGGCGGAAGAATATTTTTGGTTAATGTATATAAGCCATGCGAAAATGGCATCTTTTGAATGTTTACTTAGAGAAGTTTAAATTTTATCCCTGGCTGTGCTTAGTACTTATTTAAATGAATGATCTTTATTTCAAGAAAAAGTTCAAAATTTTACTGTTCTGACATGAGTTACAAGTCCAGTAATGCCCCTTACCTATTCCGGCGACGGTTACGGGATAGGGGTGTTACACTAGGGCTCACCTGTAAGGATGGGAGAGAAAGGGGGTGAGTTTGGAAAACTCAGTGTGTATGGAAAAACCATCCAAAGCCCAAGTCAGCTCAAGCCCATTGGGCCTAAACCCTATTCAGATAATAGTGGGTACTGGGTCGAAACCCTTTTCAGAATATAGTAACCTGGGCCTTAGCCCCTTTTCAGATAACAGTATGGCCCGTAGGCCCATTCTAGAACAGAACAGACATATTCGTGTATGCAAGCCCAACCTAGCCTATAACCAACCGCTACACTCCACCCGTACCAGCTCTACACTCCATATGGGGAATAGCTCAACCCACCCAGCCCTACACTCCACAGTTGTAGCACTGCTGCTCAATTATCAGTAAGTTGAGGCAAAGCCTCCAGTACGTGGACAAGCCACTTTCAGTACTTCCTCCATCAATAACCCAGTCCCATGCATCAGATAATAATAACATGGCATGCAGTAAATAGTAACAGTTAAACATGCATTCAGGTCAACCTTAACCCTAGGGTTATATCAGTAATTTTGCTCCTAAGGGTAAATCTGAAATTTTCCACCTATAAAGGTATTTCAGTAATTTTATCAGTTTTAAGGGTTCTCATGAATGTTAATGTCCTTACTAGCCCATTTGTCATCGCAATAATTTATTTGTCTCAATTTCCCAATTTTAGCCATTGGGCCCTACAGTGTCCACTAGCAATTTAAGCCCATTTAATTCAAGTTTTATGACCAGTTTACCGGTTTAAGCAGTTTCGGTTCCACTGTCGAACAGAACATACTTATTGCCTACTTTGTTTTATTATTTTACCCGTATGGGCCCGCAAACCCGTTGGGCCAGTTTTAGCCTATCGAGGCCCGATTACTGAAGTGCACGAAATTCCACACACGACTAACTTACCACTTTGCGATTTCAGATCTAATGATTTCTAAATGTCTTGTGAGCACTCGCACACTTACAAGCCCACGGAATGCCGGATTTTCGGTATTTCGGCTTTTGCCAATTTGAACTATGAGAGGGTGTTCAATACACACCTGATTTGCGATATTCCTTGACGAGATCTCCTACGTGATTTCTCCTATAATCAACTGCTTATAGATTAGATCATGCTAATATTTAAACCAAATCGAAAACTATCTATTATCATCGCTTACATATTTGGCCACCATCCATAATGGCCCTAGGGTTCACACCTTTGCCGAAATTGATGACTAGATCTAGATTTAGTCACTCCGATGATCCAAGATTTTCACACACTCCTCGATTGGCAGCCTTTAATCCTCACTAGCACCAACAAACCAAATAACATAAAAAAAACCCTTTCAGCCTTAGTCGATAGCCACCCTATGTATATAGGGGGTTTCAGCTTTTCTTAAACCACAAGGTACGAATGGAAAGAAGGTTCGAATACTTACCAAGAGATCTACTCATTGAAGAACATTCCAAATACCTTTCTACCCCAGATCCATTGTGAATCCAACTTAAACGTGCGTAGAAAATAGATCTAAATATTAATTTCTAAATCACTAAAATATGAAGCTTTTCAGCTTTCGGATCTATCCTAGAATATGGCTATTGCGATCTAAAAGAAAAATAGGTGACGATAAGTTCACCATCGAAGAGACAATCAGTAGAGGAAGAGATGTAAGATTAGAGGTTCGGTCTTTTAAAAGATTAAAAGGAAAAGAGATATGGTTGCAACCAAAGGAGTAATCGGCAACCAATATTTGAGAAGAAAAAGTTGTTTTAAATAGAATTTGGCTTCGAGGAAAGAAAATACAAAAGGAGAGAATTGGCTACCACACTAAAAAAAATCCCAAACCTCCAAGAAGGATATAACTCATGAAGGCCCCCCCAAAATAAAAGCAATTGGCACCTCATGCTTATGCCCGAATGGGTGCTTAAATAGGCACAAAAGTCCTTTTCCAATTTTAATTCCTTCCTTAGCTCCTTAATTCATAGCCAAATTCAAACTCTCCACTGCTTAGCAGTAGTCCACCGCTCAGCCGACTCCTCCTATTGCTGGTAGAGTTTCAATCCTGTACGGCCCTTCCCACGTGCGTACAACAAAAAGAAGCACTCTCTTGCGCGTAACGCTACTCGAACCTGAGACCTCCAGGTTGCCTAGCACGCTGCTGGCCACTGGGACGCGTGTTCGCTTTCAACAATATACCGTCACATTTTATCTTAAAGGTTACCTGCTGAAGCCCCGTTCATTTTAAAAATATAAAATTAAAACATACCTGCGCCTGGACTAGAACCCGTGCCCTTGTGGAACTCCTAGCACCCTACTGCCCCTGCGCCACAAGCGTCCTTGTAGCATAACTCAGTCGCAACTATTCTTAAACCTTACTTTAGTGTGACCTGGCTTCTAAAATAAAAACAAGCCTTTGTGTGCGCCAACCCTCAAACTGAGGCACTGTACCGCACTCCCATCGCCTTTGCCACTGGACCGAGCTTCCTTTTGTGTTACCTTTAACCCCAACTATATATAAGGCTTCCCTGCGTCGTTCCTTGATATAAAGAAAAATAAAACAATTTTGCACATCCTAGGAGTCGAACCCCAGCTCTCCTTCCCAGTACCTAGCATGCTAAGCACTGGGCTAGGTACGCTTCTACATGCCGAGTCTTGCCCAATTTATTTTATAGGCCTTATGCCCAGATTCCCTCTATGAGGTAAAAATTAAAACAATTTTTTTCCTAGAGTTTAAACACCAAAACAACAATACTTTTATAAATATATATATTTTTTCCTATCTAATAATAATAATTATAATAATAATAATTTTATAAATATATCTAATAATAAAAATTTCAAATATCAATAATACAATAGATAATAATAATAATTTTCATAAAAATTTTTCAAACATACATACAGTAATATTTTTCTAATAATAATAATTTTATCTCATAATACTAATTAAAATTTCATAAAAAATTAAAATATCGTTAATAATAAACACAGTAAAAATTTTCTAGTAATATTTTAATTCAAATTTTTTTTTCTTAAACAATAATATTTAAAACTTCTTAATTATTCAGGTTTTCTTCTATCCGAATCCCAGACTCAAAACCCAACTCTTCTAGGCCCCAAATTCAAGGTGTTACGGTTTTTGTTTTAATTAACTAATTATCTAAACTAAGAACACACAGAGAATGGAATTGGGGAATTTCTTTTGGAAAAATCAATTGAATGAAGACAATACCTAAGGAAAAATCCACCTAGACTGTAATTGTTATTCTGGCTCCGAATCGGATGATTTGTTCATTTAACTTTTTCCGTAGAGATCCCTAAGTTATGTTATTATCCCTATTCAAGACTAATAATGTCTAATCCCTAGATTGAATAACCGAGACTTCTCTCTAATTAACACTCTAGGGTTGCATTAACTCGATCTATGGATCCCCTTATTAGGTTTCACCCTAATCCGGCAAAATCTTGTCACCCTATGTCTAGGCGCGCAATCAACTCTGCTTAATTATGACAAATGTACTCTTAGATAGGGTCTATTCCTCCTTTGAATAAGAGCTTATCTTGAATCAGTATATTGGGATATCAAAACAAGAATTAAGAACACATAATTAAGAAAAGTTAAATATTTATCATACAATTCAGAAAATAATAACAAGATTCATCTTAGGTTTCATTCCCCTTAGGTATTTAGGGGATTTAGTTCATAACTAAATAAGAAAACATCTCAGAATAATAAAGAATACAAAACATAAAGAGTACCCAAAACACTTTAAGGGGAATTGAGGAGAGATCTTCAGTCTTGATGATGAATCCGGCTTCTGAGATGAATCAATCGGCTTCCTTGGAGTAATTCCTTACTCCCTCTTCTATGTGTCCATTTTCTCCTCTTCTAGGGTGTATTTATATGCTTTGGAATGCCTATGAGCCCTCAAAATTAGCCTTTTTTGAATTGGACTCAACTTGGGCTCGGTAAGGACATGCCCGTGTGCGATTACTTCAGGCCGTGCTCGAGCCTGTTAGAATGGCACGGGCTTGTGGGATGCCCGTGTGAGGAAGTCTAGGCTATGTTGAGTTCGTACTTTGGCCCATTTTCTCTGTTTTTGGCCCGTTTCTCGTTCTTTTCGCTCTCCTATGCTCTCCTAAGTATAAAACATGAAATGAAAGCATTAGGAGCATTGAATTCACCAATTCTAATGGAAAATCATCCATAAAATGCTTTAAACATGGGGTAAAAATATGTATAAATTGTGGTTCATCAAATACCCCCACACTTAAGCATTTACTTGTCCTCAAGCAAAGTTCTCAACTCATAATCAAAATAAATTCTTCTCAACTTATAATTTCTATCGGTAATATCTCAAATTAATCCATAAGTAATCATACATTGAGAATTTCAACTAAAAGAACATAAAAGTTTCAAACATTCTAAGTTGAGTATTTATTCATGCAAACATAGGTGTCTCTCCTCATCTGAGTAATTGCCTTTGATTCAGAATATCACAGAGTTTCACATCCTCTCTGAAGATTCACTCAAATCACTCAAGGTGTTTAAGGACAATAAATGAAGCACTCAATAGTCAATAATGAAAAGTCATTACCATAGGCTTGCATGAAAATCAAATCTCCACCACTATAATTTAAGATGATACATCAATCAAAAGGTCTTTAGAGGGTTGTAGTGAGGCTTGGTTAGGGTGGTGTGGTCACAAACTGAAAGAAAGGGTTAGAATCGAGATTGAATTGAAAAATTCCCTAACTAGAAAAAGAGTTAATCTTCAGTTGCGTACAACAGAGCTTTTTCTCAGAATATGAAATTACAGATATGTATACATAGTGTTTTTCTTTTTTTTAGGAACAAGTTAAATATTTATAGAATAACTTATTACAAACAAGACATAGCTAAGCAATTTCTTCAACTCAAATCTCGACAAAAATAGGAATCAAATTAATTTAGGGGATTTCAACAATAATGGGTTAAGGGTTAATATTGACGTTAATACAAGGAATGGCTTGTTAGGCTTAAGGGGGTTTACTAGGGGTTAATCGTGGAGGTAGGCTTTTCATGGCATAAGTGGGTTAATCCTAAGTGCCTTAATCATTTTGATATATCAAATCAAATGGTGTGGTCTCGACATGCATAATCAAGCAAGTTCTAGAATAACAGTTCAATACTGACGCATTCAAAGCAATAATAAAAGTGAGCATGAAAGGATTAATAGATGCTCAAAAGGCTCAAAAATCTCACCAAAATTATGGCTTTCTGATGATTAGACTCATGAATTCCAATTTAAAGTAATACCTAGACTTGGGGAAACAACTTATAATTTAAATTCTTAAAAATCAACTTATCATATTTGATTCTCTAATGCCTTAAAGTTTAAACAATCAATGCATAAATCCCTTTGTTTTAATTCAAGATATATCAATCAAAATCATAAATCAATTAAAATTTATCCTAAATATGATATGAGAGCTTTTCAAGAGAACAAGGTAATCATTCAGTGATTTTTCTGATAATGACATGAATGCCCCCCACACTTAAGATGTACATTGCCCTCAATGTACAAAGATAGGTATTATAGAATATAAAAATAAGATAGGGAGAGAACTAAAACTTCCTATATGATGAATTCCTCAAACTAGAGTTTTTGAGAGTAATTGGTTCGAGAGTGGAGGAGGATACTGCGGCGGTCGTAGAGGTTCATTAGTCCATAAGTCCGGTGCCAAAAGAATATTATATCTAGTGGTAGCTATGGTCGTGTTCGATCAGGACATGGTAGTCGTGGAGAACCTTTCTCGATGGAGTTTTAGTTCTTATGTGACGATGAGCTTAAGAGCTCTATATAACTGTGATAAAAATTAGGAACTTTTTAGGGGATATTAGGAAGAATAATTACTCAAAAAGAAATAACCGAAATTAATAATTTAAATAAAATTTCTAAAATCTAATAAAAATAAAAAGTAGTTTCAATAAAAATTAAAAACATAAAATAATAAATAAATATTTTTAAACATCTTCATCGCTGGATGGTTCACGAGGTGGGACTGCCGATGAGATGTGGAGGTGCTGACAAATCTGCTGTAGAGTAGCATCAATGTTGTCAAATCGTTGAAAACATTGCTGCTCGAATCAGTTGAGGCGCTCAGAGATGTCAGTATATAAAGCCGCTGCAAGAACTGGACGAGTGGGTGATGGTGGCTGAGTTGGTGGGTCCTCGTGCTGTGGGGGGACATCATCAGAAATGTCCTCGTAGGCCTCCTCCTTGGTAGATTGGGCGAGACGATCTGGGGAGGGTAGGTTCCTCGGTGCCTCTCGATCATCCTCATGCTAAACAAGCTCGAGATGCCTTGTAGAAATATCTGGTCGATGAGGGTGAAGGATGATTCTTGTGCCGCGGTGTTAAAGAGCTCGAAGTGTCGAGCCAATTGAGTCACATAGGGCCCAATGGAGATGACCCCCTTCTGATGCTCCTCCATTTGGTGCTGATCGTAAGGGCGATGAAATAGGCAAGGTCGATGACGTGCCCTTGCGACATACACCATAAGAAGTAGGCATCGTGAGTGTTGATGATGCCCGTGCTCTCTCGCCTCCCTGTAATTGTGTGAACCAAAATGGCGTGTAGGTATCTCAAGGATGGTGGGAGAACTGATGCCTTAGAGTGGCTAGGATTGTAGGAGGCTGCGCCAAGGGCCAAAGTGTGCCAGCACTTCGAGTGGAGAAAAATGTATGTGGCAAGTGAGAGCAAGTAGTTCAGTTTCCTCCTTGAACTCCTCCATATATAAGCCTAGTGCAGCACCGAACTCTAGGACGCTTAGCCAGCGGACTAACCCACCTAGGCGAAACTGGACCGTGCAGGGATCATCGTAATTTGTCATTACGGTCTGAAGATGGAACATTGAGCATAGTTCCATCGTGAGCTCGAGATACATCGCTCAATAATCCCAAAGAATAGCTCCCAAGGGTCTGTGGTTAGGAGGGCCCAAATCGCATCAGCCATCTGAACTTGTTCTACTGTAGCCCAGTCGATGCAACGGCCCGCAATTAAGGGTCGGGCCCGAAGTATTTGGAAAAGCTCTTCTTGGGGCCCTCAGGGGAACTGCAGGAAAGGGTGACGAATTTTTGTGGTTGGACCCGTGGAAGATGACGCTCCCTTCCTCTTCTTCGCGGTAGGTACGGCGGCCTTTTTACCACGTGAAGAAGACATGGTACCTGCGTTTAGAATCATCAAGTCATCTTGATGAGTGGTCAAAGTAAAGGGAATATAATTTTCAAATAGAAAGCAAAATTTCAGCCACAACCAAACATAACTAATATAATAATTTCGTGACCTTATCATTGTATGAAAATGGGTGTAGTAATGGCATGTGTAGGACAAAAGAGTGAGGCTTTCTTAACAACATGATTGAAAAATGCAACTTGAATGATAGACATTGGCATGGAAATATCATGAGAATGAGCATGGTAAAGTCATGGGTATGAGGTTTCCCTAATAACTTGATTTAACATGCTATGTATAATAAAAAACCTAAGAATGCAAACTAAATGATAAAATAATAAGCAAAATGAAAAATAGTTTGAAAGTAATGAAGATTATGCTAATAATAAGCATTAGTAATAAGTAAAATAGAAGTGAAAGGAGTAAACAAACGCTAAGGGAGAGAGATTGAGCGTTAAAAATGAAGTTGGAGGCAGTGCACAGGCGTGGCAGGGAGGCCGTGTGGAGTTGCAGCGGCTGGGGTTAGGGTTTTTGAATGGGGAAGAAAGTGAATAGTATAGGATATTTATAGATTTTGGGGCACACGACCATGGCACACGCCTGTGTTCCCCAATTTCAGCCCATGTGATATGCGAATTTCAAATCTGGGCGCGTCTGACATTTAGTACATGCCCGTGTTCCTCAGGCGTGTGGGTTCACATGGATGTGTCACACGACTGTGTCTAGCTGTAACACCCCGTACCCGAGACCGTTGCCGGAGTCGGACACGAAGGGTTCACAGACTAAATTCGCTTACTATCGCAGTCCATTTTAAAAATTTCCAGGCAGTTGGCTAACTGTATCACTTTCACCTTAAAAATCATATCTTGAGTTTCACAACTCGAAAATCAGTTTTGTAATTTTTCCCTGAAACTAGACTCATATGCCCATCTACATATTTTTTTCTATAATTTTTAGTCAGGCCAATTAGTACAGTTTATTAGTCAAAGTCTCCCATGTTACAGGGATCGACTACACTGACCTTTGTGAATTACGACTTGGATATCTCCCAGTACAGGGCTTCAATACTGATGTCGTTTGTTTCTATAGAAACTAGACTCAAAAGGGAATCTATGCATATATGGCATGACTTCTAATTATCTCTGGTTAATTTATAATGAATTTCCAAAGTCGGAACAGGGAATCCAGAAACCGTTCTGGTCCTGTCACACGAGAACCTGAATATCTCTTAACATACTGTCCATATGATCGTTTCGTTACTTTCCTATGAAAATAGATTCATCAAGGTTCGTTTACATAATTTATTCATTATTTAATTCCATTCCTACTATTTTTAGTGATTTTTCACATCCACATCACTGCTTCTGTCAGCATCTGTTTTTATGGTAAACTTTACCTATTTCATGATCCTCCATGGATCAACTAGAGTTTGTCATACATATTCCAAAGGTGATCAAGAATAACCCTTCCCATGGCTAACCGTTACCAACATTTCCATACCTCTCGACGGACAACATACAAAACGATTATAATGCTATGATCAAAGTATATTTAAGCCATTTTCGCATGGCTATCCAAATTTACACAAAACCGAAGGGTACATGACCAACAACAAAAGGGTAGTCCTATACATGCCATTTTCAGAGTTCAACCAAAAGTGTACCAAAAGGGCTTTGATAGTGTGGGCGACTTCGACTTCAAAATCCCGAGTCCGATAGCTGAAGAACCAAAATCTATAAAACAGAGAATCAAAGAAACGGAGTAAGCATTAAATGCTTAGTAAGTTTTGAGCAAAGAGTTTAGACACAACCAAAGTATAGCATTCATGTAGCTAAACGGATAATTTCATATGCACAAATTTTCAATATCATACTTACTTCACATTACCAACCCTTATACACAAAAGATCAACTTAGCCAAAGGCCGGTAGCTCGTTTATCAACTGAGCGAATATTTATTTGTAAGGGCTCAACTAATTCAAAGCACATACGAAACATACCTCAATGCTGGGATGTTACAAGCGTATTAACTGAAATTTTTACAGCAAGATCGTTCATTCCCGAATCACGTACCTTCGGAATTTAACCGGATATAGCTACTCGTTCAAATGCCTTCGGGACATAGCCCGGTTATAGTAACTCGCACAAATGCCTTCGGGACCTAACCCGGTTTTAGTAACTCGCACCAATGCCTTCGGGCTTAGCCCGGAATTAGTATCTCGCACAAATGCCTTCGGATCTTAGTCCAGATATGGTCACTTAGCACAAAGCCTTCGGGGCTTAGCCCGGACATCATTCGAATAACCATGCACATTTAACAATAAATCATGACACATTCGTATTTCATTTTCATTAGCAAAACTCAAACACAAGACACTTATCACTCTTGCAATTTCGGCTCAATAACCACACACAAAGAGCATGATTTTGATTTGCTTAAAACATGATCTAATCAAATCATAATTTAAGCTCTATTACTCAAGAACTTACCTCGGATGTGGTCGAGCGATTTCGACAGCTATTCGATCACTTTTTCCTTTCCCTTATCCAACTGTGGTCCTCTAAGCTCTTGAGCTAATTCAAACAAATTTAACTCATTAAAGTCTCATTTTGCTAGCTTATGGCCGAATATGACAAGGAGTTTGATAGGTCATATGGCCACCTTTTAGCTCAAATACACAATGGTCATACGCATTTTTAATCACATCAAGCAATTTAATACAATTCATTCGAACATCAAAAGAGAAGCTCAAGGTACTTAGCCCATATATACATTAGACATTAGAGTCACATATGTACGAAATCACGAATCGAATTCAACATACTAGCTAATATTTCCCCTTAGCCGAATTTTCTAAGTCAAGCTAAAGCCATCAATAGGCTACCTATGGCCGAACATACACATAACTTATGTACTTATTCATGTGGCCGAACATACATGTCTATGTTGGGGCCGATTGCAACACTTAATACATTCTACAAGTATGGTCACTTGTATTGACTAAACACCATTTTGTTTCAAGTTCAAAACTTGGCTAATACACACATATATACACTAGTAAAGCATCCTCTCCCTTTCCATCAATTTAACACATGCATTACTCATTAATATACAAAAATTATATTCGGCCTTAGCACACAACTTGCTAGCCGATTCTTCTCCATCTAGCAACCAATGCACATATGTGCTCATTCGTTAGACTCTACTTCATCTAACATCAACCATATTTTTCCCTTCTACTTCCTACCATGGCCGAATGCATCACAACACCATACCATTTCAATTTTTGGTCATGGTTAAACAAAGAACTTAATGTCTCACTCAAAATGCTAAAAAGAAGATTCAAGAATCATCAATCCACCATCACATGCACCATTACAAAGCTTCACTTTTAGCATGCAAATGATATCAACACAAATCCACCTTAGCCGAATATCATCTCCATGACATAGTAAAGATTTGAACCATGGGCTAGTTAGACCTCAAGCTAACTACTAAAATATACATGAATCTCATGGAGCAACCTCAAATGTACCTTAGCCTAGTTACATGCATGGCCGAACCTCTTCAACATTTCCTCCTTCTTTCCTTTTGAATTTCGGTCAAGGATGTTCAAGGATGAACACACATTTTTTTTCTTTGTTTTCTTTCTTCCATTCACGGCAAAGGGGGGGGCATGGATGAGACCATTTTTTTTCATCACTCCTCCCTTTCATTATTTAATTACCATGCTCATTATTTTATTGTTTCCTCCCATGATGCACCAACACAACATGTCTATGACATGTTTTTCCCATCACCCTTTGTCCATCCTAATGTCATGGCCGGCCACTACTAGATGGGGGAAAAATTGACATGCAAGTCCCCCTTTTTCAACATGCACTAATAGGTCCTTATGTTTTGATCTATTACATTTCAAAAATGTCACACATAAGTCCTATTGACTAAATTCACATGCAACTTACTAAATAGAAGCTTAAAATTTTCACACATTTATTTTAGACAATAAATATCATATTCAAACAATTTGGTGACTCGGTTTAGCGGTCTCGAAACCGCTTTCCTACTAGGGTCACTTTAGGGCTGTCACACTAGCTTCGTTCGCTTCTCCCACACTCGTGTGTGCAAGCCCACGCCCGTGTTAATTTAACAGGTTCGACCACGGGTGTTCCACACGGGCGTGTCAAACGCCCGTGCTGTTTTAATAGTTTTGCCCATGGTTCTTCCACACAGGCGTGTTGCACGCCTATGTTGTTTTGGTAGGCTCGACACGACCATATCAGACGGCCGTGGCGTTTAATCGTAGCCCGTGTTGGGGAAATCTTTTGCCCTGTTTTTGCACAGCCTTAAGCACGCCCGCGTGCTTGGCCGTGTCTCTGTGGAAACACCTGTATTCAAGATTTCTATTAGTAAGTTAGGAGTTAAATACCAAAATTTAAAGAAATTAATATTGTTAGTGCTCGGGTTGCCTCCCGAGAAGCTCTTATTTATAGTCTAAGCTCGACTTACCTCTCCAGTGAATGGTTATGGTGGTTTGAGGAGTTTATACTCCTCATTCTTGCTATCAATCTCATCAAAATAAGGTTTTAATCGGGTGTTGTTTACCTTAGAAGTGCCGAACTTAGGATGACTCACCTCCACCGTACCAAATGGAAAAATACTGAGTACCGTAAGAGGGATTTCATCATTTGGTGTGGTAGTGACAATGTGGGGATCTACGGCATCTAATAAGACCATATCACCAACCTTAAGTTGATTTAGAGAGGTATTGGCCTCGTTTTGACGTAGTTTTAGTTTGTCGGGTGTTTTTGGTTTGTGTGTCCGCCATTTATCGAGTTCCTCGAAATGTAATCTTCGATCTTCATGAACAGGTCCTCTACTAGTGCTTGAGAATGACTCGTGTGCTTCCTTCAGACTCATTTTTTGCAAAGTAGGTTGCACCATATTGTTAGTTTTAGTATAATGGTTTAAATGATCATTTTCAATTCCTGATGTGTTACCAGAATTGCGAGCTTGAAGGGTGATTGTTTCATCTCCCACTCGGAGTGTGAGTTCACCTATGCCAACATCAATGATGTTTTAGCATTTGCTAAAAAGGGCCTTCCTAGAATTAAGTGTGACAACCCAAATTAGACCCTGGTCGGAATGTGGTTTCGAGACCACATTACCGAGCCAAAAATTTATTTTCGTGTTTTAATTGCATAAATTCTTGCGTGACAGTGAATGCATGAGAAATTAAATGCTTAATATTAGCATTAGGATTGTGAATTCATTCAAAAAGGACCTAGTTGACGAAGTTAGGAAAGATGATAGATGAATTATAAGGATCAATTAATAATAGGTTGAGGAAGCATGGTTTTGCATGTCAATTTGTCCATAAAATTTATGGTGGCCGGCCAAGGAGTGATAATGCTCCACTCATTCTAATTTAAAATGTTTCTTTGGTGAACAAATGATGGGATTAATAATAGAAAAGGGAACAAAAAAAAAGGTGTCATACTTGCCATCACCTAGCCGAAAAACCAAGAAAAAAGAAGGGGAGAAAGGAACTTGGGAGGGATTCGGCCATTGCTTGCCTAGGGAGAGTGTTTGATGTTGTGGCATGAAAAATGAGGGAGGTTGAATGCTTAATAAGGAGGGAAGAAGGAGTGTTCATATTTTCTTTCTTTTGCAATTGTTCTAACTAGAGGAAGAAGGGGAAACAAGATTCGGCCAAGGTGGTCCTTTAGACCAAGGTATGTTTAATGTTGTCTTAGAGATGCATGCATGTTTTAAATAGCCCATGTTCAAACCTTGAACCTTGTTGATAACATGAGCAATCGGTCATGAGAAAGTGTTCAAGGAAAGGTTGTTGATGAAAGAAATTAATGTGTTAAGAGATTATATGAAACTTATTCATATTTATATATGTTATATGCAACGAAAATGGTTGATGATTTTGGAGGTGATTAGCTTGGATCGGCCACGGTATATCCATAAACACGATCTATGCTTGTTATGTTACTCATGGTTAAAACAATTCGGCTAGGACATTCGGCCATGGATGGTTGTATTTCTTTGATGTTGTTTTTGATGCTTTAGGGCATTGAGGGTTGATTATAGATGAGGTGAGTTTCTTGATTTAAAATTTGATGGATGTTAAGCTAATTGGGCAACCAAAGGTTCAATATTTTTGTTATGAGGTCATATGTGCATTTCGGCCATGGTCTTTGCTTGAATATGAGATTTGTAATGTGATTTTCCTAAATTGTCTATGAATTTGGTTGTTGATTTCATGGTAATGGTATATTGAATCCATGAGAATTTAGTAAGGTTGCATTCGGCAACTTACTTGAAATTAAAAATCGATGTCTAAGCTTAGGTGATTTCGATGATGATATATGTGTATATACATAAGTATATTTAGTTGATTCGGCTTTGGTAGTTGCATGAGATTATTAGCCGAATATACTAACATACATATACATGTGAGATTGGATTGTAAATATTTAGCAAGGTGGTTAAACTAGTTAAATTATTGATATAGCTCAAGGAGCTAAAGGAGGTGAATCGAGCAAATGCAAAGAAAAGGTTATCGAGTAGCCGAGTTGGAACCGTCTTACCCAACACGAGGTAAGTCATTAAGCATGTAGTGGGTAGTATTTCAAATGGTCATAATGTGTATGTATTGATGCTGATTGGAATGAATAAATATACATATATATATGCATGTACGTATGTGATGATGAAATTGTTGAATGAATGAAAAGAGGTAAGATGTACTGAGTTGTTGATCTCGGCACTAAACGTGCGGGATAACCATTTATGACCATGAGATGGGCGCTAAGTGCGCGGGATTAAATTGTACAGCACTAAGGGTGCGATTTGACTATGTTGCACTCAGTGTGCGAAATGAATATGATGCACTAAGTGTGCGAATTGACCATGCGGCACTAAGTGTGCGAGATGGACTATGTGGCACTAAGTGTGCGATTTGATTACGTGGCACTAAGTGTGCGAGTTGATTGTATAGCACTGAGTGTGCGGGCTCAATATACATTCGTGAATCATTATGGACACTATGTGTGCGACACTATTGAGTCGATCGCGGACGGCGGATCGGGTAAGTGTTTTGAGTACATGGCTATTATGTGCTATGCTTATACTTGGTGTTGAGCTCGGTAAGTTCGAACCTATGTGACAAATATACTTGAAGTCACGTACATAAAATTTATCGTAGGATGGGTGAAAGGCCGTATAGTCGTTTGGTTGTAACAAAAATAAATCGATTTATGAAATTGCTTCAATGTCCTATTGATGAGTATATAGAATGTGAATGCATGAATTGATATGAGATTGAATTGATAAGTTGGAGGAACTATGGTATGGTTCGGTATGGATGGAGTAAATTGTCTCGTTCCATTTTGTTTCCTCTTGTGATAATGTTGTTGATAGATGGTAGTGCATTGCTTATGACTTACTGAGTTATAAACTCACTCGATGTTTCCTTGTCACCCACTATAGGTTGCTTGGACTCATCTATTTTTGCGGGGTCGGGCCGTCGTTGAAGTCATCACACCGGATAGCAAGTTTTGGTACTTTCTTCTTAGTGTGTTTAGAAGATCATTTTGGCATGTATAAGCTAGTACGTTGTGTTTGAATTATGGCATGTAAACTTTAAGCCATGCGAAAATGGCACGAATGTTCGATTGAATTGGATCAAGGGTAGGCATGAAATGGACCTAGTTACTTTCGTAACAGATGCTGGCAGCAGCAGTGTCATGAGATTGAAAAATCACTAAAAATAGTAGGAGTGGAATTAATTGATGAATAAATTATGTAATCAAAGCTCGATGAGTCTGCTTTCATGAGGAAGTAACGAAAAGATCATATGGGCAGTATATTAAGAGATAATCAGATTTTAGTGGGACAGGGCCAGAACGGTTTCTGGATTCCCTGCTCCGAATTTGGAAATTCATTATAAATTAACCAGAGATAATTAGGGGTCGTACCATATATGTACAGATTCCTCTCTGAGTCTAGTTTTCATAGAAACAAACGGCAACAGTATTGAAGCCCCGTGCAGAGAGATATCCAAGTCGTAATGGGCAAAGGTCAGTGTAGTCGACCCCTGCAACTTGGGGGACTTTGACTAATAAACTGTACTAATTGGCCCAACCAAAAATTCTAGAAAAAAATACATAGATGGGCACATGAGTCTAGTTTCTGGAAAAATTACGAAACTGATTTTCGAGTTACGAAACTCAAGATATGATTTTTAAAACGACTAGGACACAGATTGGGCAGTGTCTGGAAAATAAATTTTGTAAGAGGTTAAAGCCAGTTAACACCTCGTGTTCGACCCCGATGTCGGTTTCGGGTTCGGGGTGTTACATTTTTTTGGTATCAGAGCTATGGTTTAGTCGGTTCTAGGACTTCCATAGCACGTATGAGTCTAGCTATACATGCCATAATGTTAATGTTTAAAAGGGTGATGACTTCTGACGGTTGAAATGTTTTTGTCTTGATTAGTAAATGGATCCCGGTGAAGAAAGAACCCTAGCGGATGACGTTGAGAGCGTAGTGGCTGCTCCTGCACAAGGGACGCCGCCTGTTGAACCTCAGTCATCTGCGAATAATCAAGGTGAGGGGGCTAAACAAGCCTTCTTTACCATGATGAATGAGTGGGTCGCGCAATATGCCCGAGCCAACCCGGCTGTCCAACAATTCCCAAATTTGAATAACCCACCCCAAGAGCCTGTAAGGCCGTCAGTCGCTGATCCTGTGAGGCTGAGTAAGCTACCTGTAGACTTGATTAGGAAGCGTGGGGCCGAGGAGTTCAAGGCCATAGTAACTGATGATGCCGAAAGGGCCGAGTTCTGGCTTGATAACACCATTCGGGTGTTCGATGAATTGTCATGCACACCCGATGAATGTCTAAAATGTGCTGTATCTTTGTTGCGAGACTCAGCCTACTATTGGTGGAGGACCTTGATTTCCATAGTCCCGAACGAGCGAGTAACTTGGGACTTCTTTCAAACGGAATTCCGGAAGAAATTTATTAGCCAACGGTTCATTGACCAGAAGCGTAAGGAGTTCTTGGAACTCAAGCAAGGCCGTATGACTGTATCTGAATACGAACATGAATTCGTAAGACTTAGTAGGTATGCCCGGGAGTGCGTAGCTGATGAGGTTGCTATGTGCAAAAGATTTGAGGAAGGATTGAACGAAGATTTAAAGCTACTAATGGGTATTCTGGAAATAAAGGAATTCGTAACACTAGTCGAACGAGCCTGCAAGGCGGAGGAACTTGGAAAGGAGAAGAGGAAGGCTGAATTTGAAGTTAGAGATTATCGTAAAAGATCGACGGGTAAAGCTCCGTTCTCAGCTGTGAAGAAGTTCAGGGAGGACATTAATAAGTCGAGGGCGACTGCGGGAATTTCCATCAGGGCAAGACCGTCGATGGGCTCCCGAGCTACTTCGGTAGCTAGTGTGGGCAATAATCGTCACGAGAAACCTGAATGTCCCCAATGTGGAAGACGACACCTAGGTGAATGTTGGGGCAAGTCTACTAACAGGGCCTGTTACGGATGCGGTTCGAAGGACCACTTCATTAGAGATTGCACGGAGCTGGATGAGAAGAATAAGATTCAAGGTGCAAGACCTAGTGGAGTGACATCTAGAGGTAGACCACCGAGAATTTTAGGAGGCAGGGGTGGTAGTCAGAGGGGGGCCTCTGATATGGCCGATCGCGCCGAGAACCGTACTCCTGCTAGAGCGTATGCCATTCGCGCACGAGAGGAGGCATCCTCCCCCGACGTCATCACTGGTACCTTCACTCTCTTTGATACTAATGTGATTGCATTGATTGACCCTGGCTCTACTCATTCATATGTATGCGAAACCTTAGCATCCAGTAAGACTCTACCTGTTGAGTCTACTGAGCTAGTAATTCGAGTATCAAACCCTTTGGGTCAATGCGTACTTGTTGATAAAGTGTGTAAGAGATGCCCTCTAATAATCCGAGAATCCTGTTTTCCGGCTGATTTGATGCTTTTGCCATTCGACGAGTTTGATGTTATTCTTGGTTTGGATTGGTTAACTGCGCATGATGCGGTTGTGAATTGCAAAAGCAAGACTATCGATTTGAGGTGCGCAAATAACGAGATAATCCGAGTTGAGTCTGCGGACTTAAGGGGGTTGCCAGTTGTAATATCAGCAATGTTGGCCCAGAAATATGTAAGGAAAGGGTGCGAAGCATACCTCGCGTATGTACTTGATGACAAGGAGTTAGAAAAGAAACCCGAATCGGTGCCGGTGGTCTGTGAATACCCGGATGTTTTTCCTGAAGAGTTACCGGGTTTGCCACCTGTTCGGGAGGTAGAGTTTGGTATTGAGCTTGTACCTGGAACTACGCCTATTTTGATCGCTCCGTATCGTATGGCACTAACCGAGTTAAAAGAGTTGAAAGCTCAGTTGCAAGAATTGACGGATAGAGGTTTCGCTCGACCGAGTTTCTCACCTTGGGGTGCACCAGTATTGTTCGTGAAAAAGAAGGACGGAACCATGAGGTTGTGCATTGATTATCGTCAACTGAATAAAGTGACGATAAAGAATAAATACCCGTTGCCGCGTATTGATGATCTGTTCGATCAATTAAAGGGGGCATCGGTGTTTTCAAAGATAGATTTGAGATCGGGTTATTATCAGTTACGGATTCGAGATTCGGACGTACCCAAAACTACTTTCAGAACGAGATACGGTCACTACGAGTTCTTAGTGATGCCGTTTGGGCTCACTAATGCCCCTGCGGTGTTTATGGATCTGATGAATCGGATCTTCAGGCCGTATTTGGATCGGTTTGTAGTTGTGTTTATTGATGACATCTTGGTCTATTCAAGAGATGAGACCGAACATGCTGAGCATCTGAGGCAAGTGTTGCAAATTTTGCGGGATAAGCAGTTATATGCTAAGTTCAGTAAGTGTGAGTTCTGGTTAAGAGAGGTTAGCTTCTTGGGTCATGTGGTATCCGCATCGGGTATTCGAGTTGACCCGAGCAAAATTTCAGCCATACTTAACTGGAAGCCTCCGAGAAATGTTACCGAGGTCCGGAGCTTTCTAGGGCTCGCCGGCTATTACCGACGATTTGTCAAAGGTTTCTCGATGATAGCCACACCAATGACGAAGCTACTTCAGAAGGATGTTAAGTTCGAATGGACGGAGAAATGTCAGAAAAGCTTCGATCAACTGAAAACTCATCTGACTGAAGCTCCAATTTTGGTGCAACCCGAATCGGGTAAAGAGTTTGTTGTTTATAGTGACGCATCCCTACTCGGGTTGGGTTGCGTATTGATGCAAGAAGGTCGAGTTGTGGCCTATGCGTCGAGACAATTGAAGCCACACGAAAGAAATTATCCGACCCATGATCTCGAACTAGCCGCCATTGTGTTTGCATTGAAAATATGGCGACATTATTTGTTTGGTGAGAAGTGCCATGTGTTTTCGGATCACAAAAGTCTCAAATATTTGATGACTCAACGAGACTTGAATCTGCGACAAAGACGTTGGCTTGAGTTGTTGAAAGATTACGAGCTTGTCATTGATTACCATCCGGGAAAGGCTAATGTGGTTGCGGACGCCTTAAGCCGGAAATCACTGTTTGCTTTGCGAGCGATGAATGTACACTTGTCTGTTCTACCTGACAATGTGTTAGTAGCTGAATTAAAAGCCAAACCATTATTGACTCATCAAATTCGTGAAGCTCAGAAAGTTGATGATGAATTGGTTGCAAAACGAGCTGAGTGTGTTCTGAACAAGGAATCAGAGTTTCAGATTGATGATGGTGGTTGTTTGAGGTTTAGAAGTCGTTTGTGCGTTCCAAGGAATTCGGAACTCATTTCGATGATTCTGAACGAAGCCCATTGTAGCCGAATGTCAATTCACCCGGGGAGCACGAAAATGTACAACGACTTGAAACGTCGGTTTTGGTGGCATGGTATGAAGCGAGACATCTCCGACTTTGTTTCGAGATGTTTAATATGTCAACAAGTGAAAGCGGAACATCAAGTGCCTTCAGGGTTACTTCAGCCGATCATGATACCCGAGTGGAAATGGGACCGAGTCACAATGGACTTTGTGTCCGGACTGCCATTGTCCGCAAGTAAGAAGGATGCGATTTGGGTTGTTGTTGATAGGTTGACTAAGTCGGCTCACTTTATCCCCGTGCGTACGGATTTTTCATTGGATAAACTAGCCGAATTGTATGTTTCTCAGATTGTGAGATTACATGGAGTACCTATTTCTATCGTGTCGGATAGAGATCCGAGATTCACCTCGCGATTTTGGGAAGAAATTGCAAGAAGCTTTGGGTACCCAGCTGCATTTTAGCACCGCTTTTCATCCCCAAACCGATGGTCAATCCGAGCGGATAATTCAGATACTCGAGGATATGCTGAGATGCTGCATCCTTGAGTTTAGTGGCTCATGGGAACGGTATGTACCTTTGATTGAATTCGCTTACAACAATAGTTTTCAATCAAGTATTAAGATGGCACCTTACGAGGCTTTGTACGGTCGTAAATGCCGTACACCATTGTTTTGGACCGAGCTCGGTGAAAGTAAAATTTTCGGAGTTGATTTGATTAAAGATGCCGAACAGAAAGTAAAGGTAATCCGTGAAAGTCTGAAGGTAGCCACAGATCGTCAAAAATCGTATGCGGATCTGAAACGGAAGGACATCGAATATCAGGTGGGAGATAAAGTGTTCCTCAAAGTTTCGCCTTGGAAAAAGGTACTCAGGTTTGGCCGTAAAGGCAAGTTGAGCCCAAGATTCATTGGGCCGTACGAAATTTCCGAACGAGTGGGGCCGGTTGCATATAGATTGATTTTGCCTCCTGAACTTGAAAAGATTCACGACGTCTTTCATGTTTCGATGCTTCGGCGCTATAGATCTGATCCTTCGCACATAATTAGTCCGTCGGAGGTTAAAATTCAGGCTGATATGAGCTATGAAGAAGAACCGATTCGTATCCTAACTCGTGAAGTGAAAGAGTTGCGAAATAAAAGGGTTCCGTTGGTTAAGGTGTTGTGGCTTAAACACGGGATCGAGGAGGCAACCTGGGAACCCGAGAGCTCGATGAAAGAACAATACCCAAACCTATTTACCGGTAAGATTTTCGGGGACGAAAATTTCTTATGTGGGGGAGAGTTGTGACAACCCAAATTAGACCCTGGTCGGAATGTGGTTTCGAGACCACATTACCGAGCCAAAAATTTATTTTCGTGTTTTAATTGCATAAATTCTTGCGTGACAGTGAATGCATGAGAAATTAAATGCTTAATATTAGCATTAGGATTGTGAATTCATTCAAAAAGGACCTAGTTGACGAAGTTAGGAAAGATGATAGATGAATTATAAGGATCAATTAATAATAGGTTGAGGAAGCATGGTTTTGCATGTCAATTTGTCCATAAAATTTATGGTGGCCGGCCAAGGAGTGATAATGCTCCACTCATTCTAATTTAAAATGTTTCTTTGGTGAACAAATGATGGGATTAATAATAGAAAAGGGAACAAAAAAAAAGGTGTCATACTTGCCATCACCTAGCCGAAAAACCAAGAAAAAAGAAGGGGAGAAAGGAACTTGGGAGGGATTCGGCCATTGCTTGCCTAGGGAGAGTGTTTGATGTTGTGGCATGAAAAATGAGGGAGGTTGAATGCTTAATAAGGAGGGAAGAAGGAGTGTTCATATTTTCTTTCTTTTGCAATTGTTCTAACTAGAGGAAGAAGGGGAAACAAGATTCGGCCAAGGTGGTCCTTTAGACCAAGGTATGTTTAATGTTGTCTTAGAGATGCATGCATGTTTTAAATAGCCCATGTTCAAACCTTGAACCTTGTTGATAACATGAGCAATCGGTCATGAGAAAGTGTTCAAGGAAAGGTTGTTGATGAAAGAAATTAATGTGTTAAGAGATTATATGAAACTTATTCATATTTATATATGTTATATGCAACGAAAATGGTTGATGATTTTGGAGGTGATTAGCTTGGATCGGCCACGGTATATCCATAAACACGATCTATGCTTGTTATGTTACTCATGGTTAAAACAATTCGGCTAGGACATTCGGCCATGGATGGTTGTATTTCTTTGATGTTGTTTTTGATGCTTTAGGGCATTGAGGGTTGATTATAGATGAGGTGAGTTTCTTGATTTAAAATTTGATGGATGTTAAGCTAATTGGGCAACCAAAGGTTCAATATTTTTGTTATGAGGTCATATGTGCATTTCGGCCATGGTCTTTGCTTGAATATGAGATTTGTAATGTGATTTTCCTAAATTGTCTATGAATTTGGTTGTTGATTTCATGGTAATGGTATATTGAATCCATGAGAATTTAGTAAGGTTGCATTCGGCAACTTACTTGAAATTAAAAATCGATGTCTAAGCTTAGGTGATTTCGATGATGATATATGTGTATATACATAAGTATATTTAGTTGATTCGGCTTTGGTAGTTGCATGAGATTATTAGCCGAATATACTAACATACATATACATGTGAGATTGGATTGTAAATATTTAGCAAGGTGGTTAAACTAGTTAAATTATTGATATAGCTCAAGGAGCTAAAGGAGGTGAATCGAGCAAATGCAAAGAAAAGGTTATCGAGTAGCCGAGTTGGAACCGTCTTACCCAACACGAGGTAAGTCATTAAGCATGTAGTGGGTAGTATTTCAAATGGTCATAATGTGTATGTATTGATGCTGATTGGAATGAATAAATATACATATATATATGCATGTACGTATGTGATGATGAAATTGTTGAATGAATGAAAAGAGGTAAGATGTACTGAGTTGTTGATCTCGGCACTAAACGTGCGGGATAACCATTTATGACCATGAGATGGGCGCTAAGTGCGCGGGATTAAATTGTACAGCACTAAGGGTGCGATTTGACTATGTTGCACTCAGTGTGCGAAATGAATATGATGCACTAAGTGTGCGAATTGACCATGCGGCACTAAGTGTGCGAGATGGACTATGTGGCACTAAGTGTGCGATTTGATTACGTGGCACTAAGTGTGCGAGTTGATTGTATAGCACTGAGTGTGCGGGCTCAATATACATTCGTGAATCATTATGGACACTATGTGTGCGACACTATTGAGTCGATCGCGGACGGCGGATCGGGTAAGTGTTTTGAGTACATGGCTATTATGTGCTATGCTTATACTTGGTGTTGAGCTCGGTAAGTTCGAACCTATGTGACAAATATACTTGAAGTCACGTACATAAAATTTATCGTAGGATGGGTGAAAGGCCGTATAGTCGTTTGGTTGTAACGAAAATAAATCGATTTATGAAATTGCTTCAATGTCCTATTGATGAGTATATAGAATGTGAATGCATGAATTGATATGAGATTGAATTGATAAGTTGGAGGAACTATGGTATGGTTCGGTATGGATGGAGTAAATTGTCTCGTTCCATTTTGTTTCCTCTTGTGATAATGTTGTTGATAGATGGTAGTGCATTGCTTATGACTTACTGAGTTATAAACTCACTCGATGTTTCCTTGTCACCCACTATAGGTTGCTTGGACTCATCTATTTTTGCGGGGTCGGGCCGTCGTTGAAGTCATCACACCGGATAGCAAGTTTTGGTACTTTCTTCTTAGTGTGTTTAGAAGATCATTTTGGCATGTATAAGCTAGTACGTTGTGTTTGAATTATGGCATGTAAACTTTAAGCCATGCGAAAATGGAACGAATGTTCGATTGAATTGGATCAAGGGTAGGCATGAAATGGACCTAGTTACTTTCGTAACAGATGCTGGCAGCAGCAGTGTCATGAGATTGAAAAATCACTAAAAATAGTAGGAGTGGAATTAATTGATGAATAAATTATGTAATCAAAGCTCGATGAGTCTGCTTTCATGAGGAAGTAACGAAAAGATCATATGGGCAGTATATTAAGAGATAATCAGATTTTAGTGGGACAGGGCCAGAACGGTTTCTGGATTCCCTGCTCCGACTTTGGAAATTCATTATAAATTAACCAGAGATAATTAGGGGTCGTACCATATATGTACAGATTCCTCTCTGAGTCTAGTTTTCATAGAAACAAACGGCAACAGTATTGAAGCCCCGTGCAGAGAGATATCCAAGTCGTAATGGGCAAAGGTCAGTGTAGTCGACCCCTGCAACTTGGGGGACTTTGACTAATAAACTGTACTAATTGGCCCAACCAAAAATTCTAGAAAAAAATAAATAGATGGGCACATGAGTCTAGTTTCTGGGAAAAATTACGAAACTGATTTTCGAGTTACGAAACTCAAGATATGATTTTTAAAACGACTAGTACACAGATTGGGCAGTGTCTGGAAAATAAATTTTGTAAGAGGTTAAAGCCAGTTAACACCTCGTGTTCGACCCCGATGTCGGTTTCGGGTTCGGGGTGTTACATTAAGGGAGTGTTGCTATCCTCTTCTATGTTTAGAACGATAAAGTCAACGGGTAATATAAATTTATCGATTTTAACTAGCACATCTTCAATAATACCTCTAGGGAATCTTATAGTTTTATCTGCTAATTGGATGCTCATCCTAGTCTGTTTGGGTTTCTCAAGACCTAGTTGCTTAAACATTTTGTAAGGCATGACGTTGATACTAGCCCCTAGATCAGCTAATGCATGACTAACATCTAAACTACCAATTAAGTAAGGAATAGTAAAGCTCCCTGGGTCTTTTAGTTTTTTGGGTAGTTTATTTTGGAGAATGGCCGAGCAAACTGCGTTCAGCTCCACACGCGACGCCTCGTCCAACTTCCACGTATTTTCTAAAAGTTCCTTTAAAAATTTCAATACCTTTGGCGTCTGCGATAGAGCTTCAATAAACGGTAAGTTAATATGTAATTTTTTTAAGAGTTTAAGGAATTTACCAAATTGTTCATCTTAGCGGTCTTTCCTTGTCGCGTTGGGGTATGGCACACGAGGTTTATATTCAACATCACTAGTTGGTTTGTATTTTGATCTACCTCACCTTGACCTTTGCTTACCACAGTTTCTTGCCTCGGTTTTGGTTCAGGCTCAATGACTCCTTCGTCATCTTGAATATTAATTGCGTTGAGTTGTTCCCTCGGGTTAGGTTCGGCATTACTTGGCAAACTACCCTGTGGTCGTTCAGAGATTAGTTTGGAAAGCTGGCCTATTTGAGTTTCGAGCCCTTGGATCGATGCTTGTTGATTTTTAACTGTTGTCTCAGTGTTCTACAAATGGGTTTCTGACACTGATATAAACTTTGAGAGCATCTCTTCAAGGTTTGGCTTCTTTTCCTGTTAGTAGGGTGGTTGTTGGTAGCCTGGAGGATGTTGTGGTCTTTGATTTCCTTGACCGCCCCACGAGAAATTGGGGTGGTTCCTCCAAACTGCATTATAAGTGTTACTATATGGATTGTTTTGAGGTCGAGGATTATTACCCATGTAGTTTAATTGCTCGTTATCCCTATTGTGGCCATGAGGTTGGTATTCCGAATGGTTTGTTCCACCTCCACTTGTTTCACACTGCATTATTGGGTGAACCTATGAAGAATTAAGAAAACCATCAATCTTTTTATTTAAGAGTTTTACCTGATTAGAGAGCATGGTGACTGAATCAACGTTATAAACGCCGGCTATTTTCATTGGCTTTGTCCTCATGACTTGCCACTGATAGTTATTCAGTGACATCTCCTCTATAAACTCATAGGCATCTTCTAGTGGTTTATTGTTGATGGTTCCGCCCGCAACTGCGTCAACCATTTGCCGAGTCGAAGGATTCAAACCATTGTGAAATGTTTGTACTTGGAGCCAAAGTGGTAACCCATGGTAGGGGCATCTTCTCAAAAGGTCTTTGTATCTCTCCCATGCATCGTAGAGTGTTTCTAAATCCATCTGCACAAAAGAAGAGATATCATTACGTAATTTAGCCGTTTTAGAAGGCAGAAAATATTTTAGTAAAAAATTTTCGATCATTTGTTCCCAAGTATTAATTGACCCTCGTGGTAACGAGTTCAACCAATGTTTAGCTTTGTTCCTTAATGAAAATGGAAACAATCGAAGACGTATGGCATCATCAGAAACATCATTAATTTTAAATGTATCGCATAGTTCTAAAAAGTTGGCTAAATGAGCGTTTGGATCCTCATCCTGCAAACCATCAAACTGAACAAATTGTTGTATCATTTGAATAGTGTTAGGTTTTAATTCAAAAGTATTTACAGCTACAATAGGTCTAACTATGCTTGATTCAGTTCCTGTTAAAGAAGGTTTAGCATAATCATACATAGTGCGTGGAGCAGCATTTTGATTAACATCAATTGCAGGAGGTAGCTGATTGCCTTGGTTTTCAACCATCTCTTTGGTTGGGGGTTGAGTATCGTCTTCTTGCTCGTTCTCCATGTATTTTAAGCTTCTCCATACTTCTCTTTGGTTTCTACGAACTGTACGATCGATTTCTTCGTCAAAAAGTAGTGGCCCTGACGGGTTTCTTCTAGTCATAAACTATAAAAACCTGCCAAGAGAAGGAAAAAGTAAATAAGTAAGTAATAATGATAATAATATAAAATTAAATTGCAAGAAAAATAAATGGCTAAAGTAATAAAAATTGAGCGTTCCTAATATCTTAGTTCCCCGGCAACGACGCCAAAAACTTGATCGCGTTATTTTGTGATAGGTTTTAAATATTTATAATTATTCGTTCTTGAAACTAAATATTATAGTGATGTAGGCAAGTGTACCTATCGAACAGTAGTATAGTTTTAGAAAGACCGGATTGTCGAACCCAAAGGAACTAAAAGTACTAGTAATGGCTATTTTTTTATTATCTAGCCTAAGAATAAAGAGGTTTTTGTTTTAATTAACTAATTATCTAAACTAAGAATGCACAGAGAATGGAATTGAGGAATTTCTTTTGGAAAAATCGATTGAGTGAAGACAATACCTAAGGAAAAATCCACCTATACTGTACTTGTTATTCTGGCTCTGAATCGGACGATTAATTCATTTAACTTGTTCCGTAGAGATCCCTAAGTTATGTTATTATCCCTATTCAAGACTAATAACGTCTAATCCCTAGATTGAATAACCGATACTTTTCTCTAATTAACACTCTAGGGTTGCATTAACTCGATCTATGGATCCCCTTATTAGGTTTCACCCTAATCTGACAAAATCTTGTCACCCTATGTCTAGGCGCGCAATCAACTCCGCTTAATTATGATAAATTTACTCTTAGACAGGGTTTATTCCTCCTCTAAATAAGAGCTTATCTTGAATCAGTATCCTGAGATATCAAAACAAGAATTAAGAACACATAATTAAGAACAAGTTAAATATTTATCATACAATTCAGAAAATAATAACAAGATTCGTCTTAGGTTTCATTCCCCTTAGGTATTTAGGGGATTTAGTTCATAACTAAATAAGAAAACATCTCAGAATAATAAGGAATACAAAACATAAAGAAAACCCAAAACTCCTGAAGGGGAATTGAGGAGAGATCTTCAGTTTTGATGATGAATCCAGCTTCTGAGATGAATCAATCGGCTTTCTTAGAGTAATTCTTTACTCCCTCTTCTATGTGCCCCTTTTCTCCTCTTCTAGGGTGTATTTATAGGCTTTGGAATGCCTATGATGTGACAGCCCTAAAGTGACCCTAGTCGGAAAGCGGTTTCGAGACCGCTAAACTGAGTCACCAAATTACTTGAATATGATATTTATTGTCTAAAATATGTGATTATGAATGTGTGAAAGTTTTAAGCTTTGATTTAGTAAATTGCATGTGAAATTAGTCAATAGGACTTATGTGTGACACTTTTGAAATGTGATAGGTTAATCTATGAGGATCTATTAGTGCATGTAGTCAAAGGGGTAGACTTGCATGTCAATTTCCCCCATTTAATTACTAGTGGCCGGCCATGACAAAGGGTGATGGGCAAAACATGTCATAAAACATGCTGTGATAATGGTTTATGTTAGAAAAAAATAAAATAAGGAGTATGGGCAATAAAATAATAATGGGAAGGTAAATGATGACAAAAAAATGTGTGTGGTTGCCCCCCCCATTGCCGTGAATTGAAAAAAAAGAGAAAGAAGTTCTCATGTTGTTCTTGGCCGAATGGGAGAAAGAGAAGAAGGGGGAAGAGCTTTGAGAAAATCGGCTATGGTGGGTTGCTAGACTAAGGTATGTTTGATGCTGTCCATGAGATTCATGCATGTTTTTAGTTGTTAGTTTGAGTTCTACCTAGCCCATGGTTTGAATCTTTGCTATGAGATGGAGATGATATTCGGCCATGTGTGTTGTCTTCTTGGTTGATGTTTGATGTTGTGGTGATGAGGCATGAAGATGAGTCAGGTTTCAGCTAAGGTGGTTTTGTATTGATGTCATTTGCATGCTAAGTGTGAAGCTTTGTAATGATACATGTGATGGTGATTGATGACTCTTGGATTTTCTTTTTGGCATTTTTGAGTTAGACATTAAGTTCCTTGTGTAACCCATGACCAAAATTGAATGGTATGGTGTCTTGATGCATTCGGCCATGGTAGAAAGTAGATGTGAAATGGTAGTAAGGTGAAATGCAAAATGTTAGTATTTGATTACTAGTGTATATATGCGTATTAGCCGAGTTTTGAACTTGAAACAAAATGATATATAATCAATACAAGTAACCATACTTGTAGGAAGTATTAAGCATATAATCGGCCTCAACATAGACATGCATATTCGGCCATAGGAAGAAGATTGGTGTTGCATGTATTCGGTTAGAGGCAAGCATATTGATGCTTTTATCTTGGCTTAGACAATCGGCTAAAAGAGAGTGTGGGCTAATATGTTGAGTTGATTCGTGATTTCGTACATATGTGACTCTAATGTCTAATGTATATATGGGCTAAGTACCTTGAGCTTCTCTTTTGATGTTCTAATGAATTGTATTAAATTGCTTAATGTGATTAAAAATGCGTATGACCATTTTGTATTTGAGCTAAAGGTGGCCATATGACCCATCAAATTCATTGTCATGTTCGGCCATAAGCTAGCATAATGAGACTTTAATAAGTTAAATTTGTTTGAATTAGCTCAAGAGCTTAGAGGACCAAAGTTGGATAAAGGGAAGGAAAAAGTGGTCGAATAGCCATCGAAATCGTTCGACAACATCTGAGGTAAGTTTTCAAGCAATGAGACTTAGTTTATGATTTGATTAAGTCATGATGTATGAGCATAACAAATATACGGTGATATGATGATTCTACTTGAATTATATGATGAGCTAATTAGTCTATACGTATGACGGGTAGCCGTATGTGCATAGAGATCGTGTCATAAAGCAAACTAAACCATGCTGTTTGTATGTGGCTAGTGAGCCGAAAATGGGAGTGCTTAATACGTGACTTGTGTTTGAACTCTAATTATGAAAATGAGATATAAATGTGTCATGATTTATTGATATGTGCATGAATATTCGGATGATAACCGGGCTAAGTCCCGAAGGCATTTGCGCTAGTGACTAGTTCCGGGCTAAGTCCCGAAGGCATTTGTGCGAGTTACTATATCCGGGCTAAGTCCCGAAGGCATTTATGCGAGTTATTACATTCGGGCTAAGTCCCGAAGGCATTTGTGGGAGTTACTATATCCGGGCTAAGTCCCGAAGGCATTTGTGCGAGTTATTACATCCGGGCTAAGTCCCGAAGGCATTTGTGCGAGCTACTATATTCGAGCTAAGTCCCGAAGGCATTGGTGCGAGTTACTATATCCGGGCTATGTCCCGAAGGCATTGAGCAAGTAGCTATATCCGATTAAATCCCGAAGGTACTTGGCTTGGGAATGAGCGACCTTGCTGTAATAGTTTCAATTAATATGCTCGTAAAATCCCAGCAATGAGGTATGTCTCGTATATGCATTGATTTAGTTGATCCCTTACAATCAGTATTCGCTCAGTCGATAAATGAGCTACCGGCCTTTGGCTAAGTTGATCTTTTGTGTATGAATATAAGGGTTGGTAATGTGAAGTAAGTATGATATTGAGAATTTGTGCATATGAAATTATCTGTTTAGCCATATGAATGCTACACTTTAGTTATGTCAAATATTATGGCTCAAACTTACTAAGCATTAAATGCTTACTCCGTTCTTTGAATCTCTGTTTTATAGATTTTGGTTCGTCAGTTATCGGACTCGGGATTATTGAAGTCGAAGTCTCCCACACTATCAAAGCCCCTTTTGGTACACTTTTGGTTGAACCTTGAAATGGCATGTATAGGACTACCCTTTTTGTTGTGGGTCATGTACCCTTTGGTTTTGTATAAATTTGGATAGCCATGCGAAAATGGCTTATATACACTTTGAGCGTAGTATTATAATCGTTTTGTATGTTGTTCATTAAGAGGTGTGGAAATGTTTGGAAACGATTAGCCATTGGAATGGTTAATCATAATCATATTTTGTGCTATATATGAAAAAGGGCTAGTTGAATCATGGAAACTATGTAATAGGTAAAGTCTACCTTAAAAATAGATGCTGATAACAGCAGTGACGTGAATGTGAAAAATCACTAAAAATAGTAGGAATGGAATTAAATAGTGAGTAAATTATGTAATCGAACCATGATGAATCTATTTTCATAGAAAAGTAACGAAACGATCATATGAACAGTATGTTAAGAGATATTTAAGTTTTCGTGAGACAGGGCCAGAACGGTTTCTGGATTCCCTGTTCCGACTTTGGAAATTCATTATAGATTAACCAGAGATAATTAGAAGTCATTCTATATATTTATAGATTCCTTTTCGAGTCTAGTTTTTATAGAAATAAACTGCATCAGTATTAAAGCCCTGTACAGGGAGATATTCAAGTCGTAGTGCATGAAGGTCAGAGTAGTCGAACCCTGAAACAGGGGAGACTTTAACTAATAAACTGTACTAATTGGCTTGACCAAAAACTCTAGAAAAAAATTTGTAGATGGATATGTGAGTCTAGTTTCAGGAAAAAATTACGAAACTGGTTTTCGAGTTTTGAAACTCAAGATATGATTTTTAAGCCGATAGTGATGCAGTAACCAGCTTGTCTGGAAATTTTTAAATGGACTGTGAAAATAAGTGAATTTAGTCTGTGAACCCCTCGTGTCCGACTCCGGTAACGGTCTCGGGTACGGGGTGTTACATATGAGCCCTCAAAATTAGCCATTTCTGAATTGGACTCAACTTGGGCTCGGCATGGACACGCCCCTGTGACACGCCTGTGTGCGATTACTTCAAGCCATGCTCGAGCCTGTTAGAATGGCACGGGCATGTGGGATACCCGTGTGAGGAAGTCTAGGCCGTGTGAAGTTCGTACTTTGGCCCATTTTCTCCGTTTTTGGCCCGTTTCTCGTTCCTTTCACTCTCCTATGCTCTCCTAAGTATAAAACATTAAATTAAAGCATCAGGAGCATCGAATTCACCAATTCTAATGGAAAATCATCCATAAAATGCTTTAAACATGGGGTAAAAATATGTATAAATTTTGGTTCATTACCTTTACTTCTTCAATGATCTAGAGAAAGAAATGTAACGGAGTAAGTTCATAGAACATAGTGAGTTCCAGAGTAGACACTAAGATAACTATACATACATTAAAAAAATGAACCTTCCCAACTCAGTGAAACACATAGTTTGCCCGTTGGAAAATACTATACACAAGTAGGCTTTGTACAATTCAGCCATTGGCGAAGTGTCAAACTTACATAGACCTTATAGCAGACTAAGATCCTTTGGTGCATATATTACGCCCATAGATTCATACAGAAAAAATTCTTCATGTTGGCTAAAAACCCTACTCCATGTTTAGAGATCAAATCATTCATACATTTCTTTTCCTTTTTCATGCTTTTCCAATTTAGTTTGCAATTACACTTGCCCTACCAGAGGCTACATAATCTTTGTCATGTATTGCTATCTGCCTGTTCAATACTCATATCATTAAAGGCTATGCCATGATTTCATTTCCTTTTTGTTCAGACTATATGGTTCCTTTCAGAGTATGCGAGTATTAACTCAACACGAAGCAAGGCTCTTATAATGTTCATACATATATGTCATGTAACGACCAGATAGTCAGGGGTGTCAGAAAGTGCATTTTCGGGACTCTGTTTTTGTAAATAGAACTCGTAAATATTTATTAAAAATATTTACAAAGTTAGTTGTGTAGTTAATTAGGTTTTGGTTAAGTGAATTTGCATGAATTAAGAGTAATTAGGTATAAGGACTAAAGTGCATATAGGGTGAAAATTGAATTATAGATTAAAGAATAATTAAAGGGACTAAAGAATTAGGTAAGATATTTGTAAATTAAATATATATTATAATATAAAATATTAAGTATATATATTATATAATTATAATAAAACAAGTAATAAAAAAAAGAAAGAAGCCAAACAAAACAGAAAGAAAGAAAGAAAAAGAAAAAGGGAAAGAAAGAGGAAACGCAAGGCTCAGGGGTTTCAAAGTTTCCAAGTTCAATTGGTTAGTCAATTTAGTCTATTTTTCTTGTAATTTTTATGTTTTTGGAATTCCAGTGTTAAGTACTACCCGACCCATGTCGAAATTTTAGCAAATATTGAGTTTTTAATTGTTTCCTGTAACACCCTGAATTTGGCCTAGAAGTTTTGGGCGTTGAGCATGGGAGCAGTTGAAGACAGCTTATAATATTCTATTGTGCATGAAAATTTCGTTAATGGAGGCTTGTTTTAGTGGTTAAGTGTGCTGAGAAGTGTTGGAGAAGTCCTAGGTTCAAACCTGGACTCTAGCAAAAATTTTGGTTTAAGGTGAATCAACCCTGGGTGTAGTAGGTAGGCCTTAAGAATATTGTTGGAGAAATTGTGACACAAAAAGCCTTGTGGCTTAGTGGCAAGTAGCGTGTGGAGCATTTAAGGGGAGGCATGGGTTCGAATCCCATGGCAAGCAAAGAGCATTTATTTTGCTAACAGGGGGCAGGAAGAGTTGGTGTTGAATTTAAACTCTGATGATGAAGGGATCCCACATCAAGAAGCTAACATAAGAGTGGATGCGAAGCTGGCTTTAAATAGAGAGAACCATGAGGAGAGTAAGGTACCTTTCTTGGCTGATCCTTTTCGCTTTATGGCGTGCTCGTTTAGGTTGGACGTCGGCTAAGAGTGCTCAGAGCGTGGATTAACTCCAGTCTCCAATCAGGTGTGTATTTCTCACTACTCTAGCTGTAGGATGGCTACTTCAGGCCGCGATGGGCCGAAAGGAGCCATATGGGCCCAATGGGCCAACGTGCCCAATTGGATAAGTTGTTTGATTGTGTAGTAAATATTGGACTAGGCTAGGTGAATCTCATATCTGTGGCTAGATTTGGGCTAAAAGGGCCACACGAGCGTGTGGGCCCATTTGGGCCGAGAAAGGGCTTTAAGCCCATTCGTATTGTTATCCCTGTTTATAATACTTTAGTTTACCAAATTAACAAAATACCCCTGGTTTGTAAAATTACTAGAATATCCTTGGTTTATAAAATCACCAAAATACCCCTGGTTTGTAAAATTACCAAAATGCCCTTGGTTTACAAAATTACCAAAATACCCCTGGTTTGTAAAATTACTAAAATACCCTTTGTTTATAAAATCACCAAAATACCCCTGGTTTGTAAAATTACCAAAATACCCCTCGTTTGTAAAATTATCAAAATACCCCTAGTTTGTAAAATTACCAAAACATCCCTGATTTGTGAAATTATTAAAATACCTTCGACCTGTAAAATTATTGAAATACCCTCGACTTGTAAAATTACCAAAGTACCCTTGATTTACAGAATTACTGTTTTACCCTTGATTTAAAAAATTACCAAAATACCCTTGTAGGGTAGAATTATCGCAATACCCCTGTAGGGTAGAATTACCAAAATACCCCTGTAGGTTAGAATTACCGAAATACCCTTGTAGGGTAGAATTACCGAAATACCTCTGTAGGGTGGAATTATCGCAATACCCTTGTAGGGTAGAATTACCGAAATACCCCTGTAGGGTAGAATTACTAAAATACCCCTGTAGGGTGGAATTACAGAGATACCTTGTGGGGTAAAATTACCATTTTGCCCCTAAGGTGTTAAATGACTATTTTGCCCTTGTGGCCAAGTGACTAACTTGGACTATGTGGTTGACGAATTTGATTGTGAATATATGTTGGTATATGAATAACTTGACTGTGATTGTTTGATTCAAATATGGGCATGACATTCTGCTTACATGACATGTTGCATGGGTTGGGATTTTGTATGGAGAAAGATCTGATCTATTAGGATCGCATGGTTGCTTGACGACTATGGATCCACCGAAGGCTTAAGAGCCGTATATTCGTACTGATTTGATAAGGTCGCACGGGTCGCCCAAGATGACTGTGGACTGATCAATGGCTGAGTGCCGATCATATTTACCCGAGGCTGTGTGCCTACTATATTACCGTCGCTGATGGCTATGTGCCTAACATGTTACAGCTACCAATGGCTTAAAGCCTTCTGATTATGGCTTCGTGTCAACCTACATATGGCTCTGTGCCAACCTGATTATGGCTGTGTGCCAAACGTATTTGCCTAAGGCTATGTGCCAATATATGGTTATTGACGACTCTGTGTCGATCACATTTACCTAGGGCTATGTTCCGGTTATCTTACTCTAGTTGATGGCTATGTGCCTAACGTAATGTAGTTATCGATGGCTTTGTGCCACGTATTCTGTTAAGTGGCTTTGCTACATTATCTGTTTCTAGTGGCTATGCTACAAATATCTGTTCTGGTGGCTCTGCCACAATATCTATATCTGGTAACTCTATCACAATATCTGATAACTGAGCAGCTATGCTGCAACTCTGGAGTGTAGGGCTGGGTGGGTTGAGCTATTCCCCACATGGAGTGTAGGGCTGGTACGGGTTGAGTGTAGCGGTTGGTTATAGGCTGGATTGGGTTGGGATTGCATTCACATTCTGATTTTAGATTCTGTTACTTGATACTGATTCTGATTTTGATTCTGTTACCTGATACTGATTCTGATTCTGATTCGGATTCTGTCACCTAATTCTGATTCTGATTCTGATTCTGATTCTGATTCTGATTCTAGTTCTGATAATGTTTCTTATTTTGTAATGGGTTAAAGCCCATCTGGTACTGTCTGTTATAATGGGCTAAGGCCCAATTGGTATTGAAACTGTAAGTAAGGCTGGGGCCAGACTTTTAATTCTTTTATATGACTGACTGTTCCTTTTATAGTAGGGGATTTCACATTGAGTTTTCGTAAACTCACCCCCTTTATTAACTTTTCAGGTAATTTCCAGCCTTAGACGGATCGGGGCTACGAGGGGCTCGGAGGAAGCCACACACTGCTTATGTTACAATTTTGATTATTACTTTTAAATGTTTTATGTGGGTTGTAGTAAAGCCGTTGCAGTTTTTTGGATTTCAAATTTGGAATTTTATTTATTGTTCTTATAATTTCTAGTATTAGACACGGTTTTCCAAAGCAACTACTGTTGTTCAAAACATCACGTAACCACAATTGTTTTTAAATTAAGCTTTCACAACTGCCAGGATTTTTACAAAGTTGTTAAGAATGTTATTCAGCTGAGGTTTTCTAACAAGGTTTAAAAAGGGTATAAGTTTTTAATTATTCAGAAGGGTTTTTAATGGAAACATGGTTTTCGAAAAACACTTCAATGTGACACGCTAGATTCGAGCCAAACTTCCAGGCCGGGTTTGGGGTGTTACATTTCCAAATTTTTTTTAAGTTTTCGATTTAGTCCCAATTTGTTTCTAATGAGTATTTTGGGCCTCGAGGGCTTGTATAAGGAATAATATGTATGATTTTGATTGGTTTTTGGCATGAAAGTTATATGATATGAAATGTTTGCATTTTTTGTCTGTTTGATTTGTAAACTTCAATAATGCTCTGTAACCCTATTTCGGTAATAGATTTGGGTTAGGGGTATTACATGTCAGACCAGACTTTTCACAATAAGCATTCGTTACTTTGGTGCAAACAGTTTACCTTCATAGAATAGGTAAACTTGCTATATACCATACATGAATAAAAACATAACACACTCAAGGAGTATGAAGGAACTCATCAGACAAGTTGTAGAAACGCTTAGACAGTAGGACCATTGTCCTTATCTTGGGAGCTTTCAAGATTTTATTGAGCTATAACATGAAGAGTTATCTTATCAAATCATTTTACCATAAACTAAACATGTCTCACAAGAGTGTTAATAGGAAAACCTAAATTTGAAAATTTCCTCCTTATTTCCTTTAAACTAACCCTAAAGAATAAAACCTTAGGGCCCCGTAACTAATCATAAAAATAACTTCAGTTTCATCGGTACCAATGTCGATGGACTTTTCTAAATACAACGAACTTGATACTTCAAGCAAGTCTTAGTTCTCGAGTTTTTCAAAAAAAATGTAGAGAATGTTTTTGGAGAAAAAATTAAGTTTTCTAAAGAAAGTAGAAAACTTGATTAGAAAACATATGTTGGCTTTATATAGGTGAATACGGAAGGAAAACTTATTGGGCAAGTTTATCCTCCCACTATCCTTCTTTCGATACCCATGACTAATAAAATTCTCTCTCATCTTAAATGCATGTTCTTTCAATTTCAGATAAAATGACAACTTATAATATGAATATTCATGTATTAAATATATCCAAATGTATAACTCACTTATATGCATATTTGCATCCAAAGTTTATTAAGCAAATTTACATCATTTCTTACCAAATTACTTACCTTCCAAAACATATCATTTGATGCCAAAATTTATTTCACATACTAACATATTTAACTTATATACCTTACATATCCAGATACCAATTCATGATCAATCTTCACATTTCAAAACACATATATGAAATGCACATTAGGCTACCTTTTTACCACTCTTCATTCAATCATGAACCAAACCATACATCAACCATAAAAAGTAAAATATGCACATATCCAAAATTCCATAACACAAGCCAAACAAATGGCTAATCTCAACAAAACACATATAAGCCAACATTGGTCAAATTAACCTATACATGCCATTATAACCGAAATTAAACAACCGAATGCACCAAAAGAGTCGATTGATAGTGTGATATAGCTCCGATAAGCTTCCAACCCAAACAAGCTTCCAAATCACTAAAAACACACAAAAAATAACACAGAGTAAACATTTAAGCTTAGTAAGTTAGTATAACATATAATTTAACTTACCATTTAGTTACATTTAAGGTAAGCATACAAAGCTTAACCAAACTCAATTTGGACAAAAGCCTAAACACATATCCTCATCAACCATGTTAGTCAAACTTCCATATACATATAATTTGCATATCATGTATCTACATATCATGTACAAATCATTTTCACATATATCATGTAAATACCTGTAGTAGTTCGTATTGAACTCATGTAATCTTGTGACAGAACAGTGCCCATTGAACCATTTAGAATATCGTTAGATACACGTGTAGTACACACGAGGTGTATTGAACTGTAATCCATTAATTCATGTACATGTATGCTCATATGAGCTATAAACGGTAACCAAGCTGAATAACGGTAAGCTTATCTGTGCTGAATGACGGTAAGCTCCTCTAAGTTGATTAATGTTAAGCTCATACGATTTGATATCGGTAAGCTCATAAAAGCTAAAATCGGTAACCCTAATGACATGTCATTTGTACCCTACGAATCTTAAAGTTCAAACCGGGCTCGGTAATCATTGTACGTAGTCGGATATGCAATCGGTATTCATATATGATGATAATGCAAATAAAATACATCTAATTCAATTAAAGCATATAATTACACAATTTAATTACACGAATTTACCTCGACTAGTGTACGTAGATACGAAGGCGACTAATCTGATACTTTTCCTTTCCCCGATCTAACTCTGTACGAGGTCGAACTGAATCTGTATGAATGAATTTAACTCAATTTAATATAATTCATATTCAATTTAGTCCAATACACATTTTTAGGAAAATTACCATTTTACACCTATACTTTTAATTTTTTTAATTTAGTCCCTAGGCTCGGAAAATGAATTTCATTCAATTTTATCCCTACCCAAGCCTAGCCGAATTATAAAAATATTTATAGCAGTCCATATTTTTCACAAATTCATAATTTTACCACACAATTTATCACAATTTTCAATTCAATCCTTAATTGATAATTTCATAAAAAAAATCATTTACAAAAGTTGTTTATCTAACAACAACCATTTATTTTCTACCATTAAACTTCAAAACCCTAACATTTTCATCAATGGAAAAACTCAAATACTTTAATAGTTTCACAAATTAGTCCCTGAGCTAGCTAGATTAAGCTATAACGATCCCGAAAACATAAAAATTATCATAAATGGGACAAAACACATAACTAATTGATGGAAACAAGCTTACCGAACCCTACAAAGAAAAAATGACTTCTTTTTCTTGGCTATTCGATTGAAGAAAGATCATAAAAGGTGATACTTGGCTTTATTTTATTAAATTTTGTCTTTATTTACATAATTACTTACTTAACCTTTAAATTTATATCAATATACAAGTTTACCAAGCCATGACATTCCACTTACACATTTCGGGTTATTTACCATATAAGGGCCTCTACTTCAAATTTATATAGCTATTTAATACCTTTAGCTATTAGAACTTAACTTTTGCACTTTACACAATTTAATCCTTTTTATCAAATTGAACATGTAAACGGTAACAAAATTTTTATACGGTAATACTATCATGCTATAGACCATAAAATAATACTAAAAGAAATTTCCCAACTTCAGGTTTGTGGTCCCGAAACAACTGTTCTGATTTCACAGAAAACGGGTTGTTACATCTAGAACATTCCAATTCCACATTATCGATATGAACTTAATGTTTATAATAATGATATTTGTGTCAATTTAAACAATGTGAAACAATATCTAATGCTCGATTTGAGATGGTTATCGAGTTCCAACGCTATAAAATTAAAAATAATGGCCTGTATAAAATCATAGAGTATTAAGTAATGGCTTTTCTAGAACCAATTAATTTTTGTACAACTAAAAATAATTTCCCTGGGCTTAAATTTAATGATACATTTTAATGAAGCTTTCGAAACAATATCAAAACTAAAGACAAAAAATAATTTTGGGCCCATTACGTCTTGTAACCGTTTGTTAGCTTAAGCAAACCTTTATCCTTAAGCAGATGGAGATGGTGAATCGATCAATGCAAGGCAATTATTCCATCTCTAAATGCTCTTCACTATAATTGTCGTTGGGTTTAGGTCTTTAAATAGAGGATTTTCAGGAGTCCTCTTTCCTAATGCAAAGTGGCAAACTTTTCCCTACACAACAAGTTAGCCGCAACACTTGTTAGAAATACTCCTTGCCTTGAAAATAGTCGTGAAAGCTTCTAGAACACAGGGCAAACCCATTTTAGTTTCAAAATTATTTTCCTTAATAATATGTTCGTTCTCCTTCATAGTCATTACTAGCCCGCAAGTTAAGAATAGAACCACTAGGATGGAGTAAATGTAACACCCCAAACTCGGTCTAGACGTTATGGTTGAATCTGGCGATGTCTCATAGGAGTGTTTCCCACAAAGCTTGATATCGAAAGAAAACCCTTTTTCTATATTTACATTTGTTACGTATTCTTAATGATAACGTATTTAATTTTTAAAACGTTGTCTCTTGCGGAAGCTCTTAAACAATTACGTATTCTTGGTATGTTTGGAAAACATTAGTCTTTTGAAAAAATGCATCTTACCCTACTACTAGCACCTATGAACCAAAATAATTAAAAGCCCAAATTAAATATTAAAAATTTATAGAGGCCTTATTACATAAAATGATACCCAAATTAAAATACTTGTAATTTAAAATTAAATAAAGAAGTTCAAGTAGTTGTGTGGCCACCTTTGAGTCCCTCGTAGCACCAACCCGCTTAAGACTGGGGATTACCTGAGCAGATAAACAGAAGGGTGAGTTTAGGAAAACTCAATGTATAATTCCTTAAAAACATGCAATCAATCATGCAGTAGGAAAATACAGTCTGGGCCTAAGCTTGTATCAATATTAGTTTAGTTTCCGTTTGGGCCTTAGCCCATTACAGTATCAGTATCAGTGTGGGCCTTAGCCCATTTCAGTAACAGTAATAGTACAGATATACAATTAGGAATCCTACCCAACCAACCACTACACTCCACTCCGTCCAGCCCTACACTCCATGTGGGGATAAAATCAACCCATCTATCCCTACACTCCAAAATAGCACCGGTTGCGGCACTAAACAGTATTTGCAGCAGAGCTGCCAGTACAGTACACTTCCTCCAATCATCATAAACCCCCCATGCAACATATCATAATATCATACATGTATGCATTATATATAAAATAGCACGCTCAATTAGTCATACATCTCATAAGGGCATAATAGTTATTTTAGCACATAAGGGCATAACTGTCATTTTATAAATTTTGGGGATCTAGGTATACTTATCGACCCAACAGTAGGTCCACAATCGTCTAGGGTGACCCATGCAAAAAAAATAGTGAAAATGGGCATAAAGCCCATAATACGGGCCCATGTAGGCCCATATGCCTATGTGGCCCACATAGCCCAGAAATGGTCTTGGCCGTGTGGATTATATGACCTGGTCCAACATTCTCCACACGTCCGTATGGTTTACTTGTGTGGGGCCCACATGCCCGTGTGGCCCACACAGCCTATTTCGGCCCAAATTGGCACAAATCGGCTTCGGCCCATGAAATCGCTCATTGATGGCCTCAACGATCTTACACCCACGTTTAGGCATTCAGATTACAACATGAGCGAGAGCATGCCCGTGTGGCATAGATAGTCACTTATTTCGACTTTTTCCGATTTACGATTAGGGCAATGTTTTTTTACACACCTTGATTGCGAAAGTGTGCTACTAGCCCATGAGTACTCCAAACCTATCACAATCAGAAGTTTCGGTTAATCACCTATCAAACAAATTGAAAAGAACCCTAGCCAACACTTGTTTAAAAGATTACCTATCACTCACCTTGATCGATCACACTAAAACCGTTGCAAGAGATCGCTTACAACCCTTAAAGGCTACCTGCATTCCAATTGCAACTTGTTAACTATTACCATACACGCAAGTCATTGAACCAAGTGTACAGTAACTTACCGAAAGTGTAAACTTAGAATAGGGAATAGAAGTGATTGGCCTACCTCAAAAGTACACATTTGAACCGAGGCACAAGATGTAATAATTGCACCCTGTGATCCCAAATAGAGATGGCGATAAAAGCAGGGTGTTCGACTATAAGCCAAGGATTCGACAGCCAGAAGAAAACACCACAACAATAAGGGAGAAATTTCCCAAAAACTAAAAGACTAGAGGCAAAGAGGGGGAGAAGTATTCAGCAAATGTAACAAAGTGCAATGAGAGGGAGATGTTGATACCCAAAAAAGTTGAGAAGGGGGAAAGAAAAGGGTATTCAGCCAAAGAGGGAGTTACTTGAGAAAGAAGAGAAGAGGAGTCAATGAGCTCTTGCCAAAATCAAAAATAAAAGAAATAGAGAGCGGTGATGAGGTATTCGGCCAAGGTAACAAGGAGAAAGGGAAAAAGAAATGATAGGAGAAGAGGAGTCAATCGGCTAAAGCAAAAGATGCAAAAAAGGGAAAGAGTGCGAAATGCAAACTCAAATAAACACTGCCCAAAATTCCCTAAGCACAATTCGGCTCTCAAAGGAGAGAAAAATAATCCAAAATGCTCACTTCAGCCGAAAAGGAAAGTAATCCCACCAAAGCCAAATTCTGAGTGGCTTAGCATACCATTTCGGCACCAACTCTTCCACACTTCAAATTTCCCTAACTTTTCTCCTCAAATCCCCCTAGGAAAGTGCTCCTAAGATCGCTCAACCATAACCCAACTACTCGTATCCCTTAACAACTGAAATCCCCTCCAACAAGCTCCTAAAATTTGGCCACAACTCCTCACACTCCTCAAACACTCAGTTTCAGTCAACCTAGGACACTTCCACGGCACTTGCAGCAAAATGAAACACTCCACTACCCCCACCAGGATTCAAACCTCAGACCTTAAGTAACAACCACACGCCACTTATCCCTTAGACCAGCAGGCCCATTCTATCATGTTATAAACACATTAATTTAAAAGCCTGCTGACTAGAGATAGGGTTTAATCAAGTAAGAAAAAAAAATTTTGCACAAGCTAAGGCTTGAACCCAAGACTTCTCAGACACTTCCCAGAACACTTAAACACTAAAGCAGACACACAGTTGTGTCACAACCATGAAAAAATAGTTATTCAAGATTTGGGGTGTTACAATAAACATTAAAGCTTGCCATACTACTTGAATCTGATGTTACTAGTTAAATTTGGTTCGTAAAATTAATTTCGAACAAGATTCGTAGGGAAAAAGACTAGCATTTATAGGAAGTGTTATAACCGCATTGGACTAGAATACGTTACAATAAATGAAAACATTCAATATTTCAGTTTAATTAGCATTAATTTTAATTACTACAAATCTAAATATTAATTAAAATACACATTTATACTTCCCTTTATAATTCTTAAATTGCATTAAACGGATCAAGGAAATAAGGTTCAATAAAGGTTCAATAATGATGATTATGTCGTACATGTGTTTCTGCGTTGAAAGTAGGATTGAACTATTATGTCCACTCCAAACCAAACATGAGGACGATAAATGGAGGAAATTACATATGGAAAAAGCAATGTGAGATATAGGACACTAGCATTACTGGCACACATATTTGTTATGTGTGTCATCTTATTTTTCTAATATTTTGAAGTTGTGTATGCATGTTGTTAGTAAAAAATTCATGTGCATCGCAAAATTGAATGATCTATACTAGATTCCTCTACTAGTGATATGTATGTGCCACAATGTAGAAATAATTATGCAAAGTGTAAAATCTTATGACCTTGTTGTTGTTAAAAAGGTTTTATCATATTTATAATATTTGTAAAATGGAAAATGGAAACTAAATGATTGAAATTCAAAATTAATTCATCAAAAATATTTCCCGTTTTAAAATTAAGTTGATGTATGTCTTTATCGTGGGACTCCAATTCAGTTATTGTATTCTTCGTTCTACGTTAACTTTTTAGTTGTAAGTGTTCCGACCCAATTTTACTGAAATATGAATGGAAGCTTTTAGTGGAATAAGTAATGGAACTTGGAAAATGAAAAATTCTCTTAGAGAGTTAAATTGGAAACAACAAATAATGTTAAATTTCTATAACTCATGTAGGTATTGCCCAAATAATGGATAGGATTTAGTTTTTATATAAATTGAACATTTTTTAATAGGGAGAATGTGAGACGTATGTCACCGGCATATTTGGAGTTTCATTCTCGATCTTAATAAGAAAAGTAACCAAAAGAAAGAAGAATAAGGAAATTAAGTTAAGACTTTGAAGCGTTACATCACTTGCGACGAGGATTTCAAGATTGCCTCTCCTCTACGAAAAAGAAAGAAGTCACAACTAATAGATTAGTATCGAAGGAGTGAAAATGAAAAATGAAACAAAAGAGTCAATAGGTAAGGAACTATTACAAATTATAGTGCATGTCCCTTGGAGGATATTTCCTGGCACGATATGTGTCCTTTCATAGCTTCGAGAAGTCAAGGGTTTTTTCCCTTAAAGGCAATGTGAATTTAAATTGTATAAAGACTTTCAAGGAATCGAGATTGTTTTAATTTCACACCATGCTAGAACATTCCAATTCCACATTACTGAAATGACCTTAATGTTTATAATAATTATATTTGTGTCAATTTAAACAATGTGAAACAATATCTAGTGCTCGATTTGAGATGGTTATCGAGTTCCAATGCTATAAAATTAAAAATAATGGCCTGTATAAAATCATAGTGCATTAAGTAATGGCTTCTCTAGAACCATTTAATTTTCGTACAACTAAATATAATTTCCCTGGGCTTAAATTTAATGACTCATTTTAATAAAGCTTTCAAAACAATATAAAAAATAAAGACGAAAAAAATTTTTGGGCCCATTATGTCCTGTAACCATTTGTTAGCTTCAGCAATCCTATATCCTTAAGCAAACGGAGATGGTGAATCGATCAATGCAAGGCAATTATTCCATGTCTGAATGCTCTTCGCTATAATTATCACTGGATTTAGGTCTTTGAATAGAGGATTTTCAAGAGTCCTCTTTACTAATGCTGAGTGGCAAACTTTTCCCAACACAACAAGTTTACCATAACACTTGTTAGAAATACTCCCTGTCTTGAAAATAGTTGTGAAAGCTTCTAGAACACATGGCAAACCCATTTTAGTTTCACAATTATTTTCCTTAATAATATAGTCATTCTCTTTCATAGCCATTACTGGCCCGTAAGTTAAGAATAAAACCACTAGGACAGAATAAACATTAAGGCTTGCCATACTACGCGAATCTGATGTTACTAGTTATATTTGTTTTATAAAATTAATTTCGAACAAGATTCGCAGGGAAAAAAACTAGCATTTATAGGAAGTGTTATAACCATATTAGACTAGAATATATTAAAATAAATGAAAATATTCAATATTTTAGTTTAATTAGAATTAATTTTAGTTACTGCAAATCTAAATATTAATTCAAATACACTCATTTATACTTCCCTTTATAATTCTTAAATGGCATTAAACGGATCACGAAAATAAGTTTCAATAAAGATAATTATGTCGTACATGTGTTTCTACGTTGAAAGTAGGCTTGAACTATTACTTGCACTCCAAACCAAACACCAGGATGATGATATAGAGGAAATAACATATGGAAAAAGCAATGTGAGATGTAGGACACTAGCATTACTGGCACACATTATAACAGTCCGATTTTGGGCCTAATCGGAGCACTGGTTTCGGGACCACAAATTCGACGAGAAGAAAATTATTTTTATTATATTTTTATGGTATACAAACAGAATGATTTCGTGAAAATTTCGTTCGAAAAGTTCGACGTTTAGGCACTCAATTTAGTCAAAAGGACTAAATTGTAAAAAGTATAAAACTTGAGTTCTAGAAGCTAGAGGTGTCTAATTGCTATGAAATTTTAAATTGGAGGTCCTTAAATGGTAATTAGACCATTGGTTAATTTTTTGGACAAAAATGGACATGAAATAGGTGAAATAGAATATTTTTAAGTTAGGGGCATTTTGGTCATTTAGTAATTAAAATGAATTAAAAACAAAATAAAAGCCAAAATTTCTTGTCCATCTTCTTCCTTGGCCAAATTTTACATGAAGAAACCATGGCTAGGGTTTTCCAAGCTTCCAAGCTTGACATGGCTAGGGTTTTCCAAGCTTCCAAGCTTGATTGTAAGTCCGTTCTTGCCACGTTTTTAATGATTTTTACGTTTTCGAAATCCTTGTAACAAGATCTACCATTTATTTGAGTTATGATGAAGGTCTAGTGTTTGACCCATGTTAGAAATTTGTGCAATTTGATGTTTAATGGTAGATTATGCATGTTTATGGTTGGAGAAACAACTTTGCTAAGTGATTTTTGGTGAAAATGCTTAAAAGGACTAAATTATAGTAAAAGTGTGTTCTAGTGAAAATTGTGGGCTGTTATAGTTGTGAAAATGGTCCAGCTATGCTTAAAGTACAAAGAATTGAATAAAAATCATTTTTCGAGCCTAAAGGTAAAAATGTAAATATGACAAAGTTTAGGGGCAAAAATGTAATTTTACCATAATATGATTTTTGGGTCACAATGAATAATATGACTAATAAATAAGCTAAATGTGATATTTTAGATTAAGGAAAATGAGGTTTGGACCTAGAACAGTGGAAAAACGCGTATTTGACGGTTAAGTCTTTTTCACCATTTTTGGTATCGAGGTAAGTTCGTATGATTAATAAGCATTTAGTTGTACATGTATAAATATTTAATTGATAAAATTGCGATAAATGCCTTATTATTAAAATGAAATGCGAATGCTATGGAGTACGGTATTACGAAAATGACCATAAGATTTTATGAGATACACTATGTAACGATATGATCAAAAATCTGTCTATGATACTTGATGACATTGTGATGAGTTGTAATTTCATGTTTAAATGTGATTATATTTATTATTATGATTATGAAGAATTATGTGATTAATCATTATCATGAGTTATATGATTGGTCCTCTAGACAAGTTCAACGAAGGCGTGTAATTAAGGAAATCCCATTTGAACCTTAGGAATAGTTTAGGATACAAGTGACATGTCACTAGGAACTATGTGATCTGAGCTCATGAGTTGTGGTCTGGGTTCATGGTATATGTGACACATGTTATGGCGGTCCAGGTGCTGGTCTTGTATGTTCTACCAGTGCTGGGTAGTCCGGCACGTGTTGCGGATACCTAATAGCTTGTGTGAGCAGCCCCTGTAGCTACATCTTGACCAACAGCTTGTGTGAGCAGACCCGTAAGTAGCTCGAAAGCAAGCAACATGTGATATGTGATATGAGGTAGCATTGGCTACATATGGGGCACTTAGGTGCGAGATTCCAATGTATCTGATGGTATACCAAATGTTCAACGGGTAAATTATCGAATAACTTGACAGAAAACCCGAGGGGTAAGCCAATAAGAAGAATAAGTATATATGGTTATGTTATGAGATAGTACAGGTATATTGTAATGGCCTAAATTTAAGGTTATCGGAATAGTGGTGTTACTGCCATTTGATGAATTTGACATGATATTGGGCATAGATTGGTTAACCCATCATGATGCAGTAGTAAATTATAGACAAAAATATATTGTGCTAAAATGTCAGAATGGTGAGTTGCTCCAGGTTAAATCTGATCAAACAGAGGGGTTATCTGGTGTGATTTCAGAAATGGCAGCACAGAGGTATATCAAAAAAGGGTATGATGCTTACTTGGCTTATGTACTCGACACCAAGGTATCTGAGTCAAGGATACAGGCTGTGCCAATAGTATGTGAACTTTTCGATGTGTTTCTAGAGGAATTACCAGGGTTGCCACCAAAAAGAGAAGTGGAATTTTCTATAGATTTGATTCCGGGAACTACTCTGATTTCCATAGCTCCGTACCAGATGGCTCCTACAAAATTAAAGGAGTTAAAGACACAGTTGCAAGAGCTTGTTGACAGGAGTTTTGTCCGACCGAGTCATTCACCTTGGGGTGCTCCGGTTCTGTTTGTGTAAAAGAAAGACGGGTCTTTAAGATTGTGTATCGACTACCAGCAGCTTAATAAAGTAACCATAAAGAATAAGTACTCGTTACCCCGGATTGATGATTTATTTGATCAGCTGAAAGGTGCTACTGTGTTTTCAAAGATTGATCTTCGATCAGGTTATTATCAGTTACGGGTAAAGGAGTCAGACGTGCCAAAAACAACATTCAGAACCAGAAAGATGTAAAGTTCGAGTGGACTGATGAATGTCAGTAAAGTTTCAACCGATTGAAAGATCTACTAACGAAAGCACCTGTATTAGTGCAGTCTGAACCGGGTAAGGAATTTGTTATCTACAGTGATGCCTTATTAAATGGTTTAGGTTGTGTCTTGATGCAAGAAGGTAAAGTAATAGCCTATGCTTCAAGACAACTTAAACCACATGAAAGAAATTACCTAGTACATGATCTTGAATTAGCTACTATTGTATTTGCACTGAAGATATGGCGGCATTACTTGTACGGTGAGAAATGTCATATTTATACTGATCATAAAAGCTTGAAATATTTGATGACACTGAAAGATTTGAATTTGAGACAGCGCAGGTGGCTTAAACTGATAAAGGATTATGATTTGATTATTGATTACCATCTGGGTAAAGCTAATGTTGTAGCTGATGCTTTGAGCTAGAAATCTCTATTTGTTTTACGAGCTATGAATACCCAGTTGTCACTAACTGATGATGGTTCTATCATAGCTGAATTGAGAGCTAAACTGACATTTTTACAGCAAATATGTGAAGCTCAGAAGAATGATGAGAAGTTGTAGGTTAAACGGACACAGTGTGAGTCAGGTAATGATTCTGAATTTTAGATTGGTTCTGATGGTTGTTTATTATTCAGAGGTAGGGTATGTGTACCTCAAAATTCAGAGCTCATACAGAAGATTCTACGTGAGGCTCACAGCGATACTATGTCTATACATCTGGGGAGTAATAAAATGTATAATGATCTGAAAAAGATGTACTGGTGGTCGGGAATGAAACATGATATCTCTGAGTTTGTATCAAGGTGTTTAATATGTCAGCAAGTTAAAGATGAACATCAGGTACCTTTGGGGTTACTTCAGCCAATTACTATACCGAAATGGAAATAGGAAAGAATCACTATGGATTTTGTATTGGGGTTACCTTTGTCTCCAAGGAAAAAAGATGCTATTTGGGTGATTGTTGACCGATTGACAAAGTCAGCGCACTTTATTCCGGTACATATGGATTATTCTTTAGATAAACTAGCTGAACTATATATATCTGAGATTGTCAGGCTACAAGGAGTGCCTGTCTCTATTATATCAGATAGAGATCCCCGATTTACGTCTTGTTTCTGGGACAAATTGCAAGAAGCCTTGGGTATTCAGTTGTGTTTCAGCACTGCATTTCATCCTCAGACAGATGGTCAATCTGAGCGTGTAATTAAGTATTGGAAGATATTCTTCGATGTTGTTACTAGAGTTTGAAGGTAATTGGGAGAGGTATCTACCTTTGATTGAATTTGCTTACAATAATAGTTATCAGTCCAATATTAAAATGACTCCGTATGAAGCTTTGTATGGTAGAAAATGTAGAATATCGTTATATTGGAAAGAACTCAGTGAAAGGAAGATACATGGGGTTGATTTGATCCGGGAAACAGAAGAAAAAGTAAAGGTTATTTGGGATAGTCTAAAAGCAGCTTCCGATCGTCAAAAATCATATGCCGACCTTAAACGAAAAGAGATTGAATTTCAAGTCGGTGACAAGGTATTCCTGAAAGTGTCTCCTTGGAAGAAAGTTCTTCGATTCGGTCGAAAGGTTAAACTGAGTCCAAGATTTATCCGGCCATATGAAATCATAGAAAGAATTGGACCGGTCGCTTATCGATTGGCATTACCACCGGAGCTTGATAGAATCCATAATGTTTTTTAGGTATCTATGTTACGACGATATCGATCAGATCCTTCACATGTTATTTTTCCGATAGAAGTGGAGATTCAACCGGATATGACTTAAAGTGAAGAACCGATCAAGATATTGGCACGGGAGACAAAAGAGCTTAGAAATAAAAAGATAAATTTGGTGAAAGTATTGTGGCAAAAGCACGGGATTGAGGAAGCGACATGGGAACCGGATGAGGCAATGAGGAAATAATACCCAAACCTCTTTACTGGTAAGATTTTCGAGGACGAAAATCCTAAAAGGGGGAAAGAGTTGTAATGGCCTAAATTCAATGTTATCAGAATAGTGGTTCCGTAACCACAAATCCGATTTAAAGAGAAATTTATTTCAATATTTTTACATGAAAATTGATATGATAGGAAAATCGTATGAAAATATTGATAGAAAAATTTTACTGATTTAGTGGTTAGTTAGAAAAAGAAATTATTGAAGAAATTGGGTAAAATAAATTATTGGGACCTCTATCTCGTAAAACCGAGTCGAAAATAATTTTATAAATATTTATGAAATGTTAGTACTGTGGTATTAAAATTTCGTTAGGAAAATTTTAATGTTTGGATAGTTAATTAAATGAAAAGGACTAAATTGTAAAAGGTGTAAAAGTGGATGGGATGATTAAATAGCTAAAGCGTCTAATGAGAGAGGATTTAAAAGGCAATTAGACCCAAAATTTATTTGGGCTGGACTGCAAGGGCATGAAATCAACAGAAAAATTGATAAATTAAGGGCAAAATTAACTAAATAGGAAATATCTAGATTTCTCTTCATTTCTCTTCAATTCCAGCAGCTAAAAATGCCATAGGAGGGTTCTCTAAGCTGGTATTCCATAATTTTTGCACCAAGTGAGTTAATCCTTGCCTTTTTCTTGTAATTTTTGTGTTTCTAAGACTTTTAGAACTAGGTCCTACTATTAAATTCATTAGTTTTTGATTTCATGGATGAAATTGAAAGTCACCATGGTTGAGTGCTGTAAGTTTATGATGAAATAGAATGAAATTAAAGCTTTAATTTATTTATGAGATGATTTTATTAGGTAATTTCAATAAAAATTGATTTTTAGGACCTAATTGTGAAAATGTTTGGAATTAAAGTTTATTGCCGAAATTTTGATTCCTAAAGGTTGTAAACTAGTTTAAGGTGATAGAATAAAGGGTTAATTGAGAAAAATCAGCTCAATTGAGAGGCTAATTGAGTAGGGACGAAATTGTTATTTATTAAAAGCTTAGGGGAAAATGGTAATAAACAGCTTGCACTAAAACAATATTGGACAGCAGCAGTAGACTAACTTTGAAAAATCACCATAAATTGTAGGAATCGAATTATATGATGAAAAAAATATGAAATTAAAGATTATCGAGTCTAGTTTCTCATAGAAGAAACGGTGTAAGCAATGGATCTATGAATCATGAGATATAATGAATTTTGTGAGACAAGTTCAGAATGAATTTGAGTTCCCCTATTCTGAATTTGAAAAATCATAAAAAATTTAATAAAAGTAATTAGGGGCTTAAATTTATATGCCTAGAATCCTGAATGAGCCTATTTTCAGGGAAACAAATAGGAACATCATCTAAATTCTGTATGAAGAGATAATTAATTTTTAGTGAAGAAGGGTCAGAACTATCAGACAGCAGAATAGGGGTGACTTTAAAGAATAAACTGTACTTATTGGCTAAATTTTATGGTAAGAAGATATATGAGTCTAGTTTTAGGGAAAATTAACAGATCTTAATTTGGAGTTCCGTAGCTCGATTTATAAATAATTTAGTGACTATGACTCAAATAGACAGTTTTGAATAAACTATAAATAATAATAATAAAATTATAGAAATTGTTGCATATGAACATGAAATGTATTAAATTCATAATTAAATTTATTTATTTAGATCCAGAAGATTCAAATACGAAGCTAGATCGAGGAAAGGAAAAAGTTCAGGATTAGTAGATTTTTGTACACGAACAAGTATCAAGGTAAGTTCGTGTAACTTGAATTATATTCTTAAATGCTTGAAATGTATGTTATTGATGTGAATATGATTTGAAAGTTCATTGTATGAAAATTTATGAAAAATTGATATATTTGATAAAAAGGGGAAGAAATCCCTGTTGAATGAAAGAAAATTTCGATGGATCTCTAAAAAGGAATTGACAGTAAAAAGGATCTAGCCCGGACGGATGATCCTATCTTGATATAGCCCTCCCGAAGAATATGTGGAAAATGGATTTAGCTCGGACGGATAATCCGAATTAGGGTCTGAATTTTGCCTGGACTGGTAATTCAGATCCAAGCTCATTAGAGTAATTGTCGTTGCAGGGGATTTAGCCTGGACTGGTAATCCTAACAATACTCCATGAGTTTATATTACAGGGGATTTAGCCTGGACTGGTAATCCCGTTGTAAGGATGAGGTTCGCGGGAGTGTGCTCTCTGAAATGGAAATATGCGCACATGAATATGAATTGACGGACCCGGAAATGTACACTAAAAGTGTACCTCTGAAAATCCATCGAAAATTCCAAAAAAATTCAACTGGATAAATATGAAAAGAAAAATATAAGGAAATGGAAATCATGGTATTGATGAGCTCATTAATCATAGTATATATTATTGGTACATGGAAATTATTGTACTAACTTGAATGTTGAGTTTGTGCATGTTAGGGTAATAATGCACTGAATGGATATATGAATGTTTATTGTATTGTATTGAAAATATTAGGTAAGTATAATTCTTGTTACATGAGCTTACTAAGACAAAGTGCTTACCCTGTTTCATTTTCCCCTGTTTTGTAGTGTTAAGAGCTCGGAGGTCGGATTTGGTCGGAGATACATCACACTATCAACCTCAGGATTTCGGTATATAAAGAAACTTTATTTTGGAAATCAATGGATGTATAAGCTAATAAAGTAAATGTTAACGTGAAATGAATGTAAAGTTAGCCATTAGTATGGTTAACAAACCTGGTTTTGGGTATGTGATGACGTTATCTTATAAATATGCATGAATTTATCTTGAAAATATGTTGAATTGGTTTAGTTGATGTGGATTGGTCTCGATTTAATATTGTAGTGAAGGTTAGATATTTATAAAGGGGCTATATTGAATATAAAAAAATAAAATCGTAAACTCCGCTAATACCTCATACCCTATTCCGGCAATGAATACGGGTACGAGGTATTACATATGTACTCAGAACTCATGAGCATTAAGCTTGATATGTGGTAAGAATGCAAATGAATGAATTATGTCTATGAGAATGATTTTCTATGATGACCTTGTGATTATAGGTTTACATTTATGACGTAAAAATATATGGTGAATTCGATTAAGAATCATGTGTAAGGCTTTTAGGCCAAATTGAATTGAGACACGATGTGCTTATTCTTTTAATGTTGTGATTCAATAAATAATGAAAGGAGAGAAAGATCGGCATAAAAGCCTAATAAAAATGGATATGAAAGTATGGATAGCTAAGAGTTTTGGACCATAGAAGGATGTTAAGCTATATGAATTGGGAAATATGAATAAACATAATTAATACGCACTTTTATTATTAATGCTGAAATGATTTGTCAAATGTTGAAGTGTTTTATTATGAGAGTTTATGTTTGCTTGACTAATGTCAAAATAGGATAAATTTATGTTTATAGATTAAAATATGGGTATTGCAATTGATTAATGTGTAACCACAAGAACATACCGATGAAATTGATAAATGCATGTAAATGATTCGTTTATTATTTTCATACGGACTGACTAAGCTATATAGCTTACCCCCTTTTCTTTCCCACCTCTTATAGGTTTGTTCAGGTAGCTCGGGTTGGAGATCGTCGGAGATTCTATCACACTATCAAGCTATCATATTGGGTAAATAAACGCAAACCTTTGAGTCTATGGCATGTATAGGGACTTAGTCATTTTGTGTATATGTCATTATGATATTGCCAAATGTGTTGGCTTGTAATGAATAAGGATATGATTTGGTATGTAGCCATATAAATTGGCTTATATTGACTAATGGGTTGCAAGCATATTAATTACTCATATGCCTATGCCAATGTCACTGTGTGTGTGGTTTATAATGGTATGTTAATGAAAGTTAGTACAAGGGAATCATGAAAGAATAAAATTAGCATTAAAATAGTTTTGGATAGCAGTAGTAGTACAACTTTAAAAAATCACCAAAAATTTCAAGAGAAACAAACGAGAACATCATCCGAATCCTGTACTAAGAGATAATTAATTTTTAGTGAAGAAAGGTCGAAACTGTCAAACAACAGAATAGGGATGAATTTGAAGAATTAACTGTACTTATTGGCTAAACCACAAATTCTAAAAATTTTATGGTAGGAAGATATTTGAGTCTAGTTTTGGAAAAATCAAGTGGATCTTAATTTAGAGTTCTGTAGCTCAAGATATAAATAATTTAGTGACTATGACTCAAGTGGACAGTTTTGTTATGAATAGTAAATAATTGTTTTGATATGTTTAAGTATTGATTATGGTTGTGTTGGTAGCTTAATTGTGTCATGTTAAGTTCCATTGCAAGTGTGTATGTGAGTGTGCAAATTAGAGTGGCAAATGGCTTGGTAAATAGCCATTTCCTTGTCCACACGGGTAAAGACACAGTCGTGTGTCTCAGTCGTGTGAAGGACACGGCCCCGAGACACGAGCGTGTGACTTGGTCGTGTGACCCCAAATTGTGCATGATGTCATAAACAGAGAGTTACATGGACAGAGGACACGGGCGTGTTCCAAGCCACACGGGCGTGTGTATGACCACGTGGCCTACCCACACGGGCGTGTGACTCTCCAATGTAGGAAATTTTTCTAAGTGTAGTAAAAGTTCCAAAAGTTTTCGATTTAGTCCCGAACCACTCCCAATGTATGTTTTGGGCCTTGTGGGCCTATATAAGGGATGATATGCATGTGATTAGATGAATTTGATTTGGACCAAATTTTATGGCCCGATTTGTATGAATGTTTATGTTTATGTCCAGTGATGCCTCGAACCCTGTTCCGATGTCGAATACGGGTAAGGGGTGTTATATTTAGTGGTATCAGAGCTATGGTTTAGTCGATTTTCAGACTAACATAGCGTATGTGAGTCTAGCTATACATGCCATATTACTACTCATGATAGTGTGATATCTCCCAACTCTGACGAAATTGTTTTGTTAAGACAGAGATGACTTCCAACTGAGCTATTTTTTGATAATGCTGATAATGATATTGAAATGATTGAAATGTGCTTATGATGTGTCGAAATTTGGAAAGGTATGAATAGAAGTTCACGATATGTATGTGTTAATGTACGAAATGAGATAACCACAAGTTGAGAAATGTGAAAAGTGGAATGAAATGAAAGTTTATATGGTGATCAGCCCATCCATGTTTGTTTGGCATGCATATGATGTTATGTGCCAAACATATTTGATTAAGTGAATACTATAAGTAAATTTACTCAAATTGATGGAATGTGTGTTTATGTACACTTGTTTGAATCAATTAATCAAAAAAGTTCGTGTAACATGACTATGTATGTTAATTAGCTTGAAGTGAATTATGTTTTGTGATGATATGATGTTGGTGATAAATGCTAAGTCATATGTGTGTACTTATAATAGTCAAATTAGAGGCTTTACGACCTCACCCTCTTACCAGTGTTTCTTTATAACAAAATTGACGAAAATCATGTGGAATAAGTCCATAAATGTGAAACTAAAAAGTTTAGTTGAAATAATTAGTAATACATGCAGAGATAAGAATAGTTTGGAAAGTGGAAACAATTTTGGAAGGATATCAAATTGTTCTAAGGATTATTCAGATTAAGCAATGTCAGGTTAAAGAAATAACTAATCTCGTCTAATCAACTTATTCAGATATGATGTCTAAAGTATGTGTTTGCTAAAATTTTCCCCGAATTGGTTTTCATTAGTGAATGGAATGATACGGGGCTCATGATGACAAAATTAGTCAGAGAAATGATAATTGAGTAGTAAAGATGTTTGTGTGTGACAGTTACAGTTGAAATGAATATGATGATCTTTTCTGGGTATTCTATATATTCTTTTATCCTCACATTTTCTAGTATCGTGTGAGAATGTTAGTTGGCTACAATTTTAGACGAAAGTTTTGTTAGTCTGGTTGGTTCATGATCGGCATTTCTTTATCTCTTCAGAATTCTATTCTGATATGTTGGAATGAAGTCGATGGTAAAAATTTATGTGAGACTATTCTTATGTTTCTACAGATTATGGTTTTGTTTTATATATGCAAGAAATATATTATATCTGTTATGAAGGAAGTCCAGAGTCTGTAAGCAGTGCTTTTCTTCTAGCTTTCTCTGAAAAATTATCAAGATCTTTATTATCTTCTTGTGAGTTATGTTCTCGGACTTCCGGTATGGTATCGTATCTTATATTTCTTTATCTCAGTTTTTCTATCACTCTTATTCCGTGAATTATCAACCATGGCTTATCTTTAAAGTGTGTTATTCAGCTTGTGTTAACTATGTCTATTATGATTATGCTTCTGGCTCGATCATAGAAACGTGGTGCTTCTGGTATCTGGATTTCTCTAATTTTTGTGTAAGGAATTGACATCGGCAAAGGTATAAGTGGTGAAATCACAAGCTTCAATTTGTATGATGGATTTCTTTTCCCAGGTAAGTTAATTAAAGTCAATGCATTCAATTAGGATGTCTTTGTTTCTTTGAGCTAATGCAATTGTAAAGGTCTGGATTAGCACGATAAGAGAATTTTGAAAGATTTGTGTTTGAGTTTTTTTAATAGTATGAAGAAAGGAGCATTTTGTTATGTTATTATTTGATAGTAGAAATCAACTTGGTTTTTTTTATCAGAGTGAGCTGGTCAGTTGAAATGTGATTTGAGTTATATGTAGTTAAAGTATCTTCAGTGTAACACCCCAAACTCGGACGTTATGACCAGATCGGTGTGTCACATTGAAGTATTTTATCGAAAACCTTGTTTTCATTGAAAACCCTTCCTTAAAATGAAAAAACTTAATTACTTTGTAAAGTCCCTTTTTAGTTGTGGAAGCTTTATCCAAAACATAAGATTTATGAAAACTTGTCATTTTGAATTGAGTTGAGGAAACGTATCATTTTTTAAAAAAAACTACGGCTTAGGAAACCCATGTTCAACTTCTCACAAACATAATGCCTAAAAATAATAATCCTAATTTGAACAATAACCAGAGGGAGGACCTTAATACATTCCAGTCTGAAATAACTTAATAACTAGAAACTATATGTTTAAAAAAAAACAAGTCCAAATCGCCTTGCTAGTTGGCCACCTCGGAGTCCCTCCAACCGTCAAACCTCCTACTAAGCATCACCTGAGAAAAATAAAAGAGGGGGTGAGTTTTCGAAAACTCAGTGTGTACAACCGTCGAAGAGTTCCAAGCAATAATCAATCACCATAATGTCATACATGCAATGCAGTCCAACCCACCCCAACAATCCAACCGCTACACACCAACTCCGTCCCCCGATACACATCATGTGGGGATATAAATATCGACTCACCCATCTGATACAATCAATGGTATCTCGACTGCAATACTACCTTTATTGCGATAAGCTGCCAATCACATATTAAGCTTAATAGCCGTCGATGGATCCACGGTTGTCAAGCAAACATGCGATCCTCATATACTTCCTCCGTTCCATAATTCCCAACCCATATGCAACCTAAATAGATTATCGCATGTACGCAGCAGATATACATGAACATCCATAAGTTTTACATTCTACACATAGGGGTATTTTAGTCATTTTCGCCCTTAGGGGCATTTCAGTAATTTCTCTTATTATGGGTTTGTTACTTACCTTGGCCCATTAACAAGTCCCCGTTGGCTAAAGTGAACAAATCCTATGCACCTGGTAGGATTCCAGAGAAGAGGAGGTGAGTCATTAAGACCGCTTAAGTACCAAGCTCTCCCTAGATCCAATCCTAGACATGCATATACCCATTGCCACACATTAACCTTATGACTCGTCCACGGTCAAGATTAACTAATTAAATTTTATGTCTATTTAAGCAGTTTCAAATACTAGGCCCATAACCCCCTTACAAAGCTCATACAAGTCTACATACATGTATATGGCCCACTAGGCCCAATCTCATTCATATGGCCCATTGGGCCCAAATCACATTTGTATGGCCCATTAGGCCCAAATCACATACATAGTCATGCTTCTATGAAATTCTCATCACTTAGTGTCAAGTTGCCAATTTTGCCTATTATGAGCCCTACAGCCCATCGGGCCCATTTAGCCCACTTTGGTCTAGTTGGCCAATACACTGACCAAATCCATGGTATTGCCCATGGGGCCTCCGAAAACATATCGGTTTCCTCTTACGTGTGTTCGCACACTCGCAAGTCTATTATAGCCAAAATTTTAGCTTTTCGGCATTTCAGCTTATTGGCATTTCGGGATTTGCCGATCTACTCTGTGTGTGCAGTGTATGTACACACCTGGTAATAGAACGTGCTGCGATCTCCCTAGCCATGAACCTACAATCGATGATGATTAATCACACATACTTATCGAATACTTTTACCAAAAGTCGAAATCGCACTTTAACCTTACCTGAAACGCCAAGCCTTAATGGCCCTTTCTTGCTCACTAATCACGAGCACTTCCCAGATCTGCATTAACCTTATCGTTAAAAACATAATGGGCGACTTGTATCCAACATATGTCACCATTTCCCATTAAAGCTTATTCGTCCAACCCTTACCAAAATAAAGAACACTTACCAAAGTTTCAACACCTAGGGAGCGAATCGGCAAAGATCCAAAAGACTGAGGTTCGATACTAATCCTACCAAAACCGATTCAGAAGGAGTGAGGGACAGGATTAATCGATACTTAGCAAAACCGACTGAAAGAATAAAACACTTACACTAGAATCGGCTTCTAAGGTTTGTATGATGAAAATGGTTATTCGGCACAAAGAAAAAGAGCTGTAGAAACCGTTTACAACTAGTGGTGAATCAAAATAAAGTATTGGGTAGGGGAAAGAATGGAAAATCGACACAAAGTAAAGAAGGAAGAACAATGAATTTCGGATTTTTGATCCTTGGAGAGAAAAGTGTTTTCTAGTAACTAGGAAAGGGATAATTCGGCATTAGCCTGGAATCCTCACATTCGACACTTATATATAGTCTATAGCCGAATTTCCTATGCCCAAATTCCCAATTCGGCTCCACCTCTTCTTCACTCCTCATCTCCTAATTTTTCTCCCTGATAACTCCCTAATCCTCTCCTCAAATTTCTCCTCTTATCACTCCCTACAGTGTTCATATCCAACGCCACCACTGACCATCTCCTATGTAATAATTAATCCTTCTTTTGAGAAATGAGGGATTCGAACCCCAAACGCCCTTGCCCTGCATGTGACGCCACTTGCCACTCCACCACAAGGCTTTCTTGTGTCCAATTCCTCCTTCATTTATTCAAAAGCTCACCTACTTGCCAGCAAGGTTCTTTTAATTATTAATCTATAATTTCCTTCACCCCTAAGTTTGAACCCAAACCTTAACCAAGACCTATTAACACATAAATAATACTTGACTAGGAATATTAAGCACACTTTTTATTAAAATTGAAATAAAAAGAAAAGTTAGGATTTCAGGATTTTTTGGGGGCGTTACACTCAGTTATGGTAATAAATTTTGTGCATCCTCAAATATATTGATGGACAATCTGAATCAAGAATTGATATTCTAGAGAGATGATACCGAGATATACCTATTAGATTTGTTCTAACTTGATGATGTTATTATGAGTTAAATTTGTTCTGAATGATATGGTTATCACATTTATGAAAATTCGGATGGTTTGTGCATGTTAGCAACGTTAAAAATAGTTGAAGGTATTATTAACCGAAGCTCTAGTTCTGAGTTCAGTTTGAATTGAGTAATGAATTTATGATTCTTTAGTGATGCACTATTGAACAGATTGGAATGTGTTTTATTACTAGAATGTAAAGTGATGGTTCATGTTTTCATACGATTAATGTCACATTAAAAAGAATTGTTCGACCAGTGATTGAGAGACGGTCATTTATATGTTCGTATTGAGAATTTAGTGATATCATTTATTCGAAGAAAGGTGTCACATGTTCCCTAATTTCAAGAAATAAAGTATCGAATGTCATAGAAAGATCTAAAGTTAAGATAGTGTTAAAGACTTGAGCTATTGAAAGATCGCGAGTAGTTATTGAGTAATCTCTGGGAAAGTAGTTATAGTTACAGATGCTGAATGGAAAAGTCTTTGTTTATTTTTTGAGTGGGTTACACGATTGATCTTAATTGATAATGACCTGATTTTAGCTAGATTAAAAGCTAAAGCGATGTTTTCATTGCAAGATTGAAAATCTCATAAATGTGTTAACAAATGGTAAGCTAAACAAGCTCAATATGAGTCGATTTTTTATTCTGAATTTCAAGTCTGACCTGATAATTGATGTTATTGTTATGAGATAGAATTTGTGTGTAGATGAATTCAAAGCTTATCAGGAAATTTTTGTACGAGGCTCAGTAGTAGCTTGTTGGTTCGTTCTAGGAGTAATAAAATATGCTATCATATGAAGTTGATCTTCTAGTAATTGCGTATGTTACATGCTATTTTTGAGCTTGTGTTCAAATGTCAATTTTTCAACAGGTAAAGGCCAAATTTTAAGAGTATTCAGGACTATCAGAGTCAGTGATGATTCTAGAATGAAAATGAGATGGAAACATAATAGATTTCATATCTGAATTATATTTATCTCCGAAAAGGAAGATGTCATCGGATTGTGATTGATCGTTTGTGTATTGATTTCTTGTTTAACAAACTAGCCAAGTAAGATGTTTCTAAGATTATTTGATTATGTGAAGTATTAGTCTCCATTATTTTGGATTGAGATCCGAGGGCTATATCCCAATTATGGAAAATAAAAAGCTATAGGAAATTATGAGTACACAATTGCATCTGAGGTCAGAACAGTGGTTTTGAGACCATAAATCTAAGGTTAAAAAATTATTTTAATATTATTTTTTGTGTTTATAGTATGTGATTATATATGTGTTAAAGTTTTGTGTGAAAATTTTATCGTTTAAGTGGTTAATTTGAGAAAAGGACTAAATCGCGTAAAATGCAAAAGTTGCATACTATTTGATAAAGGTGTCTATTTGGTATGGCTTACTAAATGTGAGGTCCTTATGTTGTAAATAAACCATTGATAGTGGGAATGGACATAAATGGGCATGCATTAAATGATTTTATAAAGGTTTCATTAAGGGTAAAATGGTAATCTATGAATTAAGTCATATTAAATAAAATAAAAAATAATTTTAATGTTAAATGGTCATCTTCCTCAACTGAAAATAGAGGAAAGAAGAAGCTATATCCATGTTTTAGGGTTCACCACTTTGTGTTTGTGATTGAAGTATGATTCGAGCTCGATTTTTAATGATTTTTACGTTTTTGTGATCGTTGCTATGAGTACTAGCTAGCCCATGCCTAAATTTTGGAATGTGTTGATTATTTTGAAAGTTGCCATTGATGGATGCTTGAGTTTTTGAATGTTTGATGATGAAAAATGAAAGCTTGGTGCTTGATATACATGTTTTGTAAAGAGATTTTGAGTAAAATTGCATAAAAAGGACTATTTTGTGAAAAGTGTAAAATGTGTGGTTTAAAGTGTGAAATAAATGAAAATATGGGCTGCTAGGGACTTAAGAAATATCCAACCATGCATGGGTTTATTGAAATTATGTGTATTTTGTGATTTCATGAAATAGGGACTAAAATGTCAAAAATGTGAAAGTTTAGAGGCTAAAGTTCAAAAATGCCCAAATGTATATTTTTGGATGAAATTGAATGAGTTTGTGATTAAATGGGTTAATTTTGAATACATATAGATCAAGAAAGAAAGAACTCAGATTTAGATCGAGGAAAATCGAAGGTTAGAGAGTAATCGATCCGATTCGTCCATTCCGAGTATGAGGTAAGTTTGTACGTGATAAATGAAGTTCCAATCAAGTTCTTAATGCTTTAATAATGTATAAATTGTATATTTGCGGCTACAACTGTGTATGACGACAAATCTACAATGTTTGGCACTTAGTGTGCGAATTGAAATAGCTTTGGTTTTATATGGCACTAAGTGTGCAATACCGAGATAGCTTAGGTTCAATGTGATGGCATTAAGTGTGTGATATCGTTATAGCTTCAGCTAGACATTTATGCACAAAGTGTGCGAGTTCTTAGAGCAATGAAAGATTTCCAAATGATTTAACATATTGAACAAAGAGGTGAGGATGAAATAAATAAATACGGGAAAGTACAAGTATGAACAATACCTATGTGGTAGTTGATACTATGTGTATGAAGCTTGATGAAATGGTATATACGTGATAAATGTTTATGGATTAGAATAGAATGAAGAGATGGGAACTATTAAGTGTTTATTAGTTGAAGATTTAGATACTATGAACTCTTGAGTATTTTTGGTACGAACTTACTAAGCTATGAAGCTTACTGTGTGTTATTTGTCTGTGTTTTATAGATTATTGAAGCTAGTACGGGCTCGAGGATCATTGGGATTACGTCATCACACTATCGATTATCTCGTTGGTAGTTTTGGTAACCTTGTATATATGGTATATAGCATGTATAGGCTAGTGATATTTGGGTATATTTTGAATAATGATATTCGCCATGAGATTTGGCTTGTAAATTTGGTATGTATAGCCATTAAAGTTGGCTTGAATTAAGTGTTTGGTAAGTTATATGATGTATATAATGCTTATGTGATGGATTAGTTATGGGATTTGGAAATGGTAAGTTTTATGGCATATAATAGGTGTTAAAATGATGATGAAATGCATTTAGAAGTTATGCGATCTAGATGATTTTAGTATATTGAAATGACATGTTTTGGTTATTGAATTAAGTAATTGAGATGGTTATGTATAGATGAAATGATATGTGCACATATTGGTTGGTTTTTGATTGTTAATAATTGTCTTGAAATGGTACTATTTAGGTTGATTGATATGCATGAGAAAAGGGTGGCAAAATTGGCTTTTCAAATGGCCTATTTTTGTCCACAGGGCAGAGACACGGGCATGTGTCTCAACTGTATGTGACACATGATCATGTTACACGTAGTCCTACAATTTATAGTTAGTCTCTAGCACGGCCTAGACACACGGGCATGTCTAGTGGCTGTGTGAGGCACACAGCCTTGGCACATGGGCGTGTGTGGCCCTTTCGAAGGGTACACGGGCTAGACACACGGGTGTGTGGTTAGCTGTATAACCCAAGTCAATTTCAATCGTGGCTAAGGCTCTCGGGCATGTCTCCGATCGTGTGGTACAAGTCAGTATGTATGCCTTGTTTTCACATGGCCTATGCCACGGGCGTGTCTGGTGGCCGTGTGAGGCACACGGCATGTTCACATGGACATGTGACCTATGATTTCATGAAATTTTCTAGGTATTTGGAAATTTTTATATGTGATTGATTTAATCCTGAACCACTTTTAAGCATGTTTTAAGGTCTTATAGGGCCTCGTAAGGGACATTGTGAATGAATTTTGTTTATGATTGTATAAATGTATGTGAATGAGATGTATTGTACGAAAATGCCTCATAACCCTATTCCGGCATCGGATATGGGTTAGTTGTGTTAGATTTAATTGGTATTAGAGCTACGATTTAGTCGTTTCTAGGACTAACGTAGCGAGTGAGTGTCTAACTATACATGCCATATATATAAACTACGATAGTACGATGATTCCTGATAGTTAAAATGTGTTTTTCATATAGGAAATGGATCCCAAACGAGCAATAGCTGACGATGTTAAAAGTAATGCACTCGCTCCCACTCAAAGGGCAGTGCAGCCTTATTCTAGACTTGTATCTAGTAACTAAGGAGGAAAGGCTAAGCAAGACTTCTTCCAAATGATGAGTGAGTGGTTCATGAAATTCGTATGAATGAATCCGGCTGCTCAACAACCTCTACCCCCGCCTATTCCTCAACAAGTCCATAGTTTTTTGGGCCTAGCTGGTTACTCTAGGCAATTTGTGAAAGTCTTTTCGAGGATTACGACTCCGTTGATGAGATTGCTTCAGAAAGATATAAATTTTTAATGGTCTGAGAATTATCAGAAAAGTTTTGATTAGCTGAAAGCTTTATTGACCGAAGCTCCAGTGTTAGTACAAGCAGAATTGGGTAAAGAATTCATAATCTATAGTGATGCATCGTTGAATGGTCTGGGCTGTGTTTTGATGCAGGAAGGCACAGTCATAACTTATGCCTTGAGACAGTTGAAGCCACATGAAAAGAATTACTCGATGCACGATTTAGAGTTAGCAGCCATTATGTTTGCATTGAAGATTTGGCATCATTATCTGTTTGGTGAGAAATGCTATGTTTATTCAGATCATAATAGTTTGAAATATCTGATGACTCAGAAAGATTTGAATTTGCGATAGTGGAGATGGCTAGAATTGTTAAAAGATTACGATTTAATAATTGACTATCACCTGGGAAAAGCGAATGTTGTTGCTGATGCTTTAAGCCATAAATCCTTGTTTTCTCTACGTGCAATGAATACTCAATTGGCTTGGTCTGATGATGGCTTGATTGTAGCATAGTTAATAGTAAGACCATTGTTTTTACAGCAAATTTATGAAGCTCAGAAAGTTGATAATGAAATGTTAGCAAAATAAGCTCAGTGTGATTCGACCTCTGATTCAGAGTTTCAAGTTGATCCCGATGATTGTTTAAGATTTAGAAGCCGAATATGTGTTCTGAGAAATTCAAAGTTGATTCAGATGATTTTGAATGAAGCATATAGTAATAGTTAATCTGTTCATTTGGGAAGTACGAAAATATACAATGATTTGAAACAACTCTATTGGTGGCATAGTTTGAAACGTGACATTTCAGATTTCGTTTCTAAATGTTTGATTTGTTAGCAAGTTAAAGCTGAGCATCAAGTGCCATCAGGTTTATTGCAGCTGATTATGATTCCTGAGTGGAAATAGGATAGAGTAACTATGGATTTTGTTTCAGGTTTGCCCCTATCTCCGAGTAAGAAAGATGCAATTTGGGTTGTTGTTGACTGGTTAACAAAATCTACTCATTTCATTCCTGTAAGAACAGATTATTCACTTGATAAGCTTGCTGAGTTGTACATCTCTGAGATTGTGAGATTACACGAAGTACCTGTTTCCATTGTATCAGACAGAGATTCGAGATTCACATCGAGGTTTTGGAAGAAATTACAAGATGCACTGGGTACAAAGCTACATTTCAGTACCGGATTTCACTCACAAACAGTGGTCAATCCGAGCGAGTTATTTAGATACTTGAGGATATGTTGAGATGTTGCATTCTTGAATTTGAAGGTACATGGGAAAAGTATTTTTCGTTGATTGAATTCGCATATAGCAATAGTTTTCAATTGAGCATTACGAAGCTTTATACAATCAAAAATGTCAAACACCATTGTACTGGACAGAGCTTAGTGAGAATAAGATTCATGGGGTTGATATGATTAGAGAAACAGAAGAAAAACTGAAAGTAATACGTAATAGTTTGAAAGCAGCTTCGGGTCATCAGAAATCGTACACAGACTTGAAACAGAAAGACATTGAGTTTCAGATTGGGGACCGAGTGTTTTTGAAAGTATCTCCGTGGAAGAAAATACTTCGGTTTGGTCGTAAAGGCAAGTTATGTTTGAGATTCATCGGGCCGTATAAGATTATCGAATGTATTGGACTGGTTGCTTATAGATTGTTGTTGCCACTTGAGTTAGAAAGGATTCATAACGTATTTCATGTATCGATGCTACGAAGATACAAATCAGATCCTTTGCATGTCATTTCCCCGAATGAGGTTGAAATTCAGCCTGATATGTCTTATGATGAAGAACCGATATAGATTTTAGCTCATGAGATCAAAGAGCTAAGAAATAAAACAATAGTGTTAGCGAAAGTATTGTGGCATCGACACGGGGTTGAAGAAGCTATGTGGGTACTCGAGGATGTTATCAGAAAGCAATACCCAAACCTATTCACTGGTAAGATTTTCGGGGACTAAAATCCCTAAGGGGAGAGAGTTGTAACAACCTTGTTTTAGCTAAATTAGAACAGTGGTTTTGAGACCACAAATATGAGGTCAAAAAATTATTTTAATATTATTTTTGGTGTTTACAATATGTGATTATATATCTGTGAAAGTTTCATGTGAAAATTTTATCGTTTAAGTGGTTAATTTGAGAAAGCGACTAAATCGCGTAAAATGCAAAAGTTGCATTCTATTTGATAAAGGTGTCTATTTGATATGTATTATTAAATGTGAGGTCTTTATGTTGTAAATAAACCATTGATAGTGGGAATGGACATAAATGGGCATGTATTAAATGATTTTCTAAAGGTTTCATTAAGGGTAAAATGGTAAAGTATGAATTAAGTCATATTAAATGAAATAAAGACAATTTTAATGTTAAATGGTCATCTTTCTTAACCGAAAATAGAGGAAAGAAGAAGCCATATCCATGTTTTAGGGTTCGGCACTTTGTGTTTGTGATTGAGGTATGATTCGAGCTTGTTTTTAATGATTTTTATGTTTTTATGATCATTGCTTTGAGTACTAGCTAGCCCATGCCTAAATTTTGGAATGTGTTGATGATTTTGAAAGTTGCCATTGATGAATGCTTGAGTTTTTTGAATGTTTGATGATGAATAATGAAAGCTTGGTGCTTGATATACATGTTTTGTAAAGTGATTTCGAGTAAAATTGCATAAAGAGGACTAATTTGTGAAAAGTGTAAAATGTGTGGTTTAAAGTGTGAAATAAATAAAGATAGGGGCTGCTAGGGACTTAAGAAATATTCAGCCATGCATGGGTTTGTTGAAATTATGTGTATTTTGTGATTTCATGAAATAGAGACTAAAATGTCAGAAATGTGAAACTTTAGAGGCTAAAGTGTAAAAATGCCCAAATGTATATTTTTGGATGAAATTGAATGAGTCAGTGATTAAATGGGCTAATTTTGAATACATATAGATCAAGAAAGAAAGAACTCAGATTTAAATCGAGGAAAATCAAAGGTTATGGAGTAATCGATTTAATTATTCCATTCCAAGTACGAGGTAAGTTCGTACGTGATAAATGAAGTTACAATTATGTTTTTAATGCTTTAATAATGTATAAATTGCATATTTGCGGCTACGACTGTGTACAATGACAGGTCTACGATGTTGGTACTTAGTGTGCGTTTCGTGATAGCTTTGGATATATATAACACTTAGTGTATGAATTGAAATAGCTTTGGTTTTATGTGGCATTAAGTGTGCAATACCGAGATAACTTCAGTTTAATGTGATGGAACTAATGTGCGCTATCGTTATTGCTTTGGCTAAACATTTATGCACTAAGTGTGCCAGTTCTTAAAGCATTGAAAGATTTTCGAATGATTTAACATATTGAACAAAGAGGTGAAGCTGAAATAAATAAATACGAGAAAATATAGGTACGTACAATACCTATGTGGTAGTTGATACTATGTGTATGAACCTTGATGAAATGGAATATACATGATAAATGTTTATGGATTAGAATTGAATGAAGAGATGAGAACTATTAAGTGTTTATTAGTTGATGATTTAGATAATATGAACTCTTGAGTATTTTTGGTACGAACTTACTAAGCTATGAAGCTTACTGTGTGTTATTTATCTGTGTTTTATAGATCATTGAAGCTAGTACGGACTCAGAGATCATTGGGAATACATCATCACATTATCGATTATCTCGTTAGTATTTTTGGTAACCTTTTATATATGATATATTGCATGTATAGGCTAGTGATATTTTGTTATATTTTGAGACATGATATTAGCCATGAGATTTGACTTGTAAATTTGGTATGTATAGCCATTAAAGTTGGCTTGAATTAAGTGTTTGGTAAGTTATATGATGTATATAATACTTATGTGATGGATTAGTTATGGGATTTGGAAATGGTAAGTTTTATGGGATATGATAGGTGTTAAGATGATGATGAAATGCATTTAGAAGTTATGCGATCTAGATGATTTTAGTATATTGAAATTACATGTTTTGGTTATGGAATTGAGTAATTGAGATGGTTATGTTTTGGTTATGGAATTGAGTAATTGAGATGGTTATGTATAGATGACATGATATGTGCACATATAGGTTGGTTTTTGGTTGTTTATAAATGTCTTGAAATGGTACTAGTTAGGTTGATTGATATGCATGAGAAAAGGGTGGCAAAATTGGATTTTCAAATGGCCTATTTTTGTCCACACGGGCAGAGACACGGGAGTGTGAACCACACGGTAATGTTACACGGCCCTGTGACCCCTTGGGTAGTCCTACAATTTAAAGTCATTCTGTAACACGACCTAGACACACAGGGGTGTTTGGTGGCCGTGTGAGGCACACAGCCTTGGCACATGGGTATGTGTGGGCATTTTGGAGGGTACACGGGCTAGATACATGCGCGTGTGGTTAGCCATGTTACCCAAGTTAGTTTCGACCAAAACCAAGGCTCACGGGCATGTCTTTGGCCATGTGGTACAAGTTAGTATGTATGCCCTATATTCACATAGCCTGTGCCACGGGCATGTTTGGTGGCCGTGTGCCTGTTCACATGGGAGTGTGACCTATGATTTCATGAAATTTTTATATGTGATCGGTTTAGTCCTGAACCACTCTTAAGCATGTTTTAAGGTCTTGTAGGGCCTTGTAAGGGACATTGTGAATGAATTTTATTTACGATTGTATAAATGTATGTGAATGAGATGTATTGTACGGTAATGCCTTATAACCCTATTTCAACATCGAATACGGGTTATATAACACCTCTAACCTATATTCGTCATCAGAATAGGGTTACGAGGTATTACCAGACAAGACATAAATTTCGAATAATCATATACATATTCTAGCTCAAACTCATAAATCAATCAAATATTAACATATATAACTAATTTTATTTCTTTACCAATCATATCTTAACATTTTTCAAACGTATAACCAAATACATATTTCATAAGCAAATAATACCAATTTCAACGTTTTACCACATAGCATATGCGCATCTTAAAATAATACAAATAAATCAATCAATTATTACCAACATAAATTATACAAAGCAAGCATATTTAAAATATATATCATTATGGACATTATCCATTCGGCACCACATTATAAAAAAATATTTATTGAAGGTCTAATCAAATCAATTATTCGTGCATTTCTATACACGATTTTAAATAATTAAGACATGAACAAATATACTTACAAATTCATCTAAATATTCATGCGCATAACTAATAGATCATATCTATTTATTCAATGTCCACTTTATTTACTAAATCAAATTATACGCATGTATCATTACATAAAATTAAATCAATAATTAATAACGCATTTTACATGTAATCTATTAAGTAAATCAAATATTTGTGATAAATCAAATATCAATTGCCACATGTCATAAAGTAAATTCTATTTCAATGTCAATTGCCTAATACATTCATTCTTAGCTTCAAGCATATCTCACGCATAAAACATGCATAACAACAAGGTTCACATGTATGTACCAATCATGAACAACTCACTTTCATTATCCATATCTATTTCATTACAGCCAATTACCAATACCTCAAAACATAGCTATTTATCATAAGCGTCATATTAAATATGCCACACATATCATACCGTAACAACTACAAATAATCAACTTAAGGCTTACTAAATTATACCAACCACATATTCAAGTATACCATGATCGAATCACTAAAACCAAAAACAAATATATCGTCATTTGGTAAATGCATATAAACCGAGCTTAGTACACATAAGAACTATGAACAAGATAGCAAATATTTAGGTATCAAATTAGCCATTTCCGCATGGCTTAATATATACACACATCTTCAAACATAACAGTATACAGTATAGCCTATACATGCCATATGTTCAAATTTTAACTTATAAAAATACCGAAAACAGTCAATAGTGTGATAGACTTTGCTGACAATCCCCGAGCTTGTAACTTGACTCCAAAATCTATAAAATAGAGGCAAACATAAACACATACAGTAAGCTATCATAACTTAGTAAGTCATAAGCAAATAAACAGCTCCATATTATTATTAACTTAACTCAAACAATTAATTTATGTTATCATGAATCACATTTATTTTCAAGCTCACAACTTCATATAGAACATATGCAAATTTTACCTAGACCGTATAAACATGCATCTATTATCAAAATAACATACACTTTCAAATTTATAAAATCAATGTATATATATAACCAAATATTTAATCTCTTATATACATATCTTCATAAATCAAACCTTAATATTACATATTTATACAATAGTAATATTTGGCCGAATATATTTCACCAATTCTCAAATATGAAGGCACATACATTTCATTTGCACTGTCACATATATTTAACCTTTAGCCAATTATAGATCTTCATATACATATGTACTCTCATTTACGTCATAAAAACATAAGTAGACTGAAAGTATACTTCCACATATGCATACATATAGTTCACATTATCTTGTAACATTTATATCATCAATTCAAACATTCAACTTACCATAATTTCATAACATACTATAAATACATAACTGAGCCTTTTACCTTGATTTTTCATTTGATCTTAACTTATTATTGCCCATTGAACCATTCGGAATTGAATAGGATACTCAGATAATCACATATATCGTACAATGCCAACGTCTCTGACATGGTCTTGCATGTAATCACATATCGATGCCACTGTCCCAGACAGGGTCTTACTCGTAATCACATATCAATGCCTCTGTCCTAGATAGGGTCTTACTCGTAATCACATACTGATGCCAACGTATTAAACGTGGTCTTACTCGCACACATATATCGAAGCCATGGTCTTACTCGCAATCACATATCAGAATCCTATGTCATGCCATATGTATCCTAGCTATGCCTAGGTTCATATGGGGCTTTCGAACATCGTAACTCAGTCGAATCGAACTCATAAGCTTAATTCCGAAGCATATACACATTCGGCTATTATACATACAAGCTCATAAAATTTAAATAAGCATTTTACATTCATATATATTCAAAATTTACAATATTTATTTGCTTATAAACTTCTCTCGGACTATGAAAATCGGAACGGGATGGCTAATCAACAAATTTAGTTTTCCCCCGATCCAAAACAGATTTCTTTGGTTCTTGATCTAAACATATTCCAATTAAACTCATTCAAACATATTTTTTACTCAATTTAATCCAAAAACAACTAGATGTGCAAACTACCATTTTACCCTTAACATTTCACACTTTTTACAATTTAGTCCAAATGGCACAAAACACAAAACATGCAAAATTTGCAACACCATGCTTAGGCCGAATCTTCTTTATGTTTATACAAGTCCATACATTTCATTTATTTCATATTTTAGTCCCTCAATTTATTATTTTACAAATTAGCCTAATTACTCAAAATCATCAAAAATTCAAGTACAAAACATATTAATCCAAAACATATCTTTCATAATTCATCAACTAACATCACAAAACTCAAATATTCATCAATGGCATAACTAAAAATAAAAAATTCAAGCATGGGCTTTGTACATTACACTGCAACAATCTCAAAAACATAAAAATTATCAAAAACCGAGTTAATTACATACCTTAATCAAGTTCACCCTTGACCGAAACTTCAAAGCTTTTATTCTTTTTTTTTTCTTTAATATTCGGCTATCTAAAAGATGAATGCATGTAGCTTTTGTTTTATGTTATTTTATTACATTAATTTATTCATTTACAATTTTAACCTTTGTTATTTGATTTGTAAACTTTATATACTAAGCCTACTACCGTCCATACTTTATAATTATGGTCAAATTTCATCTTAAATGCTTTATATTATAAGGAAAAATTCAAATAAGCACTTACATAATTAACTAGTCACTTTTACATTTTATGCGATTAAGTCCTTTTTATTAAATTGGGCACTCAAATGACAAAATTAAATCATGAAATTTTCACACTTATAATTTCACACATAATAAAAACAGAAAATAATTATTTAAATATTTTTCTAACTCGAATTCGTGGTCCCGAAACCACTGTTCCGAATAGGGTCTAAATTAGGCTGTTACAGGTTAGGGGTATTACTTTAATTGGTATCAAAGCTACGGTTTAGTCGATTCTAGGACTAACGTAGCAAGTGAGAGTCTAGCTATACATGTCATATATATAAACTGCAATAGTGCGATGATTCCTGACAGTTAAAATGTGTTTTTCATATAGCAAATAGATCCCGAATGAGCAATAGTTAATAATGTTGAAAGTAATGCACTCGCTCCCGCTCAAGGGGCAGTGCAGTCTGATTCTAGACTTGTATCTAGTAGCCAAGGAGGAGAGGCTAAGCAAGCCTTCTTCCAAATGATGAGTGAGTGGTTCACAGAATTCGTACGAACAAATTCGACTGCTCAACAACCTCTACCCCCGCCTATTCCTCAACAAGTCCCAATTGTACCACAAGTGATAAACCCAATTCGATTGAGAAAGCTGCCAGTGGATAAGATACGTAAACACAGGACTAAAGGGTGTCGGGCTACAATTGATGAGGATACAGAGAGAGCAGAATTCTGGCTCGAGAACACAATCAGAGTATTTTATGAATTGTTGTGTAATCCAAAGGAATGTATCAAATGTGTTGTATCGTTATTGATGGATAATGCATATCATTGGTGGAAAACATTGACATCGGTAGTTCTTAGAGAATGAGTTACCTGGGAATTCTTTCAGACTGAGTTCCGAAAAAAGTACATAAGCCAGAGAGTCCTCAATCTAAAACATCAATAGTTTCTAGAATTGAAACAGCACCGAATGACTGTCACTGAGTACGAAAGAGAATTCGTACGATTAAGAAAATATGCTCTGGAATATGTGTCTACTGAGGAGATCATGTGTAAAAGATTTGTTGATGGATTGAATGAAGATATAAAGCTGTTAGTTGGGATACTTGAACTGAAAGAATTTGTAGTGTTGGTTGAGAGGGCTTGTAAAGCTGAAGATCTTAGCAAAGAAAATAGAAAAGCTGACTTAGAGGCAAGAGATTCGAGGAACAGATTGATAAATAAATCTTATCATTCTTCGTCGAAGAAATCTAGAGACTATTTTAACCGATCGACAACTTCTGGGGGATATCAAAATAGAGATCACAGAAAGCAATATACCAACCCTAAAGCTCAAGTCACATTGGTATCGAGTGTTGGTAACATAAAAGATGTTAAGCCCGAGTGTCAACAATGTGGAAGACGAAAATTTGGAGATTGTTGGGGAAAAAGCAATAACAGAACTTGTTATAGTTGTGGTTCACGAGATTGTCCAAGGTTAGCTGAAAAAGATAACGCTCTAAGCATGAGGTTGAGTAATTCTGCATTTAGAGGTAGACCACCTAGAAATACGGGCAATGTGAGTGGTGGTAGAGGTGTGACATGAGACACTACTACGAGATCTGATGCTAGAGCACCTGTACGAGCCTACACTATCCGTGCTCGAGAAGAAGCGTCATCTCCAGATGTTATTACCGGTACTTTTACTCTCTATGATACTAAAGTTATTGCATTGATAGACCCAGGATCAACTCATTCATATGTATGTGTGAATTTAGTATCTAGTAAGACTTTGCCTGTAGAGTCTACTTAATTTGTAATTAGAGTATAGAACCCCTTAGGCAAGTGTGTGTTGGTTGATAAAGTGTGCAAGAATTGTCCATTGATGATTAGGGATAGTTGTTTTCTAGCCAATTTGATGTTGTTGCCATTTGATGAGTTTGATATAAGTCTGGATATTGATTGGCTAACGTTGCATGATGTTGTTGTAAATTGCAAAAGAAAGACGATTGATTTGAGATGTCAGAATAATAAGATTATTTGAATTGAGTCAGATGATCTAAATGGTTTCCCAGCAGTGATTTCTTTGATGTTCGCTCAAAAATATGTGAGAAAGGGTTGTGAAGCTTATTTTGCTTATGTGCTTGATACGAAAGTGACTGAAAAGAAGACTGAGACAGTGCCAATTGTGTGTGAATATTCAGATGTGTTTCTTGAAGAGTTACCGAGTTTACCACTAATCTGAGAGGTTGAGTTTGGCATTGAGTTAATGACGGGTGCAACGCCAATACCGATAGATCTGTACAGAATGGCTCTAATAGACTTAAAAGAATAAAAAGCTCAATTGTAAGAATTAACTGATAGAGGATTTGCACGACCGAGTTTTTCACCTTGGGGTGCTCCTGTATTGTTTGTGGAAAAGAAAGATGGCACTATGAGAATGTGTGTAGACTACCGACAGCATAATGAAGTGACGGTCAAGAACAAATATCATCTACCCAAAATTGACGATTTGTTTGATCAATTGTAACACCCCTATCCTGTAACCGTCACCAGAATATGTAAAGGGCATTACCAGATAGACAGAACATTACAGATCAATACAAAATCACAGATATCACATAATATTAATGCATAAGCAATTCAACAATTCATCCCTTATGGAGGTCTCCAAGACCTAATACATACTTTTAGATAAGGTTGGGACTAAATCGAACACAATCAAAATTTTCAGAACATAGAAAAAAATTTTCAACTCTGTTGAGGTCACACACTCGTGTGACTAGGCCGTGTGCCTTACACGGGCACCAGACACACCCATGTGATCCAGCTGTGCCAAAACAGAGTATATATACTAGCTTTTACACACGGCCGTGTGCCATGGCCGAGTGATACTTAGATAGCTACTGACTTAAGCCCACGGCCATATGACACGCCCATATGTTTTAGCCGTGTGGTCTTAAGAGGTTACTGCTTTGGATACACGGCCACAAGGCACGCTTGTGTTCACTGACTGTGTGGCACAATGCAGGCTTGGTTTAAGCCAACTTGCCACCCCTTTTTGGGTCATTCCTACAAGCAATATTAAACAACATTTATACTAAAATTTTTAGCCAATTCCATGCTCAAAACGTGCTTAAACTTACCATTTCCTCAATTGGCATATTTCAAAATGACCACCACATACAATGCCTTATAACAATTACAAGCATACACAATTTGGCATCACAAACCATTTACCAAAACTAAGCACAAACATACCATTTGCTAGCCAACTCTCATGGCATAACATATATACATATCAAAGCTTAAATACATAGACATTCTAGCCTATACATGCCATACTTAAAAATATTTACACTTTCAAAAGTACCAAAATGAGTTCGATAGTATGGTGACAATTCCTTGACTATCCCCGAGCCTTCAGTAGCTAGGATAACTGTAAAACAGATAGAAATCACACCGAGTAAGCTACAAATTGGTTTAACTATTAAAGCATATAAAGTACAAATCAACAGCAAGAATTCATAACTATTTCACAGAATAGCTCATGAGCCTAACCATGCTCATTTGCTTGTATACATGTCATGTTTCATTTCCATGATTTCATACATACTTTGCATTCATTATTTCACAAAAAACAGAGTCTTTTGTAACGCCCCGTACTCGAGACCGTCGCCGGAGTCGAACACGAGGTGTTAACAGACTTAATTCATTACTTAAACAGCTCAAACAATTTATTTTTAAAATTTCCAGTCAAGCTAGCAATCTGCATCACAGTTGCTTAAAAATTCATATCTCGAGTTTTGAAACTTGAAATCCAATTCCGTAAATTTTCCATGAAACCAGGCTCATATATATATTTACTAATTTTTTTCTAGAATTTTTTGTCAATCCAATTACTACATTTTATTAGTTAAATTCTCCCCTGTTTTAGGGTTTGACTGCTCTGACCTCTGTATATTACGAATAAGATATCTCTCTATACAGAATTTAAATGACTATGAAGTTTGTTTCTATTAAAACTAGACTCAATAAGGAATCTGTAACTATAAATAATGACTTTCTAATTATTTTTATACAATTTATGATGAATTTTTAAAATCAGAATAAGGGATCCAGAAATCACTCTAGCCCTATTTCACAAAAATTCAAATATCTCATAAAATATAATTTATATACCTGTTTTGTTCAATCCATATGAAAATAGACTAATTAAGATTCAATTTCATAGCTTAATCATCATTTAATTCCATTTCTACTATTTTTAGTGATTTTTCAAATTTACATCACTGCTGCTGTCAGATTCTGTTTTATGGCAAATTTCACTTTACTAAGGATTTTCATGGACTAAATAGCATTTTAAACATACATAACATCAAATATGACTTAGATTGGCCATTCCAATGGCTAATCATTTACAAACCCTTTTCTTACCAAACCATAGCCATATCATAAGATCAATTACACAAAGTGAGTGTTTTGCCATACATGCCACATTCAAAATACACAAGCCATTTTACCAATTTAAGCCTTCGGATAGTGTGAACGAGTCTTCGACCTATCCCGATTCTCAAGCTGGCTTGTCAAAACTACAATGAAAGAAATGGAGGGAGTAAGCACAAATGCTTAGTAAGTTCACATGCAAATAGCAAGTAACATAATCACACAATCTCACATAAAATATCATTTGCATAAACAACACCAAGACATTCATGTTTCATTTACATTTAATATCTTTCTACGATTTCATCATACCAAGTTTTCAACCCGAGGGTTTAAGCACATACCTGTCAAATTTTCTCATTTACCACACTTACCAACATGTCACCTTCGTTTTAGGCCTTCTTCTTATTCACTTAAGATTCACCCGTTGAACACATCGGAATATAATTCGAATACGCGGATCTCATGAACATAAGAGCCATACCCGCAGCTAGACAAACTCATTAGCTTGCGGAACTTATGTAGCCAAGCTACCATGTAACCCGCCCATAAGTGAACTCGGACTCAACTCAACGAGCTCGGGCATTCGCATCCATAAGTGAACTCGGACTCAACTCAACGAGCTCGGATGCCTAGTTACATCTCACGAACTCGGACTCAGCTCAACGAGTTCGAAACTCAACCATCGTAGTGACATGTCACTTGTACTCTAATCTATTCCCAAGGTTCAAACGGGCATTTTCCTGGATCACACATCTTTGCCGTCTTCCACGGAATATCGAAATCGATACTTCGGTGATAGTTCATACTCATCAAGTAATTCACATAATTACATATTATTCAACAATAACCACAAAGCATAATATTTCATGATAATAATTAGCATCATATCATATAAACAACATTAAATTGCTTAAAATGACAATTATGTTACTACATTTACACATGAACTTACCTTGGTACAAAATTATTAGCAATCGAGCCTATTCTTCGTAAACTTTGTTTTTCCCTCGATCGCGACTTGAAACTTGTTTCTCTTGATCTATAATGCCAAATTAATCTTATTTAATACATACATTCATCAAAACAGCATTTAATACGAACTTTGGCAAAATTACATTTTTGCCCCTAAACTTTTGCATAATTACACTTTTTCCCCTAGGCTCGGGAATTAAACTTAATCCCTTATTCTTATGTTTTATGACATGCTGATCATTTTTCCCTTCTATGGAAACATCAAATTCACACTCTAACATGTACTTATGACTATTAGGTATTTTTACCGATTAAGCCCTTTTACTCGTTTTCGCTTAAAACCGAGTAGTACAAGTTGTCTAACATAATTTAAAACCTCATATTCTATCATAAAACACCAAAATACACAAATTTCACCTATGGGTATTTTTCCAAATATGAACCCTAGGTTGAATTATTGCTAGCATAAGCTTAATCGAGCTATCGAGATTCCAAAAACGTAAAGAACATTAAAAACAGGGCTTGGAATCACTTACTATGGAGCTTGGAAGCTTGAAACAAACCCTAACTATGGAGAACCCTTGAAATTTCGGCCTAATGAAGAAGATGGACAAAAATTGGCTTTTAATTTTGTTTTTAATTCATTTTAATAACTAAATGACCAAAATGCCCTTACTACTAAACTTTCCAAAAATTCCATCCATGTCCAATTTTTGTCCATACACTTAGAAATTGGTCAAATTGCTATTTAAGACCTCCTCATTAATATTCCAAAACAATTTCATACTAAAAACTCCTAGAATGCAAGTTTTGCAAATTATTCGATTTAGTCCCTAATTTCAATTTAATCACTTTAGGCATAGGATTTCATCACGAAATTTTCACACAATCATGCAATCATATCATAAACATCAAAATAATTATAAAATAATTATTTCTATCTCGAATTTGTGGTCACAAAACCACTATTCCGATTAGGCCCTAATTCGGGATATTACATCTTTCATATTTACGATACAAACGTACCTGTATAGATTATACATTTCATATATTCATTCCCATATCTCGTACTCTATCATCAGACGGTTTAGAAACGATATAGATACTCATAAACAGTACAACGCCGATGTCCCGGACGTGGTCTTACCTGTAATTTAGTATCGATGCCTCTATCCCAGATAGGGTCTTACACCAAATCAGATACGATGCCAATGTCCCAGACATGGTCTTACACATAAATTTCAAATAGAGGCTTGTGTCCCAGCACGGTCTTACACGATATCTCAGATCGATGATAATGTTCCTTTATAAACATACAGAGCTTTTAGATACTAGCATATTATCGAAATTTACTCGGAATTCATTCATCAGGCTCTCATAGACGTCCAATACAGATTATAACTAGTATATACATCATTCAATCAATTTAACATATAATTTTATTTTGACTTACCTCGTACGAATTTCGGATGGAAACGAGTTGACTATTCAACTATTTTGAACTTCCCTCGATCTAAGTCTAATTTTCTTTGTTATTGATCTAATACAATTCAAATTCAACCATTCAACCATTCATTTCATTCAAAATAATCCATGAACACATATTTAGGGCACTTTGCATTTTAGCCCTTACATTTTCACACTTTGACAATTTAGTCCATTTTTCACAAAATCACAAATATGAAAAATTCACCAAGACTATAGCTTGGTCAAATATACATATCTTCCATACAAGCCCAAATAACATATTTAATTCACAATTTAGTCCTTCAAAACCTCATTTTCACAAATTAGCCCAAATAGCTCTATCCCATCAAAAATTCAAGAACAAAGCATGATAATCTCACCTATATAATCATCAATGGCACATTTCATAATCTTCAACAGAAACAGAAATTCAGACTTGGGTTTTGAAGAACACGAAGCAACGATCACAAAAATGTAGAAATTATAAAAAACAGATGAAAATTCATACCTTAATCAAGGATTACCAATGCCAAATATCAAAACCCCATTTTAGCTCTTTTTCTTGCTTCATTCGGCCATGAAAATGATAAAATGGCCATTATATTATGTTTTCATTTTATTATAACAACTTCAATAAACATTTTCCCATTTTTACCCTTGACTACTAACATTAAAACTTACCAACTACATGTCCATACTTGTCCACCATTAACAAAAATGGTAAATTTGACATGCAAGGACCCTTACTTAAATAAGCCAAATCAAATAGGTACTTTTAACATCTAGCACATAGCTTTTACACTTTACGCGATTAGATCTTTTTTTTCAATATTCAGTACAGAAACAGGCAAATTAAATCACAGAAAATTTGCAGATATAAATTCACATATAACAGACACAGAAAATAATATTAAAATATTTTTTAGAATAGGTTACGTGGTCTCGAAACCACTATTCTGACTAGGGTCTAAATCAGACTGTTACATCAATTGAAAGGAGCTTCAGTGTTTTCAAAGATAGATTTGAGATCGGGTTATTACCAATTGTGAGTTAAAGACTACGATGTGCCAAAGACTGCTTTTAGAACAAGGTATGGTCAGTATGAATTTTTAGTTATGCCTTTTAGACTAACGAATGCACCTACTATCTTTATGGACTTAATGAACCGGATTTTCAGACCGTATCTAGATCGATTTGTTGTTGTATTCATAGATGATTTCTTGATTTATTCAAAAAATGAAATTGAGCATGCCGAGCATTTGAGAATTGTACTACAGACTCTGAGAGATAAGCAGTTATATGCAAAGTTCAGTAAATGTGAATTTTGGTTGAGTGAGGTTCGTTTTTTGGGGCATATTGTGTCAACATCGAGTATTCAAGCCGATCTGAGCAAGATTTCTGCAATAATGGATTGGAAGCCTCCGAGAAAAGTATCTAAAGTCCATAGTTTTCTTGGACTAATTGGTTACTATAGGCTATTTGTGAAAGACTTTTCGAGGATTGCGACTCCGTTGATGAGATTGCTTCAGAAAGATGTAAATTCTGAATAGTATGAAAATTGTCAGAAAAGCTTTGATCAGCTAAAAGCTTTATTGACCGAAGCTCTAGTGTTAGTACAGCCTGAATCGGGTAAAGAATTTGTAATGCAACACCCTTAACCCGTATCCATCGCCAGACTGGGGTTAAAAGCGTTACCGGAAAAATCAGAACATTTTACGAATAATTCATAAACTTCATTCAAATATTGTAGTCATACATCACAATTGTGTCCCTTATATAAGTCATCGAGACCTTAAACATGCATTAGAAAGGGGTCGAGACTAAATCTAGCTCATACAAAATTTTTCAAAACTTAAACATTTTTCAAAGTTGTACAGGTCACACGGCCGTGTGAACAGGGAGTGTGCCTCACACGGCTTTAGACACGTCCGTATGTCTAGGTCATGTCAAAACAGGGCATACATACTGACTTATCCACATGGCCACAGGACACGTTTGTATACCAGGCCGTGTGAAAATTAGGGAGGCTACTGACTTGGGTCACACGGCCAGTCACCCGTCCGTGTGTCTAGCTCGTGCTCAAAACTGACCTGGCCACATGGCCTAGCACATGCCATCGTGTGGTCTGCTCAGGCTCATTTCGAAATGGCCCTTGAGCAACATGGCTGAGACACACGCCCGTGTCTCTGCTCGTTTGGGCAAAAATAGGCCATTTACAAGGCCAGTTTGCCACCTATTAAGGGTCCTCCCTATAAGCATCAAAACCACAACATTTTATTCCAAATTCTCAACCATTTCACAACCAAATCATACACCATTCATGCCATTACATTATCAACAAATTCCATTCTCAATTCACCAACCAATTCATATCAAATCTAAACCAAAATCATAAAAAAGCATATGTTTCAGTACTTCAAATTTACATCATTCAATCTCATGACCAAAACTTACCAAATTGACCATTTCACTAGGCCATTGAAGCATATCAAAACATACCATTTATGAACACAAGCACATACCAAATTCATTCATAATTTCACCCATAACCAAGCCATATCACATGGCTAGATATACACATCACAAAACATAACCAAAATCCTCTAGCCTATACATGCCATACTACAATAGATACATTTTCAAAAGGTACCAAAACAAGGTTCGATAGTGTGGTGATGATCCTGGAGATCCCTGAGCTTTCAGTAACTTTGATAGTTATAAAACAGTTGAAAAACACACAGAGTAAGCTTTCAAAAGCTTAGTAAGCCATATACAAATAAATTATCAATTAAAACATATAAGCATCATATAATTACATATACTCCTTAGTCAATTACTATCATAAACCACATAATTCATTTACATTTCTCATATACTCAATTTTTTTGCATATATGGCATACTTTCTCATCCTTATGTCACATATCATCATTTGCTCATGTACTTACCTTTTATTCTCAAACATTGAACTACCTTTCAAATGTACCTGAATCGGATACACGTTTCATATATTCATTCTTTTCTCAGAATGCCCGTTGAATATCGGAATCATAAGGATATGTGGATAACTCAAAAATCTTGTACAATGCCAACGTCCCAGACGTGGTCTTACGTGTAACAAAATATTGATGCCACTGTCCCAGACAGGGTCTTACACAAAATCAAATACGATGCCAACGTCCCAGATCTGGTCTTACATGTAAATTACAAGTCGATGCCAACATCCCAGATGTGGTCTTACACGATAACACATATCGGATCCTATGTCATGACATATGTACTCTAACTATTCTTAGGGTTCGTATAGGGCTTTTCAGACATCGAAACTTTGTCAATACTTTCTCGGATATTTCATAATCAAGGCATAAAGACATTCATCATTGTTCAATAGCATATAAGCATAAATAAACCATTTCAAATGCATTTATTTGTATATAGACTAACCTCGTATGAATTTGGATAGACGGAATCAGCTACTCGACGACTTTCGACTTTCCCCGATCTAATTCTGTTTTCTTTAGTTCTTAATCTAAATAGATTCAAAATTAACTCTTTTATTCACCAAATCATTCAAATCAATCCACAAACACACATTTAGGGAATTTTACAAATTAGCCCTCACAGTTTTACATTTTGACAATTTAGTCCCTAATCACAAAATACACAAAATTTGTATATACCCATGTTAGGTCGAATTCTCATAATGTTCATTTAAGCCCATATGTTTCATTTATTTCACATTTTACTCCCTTAAAATCTCTTTTTTACAAATTAGTCCAAATTACTCAAATTCATCAAAAATTCAAATACAAAATATGTTAACCCAAAACATATCTTTCATTTACCAAACACTAACTTCACAAAGCTTATAATTTCATCAATGACATATTTCAAAATCATCAACCAAATCGGAAATTGAAACATGGGCTTGATAGTATACAAAGCAACGATTACAAAAAAGTAGAAATTATCAAAAACCGATCAAAAACATACCTTAATCAAAGATTTGAAGTGCCAAACCCTAGCAACTCTTTTTCTTTTCTTTTATTTGATATAATCAACCATATGATGGATAATGAGCCAAATATTAATTTTTTTTATTTTAATTATCATATTAACTAAATAGCAATTTTACCCTTTGTTATAAAACCATTTAATCAATAAACATAAGGCCATTTATGTCCATCCATTAAGCTAATGGTTAAATAACAATATAAGGACCCCACATTTAATAAAACATAGCAAATTAGCACTTTAACAAATAGAAGGCCATTTTACATTTTACGCAATTAGGCTCTTGTATCAAATTAAGCACACAAACGATTAAATTTTCATACATAACTTTCACACATGTCAATTGAAATATTATAATCACAGAAAATAATATTTAAATATTATTTTGACTCGGATTTTCGGTTCTAAAACCACTATTCTGACTAGGGTCTAAACCGAACTGTTACAATTCTCCCCTCTTTAGGGATTTTCGTCCCTAAAAATCTTACCATTGAATATATTTGGTTATTGTTGTCTCATATCATCTTCAGGCTCCCACGTAGCCTCTTCTATACCGTGTCGATGCCACATCACTTTTACTAACAGAATTTTCTTATTTCGTAGTTCTTTAATCTCACTAGCAAGAATACAGATCGGTTCTTCATCATAGGTCATATCAGACTAAATCTCAATCCTAGATGGATGAATTACATGCGAAGGATCGGATCTATATCATCGAAGCATCGATACGTGAAACACATTATGAATCTTTTCAAATCCAGGTGGAAACAACAAACGATAAGCAACTGGCCGGATACACTCAATAACCTTATACAGCCCGATGAACCTTGGACTCAATTTGCCCTTTCTACCAAATCGGAGTGCTTTCTTCTACGGAGACACTTTCAAAAATACTTTATCATCGATCTCGAAATTGAATGTTTGTTCTTTTCAAATTTCCGTAAGAGTTCTGATGATCGGAAGTTGCTTTTAGACTATCTCGGATTATTTTTACTTTCTATTCGATCTCTTTTATCAAGTCAACCCCATGTATCTTATTCTCACTGAGTTCAGACCAATACAATGGTGTACGACATTTGCGACCATATAAGGCTTCGTACGGTGCCATTTTGATGGTCGATTGAAAACTGATATTATAAGCGAATTTAATCAAAGGTAAATACTGTTCCCACGTACCTTCAAATTCAAGAATGCAACATCTCAACATATCCTTTAGTATTTGAACTATCTGCTCAGATTGACCATCCGTCTGCGAGTGAAAAGCAATACTGAAGTGCAATTTCGTACCCAAAGCATCTTGCAATTTCTTTCAAAATCGCGATGTGAATCTCGGATCTCTATCTGAAACAATAGATAACGGCACACCATGCAATCTCACAATATCGAAAATATATAACTCAGCTAACTTATCAAGTGAATAATTGGATCGTACCGGAATAAATGAGATGATTTCATCAATCGGTCAACTACAACCCAGATAGCATCTTTCTTTCATGAAGATAGGGGCAAACCCGAAATAAAGTCCATTGTCACTCTATCCCATTTCCATTCTGGAATCATAATTGGTTGTAACAAACCAGAGGGCACTTGATGTTTAGCTTTAACATGCTGACAGATTAAGCATTTCGCAACAAATTCAGAGATATCACGCTTCATACCAAGCCATCAATAAAATTGTTTTAGACTATTATACATTTTCATACTACCCGCATGAACAGATAAACTACTGTTGTGAACTTTGTTCAAAATCATCTGAATCAATTCTAGATTTCTTGGAACACAAATCCGATCTCAAAATCTCTAACAATCATCTTTATCAACTTTGAATTCTAATTCAGAATCTAAATCACACTAAGCTCATTTTGCTAAAATCTCATTATTAGCCTTCTGAGCTTCAATAATCTGTTGCAAAAACAACGGTCTTGCTTTCAATTTGGCTAATAACGAACCATCACCAGACATAACCAAATGAGCATTCATCGCGCACAAAGCAAATAGTGATTTCTGACTCAAAGCATCAGCAACAACATTGGCCTTTCTCAGATGGTAATCAATAACAAGCTTGTAGTCTTTTAACAATTCTAACCATCTTCTCTGTCACAGATTCAAATCTTTTTGAGTCATCAGATATTTCAAACTCTTAAGATCAGAATATATGTGACATTTCTCACCAAACAGATAGTGCGCCAAATCTTTAAAGCAAATACGATCGTAGCTAACTCAAGGTCATGCGTCGGATAGTTCTTTTCATGTGACTTTAACTGTCTCGAAGCATAAGCAAAACGACTTTGCCTTCCTACATCAAAACACATCTTAGGTCGTTCAACGAAACATCACTATAAATCAGAAATTATTTACCAGATTCGGGTTGTACTAACACTGGAGCTTCAGTCAATAGGGCTTTCAACTGATCAAAGCTTTTCTGACACTTTTTGGACCATCCAAACTTCACATCTTTTTGAATCAATTTCATTAACGGAGTTGCAATCATAGAAAAGCCTTTTACAAACAGTATATAATAATCGGCAAGTCCCAAAAAACTACAGACTTCAGAGACATTCCTCGGAGGCTTCTAATCCAGAATAGCTGAAATCTTGTTTGGATCAACTCGGATACCTAATGCTGATACAATATGCCCCAAAAAACTGACTTCTCGTAACCAGAATTCACATTAGCTAAACTTCACATACAATTGCTTATCATGCAAAGTTTGTAGCACTATTCTCAGATGCTCGGCATGCTCAGATTCATCACGCGAATAAATCAATATGTCATCAATGAATACGACAACAAATCGATCTAAATACTGTTTGAAAATTCTGTTCATCAAATCCATAAAGATAGCAGGTGCATTTGTTCATCCGAAAGGCATAATGAAGAATTCATAGTGGTTGTACCTCGTTCTAAATGCAGTTTTTGGAATGTCTGAATCTTTTACTTGCAACTGATAATAACCGGATCTCAAATCTATCTTTGAAAACACGGCAGCTCCTTTCAATTGATCAAACAAATCATCAATTCGAGGCAGATGATACTTATTCTTGATAGTCACTTTGTCCAACTGACAATAATCAATGCACATTCTCATTGTACAATCTTTCTTTTTCACAAACAGAACTGGTGCACCCCAAGGTGAGAAACTCGGTCTAGCAAACCATCTATCAGTCAACTCTTGCAACTGAGACTTTAATTCTTTTAGTTCGGTCAGAGCCAGTCTATACGGAGCTATCGAAATCGGAGTAGTTCCAAGTACTAATTCAATGCCAAATTCAACTTCTCGTATCGGAGGTAATCCTGAAAGTTCTTTAGGAAACACATCAGGGAATTTACATACAACAGGCACTGATTCAACTTTCTTTACTAACACTTTCAAATCGATTACATAAGCAAAGTAGGATTTACAACCTTTTCTAAAAATACTCAAAGCTTTCAGTGATGATATCACATAGGCAATCCATTCAAATCACTAGATTCAATTCGAACTATTTCATCATTCTTGTATCTCAGATTAATAGTTTTTCATTTGCAATTCACAACAACATCATGCAAAGTTAACCAATCCATACCCATAATTATATCAAACTCATCAAAAGGTAATAACATCAGATCGGCCGAAAAACAAATGTCGCGAAACATTAACTGACATTTCTTGCAGACTTTATCAACCAAAACACATCTGCCTAGGGGGTTCGATACTCTAATCACAAATTCAATAGACTCTACAGGCAAAGTCTTACTGGATACTAAATTCATGCATATATACGAACATGTTTATCTAGGATCTATTAAAGCAATTACAGAAATGTCATAAAGTGTGAAAGTACCAGTTATAACATCTGGAGACTACGCTTCTTCATGAGCTCGGATGGTGTAAGCTTTGGCAAGTGTACGAGCCTCGGATCTAATAGCAGTGTCTTTTGTTCCCCACTGATTGCCACTCACATTACCCATATTTCTGGGAGGTCTACCACGAGATGCACCACTTGGCCTCGAATTTTGCACAATTTCTTGCTCAACAGATTCAGGGCAATCACGGATGAAATGATCTAATAATCCACATTTGAAACAAGCCTGATCGTACAGTCTAAAATTACCGAGATGTCTTTTACCATAGTGTTTGCAATTAGGGCGATCAGATCTAACATTTCCAACACTGGAAACAGATGTAGCTAGAGCTCTGAAACTCAAATGCAATATCGTACGATCTCTACTCGCATGTCCCACATTAGCCTTTGAACGGCTATAATCATCTCGGAAGTTTTTTGATGCAGATTTAAATAGCTTGTTCTATGATCTCTTTCACACTTCTCTAGCTTCTGAATTAGCTTTTCTTTTCTCTTTCCCAAGCTCTTCAGCTTTACATGCTCGTTCAACAAGCACTACAAATTCTTTGATCTCAAGAATCTCGTGTAACAAATGAATATCTTCATTCAGACCATCTTCAAATCTTTTGCACATTATTGCCTCAATATATACACATTCTCGACCATACTGACTTAGTCTTACAAATTCTCGATCGTATTCTGTAACAGACATACGACCTTATTTAAGCTCAAGAAACTCTTTGTGTTTCTGGTCGATAAATCTCTGACTGATATATTTCTTTCGGAACTCAACTTGGAAGAAATCCCAAGTGACTCGCTCTCTTCGAACTACCGATGTCAAAGTCTTCCACCAATGATACGCCATATCTCTCAGAAGTGAAACAACACATTTTATGCATTCATCCAAATTTAAAGACAATTCATCGAACACTCGTATCATGTTCTCTAACCAGAACTCAGCTCTTTCAACATCATCATTCGTAGTAGCATGAAATTCTTCAGCCCCATATTTTTTAATTTTATCAACTGGAGGCATATTTAATTGAGTCGGATTTGCTTATGGAATAACAGGGACTTGTTGAGTAACAGGTGGAATTGGGGTTGTTGTACAACCGAATTAGTTCTAATGTACTAACTAAACCAATCATTCATCATTTAATAGAAGGCTTGTCTAGCCTCTCCATCATGGCTACTCGTAGCCGGTCTAGAGTCAGATGGTGTTTTCCCTTGCGCGGGACCAGGCGCATTACTCTTGACATCATCAGCTACGGCTCATTCAGGATCCATTTGCTATATAAAAATAAATTTTCATTGTCAAGATTCATCACACTATCGTAATTCATAAACATGGCATGCATAGCTAGATTCACATACGTTACGTTAGTCCTAGAATCAACTAAATCGTAGCTCTGATACCAACTAAATGTAACACCCTTAACCCATATTCATCGCTGGACTACGGTTAAAAGCGTTACCGGACAAATCAAAACATTTTACAAACAATTCATAAACTTCATTCAAAAATCATAGTCATACATCACAATAATGTCCCTTATATAGGTTATCGAGGCCTTAAACATGCATTAGAAAAAGGGTCGGGACTAAATCGAGCTCATACAAAATTTTTCAAAACTTAAACATTTTTCAAAGTAGTACAGGCCACACGCCCATGTGAACAGGCCGTGTGCTTCACAAGGATTTAGAAACGCCTATGTGTCTAGGCAGTATCAAAACAGAGCATACATACTAACTTGTCCACATGACCACAAGACACGCCCGTGTGCCAGGCCGTGTGAAAATTAGGGAGGCTACTGACTTGGGTCACACGGCCAGTCACAGGCTAGTGTCTAGCCTGTGCTTGAAACTGACTTGGCCACACAGCTTAGCACACGCCCATGTGTGGGACCGTGTGGTTTGCTCAGGCTCATTTCCAAATGGCCCTCGAGCAACATGGTTGAGACACACGCCCGTGTCCCTGCCTTTGTGGGCAATAATAGGCTATTTACAAGGCCAATTTTCCACCTATTAAACCATAACATTTTAAACTAAATTCTCAACTATTTCTGTAACACCCCAAATCCGGCCCAGACGTTATGGCCGAATCTGACATGTTACATTGAAGTGTTTTAGCGAAAATCGTGTTTTCATTGAAAACCCTTCTTAAACAAAAGAAACCTTAATTAACTTAACAATAAACACACCTTTCAGTTTTGAAAGCCTTGTTTAAAACATTTGATTTAAGAAAACTTATCATTTAAAAATTAAGTTGCAAAACGTATAAAACATACTATAATTTAGGAACCCATGTTCAACTTCTCGTAATTACAATGGAAATAATAATAATAATTCAAGTATTAATAACATAATGAAAACCTTATTACAATCTGATCTGAGCACACTTAAAAAGAAATAAAAACTTAAATGCTTAAAAAAAAAGTTCGAATTATCTTGCTAGCCGGCCACCCAGAGTCCCTCCAAACATCAAACCTTCTACTGAGCATCACCTGAAAATAAAATAAAAGAGGGGGTGATTTTTCGCAAACTCAGTGTGTACAACCCTCAATGAAAAACAAGCATTCAAAGAGAAATCATCAAACATGCAATGCAATCCCATCCAAATTATCGATCCACTACACACTAGATCCGTCCCCCATCACACCATGTGGGGATATAAATATTGACCCACCCAGCCCACACACCAATCGTAGCCTGGTTGTGGAACTACCTTTATTTACATATTGGGCTTTAAAAGCCGTCCGTGGATCCACAATTGTCAGGCAACCATGCGATCCTCATATACTTCCTCCGTTCCATAGTTTTCAGCCCATATGAAACCAAAGCAAAACATCACATGTATGCATGTCACATCCATAAAACTTACATTCAACACCTAGGGGTATTTTGGTTATTTTTGCCCTTAGGGGCATTTCGGTAATTTTCCCTTAATTATGGTTTTCATTTACCTTGGCCCATGAACCAGTCCCGCGAGCTAAGATGAACGAATACTATGCACCAGGTAGGATTCAAGAGAAGAGGAGGTGGGTCATTAAGACCGCTTAAGTACCAAGCTCTCCCTAGATCCAATCCTAGACATGCATATATCCGTTGCCACACCTTAACCCTATGACTTGTCCACGATCTCAATTAATTAATTAAGTTTTATGTAGTGATCATATACTAGGCCTAATACCCCTACATACATGCTTATGGCCCACTAGGCCGAATCTTATTCAAATGGCCCATCTGGCCCAGTTCATATTCTTATGGCCCGGTAGGCCCAATTCTCATTCATATGGCCCATTAGGCCCAAATCATATTATATTCATGCTCACATACAAATTTTCTAACACATAGCATCATTTACCAATCTTTACTAATTATGGGGCCAACAGTCCATCAGGCCCATTTAGCCCGTTCCGGCCTATTTGGCCAATTCTCCATCCAAGTCCACAGAAGCGCCTGTGGGCCTCAGGCAACCTATCGGTTTCGTCTCCAAGAGTGTTCGCACACTCGTGTGACTACCGTAGCCCAACTTTTAGCTTTTCGGCATTTTAGCTCTTCGGCTTTTCGACATTTTGGCTTTTGCTGATTCATTGTGTGTATGCAGTTTATGTACACACCTGGTAAGCAAGCATGATGTGATATCCTTAGCCCAAACCTACAATCGATATCACTCAAAGATTAATCTTACATACTTATTGAATACTCTCCCAAAAGTCAGAATCTCACCTTAACCTTACCTTACGCGATAATTATAATAGCCTCTTCACTAACCACAATCAACTCCTAGATCTGCACCAATCATAACTATTAAAACCAGAATAATAGGTGACTCGTATCCAACACAAGTCCCCTTACCTTACTATGGCTATTCAGCCAACCTTAGCCAATGGATGAGGAGTACTTACCAAAACCGTAACACCTAAAGAGCAATTCGACAATGAGCTCAGATCCGAGATCAGATACTAATTCCCTACCACAGTTGATTAGAAAGAGTGAGGGACAATATTCGATACTTAGCAAAGAAACCGATTCGAAGAATAATACTTACACTAGATTTGACCGAAGTAGAAGGAGTAGTGATTGCACCAAGGGTACTCGGCCAAAGAGGTTTGGCCCTTTACAATTTTGTATGGCAAAAGAGGGTTATTCGGCTCCAAGGAAAAAGAAAGAAAAGTCAGCAATGAGTAGAGGAAGAATAGAATTTGGCACAAGGAAGAAGAAAAAGAAAAGAAAGCAGAGGGTTTTCGGCTTTTAGAGAAAAGAGTTTCTGGTAACAGAGTAAAGGAAATTCGAAATTAGCTTCATACCCTAGCATTCGGCACCTATTTATAAGCCTTATAGCTGAATTTTCCCATGCCCAATTCCCCATTCGGCTCCATCACTTCTCCCTTCTTATCTCCTCGTTTTTCTCCTTGATAACCCCTTAATCCTTTCCTTAATTTTCTCTCCTAGACACTTCCCTTGGAGTCCACTTTCACGCCACTTCCATCTTTCTAGAAGGCTAAAATTTAACTTTTAAAAACACTAAGCTAGGATTCAAACCTTGGACCTCCTTGCTAGCTATTAACGTTGTAATATCTTAATTTTGGGCCTAATCAGAATAGTGGTTTTGTGACCACAAAATCCGAGAAAGAAATAATTATTTTATGATTATTTTGAGGTCTATGATATGATTGCATGATTGTGTGAAAATTTTGTGAAGAAATTTTATGCATAAGGTGCTTAAATTGAAATTAGGGACTAAATCGAATAATTTGTAAAACTTGCATTCTAGAAGTTTCTAGTATGACATTGTTTTGAAATATTAATTAGGAGTCTTAAATAGAAATTTTACCAATTTCTAAGTCTATGGACAAAAATTGGACATGGATGGAATTTTTGGAAAGTTTAGTAGTAAGGGCATTTTGGTCATTTAGGGGTAAAATGAATTAAAATACAAAATTAAAAGCCAATTTTGCTAATCTTCAACCCCATGGCCGAATATAGCAAGGAGAAACCATGGCTAGGGTTTTTCAAGCTTCCAAGCTCGATTGTAAGTCTGTTCTAGCCTCGTTTTTAATGATTTTTACGTTTTTGGAGTCCTAGTAGCTCGATTAAGCTTATGCTAGCAATAATTCAACCTAGGGTTCATATTTGGAAAAATACCCATAGGTGAAATTTGTGTATTTTGGTGTTTTATGATAGAATATGAGGTTTTAAATTATGTTAGACAACTTGTGCTACTCGGTTTTAAGCGAAAACTAGCAAAAGGGCTTAATCGGTAAAAATACCTAATAGTCATAAGTACATGTTAGAGTGAGAATTTGATGTTGCCATAGAAGGGAAAAATGATCAGCATGTCATAAAACATAAGAAAATAGGCTGAAGTTTAATTTACGAGCTTTGGGGAAAAAGTGTAAATATGCAAAAGTTTAGGAGCAAAACTGTAATTTTGCCAAAATATGATTTTGGGTCAATTTGAATAATGTGAGTCCTAATTATACTATATTTTAAATGATAGAGCAAGGAAGACCAAAATTCGGGCTAAAATGGGGAAAATACCAAGTTGTGGACGAAATGGTAAAAGTAGCCATTTTTGCATACGAGGTAAGTTCATGTGTAAATGTAGTAACATAATTGTCATTTTAAGCAATTTAATGTTGTTTATATGATATGATGCTGATTATTATCATGAAATATTATGCTTTGTGGTTATTGTTGAATAATATGTAATTATGTGAATTACTTGGTGAGTATGAACTATCACCGAAGTATCAATTTCGATATTCCGTGGAAGATGGAAAAGATGTGTGATCGAGGAAAACACCCGTTTGAACCTTAGGAATAGATTAGGATATAAGTGACATGTCACTAGGATGTTTGGGCATCCGAACTCGTTGAGTTGAGTCCGAGTTCACTTATGGATGCAAATGTCCGAACTCGTTGAGTTGAGTCCGAGTTCGAGAGATGTAACTAGGCATCCGTGCTCGTTGAGTTGAGTCCGAGTTCACTCATGGATGCGAACGCCCAAGCTCGTTGAGTTGAGTCCGAGTTTGCTTATGGGCCGGTTACATAGTAGCTTGGCTACATATGTGGCACTTATGTGCAAACTTTCCATGTATCCGAATTATATTCCGATGTGTTCAACGGGTAAAATTCTACTCAAGCGGAGGAATACTCGAGATGAAAGGGACGTATTGTGTTGACAAGCCAGCTCGGAAATTGGGAACGATCGGAGGCATGCTCACACTATCCGTATACCATCTTGGCATAATGGCTTGTATATTTTGAGTATGGCATGTATAGCATTATAATCATTTTGTGTATATGGTCTTATGATATGGTTATTGAGTGGTATGGAAATGCTTGGTAATGATTAGCCATTGGAATGGCTAATCATGATCATATTTGGTGTTATGTATGCTAAATTGCTAGCTAATCCATGGAAACCATGAAATAGGTAAAATTTACCATAAAATAGATTCAGACAGAAGCAGTGACGTGAGTTTGAAAAATCACTAAAAATAGTAGAGATACAATTAGATGATGAATAATATATGGAATTGAAGAATTATGAGTCTATTTTCGTATGAATGGAAGAAAACAGGTATATGAGTTATATTTTATGAGATGTTTAAATTTTTGTGAAACAGGGCCAGAGCAATTTCTGGATCCCCTGTTCTGACTTTGGAAATTCACTATAAATTGTTCAAAGATAATTAGAAGTCATAACTTATATGTACAGATTCCTTATTGAGTCTAGTTTTATTAGAAGCAAACAGTATAGTCATTTAAACTCTGTACAGGGAGATATTTGATTCGTAATACACAGAGGTCAGAGCAGTCAAACTCTGAAACAGGGGATACTTTAACTAATAAACTGTACTAATTTGCTCGACCAAAAATTCTATAAAAAAATTTGTAAATCGATATATGAGTCTAGTTTCAGGGAAAATTTATGGAATTGGATTTCGAGTTTCGTAACTCGAGATATGAATTTTTAAGCGACTATGACGCAGATTGTTAGCTTGACTGAAAATTTTAAAAATAAATTGTTTGAGCTGTTTAAGTAATGAATTAAGTCTATTAACACCTCGTGTTCGACTCCGGCGACGGTCTCAGGTACAGGGCGTTACAAACGCCACCTCCCTACACTCTAAGTGGCATCACTTAGCCACTCTTCTATAAGGCTTTTTGATACTATTTTCCCCTAACTTTATTTAAAAGCCCAACTACTTGCCAACCCTGATTCTTTTAATAATTAAATTATAATTTCTTGTACCCCTTAATTTGAACTCAAACCTTGACCAAGACCTACCTTTGCGTAATTAACATTTAACTGGAATTATTAAGCACAGAAAGAAAAAAATTCAAAATTTTTGGATTTTTGGATTTAAAGATTTTTGGGGCGTTACAACTCTACCCCCGAAAAGAAATTTCGTCCTCGAAATTTTACCTGATTCAAACAGTTGAGGATATTGACGTCGCATCGCTTCCTCCGGTTCTTAAGTAGCCTCCTCCACTTTGTGATTCTGCCAGAGCACTTTCACTAATGGAATTGACTTCCTTCTCAGCTCTTTGACATCTCGACCAATTAATTGAGCCACCTCGAAAGTTAGGTCTGGCCTGACCTTGATTTCTTCAACCGCCACGACATGTGAAGGATCTGAGCGATACCGCCTCAGCATGGAAACATGAAACACATTGTGGATCTAGCTTAGTTTAGGAGGTAACTCCAGCTGGTAAGCGACTAGCCCAATCTACCTTACAACCCGATATGGCCCAATGAACCTTGGGCTTAGGTTCCCCTTTCGTCCAAACCTTAATACCTTCTTCCAAGGAGAGACCTTAAGGAAAACTAAGTCCTCCACTGCAAACTCTATTTCTCGATGCTTAAGGTCAGCATACGACTTCTGCCTATCTGAGGCCTCCTTTAAACGATCCCGAATCAATTTCACCTTATCCTCAGTATCTGCTACTAACTCAGGTCCCAAAACTCTTCGTTCGGCCAACTCCATCCAACAAGTTGGAGTTCGACACCTTCGCATATACAGTGCTTCATATGGAGCCATCCCAATGCTTGCTTGGTAGCTATTATTGTACGCGAATTCAACTAACGGTAAATAGTCCTCTCAACTTCCTCAGAACTCAATCACACATTCCCTCAACATATCTTCCAATACTTGAATCACCCTTTCTGACTGTCCATTAGTTTGAGGGTGGAAAGCTGTACTAAAGTTCAACCTAGTACCTAACACCTCATGTAGCTTCTTCCAAAATCGCGAAGTGAAACATGGGTCCCTATCGGATATTATAGACACTGGCACTCCATGCAACCTTACAATCTCTGCCGCATACAATGTAGCCAGCTTTTGCAATGAGTAGTCGGTGCGAACCGGTACAAAAAGGGCAGACTTGGTTAACCAATCCACTGTAACCCATATCGAATCTTTCTTAGTAGGCATCAAGGGTAGCCCACTAACAAAGCCCATAATGATCCTCTCCCACTTTCAGAGTGGAATCTTCACTGGCTAAAGCAATCCCGAAGACAGCTGATGTTCCGCCTTCACCTTTTGACAAACCAAACACTTACTTACAAACTCCATAACCTCACGCTTAAGTCCAGACCACCAGTAAAGCTCACACAGATTCCGATACATCTTGTTTTTGCCAGGATGCATAGCATAGAGACCGCTATGTGCTTCCCGCAGAATGGACCGCCTTAGATCATTGTCCTTGGGTATACACATTCTCCCACAGAAACACAATACTCCTTCACCATTTATCCCAAAGTCTGATATCTCCCCACTCTCCACTTGTCCAAAAAGAGCACCTAAAGTCTCATCCATTAGCTGCTTACCCCTTATTTGTTCGACCTACACCGGCTTTACTTGAAGCTCTGCTAACAAGCTACCATCATCCAACAAGCTTAAACGAGTAAGCATAGCTCTCAAGTCTGACTTAACCCTACGACTCAATGTGTTGGCTACCATATTCACTTTGCCAAGGTGGTATTCTATCGTGCAATCATAATCCTTCAATAATTCCACCCACCTACGTTGCCTAAGGTTTAGCTTCTTTTGGGTAAAGAGGTACTTGAAACTCTTGTGGTCCGAATAAATTACGTACTTCTCCCCGTATAAGTAATGCCTCAATATCTTAAGCACGAACACCACTACAGCTAGCTCAAAATCATGGGTTAGGTAATTCGCCTCCTGAGTCTTAAGTTGCCGTGACGCGTACGGAACCACCTTTCCTTCTTGCATCAATATGCATCCTAAGCCCACATGCGACGCGTCACTATAAACCGTAAACTCCTTTTCAAGCACTGGATGAATCAACACGGGGGCCTTCGTTAGAACTTTCTTGAGTTTTCCAAAACTCTCTTGTTGCTTGTCGGTCCAAACAAACAGTACCCCTTTCCTCAACAACTTAGTTAGGGGTGCAGTAATTACTGAAAAACCCTCAACAAACAGCCTATAATATCCTACCAATCCCAGAAAACATCAAATTTTCGATACCGACTTAGGTGTTTTCCAGTCTAACACCGCTTTAATTTTCTGAGGATCCATCTTAATCCCCTCGGCTGACACCACATGTCCTAGAAAAGTAACCTCCCTTAGCAAAAATTCACACTTACTGAATTTGGCATACAACTGCTTCTCCCTCAAAGTCTGCAACACAATCCTTAAGTATGCATCATGCTCCTCCTCATCTTTTGAGTACACTAGAATGTCATCTATAAAGAATACCATAAACCAATCTAAGTAGGGTTGGAAAACCCGATCCATGTGATCCATGAAAGCGGCAGGTACATTCGTCAGGCCAAATGGCATCACCAAAAACTCGTAGTGTTCATAACGAGTTCGAAAAGTCGTCTTATAGACATCCGCCTCCTTCACCCTTAATTGGTGATAACCCGAACGCAAATCAATCTTTGAGAAAATTGAAGCTCCCCTAAACTGATCAAAAGGATCATCGATTCTCGGTAGAAGATACTTGTTTTTAACAGTTAACTTGTTTAACTATCGATAGTCTATGCATATTCGCAAGGTTCCATCTTTCTTCTTCACAAATAACACCGGTGCTCCCTATAGAGACATACTTGTTTGGATGAATCCTCAATCTAACAATTCCTGAATCTGTGCCTTAAGTTCTACCAACTCCTTTGGTGCCATCCGATAAGGAGCGATGGACACCGGAGCCGTACCAAGTAACAACTCGATTCCAAATTCTACTTCTCTACTAGGTGGCAACCCAGACAGCTCCTCGGGAAAGACATCAGGAAATTCCTTAACCATTCTCAACTCCTTAACAATATGGCTCTTAACATCCATATCACTAATATAATACAAAAAGGCTTCACATCCCTTTCCTACTAACTTTCAGGCCTTCAACGCCGAAATCACATTCGACAGGTAGTTCTGGCGTTCACCAATTACCACCACCTCCTTATCCTCCACTGTTCTTAACACCATTCGCTTTGCAACATAATCTAAGGTGGCTCGGTGCTTCACCAGCCAATCCATACCTAAGATTAAGTCGAACTCGCTAAACGATAGCTCCATTAAGTCTGCTAAAAAAGTAACCCCTTGGACTACTAAGGATACCTCCCTAAACAACTTATTAACTCCTACGGACTACCCTAACGGGCTTATCACAGTCATCTCATTTGTAGTAATTTCAAACAAATCACCCAAAGACTCAGTCTTATTGCATGCAACATATGATTGCGTCGATCCAATATCAATTGAGGATGTGTAAGGTAACTCATATATGAAGAACATACACATTATCACATCTGGGGCATCCCCGTCTTCTCGGCGATGAGCAGCATAAACCAAAGCTAGTTGTCTCGCCTCAGCATGGCCTACATTTTCGCCTGGTGCTCCACGTCCTCTTCCATTACTGTTATCGCCCTTGGCCTGTCCATGACCCCTTGGCGGCAGCTGTCCACCCCTTGGTGGCTGAGCACCACCTTGACCCACTACTGGCTCTCGACCTAGCGTTTAAGGGTAATTCATGATCCTATGCTCCATAGACCCACAGGCAAAACAAGCTCCCATCCTCTTCTAACACTCACCTTTATGGCTTCTCCCACAATCAGCACAAGGCGGCACCCCTGGATTAGCAGCAGGGGGCCCTGCTCTAACTAGCCCGTTAACTCTGGCCCTAGCCCTAGCCCTAGGCCTCTGTCCAACACCAGGGGTCTCAGCCTCCCTCTTATTCTTACCCCTTTCTTTCCTCCGATTTAAGCACTCAGTATGCTTTACCTCCTCCATTATATTTGCCTTCTCCACCAACTCTGAGAAAACTCGCTCCCTTTGTGAAACTATCAGTATCCTAAGACTATCTCTATGTCCATCCTCAAACCTAACGTAACGCTCATAAGCCGTTTCCACCATTACTCTTGCATTCCTACTAAGGTGTAGAAACTCCCCCTCATACTCCACCACCGATTTGTTTCCTTGGGTCAGGTTCAGGAACTCCTTCCTTCTACCATCTACATAGCTTGCACCCACATACTTCCTTTGAAAGGCAGGTTTGAAGAACTCCTAAGTGACTAGCTCCGGTTAGGTGCCCTCTTTCACTATCAACCACCACTGGTAGGCTTCTTCCCTTAATAGTGACACAGCTCTTTTCAGCTTTTGTTCCGGTGAGCAGTCCAAATTCTCCATTATTCTTTCAGTGGCCTCCAACCAATATTCAGCCACGTTAAAGCCACACCAGCCACCCCCTTAAAGATCTCAGCCCCGTTTGATCGAAGTCGCTTTAGAATGGACTCCCAATTTTTGCTGCCATTATTGGGCCCAATGACCATTTCCAAAATTCTCAGCATTGCGTGCGACAATGCATCTTCTCTCGCGGCCCGATCATACTATCCATTCCCAGCCACAGGTGAGGCCGGAGCCTCTTCTACTCCAACATCAGGCATATGGCCTGATGCCAACAATTCAGCCCTAACACCTCCACGGCCTCGGCCACGGCCTCTCGCACCTCTTCTAGCGCTCATCGTCGTTTCGCGTATTATTTGGATTAGAAATTTTATGAAGTTTTAGTTAGTTTAATAATTAACCCAATGTTTTATGAAAGTAATTAAAGAGAAGACTGTTTTTGGAATTCCTCTAAAGTTTCAAGTTCCTGCAGGTTTTGGTTCTATTCTAACAAAATCATCTAAAGTAGCCCTCTAACTATCTACTGTATAACAATTTAAATAAACTTTAGAATAAGAATACTTACTAGGTTCGACGTCGGAGACTCGGTGTGCCGCTCAACAAGGCTTCCTTTTTTCCAAAACATTGTAATTTTTTTTAAAACACAAAAAGAAACCAAGTAATAAGGCCCAAGTCACAGCCCGAGTTTCATAACCTGAGCTCTGATACCACTAAATGTAACATCCCAAACCCTGCCCAAACATTATGGCCGAATCTGACGTGTTACATTGAAGTGTTTTAGCGAAAACCCTTTTTTTATTGAAAACCCTTTTTAAACAAAAGAAACCTTAATTAACTTAACAATAAACACACCTTTCAGTTTCGAAAGCCTTGTTTAAAACATTTGATTTAAGAAAACTTATCATTTAAAAATTAAGTTGCAAAACGTAGAAAACATACTATAATCTAGGAACCCATGTTCAACTTCTCGTAATTACAATGGAAATAATAATAATAATTCAAGTATTAATAACATAATGAAAACCTTATTACAATCTGATCTGAACACACTTAAAAAGAAATAAAAACTTAAATGCTTAAAAAAAAACCAAGTCTGAATTATCTTGCTAGCCGGCCACCCAGAGTCCCTCCAAACATCGAACCTTCTACTGAGCATCACCTGAAAATAAAATAAAAGAGGGGGTGAGTTTTCACAAACTCAGTGTGTACAACCCTTGATGAAAAGCAGGCATTCAAAGAGAAATCATCAAACATGCAATGCAATCCCATCCAAATTATCGATTTGCTACACACCAGCTCCGTCCCCTGTCACACCATGTGGGGGGATATAAATATCGACCCACCCAGCCCACACACCAATGGTAGCCCGGTTCTGGAACTACCTTCATTTACATATTGGGCTTTAAAAGCTGTCCGTGAATCCACGATTGTCAGGCAACCATGCGATCCTCATATACTTCCTCCATTCCATAGTTCCCACCCCATATGCAACCTAAGCAGAACATCATATGTATGCATGTCACATCCATAAAACTTACATTCAACACCTAGGGGTATTTTGGTCATTTTCACCCTTAGCGGCATTTCGATAATTTTCCCTTAATTATGGTTTTCACTTACCTTGGCCCATGAACTAGTCTCGCGAGCTAAGATGAACGAATACTATGCACCAGGTAGGATTCAAGAGAAGAGGAGGTGGGTCATTAAGACCGCTTAAGTACCAAGCTCTCCCTAGATCCAATCCTAGACATGCATATACCTGTTGCCACACCTTAGCCCTATGACTTGTCCACGATCTCAATTAATTAATTAAGTTTTATGTAGTGATCATATACTAGGCCCAATACCCCTACATACATGCATATGGCCCACTAGGCCCAATCTTATTCAAATGGCCCATCTGGCCCAGTTCATATTCTTATGGCCCGCTAGGCCCAATTCTCATTCGTATGGCCCATTAGGCCTAAATCGTATTATATTCATGCTCACATACAAATTTTCTAACACAAAGCATCATCTATCAATCATTGCCAATTATAGGCCTATCAGGCCCATTTAGCCCATTCAGGCCCATTTGGCCAATTCTCTACCCAAGTCCACAGAATCGCCCGTGGGCCTCAGGCAACCTATTGGTTTCCTCTCCAAGAGTGTTTGCGCACTCGTGTGACTACCGTAGCCCAACTTTCAGCTATTCAGCATTTCAGCTTTTCGGCTTTTGCCGATTCATTGTGTGTGTGCAGTGTATGTACACACCTGGTAAGCAAGCATGATGCGATCTCCTTAGCCCAAACCTACAATTGATATCACTCAAAGATTAATCTTACATACTTATTGAATACTTTCCCAAAAGCCGAAATCTCACATTAACCTTACCTTGCGCGATAAGTATAACAGCCCCTTCACTAACCACGATCAACTCCTAGATCTGCACCAATCGTAACTATTAAAACCAGAATAATAGGTGACTTATATCCAACACAAGCCCTCTTACCTTACTATGGTTATTCGGCCAACCTTAGCCAATGGATGAGGAATACTTACCAAAACCGCAACACCTAAGGAGCAATTCGGCAATGAGCTGAGATCTGAGATCCGATACTAATTCCCTACCACAGTTGATTAGAAAGAGTGAGGGACAATATTCAATACTTAGCAAAGAAACCGATTGGAAGAACAATACTTACACTAGATTTGACCGAAGTAGAAGGAGTAGTGATTACACCAAGGGTATTTGGCCAAAGAGGTTCGGCCCCTTACAATTTTGTATGGCAAAAGAGGGTTATTCGGCTCCAAGGAAAAAGAAAGAAAAGTTAGCAATGAGGTAGAGGAAGAATAGAATTTGGCACAAGAAAGAAGAAAAAGAAAAAAAGCAGAGGGTTTTCGGCTTTTAGAGAAAAGCGTTTCTGGTAACAAGGTGAAGAAAATTTGACATTAGCTTCATACCCTAGCATTCGACACCTATTTATAAGCCTTATAGCCACTTTTTCCCATGCCCAATTCCCCATTCGACTCCATCACTTCTCCCTTCTCATCTCCTCGTTTTTCTCCCCGATAACCCCTTGATCCTTTCCTTAATTTTCTCTCCTGAACAATTCCCTTGGAGTTCACTTTCACGCCATTTCCATCCTTCTAGAAGGCCAAAATTAAACTTCTAAGAACACTAAGCTAGGATTTGAACCTTGGACCTCCTTGCTAGCTATTAACACCACCTCCCTACACTCTAAGTGGTGTCACTTGGCCACTCTTCTACAAGGCTTTTTGATACTATTTTCCCCTAACTTTATTTAAAAGCCCAACTACTTACCAACCCCGATTCTTTTAATAATTAAATTATCATTTCTTCTACCCTTTAATTCGAACTCAAACCTTGACCAAGACGACCTTTGCTTAATTAACACTTAACCGGAATTATTAAGCACAAAAAGAAAAAAATTCAAAATTTTTGGATTTTTGGATTTTTGGATTTTTGGGGCGTTACAATTTCACAACCAAATCATACACCATTCATGCCATTACATAATCAACAAATTCCATTCTCAATTCGCCAACCAAATCATATCAAATCTAAACCAAAACCATACCAAAGCATATGTTTCAATACTTCAAATTTAGATCATTCAATCTCATGACCAAAACTTACCAAATTGACAATTTCACTAGACCATTGAAGCATATAGAAACATGCCATTTATGAACACAAGCATATACCAAATTCATTCATAATCTCATCCCTAACCAAGCCATATCACATGGCTAGATATACACATCACAAAACATAACCAAAATCCTCTAGCCTATTCATGTCATAATACAATATATATATTTTCAAATGGTACCAAAACAAGGTTCGATAGTGTGGTGACGATCCTCGAGGATCTCTAAGCTCTCACTAACTTTGATATCTATAAAATAGTTGCAAAACACACAGAGTAAGCTTTCAAAAGCTTAGTAAGCCATATATAAATAAATTATCAATTAAAACATATAAGCATCATATAATTACATATACTCCTTAGTCAAGTACTATCATAAACCACATAATTCATATACATTTCTCATATACTCAATTTTTTTGCATATATGGCATTCTTTCTCATACTTATATCATATATCTTCATTTGCTCATGTACTTACCTTTTATTCTCAAACATTGAACTACCTTTCAAACGTACCTGAATCGAATACACGTTTCATATATTCATTATTTTCTCAGAATACTCGTTGAATCATTCGAAATCATAAGGATATGCGGATAACTTGAAAATCTTGTACAATGCCAATGTCCCAGACGTGGTCTTACATGTAATCAATTATCGATGCCACTGTCCCAGACAGGGTCTTACACGAAACCAAATACGATGCCAACGTCCCAGACGTGGTCTTACGTGTAAATCACAAGTCGATGCCAATGTCCCAGGCATGGTCTTACACGATAACACATATCGGATCCTATTCATGACATATGTATCCTAACTATTCTTAGGGTTTGTACGGGGCTTTTCGGACGTCGGAACTTTGTTGATACTTTCTCGGATATCTCATAATCAAGACATAAAGCCATTCATCATTTTTCGATAGCATATAAGCATAAATAAATAATTTCAAATACATTTATTTGTATATAGACTTACCTCGTACGGATTTGGATAGACGGAATAGGCTACTCAACGACTTTCGACTTTCCTCGATCTAATTCAGTTTTCTTTAATTCTTGATATAAATAAATTAAAATTTAACTCTTTTATTCACCAAATCATTCAAATCAATCCACAAACACATATTTAGGGCATTTTATAAATTAGCCCTCACATTTTCACATTTTGACAATTTAGTCTCTAATCACAAAAATCACAAAATACATAAAATTTACATATACTCATGTTAGGCTGAATTCTCATAGTGTTCATATAAGACCATATGATTCATTTATTTCACATTTTAGTCCCTCAAAATCTCTTTTTTTACAAATTATTCCAAATTACTCAAATTCATCAAAAATTCAAATACAAAATATGTTAAACCAAAACATATCTTTCATTTACCAACTGCTAACTTCACAAAGTTTATAATTTCATCAATGGAATATGTCAAAATCGTCAACAAAATCAGAAATTGAGACATGGGCTTGATAGTATACAAAGCAACAATTACAAAAACGTCGAAATTATCAAAAACTGATCAAAAACATATCTTAACTAAAGATTAGAAGTGTCGAACCCTAAAAAACTCTTTTACTTTTCTTTCCTTTGATATAATTTACCATATGATGGATAATCAACCAAATTTTAAGCTTTTGTTTTATTTTAATTATCATATTAACTAAATACCAAATTTACCCTTTGTTATAAAACCATTTAATCAATAAGCATAAGGCCATTTATGTCAATCCATTAAGCTAATGGTTAAATAATAATATAAGGGCCCCACATTTAATAAAACATAGCAAATTAGCACTTTAACAAATAGAAGGCCATTTTTACATTTTACGCGATTAGGCCCTTTTATCAAATTAAGCTCACAAATGATTAAATTTTCATACGAAACTTTCACACATGTCAATTAACATATTATAATCATATAAAATAATATTTAAATATTTTTTGACTCAAATTTTTGGTTTTGAAACCACTATTTTGACTAGGGTCTAAACTGGACTGTTACATGTAATCTATAGTGATGCATTGTTGAATGGTCTGGGATATGTTTTGATGCAGGAAGGCAAAGCCATAGCTTATGCCTCGAGACAATTGAAGCCGCATGAAAATAATTATCTGACTCATGATTTATAGTTAGCAGCCATTGTGTTTGCGTTGAAGATTTGGCGTAATTATCTGTTTGGTGAGAAATGCCATGTTTATTCAGATCATAAGAGTTTGAAATATCTGATGACTCAGAAAGATTTGAATTTGCGACAGCGGGGATGGCTAGAATTGTTAAAAGATTACAAGTTAATAATTAACTATCACCATGGAAAAGTGAATATTGTTGCTGATGCTTTAAGCCGGAAATCCTTGTTTGCATACATCCAATGAATACTCAGTTGGCTGTGTCTGATGATGGCTCTGGTGTACCAGAGTTAAAAGCAAGACCATTGTTACGAAGCTCAATTGATAATGAAATGTTAGCAAAATGAGCTTAGTGTGATTCGAACTTTGATTCAAAGTTTCAAGTTGATTCCGATGATTATTTAAGATTCAGAGGTCGAATATGTCTTCTGAGAAATTTAGAGTTGATTCAGATGATTTTGAATGAAGCACATAGTAATCATTTATCTGTTCATCCGGGAAGTACGAATATGTGTAATGATTTGAGACAACTCTATTGGTGGCATGGTATGAAATGTGACATTTCAGAGTTCGTTTCTAAATGTTTGATTTGTCAGCAAGTTAAAGCTGCATCAAGTGTCATCAGGTTTATTGCAGCTGATTATGAGTCTTGAGTGGAAATGGGATAGAGTAACTATTGATTTTGTTTCGGGTTTGCCCCTATCTCCGAGTAAGAAAGATGCAATTTGGGTTGTTGTTGACCAGTTGACAAAATTAGCTCATTTCATTCCTGTATGAACAAATTATTCACTTGATAAGCTTGCTGAATTATACATCTCTGAGATTGTTAGATTACATGGAGTACTTGTTTCCATTGTATTGGAAGAGATTTGAGATTCACATCGAGGTTTTGGAAGAAACTATAAGATGCATTGGGTACAAAGCTACATTTCAGTACTGCATTTCACCCGCAGACGGATGGTCAATCCAAGTGAGTTAATCAGATACTTGAGGATATGTTGAGATGATGCATTCTTGAATTTGAATGTACATGGGAAAAGTATTTGCTGTTGATTGAATTTGTTATAACAATAGTTTTCAATCAAGCATTAAAATGGCATCGTACGAAGCTTTATACGGTCGAAAATGTCAAACATTGTACTGGACAGAGCTTACTGAGACTAAGATTCATGGGGTTGATCTGATCAGAGAAATAGAAGAAAAACTGAAAGTAATACGTACTGGTTTGAAAATAGCTTCGGATCGTCAGAAATCGTACACAGACTTAAAACGGAACGATATTGAGTTTCAGATTAGAGACCGAGTGTTTTTAAAAGTATCTCTGTGGAAGAAAATACTTCAGTTCTATGTAAAGGCAAGTTAAGTCCGAGATTCATCAGGCCGTATAAGATTATTGAAAGTATTAGACCTGTTGCTTATAGATTATTGTTGCCATCTGAGTTAGAAAGGATTCATAACGTATTTCATGTATCGATGCTATGAAGATATAGATCAGATCCTTCACATGTCATTTCCCCGACTAAGGTTGAAATTCAGCTTGATATGTCTTATGATGAAGAATCGATAAGATTTTAGCTCGAGAGATCAAAGAGCTGAGAAATAAAATAATAGTGTTAGTGAAAGTATTGTGGCATCGACACGGGGTTGAAGAATCTATGTGGGAACCCGAGGATGTTATGAGAAAGCAAAACCTCAACCTATTCACTAGTAAGATTTTCGGGGACGAAAATCCCTAAGCGAGGAGAGTTGTAACAGCCCGATTTTAGCTAAATCAAAATAGTGGTTTTGAGACCACAAATTTGATGTCATAAAATTATTTTAATATTATTTTTTGTGTTTACAATATGTGTTTATATATGTGTGAAAGTTTCTTGTGAAAATTTTATCGTTTTAGTGGTTAATTTGAGAAAAGGACTAAATCGTATAATATGTAAAAGTTGCATTCTATTTGATAAAGGTGTCTATTTGATATGGCTTATTAAATGTGAGGTCCTTATGTTGTAAATAAATGATTAGTAGTGGGAATGGACATAAATGGGCATGTATTAAATGATTTTATAAAGGTTTCATTAAGGGTAAAATGGTAAAGTATGAATTAAGTCATATTAAATGAAATAAAAATAATTTTAATGTTAAATGGTCATCTTCCTCAATTGAAAATAGAGGAAAGAAGAAGCCATATCCATGTTTTAGGGTTCAGCACTTTGTGTTTGTGATTGACGTATGATTCGACTCGTTTTTAATGATTTTTACATTTTTGTGATCGTTTCTTTGAGTACTAGCTAGCCCATGCCTAAATTTTTGAATGTGTTGATGATTTTGAAAGTTGCCATTGATGAATGCTTGAGTTTTGAATGTTTGATGATGAATAATGAAAGCTTGGTGCTTGATATACATGTTTTGTTGCATAAAAGGACTAATTTGTGAAAAGTGTAAAATGTGTGGTTTAAAGTGTGAAATAAATGAAAATATGGGCTCTAGGGACTTAAGAAATATTCAACCATGCATGGGTTTGTTGAAATTATGTGTATTTTGTATTTCATGAAATAGGGACTAAAATGTTAAAAATGTGAAAATTTAGGGGCTAAAGTGCAAAAATGCCCAAATGTATATTTTTGGATGAAATTGAATGAGTTGGTGATTAAATGGGTTAATTTTGAATACATATAGATCAAGAAAAAAAGAACTCAGATTTAGATCGAGGAAAATTGAAGGTTATAGAGTAATTGATCCGATCTGATTCGTCCATTCCGGGTACGAGGTAAGTTCGTACATGACAAATGAAGTTACAATTATGTTTTTAATGCTTTAATAATGCATAAATTGTATATTTACGGCTGCGACTGTGTACGATGACAAGTCTACGATGTTTGGCACTTAGTGTGCGTTTCAAGATAGCTTCGTCTATATCCAACACTTAGCGTGCGAATTGAAATAGCTTTGGTTTTATGTGGCACTAAGTGTGCAATATTGAGATAGCTTGAGTTCAATGTGATGCCACTAAGTATGCGATATCGTTATAGCTTCTACTAAACATTTATGCACTAAGTGTGCGAGTTCTTAAAGCATTGAAAGATTTTTGAACGATTTAACTTATTGAACAAAGAGGTGAGGATGAAATAAATAAATACGGGAAAGTACAGGTACGTACAATACCTATGTGGTAGTTGATACTATGTGTATGAAGCTTGATGAAATGGTATATACATAATAAATGGTTATAGATTAGAATTGAATGAAGAGATGAGAACTATTAAGTGTTTATTAGTTGATAATTTAGATAATATGAACTGTTGAGTATTTTTGGTACGAACTTCTAAGCTATGAAGCTTACTGTGTGCTATTTGTCTGTGTTTTATAGATTATTGAAGCTAGTACGGGCTCAGGGACCGTCGGGAATACGTCATCACACTATCGATTATCTCATTGTTATTTTTGGTAACCTTGTATATATGGTATATGGCATGTATAGGCTAGTGATATTTTGGTATATTTTTAGTCATGATATTAGCAATGAGATTTGGCTTCTAAATTTGGTATGTATAGCCATTAAAGTTGGCTTGAATTAAGTGTTTGGTAAGTTATATGATGTATATAATACTTATGTGATGGATTAGTTATGGGATATGGAAATGGTAAGTTTTATGGCATATAATAGGTGTTAAGATGATGATAAAATGCATTTAGAAGTTATGCAATCTAGATGATTTTAGTATATTGAAATGACATGTTTTGGTTATGGAATTGAGTAATTGAGATGGTTATGTATAAATGACATGATATGTGCACATATTGGCAGGTTTTTGGTTGTTTATAAATGTCTTGAAATGGTACTATTTAGGTTGATTGATATGCATGAGAAAAGGTTGGCAAAATTGGCTTTTCAAATGGCCTATTTTTGTCCATACAGGCAGAGACATGGGCGTGTGTCTCAGCCGTGTGCGACACACGATCATGTTACACGGCCGTGTGACCCCTGGGTTAGTCCTACAATTTAAAGCCAGTATCTAGCATGGCCTAGACACACGGGCATGTCTAGTGGCCGTGTGAGCACACAGCCTTGGCACATGGGAGTGTGTGGCCATTTTAAAGGGTACACAGGCTAGACACACGGGCGTGTGGTTAGTCGTGTGACCCAAATCAGTTTCAACCACGACCAAGGCAAATGGGCGTGTCTCCGGCCATGTGGTACAAGTCAGTATGTATGCCCTGTTTTCACACGGCCTATGCCATGGGCGTGCCTGGTGGCTTTGTGAGGCACACGGCTAGTTCACACCGGCGTGTGACCTATGATTTCATGAAATTTTTCTAAGTATTCGAAAATTTTTATATGTGATCGGTTTAGTCCCGAACCACTCTTAAGCATGTTTTAGAGGTCTTGTAGGGCCTCGTAAGGGACATTGTGAATGAATTTTGTTTATGATTGTATAAATGTATGTGAATGAGATGTATTGTACCGTAATGCCTCAACCCTATTTCAGCGTCAGATACCGGTTAGGGGTATTACAGGTATTGCAATTGATTAATGTGTAACCACGAGAACATATCAATGAAATTGGTAAATGCATGTAAATGATTCACTTATTATTTTCATACGAACTTACTAAGCTATATAGATTACCCCTTTTTCTTTCCCACCTGTTATAGGTTTATTCAGCTAGCTCGGGTTGGAGATCAACAGAGATTCTATCACACTATCAAGCTATCATGTTGGGTAAATGAACAGAAACCTTTGATTCTATGGCATGTATAGGGACTTAGTCATTTTGTGTATGTGTCAATATGATATGGCCAAATGTATTGGCTTGTAATGAATAAGGATTTGATTTGGTATGTAGCCATGTAAATTGGCTTATATTGGCTAATGAGTTGCAAGCATATTAATTACTTATAAGCCTATGCCAAAGTCATTGTATGATGTGATTTATAATGGTATGCTAATGAAAGTTAGTACAAGGGAATCATGAAACAGTAAAATTAGCATTAAACAGTTTTGGACAGCAGCAATAATACAACTTTAAAAAATCATGAAATATTGTGGAAACTGAATTAGAGGTTGAATAAAATATGAAATTAAAGCTTATTGAGTCTAGTTTTACATAGAAGAGACGGTGTAAGCAAAAGAATTTCATTTTATGATATATTTGAATTTTTGTGATACAAGGTTAGAACGATTTCGGGTTTCACTGTTTTGAATTTGGAAAATCATTAAAAATTGTATAAAAATTATTGGGGATTTTTAAATTAGTATGTTTAATTTCTTAATGAGTTTAATTTCAAGAGAAAGAAGCTAGAACATTATCTAAATCCTCTACTAAGACATAATTAATTTTTAGTGAAGAAAGGCCAAAACTGTCAAACAGCAGAATAGGGATGAATTTGAAGAATTAACTGTACTTATTGGCTAAACCATAAATTATGAAAATTTTATGGTACAAAGATATGTGAGTCTAGTTTCGGAAAAATCAAGTGGATATTAATTTAGAGTTCTGTAGCTCAAGATATAAATAATTTAGTGACTATGACTCAAGTGGATAGTTTTGTTATGAACAGTAAATAATTGTTTTGATATGTTTAAGCCTTGATTATGGTTGTGTTGGTAGCTTAATTGTGCCATGTTAAGTTCCATTGAAAGTGTGTATGTGACTGTGCAAATCAGGGTGGCAAATGGCTTGGTAAATAGCCGTTTCCTTGGCCATACAGGCAGAGACATGGTCTTGTGTCTCAGCCATGTAAAGGACACGGGCGTGTGACTTGGCCGTGTGACCCCAAATTGTGCATGACGTCATAAATAGAGAGTTACATGGGCTAAAGACACGAGTGTTTCCCAAGCCACACGGGCGTGTGTATGACCACAAAGCTACCTACACGGGCGTGTGACTCTCTACAGTAAGAAAATTTTCTAAGCGTAGTAAATGTTCCAAAAGTTTTCAGTTTGGTCCCAAAACACTGCCAACATATGTTTTGGGCCTCGTGGTCCTGTATAAGGGACGATATGCATGTGATTGGATGAATTTGATTTGGACCTAATTTTATGTCCCGGTTTGTATGAATATTTACGTTAAAGTCTGGTAACGCCTCGAACCCTGTCCCAACGTCAGATACGGGTAAGGGGTGTTACATTTAGTGGTATCAGAGCTATGATTTAGTCAATTCTCAAACTAACATAAGTGGTATCAGAGCTATGATTTAGTCAATTCTCAAACTAATATAGCGTATGTGAGTCTAGCTATACATGTCATATTACTACTTCTGATAGTATGATATCTCTCGACTCTGACAAAATTGTAAGACATAGATGACTTCCAATCGAGTTATTTTTTGATAATGCTGATAATGATATTGAAATGATTGAAATGTGCTTATGATGTGTCAAAATTTGGAAAGGTATGAATAGAAGTTCACGATATGTATGTGTTAATGTAGGAAATGAGATAACCACAAGTTGAGAAATGTGAAAAGTGGAATGAAATGAAAGTTTATATGATGATTAGCCCATCCATGTTTGTTTGGCATGCATATGATGTTATGTGCCTAACATATTTGATTAAGTGAATACGATAAGTAAATTTACTCAAATTGACGGAAAGTGTGTTTATGTACACTTGTTTGAATAAGATAATCGAAAAAGTTCACGTAACATGACTATGTATGTTACTTAGTTTGAAGTGGATTATGTAATTTTGATGATATGATATTTGTGATGAATGCTAAATCAGATGTGTGTACTTAAAAGAGTCAAATTAAAGGCTTTACGACCTCACCCCCTTACCAATGTTGCTTTATAACGAAAATTCACGAAAGTCATGTGGAATAAGTCCATAAACGTGAAACTAAAAAGTTTACTGGTGAAATAATCAGTAATGCATACAAAGATAAGAATAATTTACAACGTGGAAGCAATTTTTGAAGGATATCAGATTGTTCTAAAGATTGTTCAGATTAAGCAATGTCACAGTTAAAGAAAAAGTTAATCTTGGCTAATCAACTTATTCAGATATGATGTCTAAAGTATGTGTTTGCTAAAATTTTCCCCGAATTGGTTTTCGTTAATGAATGGAATGATACGGGGTTCATGATGACAAAATTAGTCAAATAAATGATAATTGAGTAGTAAAGATGTCTATGTGTGACGGTTACAGTTGAAATGAGTATAATGATCTTTTCTAGGTATTCTATATATGTGATTGTTCATTTTCTAATGAAATTCTTATCGTGTGAGAATGTTAGCTGACTATAATGTTAGACAAAAATTCTAATGGTTTGGTTGGTTCATGATAGGCATTTCTTTATCTCTTCGGAATTCTGTTCTGATATGTTGGAATGAAGTCGATGGTAAAAATTTATGTGATACTATTCTTATGCTTCTACTGATTATGTTTTTGTTTTATATATCCGGTAAATATATTATCTCTGTTATGAAGGAAGTCCAGAGTTGGTAAGCAGTGTTTTTCTTCTAGCTTTCTCTGAGAAATTATCAAGATCTTTATTATCTTCTTATGAGTTATGTTCTTTGACTTCTGGTATGGTATCGTATCTTAGATTTTTTTATCTCGATTTTTCTATCACTCTTATTCCGTGAATTATCATTCATGGCTTATCTTTAAAGTGTGTTTTTCAGCTTGTGTTAACTATGTATATTATGATTATGCTTTTGGTTCGATCATAGAAACGTGGTGATTCTGGTATCTGGATTTCTCTAATTTTTGTGTAAGGAATTGACATCGACAAAGGTGTAAGTAATGAAATCACAAGCTTCAATTTGTATGGTAGATTTCTTTTCTCAGGTAAGTTAATTAAAGTCAATGCATTCAATTAGGATGTCTTTGTTTCTTTGAGCTAATGCAATTGCAAAGGTCTTGATTAGCATGATAAGAGAATTTTGAAAGATTGTGTGTTTAAGTTGTTTTAATAGCATGAAGAAATGAGCATTTTGTTATGTTATTATTTGATAGTCGAAATTGACTTGGTTGTTTTTATCAGAGTGAGCTGGTCAGTTGAGATGTGATTTGAGTTACATGTAGTTAAAGTATCCTTAGTTACGGTAATAAATTTTGTGCGTCCACGAATATATCGATGGACAGTCTGAATGAAGAATTGATATTCTAGAGAGTATGATACCGAGATATACCTATTAGATTTGTTCTAATATGATGATGTTATTATGAGTTAAAGTTGTTCTGAATGATATGGTTATCACATTAATGAAAATTCGGGTGGTTAGTGCATGTTAGAACGCTGAAAATAGTTGAAGATATTATTAACCGAAGCTCTGGTTCTGAGTTCAATTTGAATTGAGTAATGAATTTATGATTTTTCAGTGATGCACTATTGAACAAATTGGAATGTGTTTTATTACTAGAATGTAAAGTGATGGTTGATGTTTTCATATGGTTAATGTCACATTAAAAAGAACTGTTCGACCACTGATTTAGAGACGGTCACTTTTATGTCTATATTGAGAATTTTGTGATATCATTTATTCGACGAAAGGTGTCACATGTTCCCTAATTTCAAGAATTAAAGTATCGAATGTCATAGAAAGATCTAAAGTGACGATAATGTTAAAGACTTGAGCTAATGAAAGATTGCGAGTAGTTATTGAGTAATCTCTAGGAAAGAAGATATAGTTACAGATGCTGAATGGAAAATTCTTTGTTTATTTTGTGAGTGGGTTACACGATTGATCTTAATTGATGATGACTTGATTTTGGCTAGATTAAAAGCTAAAGCAATGTTTTCATTGCAAGTTTGAGAATCTCATAAAAGTGTTAACGAATGGTAAGCTAAACGAGTTCAATATAAGTCCATTTTTGATTTTGAATTTTAGGTCTGACCTGATGACTGATATTATTGATCTAAGATAGAAATTACGTGTAGATGAATTCAGAGCTTATGTAGGAAATTTTTGTACGAGGCTCAGTAGTAGCTCGTTGGTTCTTTCTGGGAGTAATAAAATGTGCAATCATATGAAGTTGATGTTCTGGTAATTGCGTATGTTACATGCTATTTTGAGCTTGTGTTTCACATATCGATTTGTCAACAGGTAAAAGCCGAATTTCAAGAGTATTTAGGACTATCACAGTCAGTGATGATTCTAGAATGAAAATGAGATGGAAACACTGTAGATTTCGTATCTAAATTATCTTTATCTCTGAAAAGGAAGTTGTTATCGGATTGTGATTGATCATTCGTGTACAGATTTCTTGTTTAACAAACCAGCCGAGTAAAATGTTTCTAGGATTATTTGATTATGCGAAGTACCAGTCTCCATTATTTCGGATTGAGATCCGAGGGCTATATCCCAATTATGGAAAAAAAGCTACAAGAAATCTTGGCACGGTAATACGCCTGTAAATCAGTGGTAAGTGTGTAGAGTAATTCAAAACTTTGACAATATGCTCTGACACTGTGCGTTATAGTTCAAAGGTAATTAGAAAGAGATATACGAGGTTGATTTGATTTGTGATTATGAGAAATTAGTGGAAGTAATTCATGAGAGTTGAAAGCAATTTCTTCTGGTAAGATTTTCGGGGACGAAAATCCTTAAAGGAGGAGAGTTGTAACAGCCCGATTTTGGACCTAATAGGAATAGTGGTTTTGAGACCACAAATTCGAAGAGAAAAAAATTATTTTTATTATATTAAAAGATGGGTATTGATTAATGTGTAGCCATGAGAACATATTGATGAAATTGGTAAATGCATGTAAACGATTCGATTATTATTTTCATACGGACTTACTAAGGTATATTGTTTACCCCCTTTTCTTTTTCACCTCTTATAGGTTTATTCAGCAAGCTCAGGTTGGAGATCGTCAGAGATTCTATCACACTATCGAGCTATCATGTTGGGTAAATGAACGCAAACCTTTGAGTCTGTTGCATGTATAGGGATTTAGTCATTTTGTGTATGTATCATTATGATATGGCCAAATGTATTGGCTTGTAATGATTAAGGATCTGATTTGGTATGTAGCCATTTAAATTAGCTTATATTGGCTAATGGGTTGCAAGCATATTAATTACTTTTATGCCTTTGCCTTTGCCAATGTCATTGTGTGATGTGGTTTATAATGGTATGTTAATGAAAGTTAGTACAAGGGAATCATGAAAGAGTAAAATTAGCATTAAAACAGTTTTGGACAGCAACAATAGTACAACTTTGAAAAATCACCAAAAATTGTGGAAACCAAAATAGAGGTTGAATAAAATATGAAATTAAATCTTATTGAGTTTAGTTTAACATAAAAGAAACAGTGTAAGCAAAAGAATTTATTTTATGAGATATTTGAATTTTTTTGAGACAAGGTCAGAATGATTTCAAGTTCCCCTGTTATAAATTTGGAAAATAATTAAAATTGTATAAAAATACTTAGGTGTTTAAATTTATATTTTTAATTTTATTTCAAGAGAAACAAATGGGAACATCATCTAAATCCCGTACTAAGAGATAATTAATTTTTAGTGAAGAAAGGTCGAAACTGTCAAACAACAGAACATGGATGAATTTGAAGAATTAACTGTACTTATTAGATAAACCATGAATTCTTAAAATTTTATGGTAGGAAGATATTTGAGTCTAGTTTCGGAAAAATCAAGCGGATCTTAATTTAGAGTTCTGTAGCTCAAGATATAAATAATTTAGTGACTATGACTCAAGTAGACAGTTTTGTTGTAAATAGTAAATAATTGTTTTGATATGTTTAAGCCTTGATTATGGTTGTGTTGGTAGCTTAATTGAGCCATGTTAAGTTCCATTGAAAGTGTGTATGTGAGTGTGCAAATGAGGGTGGCAAATGGTTTGGTAAATAGCCATTTCCTTGGCCACACGGGCAGAGACACATCCCTGTGTCTCTGCCGTGTGAAGGACACGGCCCCGAGACACGGGCATGTGACTTGGCCGTGTGACCCCAAATTGTGCATGATGTCATAAATGACAGTTACATGGCTAAAGACACGTGTGTGTCCCAAGCCACACAGGCATGTGTATGACCACACGGCCTACCCACAGGGGCGTGTGACTCTCCAAAGTAGGAAAATTTTCTAAGTCTAGTAAAAGTTCCAAAAGTTTTCGTTTAGTCCCGAACCACTCCCAATGTATGTTTTAGGCCTCGTGGGCCTGTATAAGGGACGATATGCATGTGATTGGATGAATTTAATTTGGACAAAATTTTATGGGCCGGTTTGTATGAATGTTTATGCTTAATAACAGTAACGTCTCGAACCTTATCCTGCTATCGGATACGGGTAAGGGGTGTTACACATATATTCATTATGTGTATCGTCGTATTTTTCTAATATTTTGAAGTTGTGTATGCGTGTTGATGGTTAAAAATTCACGTGTATCTCAAAATTTAATGAGTTATACCAGATTCATCTATTAGTGATATGTATGTGCCACAATGTAGAAATAATTATGCGAAGCGTAAAATCTTATAACCTTATTGTTCTTAAAATTTTTTTATCATACTTATCATATTTGTAAAATGGAAAATGGAAACTAAATGATTGAAATTCAAAATTAATTCATCAAAAATATTTCCCGTTTTGAAATTAAGTCGATGTATGTCTTTATCGTGGGACTCCAATTCGGTTATTGTATTCTTCATTCTATGTTAACTTTTTAGTTGTAAGCGTTCTGACCCAATTTAACTGAAATATGAATGGAAGCTTTTTGTGGAATAAGTAATAAAACTTGGAAAATGAAAAATTCTCTTTGAAAGTTAAACGGGAAACAACAAATGATGTTACATTTCTATAACTCATGTAGGTATTGCCCAAATAATGGATATGATTTAGTTTTTATATAAATTAAACCATTTTTAATAGGGAGAATGTGGGGTGTACGTCACCGACATATTTGAAGTTTCATTCTCGATCTTAATAAAAAAAGTAATCAAAAGAAAGAAGAATAAGGAAATCAAGTTAAGATTTTGAAACGTTACATCACTTTCGACGAGGATTTCAAGATTGCCTCTCCTCTACGGAAAAGAAAGAGGTCATAACTAACAGATTAGTATTGAAGGAGTGAAAATGGAAAATGAAACAAAAGAGTCCGTAGGCAAGGAACAATTACAAATTATAGTGCATGTCCCTTGGAGGATATTTCCTGGCACGATATGTGTCTTTTCATAACTTCAAGAAGTCAAGGTTTTTTTTTTCCTTAAAGGCAATGTGTATTTAAATTGTATAAAGGCTTTCAAGGAATCGATATTGTTTTAATTTCACACCATGCTAGAACATTCCAATTCCACATTTTTGAAATGGCCTTAATGTTTATAACAATTATATTTGTGTCAATTTAAACAATGTGAAACAATATCTAGTGCTCGATTTGAGATGGTTATCGAGTTCCAATGCTATAAAATTAAAAATAATGGCCTGTATAAAATCATAGTGTATTAATTAATGGCTTCCCTAGAACCATTTAATTTCCATAAACCAAATATATTTTCCTTGGGCTTAAATTTAATGACACATTTTAATGAAGCTTTCAAAACAATATAAAAAATAAAGAAAAAAAATTTGGGCCCTGTTAGCTTAAGCAATCCTATATCCTTAAGCAGACGGAGATGGTGAATCGATCAATGCAAGGCAATTATTCCATGTCTGAATTCTCTTCGCTATAATTGTCGCTGGATTTAGGTCTTTGAATCGAGGATTTTCAAGAGTCCTCTTTACTAATGCTGAGTGGCAAACTTTTCCCAACACAACAAGTTTACCACAACACTTGTTAGAAATACTCCCTGTCTTGAAAATAGTCGTGAAAGCTTCTAGAACATAGGGCAAACCCATTTTAGTTTCACAACTATTTTCCTTAATAATCTGGTCGTTCTCCTTCGTAGCCATTACTAGCCCGTAATTTAAGAAAAAAACCATTAGGATGGAATAAACATTAAGGCTTGCCATACTACGTGAATCTGATGTTACTAGTTATATTGGGTTCGTAAAATTAATTTCGAACAAGATTCGCAGGGAAAAAAACTAGCATTTATAGGAAGTGTTATAACCACATAGGACTAGAATACGTTACAATAACTGAAAACATTCAATATTTCAGTTTAATCAGAATTAATTTTAATTACTACAAATATAAATATTAATTCAAATACACTCATTTATACTTCCCTTTATAATTCTTAAATGGCATTAAACGGATCACAAAAATAAGGTTGAATAAAGATGATTATGTTGTACATGTGTTTCTATGTTGAAAGTAGGCTTGAACTATTACTTGCACTCCAAACCAAATGCTAGGATGATAATATGGAGGAAATAGCATATGGAAAAAGCAATGTGAGATATAGGATACTTGCATGACAGGTACACATATTCGTTATATGTGTCGTCCTATTTTTCTAATATTTTGAACTTGTGTATGCACTTGTTATGTTGGTGGTTAAAAATTGATACAAACTTGCCTCGGTGATGATTCGAGTTGTTTAGATGCGCAATCGTGAATTTGAGTAAGTTGTTCTTCATTTCTAAACAAGATAAGTTTAAACAAGAATAGGCTGAAGAAAGAAGGAAATGGGTTTTAAAAAAATAGGATAGAAAAGTGGTTAAAACAAAGAAAATGGATAATTTACTAAGGCCGAAAAAGAACCAACAATATTAGATTGTTTTCCCGAATCTCAAATGGCTCTTAGGTGTTTTACGGTTTAAGGAAATCAGTAAAGGATAAACCTTGACCCACTATCAACTAGTGATAGGAACCAAAGGTATACGAACACCACACTTGAAAGTGATAAGTTTGGTTAACAATGGAAAGGATAGACGCCACAAGCAATACTTGATAAGTTAGATAAGTTCCAAAAGAACAAAGAGAATTGGATAACTCACAAATCTCAAATATAACATAAAATTCAGCAAAAAGAAGGTTCTCTTACAATAGGCTGATTACAACTATTTATAGCATTAAAAGAGGCTAGCCGAATAGTCACTTTTATTCAGCTTAATGAGCTAAAATGAAAAGTCACAACTTTCGAAATTCTATCCTAAGTAACTCCAATCTTCAATACACTTTAATTCAGCTGAATCAATGAACTTGAATGCTTAGGAAAATCTTTTGAAGTCTCATTTGGCCAACCGAATAGACACCAACATCTTGATGGAGTTTTGAATGCATGAAATGATCATTTAAAAAACAAAACGGTTGAGGTGGATGGAAAGGCTGCTGCCGAATTTAAAAGAAGATATAATGCTCTTTTAGTTGTTATAACAGCTCTTTAAATGATGTATAATGTCTCCCTTGTATGTAACCGAAATGTCTCCCTTGTATTTAATCGAAAATCACTTGAAAAGTCATATTAATGAATTTGTAACAGCCCTTAACTGTAACGGTTTCCAACCGAAAAGACACTTGCAATTAAACACATTAAAACAAACATATTAAACACATTTAAGCACTTATTAAACACAAAACACATTAAACACTTAACTTAAATAAATGAACTCAAAATACATGCAACAATAAATTATTCCAGCAACTAGATTAATTAAAAGAAACATTTACTCTAACAACTCAATTAACTAAGATGCTTAAATGCATGGTTTAAAATGCAAACTAAATAAATAGATGAGTTACTTAATGCAAGACTTAATTTAATAATGCAGACTTAAACTAACATGGGAGTTACATAATGCAAGTCATTATTTATGATGCATACTTAACTAACATGAAAGTTACATAATGCATTACTTTATTAAATGCAGAACACACAAAGTGCAAGTTAAAATTAAAATATGCAAACTTATTAATTTAAATAAAACTTATTAAATTAAAAAAAATCCTTAAAAACATTGGCTCAATAATCAATCAGGCCTATGAGATGTTTCATCTTGCAATTGAGCCCCTCAAGTTTAGGCTGATCTCGATGGCGTCGAGTTGCGTGATAACATGCTGTGACCGGGTTTGCATCACATCCTCCCTCTTGAAGACGATTTGTCCTCAAATCGAGATACCTGCTCGCGAAAAATTTTTCATCGTCATAAACTTGAAAACTACACAAGTCTCGAAAATGAAACAGATTAGTAACTTGCCCTCCCTCTTTAGGAGGGATCCATTTCCAAATGTCACCTTCACAAAAATGAAAGAGGTTAGTGATAGCATGGATGAAGAACTTGAAAGAACTTTCGGAATTGTTATGCACTATAATGCCCAAAATTTTGCGTCTAGAAGTATTAGGTCTTGAGCATGGGAACAGGTAGGAAGCTGCACATAAATGTTTAGTTGTGTAAGAAAGTGACACAAGTGTGTATCTGCTTCAATGGTTATGTGTTCTAGGAGTGTCTGAGAAGTCTTAGGCTCAAGCCTTGGCTTGCGCAAAAGTTTTGTTTTTATGTGAATAAGCACTGTCTCTAGGCAGTAGGCTTTTAAATAAATGTGGGTATTTTATGACGAAAAGGGCCTACTGGTCTAGGGGTAAGTGACGTGTCACTACCGAAAGTCCTTTTTCCCTTCTCCTTGTTTAGAAATTTATTCCTATTCCTCTGCCAAATTGATACTGCTTCTTCTTCCTCTTATACGTTTTGAGCCTCTACTATGTGCATAGGTTAATTGTATTTCTTTCAGTAAGTAGTATAATACTTGAAGTTTCAGTTTTTAAGTTGTTAAATTGGGGTTTTGTTTAATGGTTTTTGACAATTGTAAATCGAGGGTGAGGGGCAGTGCTAGTGCCGATTTTGCTTTCTCACTAATCTCACTATTTTCATTTCACTCATTGACCATCATGTTTTTGCTTCCATTAGTTGGGTTTTTTGATCTTTCCGGCAAGTGCTATAGATGAGATCTTGATTTCCTTTCTTCTTCTGCTCTTAAGTGGTGACTAATAGAGATTGTTATGGCAGTTGAGAAAGGTATAGAAAACTCTTAATCAATCGCCATAGATTAAATTCGCGGGAATCACAGTGGTTCGATTGGAGGTTCATGTGGGCCCGAGTGACTGTGCATGATGAATCAAAACTGGGTGTGTGGGTGTGTAAAAACATTGCCCCTAATAGTAAATTAACAAAAGCTGAAATAAGCAACCGTCAATCGCTCGCTTCTGTGGTAGTCCGCATGCCTAAACATAGGCATATAATTGTTGAGGCCAGCCATGAGCTGTTTCATGGGCCGAGGCCGTTTTGGGCCATTTTGGGTCAAATTGAGCTGTGCGGGCCCACCAGGGTAAACCAAACAGACTTGTGGAGAATATTGGGCCAGGCTGTGTAACCCACATGGCCAAGGCCATTTCTGGGCTTCATGGGCCAGATGGGTGTCTAGGCCCACATGGGCCCGCAATATGGGCTATGGGCCCATTTTCATTGTTTTACTGTTAAGGTTACACAGGTTGCTCGAGACGACTGTGGACCTACTATTGGGTCGATAAGTGTACCTAGACCCCATTTATGGTAAGATGACTGTATTGCCCTGTGTGATAAAATGACTATTATGCCCTTATGAGATGTATAACTGTAATTGAGCATGTCGTTCTTAAACATATTGAATACATGTATGATTCTATGACATGATTGTATGATGCATTGTATGGGGATAGGTTTATTATGATTGGAGGAAGTGTACTGTATTGGCAGCTCTACTGCAAATACTGTTTTGTGCCGCAACCGGTACTACTTGGAGTGTAGGGATAGGTGGGTTGATTATATCCCCACATGGAGTGTAAGGTTGGACGCAGATGGAGTGTAGAGGCTGGATGGGTAAGACTTGTATACTGTTACTACACTGATTACTGTTACTGCACTGATTACTGTTACTACATCGGTTACTGTTACTGCACTGATTATTGTTACTGTAATGGGCCAAGGCCCAAACACATGATTATTTCTGTATTGAGATGAACTAAAGCCTAAATTGATATTGACACTACTACTAAAAAGGGCTTAAACCTAGACTGTGCTTGTTTTCTGACTGTTTGCTTATATAGGATTACACACTGAGTTTTCATAAACTCACCCTCCTGTTTTAATTGTACAGGTAATCCCCAGTCTTAGGCGGATCAGTGTTGCGAGGGACTTAAAGGTGGCCACACAACCGTACATACTTCCATAATTGATTATTAAATTATAAGTAAATTTAATTTGGGTATTTTTATTGCAATAAGGCCTCTTTGGACTTTTATTTTTAATTTGGAATTTTTACTGGTTTTGATTTATAACTGCTAGGAGGAGGGGAAGACGCGTGTTTTCAAAAAGATAACTGTTTTTCAAAACACCATGAATATGTAATTGGTTTTAAGAGCTTCTACAAGAAACAATGTTTTAAAATACAAATATACTAATAACATTTTAATGTGGTAACTTTTTGAAAAACAACTCACTTTTTGAATTAAACGAACGCCTTTAAGATCACACAAGTAATTAATTAGAAAAGGGGTTTTTCAATGACATCACACTTTATGAAAAACACTTTAATGTGACATCGCCAGATTCGACCATAACATCTAGGCCAGGTTTGGGGTGTTATATTTAGTGGTATCAGAGTCAAGTTGCAAAATTCAGCTGTGGATTTGGTTTTCTTTTAAAACTCGAAATTTCTAAAAAAAAACTGTTCCAAATGGTTTGAAGTATTTTGAGATGTTTTATTGAATGTGTGGTACACTGAGTCTCCGACGCTGGTCCTGTAAGTTCTCTCTGAAAACTGTATTGTTTTGACTGAAACTGCCTTAGGTAGGATTACTGAGACTACTGTCGGTAGTATACTGTACTACAAACTCTTTAGTAGTGTATACTAAAACTGTAGAAAAATCGGTAGACACTAGTAGACACAGGTTGTGTGGAAATAAAACTCTATACTTATGATGTTGTTTCCCATAAAACATCCATTAATAAACACTGAAATTGTAAACTGATGCATAAAACTATTAATATAGATAAAATGCAAGTCAATAATGAGCACCAAAGGTACTCGTGGAAGGGGTACAATAGGCTATGGTGGAGGCCGTATAGGTGCTTAAGCTGGGTGTTCATCATCTGGCAATATGCCTAATCTGGATGCGAGGATTGGATTAACGTAATGACCCAGTCTATCTATGACTGTACTAGAAACGCTCAAGATTAAATGTGGTAGTGTTTTTGAACTAGAGTGCGCAGCGGGAGCATAGTGGTGAAGTCTGTGTTACGCGACTGATCTGATAGTTGGAAATTTCGGGGATGAAATTTCTTTAAGAAGGGGTGAATTGTAACGCCCTGAATTTTGGGCCTAGAAGTATTAGGTCTTGAGCATGGGAACAAGTAGGAGGCTGGACATAAATGTTTAGTTGTGCAAGAAAATGACACAAGTGTGTATTTGCTTCAGTGGTTATGTGTTCTGGAAGTGTCTGAGAAGTCTTGGGTTCAAGCCTTGGCTTGCGCAAAAGTTTTTTTTTATGTGAATAAACACTGTCTCTAGGCAGTAGGCTTTTAAATAAATGTGGGTATTTTATGACAGAAACGGCCTGCTGGTCTAGGGGTAAGTGACGTGTCATAGTTACTAAAGGTCTGGAGTTCAAGTCTTGCTACGCAAGATGGGTTTTATTTTGTTGCTAGTGCCGTAGGAGTGTTCTAGCTTGGGCGAAACTCTGAATAGTTTGAAGGGGATTCAAATTGGATGGTTGAGAGATTAGAGGAGAGATTTGAGGAGTGGATTGAAGGTTTGGTGGACAGTTTGAGTGATTTGGGGAGGAAAATTTGGGATTTCGAAGGGAGTGGAAGAGTAGTGTGCCGAAATTGAACTCTTTCTCAAAAGAATCCGGCTTGGCTTTTGTCTTCTCAACATTCGGCCAACTATCCTCTTTTGGTCGAAATTGCTTTGATTGCTTTCTCTCTCTTTTCTCTCTATTTTGCAAACTGAGTTTGTTTTTAGTGATTTCTGTTCTCAAGTCTGTTGGTTCCCCTCTTTTCTTCTTCTTTCTGTTAAATTTTGGGAGCTGTGTTTCGGCTAGAGTCTTGCTCTTGCCGGTTTTGTTTCCTTTTGCTCAACAATTATTTCTTTCTTCTTCATTGCTGACTAATATTTTCTTATCGCTATCAAAAGTCCTTTTTCCCTTCTCCTTGTTCGAAAATTCATTCCTCTTCCTCTATCGAATTGATACTGCTTTTTCTTCCTCTTATACATTTTGAGCCTCCACTGTGTGCAGGGGTTAATCGTATTTCTTTCAGTAAGTAGTATAATACTTCAAGTTTCGATTTTTAGGTTGTTAAATTGGGGTTTTGTTTAATGGTTTTTGACAGTTGTAAATCGAGAGTGAGGGGCTGTGCTAGTGCCGATTTTGCTTTCTCACTAATCTCACTATTTTCGTTTCACTCCTTGACCATCACGTTTTTGCTTCCATCAGTTGGGTCTCTTGATCTTTTCGATAAGTGCTATAGATGAGATCTTGTTTTCCGTTCTTCTTCTACTCTTAAGTGGTGACTAATAGAGATTGTTATGGTAGTTGAGGAAGGTATAGAAAACTCTTAATCAATTGCCAAGGATTAAATTCGTGGGAATCACAGTGGTTTGATTAGAGGTTTGTGTAGGCCTGAGTGACCGTGCATGATGAATTGAAACCAAGTGTGTGGGTGTGTAAAAACACTGCCCCTAATAGTAAATCGACAAAAGCCAGAATAAGTGACCATCGACACTACAAGAGCGTGCGCTCGCTCGTGTGGTAGTCTGCATACCTAAACATAGGCATATAATCGTTGAGGCTGGCCATGAGCAATTTCATGGGCCGAGGTCATTTTGGGCCATTTTGGGCCATTTTGGGCCAAACTGAGCTGTGTGGGCCCTATACGGGTAAACCACACAGACGTGTGGAAAATATTGGGCCAGGCTGTATAATCCACACGGCCAAGGCCATTTCTGGGCTTTGTGGGCCACACGGTATGTATGCCCACATTGGCCCGCAATATGGGCCGTGGGCCCATTTTCACTGTTTGACTGTTAAGATTACACGGGTCGTCCAAGATGACTATGGACCTACTGTTGGGTCGGTAAGTGTACCTAGACCCTCTTTGTGGTAAGATGACTGTAACACCCCAAACCCAGCCCAGACATCATGACCGGATCTTTGTATTAATTGAAAAGTCGTTTTAAAGTCTTACTACTTATTCATAATGTGGGCATTGTACTTTTAAAGGTTGCTTTTAATAAAACGTTATTAATTTTGTAAACGGTTTGTTATTCGCGAAAACTTTGAAACGAGTTACGTATTTGTGGTGGTTTTGAAAACATTTGCCTTTTTGAAAGCTCATTTTTTTCCTACTGCTAGTAGCTGTAAATCCCATATAAATTTGAGTAAAATACCAAAATAAAAAATAAACCCTAGTGGTCGTATTAGATAATGTAAAACCTAAAGTAAACCTTAATTATAATATTAAAAGTTAACTAAGTCGAGTGGCCACCACTAAGTCCTCCGTCGCATCGATCCGTCTAATTCTGGGGATTTCTTGTATAGTTAACAAATGGGTGAGTTTACGAAAACTCAGTGTGTGAAATCCCATAATAGCAATCAATTAGAGTAAACACAATTTGGGCCTAAGCCCTTTCAGTTTCAGTTAGGGCCTTAGCCCATATCAGTAACAGTAGCAGTCTTGGCCTAAGCCCATTTCAGTAACAGTATTAGTGGGGCCTAAGCCCATTACAGTATCAGTACAGTATGCAATCAGAAAATCCTACCCAATTCAGCCTCTACACACCATCTCTGTACCAACCATAAACACCATGTGGGGATAAAATCGACCCAGCCATCCTTAACTCCAAGTAGCACCGGCTGCGACACTAAAACAGTATTTGCAGTAGAGCTACCAGTAATAGGCTTATAGGCTTTCAATACACTTCCTCCAAAATCATATATCCCACCCCATGCAATGCAACATAATATAAATATATATACAGTACAAATGGCATGCTCGAACAGTCATACATCACATAGGGGTATATTAGTCATTTACAAAAATAAGGGTCCAGGTACACTTACCGGCCCAACAGTAGGTCCACAGTCGTTTTGGGCGACCCGTGCAACATTAACAATCAATCGATGATAATGGGCCTATGGCCTATATTGCGGGCTCGTATGGCCCACATAGCCCAGAAATGGCCTTAGCAGTGCGGTTTACACAGCCTAGCCCAATATTTACCACACTTGTGTGCGATCTTCCCGTGTGGGGCCCAGAGGCCCATTGGGCTTACACGGCCCAGTTCGGCCCAAAATGGCCCACTATCGTTTCAACCCATTAAAACGTCTATGGACATCTTATTGACTGTATGGCCATGTTTTGTTACAAGGCTTGCCACAGGGGCGGCTACACGTCCGTGTGGTGTCGACAGCCTATTTTTCGGCTTTTCAACTTTTCAGCTTTTCAGCTTTTACCGTTTTACATCTAATGATAATGTTACACACACCTACTATGAAATTGTAGCCAAAGTACTTTCGAGATCAAAGCACTAATGAGTAACTACAGAGCCTCCTCCAATACCAATGGATTTACTTCAAATTCAACCTTAAACCAATGAACAAATGATTGATTAATAATAATCTAAACCCTCAGTACAATACACAACTTACCAACCTTCAACCAACACTTACCGAGGGTGGAAAAATCGCTTGTAGGGAAAGAAAAAAATTATCCTACGCCCCCACTATTGATTTCGCACTCCTAGCATGATTTGGCAAATCATAAGTTGGTAGATGAAAAACATAGATTCGGCCCCAAAGAGAAAGAAAAGGGAAAACTGAAACTTGATAGTAGAGCCAAAAGAAATTCGGCTAGGAAAAGAAATAATAAAGCAATTGTAACACACACTTACCAATAAATCAAATGAATTTTGGCAACAGTCAATCAAAGAGATTCGGCCAAAGCAAGAAGAACAAAAAGATTTAAGAGAGAAAGAGTATGGGTATTTGGCCCAGCAGAGAAAGGAAGAACAAAATCAAAAAAGAAGTATTCGGCTTCAGAGAAGAGGAGAAGAAGAAGAAAGAGGTACTCAATCGGAATAATCGACCTTCCCTAATGTCAGATAATCGGTTTGACGAAAAGAAAAGATGAAGAGAAAAGGTCACTAAGGTATTCTACCAAAAAGAGAAATCAAGAGATTGAGAAAAGTTTACAGAAGTATTCGACTAAAGTGGATAAAACAAAAGAAATGAAGCTGCCAACCTGAGATATTGTAACATCCTAAAATAGGGCCTAAACGAAATAATGGTTGTGAAACCATGAATTTGAGATAGAAAACTGCACTTGCTTGCTAGCCTTAGGGACTATAATATAACTCCTAGATTATTTTGATTAATTTTTATAATTTACCGAGTGATTTAGAGTATCAATGTAAAATTTTATAGATAGCATGCTTAATTTGCCTACTAGGGCTTAATTACAAAAGTTGATAAATATGAGTTTTAGATGCTAAAGGATTAAATTGAAGAGTATAATTGAAGTAGAGGTCCTTAAATGGTAATTAGACCATTAGGTTTTCATGGAAAAAAATGGACATACATAGATAAAAATAACTAAAGTTTTAATGAAGGGTATTTTAGTCATTTGGTAATTAAAAGATTAAAAAAGGAAAAAAGATGTCAAAATGTGCCCATCTTCTTCATTGGGCCAAAATTTCAAGGGTTCTTCACAGTTAGGGTTTTGTCAAGCTTCCAAGCTTCATAGTAAGTGATTCCAAGCCCCGTTTTTCATGTTCTTTATGTTTTTGAAGTCCCGACAACTTGATTTAGCCTATTCTAGCAATAATTTAACCTAGGATTCATATTTGGAAAAATACCCATAAGTGAAATGTGTTTATTTTGATGTTTTATGGTAGAAAATAAAGCATGAAATTATGTTAAACGACTTGAGCTAAGCGATTTTAAGTGAAAACGAGTAAAACGACATAATCAGTAAAAATACTTAATGGTCATAAGTACATGTTAGAGTGGGAATTTGATGTTGCCGTAGGTAAATAAATGATCAGCATGTCATAAAACATAAGAATTAGGGATAAAGTTTCATTTCCGAGCCTTGGGGTAAAAGTGTAAATATGTAAAAGTTTAAAGGCAAAATAGTAATTTTACAAAGTAAGAGTTAAGGACTGTTTTGATAAATGTAAATATTAAATAGGTTAAATTTGCTATTATAGATCAAGAAGAATGAAATTCGGGGTTAGATCGAGGAAAGAAAAAGGTTGAAGACTAAATCAAAATATTTGATCGTATTTTGTATCGAGGTAAGTTTGTGGTAAATAAATGCAATGTTTTATTATTTATAATTAATGATGTTATTTTCCAGCATCTATATATTTATTTTGTAAATTTATTCCTTGATGATTCAAGCAAGAATTGATAGAGAAATGATACTTAAAAGTCCCGGTTGAACCTTAGGAATGTGTAGGATACAAATGTCATGACATTAGAGTTTAAGGATACCAAGTAGGACCATGCCAAGGCATGGCATTGGTAAGTTTTACAAGGCAAGGAAATCATGTAAGACCATGTCAAGACATGGCATTTATAAACTACTATAAGGCAAAGATCCCATGTAAGACCATGCCAAGGCATGGCAATGGTGAGTTCATAAGGCAAGGATACCACGTAAGACCATGTCAAGACATGACAATGGTAAGTTTAAAAAGGAAAGGTGCCCGTGTATCCTTAGTATTCCAAATGGTTCAATGGAAAATTAAAAGAGTGTACCAAAGGGAAGGTAAGATAAGTCCATGTTCGAAAGGTTTAGGTTATCTTGATAATTCATTTAGAATGTTGTTATTTATTTACTTGAAAACTTACTAAGCTTTATGCTTACTCCCTTTCTTTTCTCTCTTTTTTATAGTATCACAAAGCCAACTCAGAAAATTGTAAGGACGTCGGAGATCGCCTCACACTATCAACGAGTCATCTCGATATTTTGTGACTAGAAATACATTAAGTTATGGCATGTATAGGGACTTGGCTATTTTGTATGTATGTCCTAATGATATGATTAAAGAATGGATTGTGAATACTTGGTAATGATTAGCTTATGATATAGCTAAATAAGAACATGTTTTGGTATTATGTATGCCTAAATGAGGTTTGATGGAAAGAAACTATAAAAGAGTAAGAGTTGGCCATGGAATAGTTAGGAAACAGTAGCAGTGATGTGGTTTTGAAAAATAACTAAAAATTGTAGAAAAGGAATTAAATGGTAAATTAGATATATAATTAAGTTTTATTTAGTCTATTTTCATAAGAAAGAAACAGAGCAAGCAAAGGAAGTCTATATCCTAAGATACTTAAATTTCTGTAAGACTGGTTTAGAGTGACTTCATGATCCCCTGTTCCAACTTTGGAAAATCACTAGAACTTTTAAAAAAATAATTATAAGTCAAAGTATATTTCTAGATTCCTTAGTGAGTCTATTTTCATTAGAAACAAACATAAATGTTATCTGATTTCTGTATAATGAGATAATCAATTTTTAGTAAAGAGAGGTCAGGTCCGCTGAACTGTGAAATAAGGGAAACTTTAATGAAAACAATATACTAATTGGCCAAACCAAAACTTCTGTAAAAATTATGGTAAGAAGATATATGAGTCTAGTTTCAGGGAAAATTTACAGATTTAAATTTTGAGTTTCATAACTCAAGTTATAATTAATTTAGTGACTATTACGTAGATGAACAATTTTATTATGAATAGTAAAATAAATTGTTTTGATTTGTGTAAGTAATCGGAAAATTTTTAATGTTCCCAGTTTGGTCTCGAACCATTCCAATTGCACATTTTATAAAAAAAGTTGATAAAATTAGAAAACAAGGGGTCAAAGAGTTTCGGGCTACTAAAGATGACGATGCAGAGAAAGGTAAATTTTGGCTCGAGAATACTATCAGGGTCTTTGATGACTTATCCTGCACACCTGAAGAGTGCATGAAGTGTGTTGTATCACTTTTAGGAGACTCGGCTTACCATTGGTGTAAGACACTTGTGTCAGTAGTACTGAAAGAAAGGGTTACTTGGGATTTCTTTTAGGAGGAGTTTTGTAAGATGACTGTATTGCCCTATATTGCCCCCTTTATGGTAAGGTGACTGTATTGTCCTATGTGATAAAATGACTATTATGTCCTTATGAGATGTATGACTATAATTTAGCATGTTGTTCTTAAACATATTGAACACATGTATGATTCTATGACATGATTGTATGATGCATTGCATGGGGTGGGTTTATTATGATTGGAGGAAGTGTACTGTACTGGCAGCTCTACTCTAACGCCCCGAATTTTGGGCCTAGAGGTTTTAAGTCTTAAGTGGGTGCAGTTAGAAGACTGTACATAAATTTTTAGTTGTGCAAGAAAGTGACACAAATATATGTTTGGCTTAGTGGTTGTGTGCTCTGGAAGTGTCTGAGAAGTCATGGGTTCAAGCCTTGGCTTCCACAAACTTTTGCTTTTTAAGGATGAAACCCCTATCTTTGGCTAGTAGGGTTATAAGTTTATTTTGGTAAAAACATGATAGAATGGGCCTACTGGTCTAGTGGATAGTAGCATGTGGAATTTGCTAGTGGTCTAAGGTTCAAATCCTTGCTTGTGCAAATGGAGACTATTTTTGCTGGTGGCCATGTGGGGAAGTGTGTTTGACCGAAACACCAAGAGTTTGACCAGATTTGAATGGGGTTGTTGTTAGACGAATTTGAAGAGATGGATGGGAGGAAATTAAGGAGAAAATCAAGCAAGTTCGAATTCGGAGAAGAGTATTGCTGGGTTTGAACTCTGGCACTTAGTGTTTCGGTTGTGTAGGGATGTTGGGGGAGGTGTTTAGTGTGTGGAAGGCTGAACAAAATTGGGGAGTTCTTTTGCGGTAAAATTCGGCTATGTATTGGTAATTGGTTATTTCATTTCGGTTTTTTCCAAATTGTGGTTTTGCTCTCCATTTCAGAATCGATTAGCACTTGTTGTTCATTTTTTGTTACCTTTTGAGTATTGTTTGTTTGGTAGCCAAATACCATTAGTGTCCATTCGGGTAGTTTGGTTTTTTTTTTTTGCTCTGCATTATTTTGCTTTGCTTGATCAACTTCTTCTCTCTCCTTCACTTATATCCTCTTGAATATTATTGGTAATTTTCCTTTACTCATATTCGGTTTTGTGTAACCGAACATTTTCCTCCCTTGTAGCTGAATATTGTTTTGCCCCATCAATCCTTTCCCTAGTCCTTCATTGCCGATTCTCTTTTACTCTCTCAAGCCTTGGTAGAGTACCATCTCATCTCTCTCTCGACTTTATCCTCACTTCCATTTCACTCGATCATTCTCTGACTCTGCTCTTTCGGCTTATTTCCTCTATTTCTCTAAAATCTGATTCTTATCTTCTTCTTTCTTTTGGTTATGTTGTTCTTTCAGTTTAAGTGAGTCGCGAGGAGTGGAGGAGTTCTCTAGCGCTACAGAAAGAATTGGAACCTTTTCGTTCGTTCTTGACTGAAGGTAATTCTATTCATAGTGATTGATCTGAACTAAATATATTGGCTAGGTTGGTATTGGCCGAATATTCCTTTTCCTCGCTTTGGGGTTTGCGTTTTCTATAGGCTGGTATATGTAGAGTCAACCCATATGTATAAGTAACGTGAGTAATGAATTTGCTTTATGTGCAGATAACAATCAAGGAGTGTAACACCCCGTACCCGAGACTGTTGCCGGAGTCGGACACGAGGGGTTAACAGACTTAATTCCCTTATTTTTACAGTCCATTTTAAAAAATTCCAGACTAGCTGGCTAACTGCATCACTGTCACCTTAAAAATCATATCTTGAGTTAAAAAACTCAAAAATCAGTTTTGTAAATTTTCCATGAAACTCGACTCAAATATCCATCTACAAATTTTTTTCTAGAATTTTTGGTCGGGCCAATTAGTACAGTTTATTAGTTAAAATCTCCCCTATTTCAGGGTTTGACTGCTCTGACCTTCATGCATTACGACTTATATATATCCCTGTACAGGGCTTCAATACTTATGACGTTTGTTTCTAAAGAAACTAGACTCGAAAAGGAATCTATACATATATGGCATGACTTCTAACTATCTCTGGTTAATTTATAATGAATTTCCTAAGTCCGAACAGGGAATCCAGAAACTGCTCTGGCCCTGTTTCACGAAAACTTTAAAATCTCATAAAATACTGTTCATATGATCGTTTCATTACTTCCCTATGAAAATAGATTCATCAAGGTTAAATTCCATAATTTATTCACTATTTAATTCCATTACTACTATTTTTAGTGATTTTTCAAATTCACACCGCTGTTGCTGTCAGCATCTGCCTTTAAGCTAGACTTTACCTATTACATAGTTTCCATGATTCACCCAACCCTTTAGCATATATAGCACAAAGTATGATCGTGATTAACCATTCCAATGGCCAATCATTGCCAAGCATATCCACACCTCTCAATAACCATATACATACGAAATGATTATAACATTATGCTCAAAATATATATAAGCCATTTTCGCATGGCTATCCAAATTCGTACAATACCGAAAGGTACATGACCAACATCAAAAAGGGTAGTCCTATACATGCCATTTCAGAGTTCAACCAAAAGTGTACCAAAGGGGCTTTGATAGTGTGGACGACTTTGACTTCGACAATCCCGAGTCCGATAGCTGACGAACCAAATCTATAAAACAGAGATTCAAAGAACGGAGTAAGCATTTAATGCTTAGTAAGTTTTGAGCAATAAAATTAGGCACAACTGAAGTATAGCATTCATATAACTAAACGGATAATTTCATATACACATATTCTCAAAATCAGTCCTACTTCACATTTCCAACCCTTATATTCATACATAAGGGATCAACTTAACCAAAGGCCCGAAAGCTCACTAATCGACTGAGCGGATAATATTTAAACTAAATCACTACTCCAATGCATATACGAAACATACCTCATCGTTGGGATTTTACGAGCGTATTAATTGAAATTATTACAGCAAGATCGCTCATTCCCAAACCAAGTACCTTCGGGGTTTAGTCGGATATAGCTACTCGCTCAAATGCCTTCGGGACTTAGCCCGGTTATAGTAACTCGCACAATTGCCTTCGGGACTTAGCCCGGTTATAGTAACTCGCACAATTGCCTTCGGGACTTGACTCGCACAAATGCCTTCGGGACTTGGCCCGGTTATAGTAACTTGCACAAATGTCTTCGGGACTTAGCCCGGATATAGTAACTCGCACAAATGCCTTCGGGCTTAGCCCGGTTATTAATCCGAATATCCATGCACATATCAATAAATCATGACACATCAATATTTCATTTTCGTAACTAGAATTCAAACACAAGTCACTTATCAAGCATTATCATTTCAGCTCAAAAGCTACATACAAAGGGCATGATTTTGATTTGCTTATAACATAATCTAATCGAATCATAATCTAAGTTTCATTACTCGAAAACTTACTTCGGATGTTGTCGAACGATTTCGGCGGCTATTCGATCACTTTTTCCTTTCCCTTGTCCAACTTTGGTCCTCTAAGCTCTTGAGCTAATTCAAGCAAAATTTAACTTATTAAAGTCTCATTATGCTAGCTTATGGCCGAATATGACAAGGAGTTGATAGGTCATATGGCCACCTTTAGCTCAAATACAAAGTGGTCATACGCATTTTTAATCACATTGAGCAATTTAATACAATTAATCTAACATTTCCTCATGTGCACCTTCATGACCGAATACACACATCATTAACCTAATATCAATTAACTAAGCACTTTAACAAATTCTCCTTGAGCCGATCATCTAAGTCAAGATAAAGCATCATTATGCTTGCCCCTAACCGAATACATGCAACACCAATCTATCTCATGTGGCCGAATATGCATGTCTATGTTGAGGCCAATTATATGCTTAATACTTCCTACAAATATGGTTACTTGTATTAACTACATACCATTTTGTTTCAAGTTCAAAACTCGGCTAATACACATATATACACTAGTAATCAAATACTCATATTTGCACTTCACCTTACTACCATTTCTCATGCAAATAACATGAACAACAACCATATTTCCTACTATGGCCGAATGTATCAAGACACCATACCATTTCAATTTTTGTCATGGGTTAAACAAAGAACCTAATGTCTAACTCAAAAAAAATGCTAAAAAGAAAATCCAAGAGGCATCAATCCACCATCACATGTATCATTACAAAGCTTCACATTTAGCATGCAAATGACATCAACACAAATCCACCTTAGCCGAAACTTAACTTATCTTCATGCATCATCACCACAACATCAAACACCAACCAAGAAGACAACACCCATGGCCGAATATCATCTCCATCACATAGCAAAGATCTAAACCATGGGCTAGATAGAACTCAAGCTAACAATTAAAAACATGCATGAATCTCATGGAACAACATCAAACATACCTCCTCCTAAACACCAACCACCGAACAGGAAGCAAGAAAATCCTTTCTTCTTCCTTTCTCCTTAGAATTTTCGGCCAAAGATGTTCAAGAATGAACACTTTTTTTTGTTTTCTTTCTTCAATTCACGGCAATGGGGGGGAAACATGGATGAGACAATTTTTTTCATCACTCCTCCCTTTGCATTACTTTAATACTAACCCCTTTTTTTTACTCTTTCTAACATAACACACTAACACAACATGTTTACAACATGTTTCCACCCATAGCATGGCCGGCCACTAGCTCAAATTTTGGGTAATCTGACATGCAAACCCATCATTTTTATAACATGCATTAATAGGCCACTTTACATTTGCCTAGCACATTTCTAAATTTTTCACATAAGTCCTATTTACTAAAATTCACCTAGAATTAACAAAATTCAATATGAAATTTCACACATGCATATATACATAAAATAAGCATCAAACATGACAGCTAATTATTTTTATGACTCGGTTTTGTGGTCCCGAACCACTTCCCGACTAGGGTCACATTAGGGCTGTCACAACTCTCCCCCACTTAAGAAATTTCATCCCCGAAAATCTTACCGGTAAACAGGTTTGGGTATCGTTCTTTCATAGAGTTCTCAGGTTCCCAAGTAGCTTCTTCCATCCCGTGTTTGAGCCATAACACTTTTACTAAAGGAACCTTTTTGTTTCGCAACTCTTTCACTTCACGAGCAAGGATACGAATTGGTTCTTCTTCATAACTCATATCGGCTTGAATTTCAACCTCGGAGGACTTATTATGTGCGAAAGATCAGATCTGTAACGTCGAAGCATCGAAACATGAAAAACGTTGTGGATCCTTTCGAGTTCAGGGGGTAAAAGCAACCTATATGCAACTGGACCAACTCGTTCAGAGATTTCATACGGTCCAATGAATCTCGGACTCAATTTTCCCTTACAGCCAAATCTGAGTATTTTTTTCCAAGGTGAAACTTTAAGAAACACTTTGTCTCCCACCTGATACTCAATGTCTTTTTGTTTCAAATCCGTGTACGACTTCTGACGATCTGTGGCTGCCTTCAGACTTTCACGGATTACTTTTACTTTCTGTTCAGCATCTTTAATCAAATCAACTCTGAAAATTTTACTTTCACCGAGCTCGGTCCAAAACAATAGTGTACGGCATTTACGACCGTACAAAGCCTCGTAAGGTGCCATCTTAATACTTGACTGAAAACTATTGTTGTAAGCGAATTCAATCAAAGGTAAATACCGCTCCCATGAACCACTAAACTCGAGGATGCAACATCTCAACATATCCTCAAGTATCTGAATTATCCGCTCGGATTGACCATCAGTTTGGGGGTGAAAAGCAGAGCTAAAATGCAACTTGGTACCCAAAGCTTCTTGCAATTTCTTCCAAAATCGTGAGGTGAATCTCGGATCTCTATCCAACACAATAGAAATGGGCACCTCGTGTAATCTCACAATCTGAGAAACATACAATTCAGCTAGTTTATCCAATGAAAAATCCGTACGTACGGGAATAAAATGAGCCGACTTAGTCAGTCTATCCACAACAACCCAAATCGCATCTTTCTTACTTGCCGACAATGGCAACCCAGATACAAAATCCATCGTGACTCGATCCCATTTCCATTCAGGTATCATGATCGGCTGAAGTAAACCTGTGGGCACTTGATGTTCCGCTTTCACTTGTTGACATATTAAACACTTCGATACAAAATCGGAAATGTCTCGTTTCATACCATGCCACCAAAACTGACGTCTCAGATCGTTGTACATTTTCGTACTCCCCGGGTGAATTGACATTCGGCTACAATGAGCTTCGTTCAGAAGCATCGAAATGAGTTCTGAATTTCTTGGAACACACAAACGACTTCTGAACCTCAAACAATCGTCATCATCAATTTGAAACTCTATTCCGTATTCGGAACACATCTAGCCCGTTTTGCAACCAATTCATCATCGACTTTCTGAGCTTCACGAATTTGATGGATCAACAATGGTTTGGCCTTTAATTCTGCCACTAACACATTGTCGGATAGAATGGACAAGTGTACATTCATCGCTCGTAAAGCAAACAGTGATTTCCGGCTTAAGGCGTCCGCAACCACATTAGCCTTTCCCGGGAGATAATCAATGACAAGCTCATAATCTTTCAACAACTCAAGCCAACGCCTTTGTCGCAGATTCAAGTCTCTTTGAGTCATCAAATATTTGAGACTTTTGTGATCCAAAAATACATGGCACTTCTCACCAAATAACTAATGTCGCCATATTTTCAAAGCGAATACGATGGCAGCTAATTCGAGATCATGGGTTGGATAATTTTTCTCATGTGGCTTCAGTTGCCTCGACGCATAAGCTACAACTCGACCTTCTTGCATCAATACACAACCCAACCCAAGTAAGGATGCATCACTGTAAATGACGAACTCCTTGCCTGATTCGGGCTGCACTAGTACTGGAGCTTCCGTCAAATGGGTTTTCAATTGATCGAAACTTTTCTGACACCTTTCCGTCCATTCAAACTTAACATCTTTCTGAAGTAGTTTCGTCATTGGTGTGGCTATCATCGAGAAACCTTTTACAAACCGTCGGTAGTAACCGACAAGTCCCAAAAAGCTCCAAACTTCAGTAATATTTCTCGGAGGCTTCCAGTTAAGCATGGCTGAAATTTTGCTCGGATCGACTCGAATGCCCGATGCAGATACCACGTGACCCAGGAAGCTAACCTCTCTTAACCAGAACTCGCACTTACTGAACTTAGCATATAATTGCTTATCCCGTAAATTCTGCAACACTAATCTCAGGTGCTCAGCATGTTCGGTCACATCTCTTGAATAGACTAAGATGTCGTCAATAAACACGACTACAAACCGGTCCAAATACTGTTTGAAGATCCGATTCATCAAATCCATAAATACCGCAGGGGCATTAGTGAGCCCAAACGGCATCACTAAGAACTCGTAGTGACCGTATCTCGTTCTGAAAGCAGTTTTGGGTATATCCGAATCTCGAATTCGCAACTGATAATAACCCGATCTCAAATCTATCTTTGAAAACACTGAGGCTCCCTTTAGTTGATCAAACAAATCGTCAATACGCGGTATCGAATATTTATTCTTTATTCTCACCTTATTCAGCTGACGATAATCGATGCACAACCTCATGGTTCCGTCCTTCTTTTTCACAAACAATATTGGTGCACCCCAAGGTGAGAAACTTGGTCGAGCGAAACCTCTATCCGTCAACTCTTGCAACTGAGCTTTCAACTCTTTTAATTCGGTTGGTGCCATACGATACGGAGCTATCAAAATCGGCGTAGTCCCAGGCACAAGCTCAATACCAAACTCTACCTCCCGAATAGGTGGTAAACCCGATAATTCTTCGGGAAAAACATCCGGGTATTCACAAACCACCGGCACAGATTCAAGTTTCTTTTCTGGCTCTTTATTATCAAGTACGTATGCAAGATATGCTTCACACCCCTTTCTCACATATTTATGAGCTAACATCGAGGATATTATAGCTGGCGACCCATTCAAGTCAGTAGACTCAACTCGAATCATCTCATTATTTGCACACCTCAAATCGATAGTTTTTCTTTTGCAATTTACAAATGCATCGTGAACGGTTAGCCAATCCATACCGAGGATAACATCAAATTCATCAAATGGTAAAAGCATCAAATTGGTCGGAAAGCAAGAACCTCTGATTTCTAAGGGACATTTCTTACACACTTTGTCGACAAGCACATAACGACCCAAGGGATTTGACACCCGAATTACAAACTCAGTAGACTCAACAGGTAGAGTCTTACTGGATGCTAAGGTTTCACATATATAGGAATGAGTAGAACCAGGGTCAATCAAAGCAATCACATTAGTATCAAAGAGAGTAAAAGTACCGATAATAACATCTGGCGAGGAAGCATCCTCGCGTGCGTGTATAGCATAAGCTCTAGCAGGAGCACGAGCCTTAGATCTGGTTGTAGCATCTCTAGGTCCTCTCTGACTGCCACTAGCATGCCCGTATTCCTAGATGGTCTACCCCGAGCAGTAGTAGCACCAGGTTTCCCACTCTGATTTACGTTCTATTCAGACAATCTCGGGCAATCTTTAATAAAGTGGTTGGCTGACCCGCACTTGTAACAGGAGCGGTCATGGAATCTACAACTACCCGAATGCCATTTGCCACAATACTGACACTCCGTTCTGTCTCAACGATCATTTCCAACACTGGCGACCGAAGTGACTCGTGCACTCACAGGGGGTCGATCACGGTCTCGTTTAGAAAAACCCGAAGTGTCTCCAGATCGGCCCAAATCATCTCTAAATTTCTTCGATGACTGTTGAAAGGGCCTCCCCGAAGACCTCTTACGAAACTCCTTGGCTCCCATATCAGCTTTTCTTTTCTCCATACTGAGCTCCTCGACTTTGCAAGCTCGCTCGACAAGTACCACAAATTCTCGGATTTCCAAAATGCCAACATACAGCTTTATATCATCATTCAGTCCATCCTCGAAATGTTTACACATTACGGCTTCTGAGGAAATGCATTCTCGAGCGTACCGGCTAAGCCTTAAAAACTTTCGTTCATAGTCGGTAACCGACATGGAACCTTGTTTAAGTTCAAGAAATTCTTTCCGTTTTTGATCCATGAATCTCTGACTGATATACTTTTTCCGAAACTCTGTTTGGAAAAACTCCCAAGTTACTTGATCTTTGGGCACAACAGAAGTCAACGTATTCCACCAATAGTAGGCAGAATCACGTAGCAAGGAGATAGTACACTTTAGGCACTCATCGGGTGTGCAAGATAGCTCATCGAGTACCTGAATAGTGTTGTCCAACCAAAATTCAGCTTGCTCGGCATCATCGCTGTCTGTAGCTTTAAATTCAGTAGCCCCGTGTTTTCAGATTCTGTCAACCGGGGGCTTATTTGACCTTATTTGGTCGGTTGCCAGAGGTATTGTAGGTGTGGGGGTGGTATTAGTCGGGAATGGAGGTTGTGGAACAGCCGTATTAGTTCGAACGTATTGGTTGAACCAATCATTCATCACGCTATAAAAAGCTTGCCCAGCCTCATCATTCGGATTGCTAGCAATAGGTTGAGAGTCTGCCGGCACTATCCCTTGTGCGGGAGCAGGCGCTACACTCTCAAGATCATCAGCTACCACTCGATCGGGATCGGGATCCATTACTATAAATAAACACATTTGCAAATGTCAGAAATCACCACACTATCAAATAATCACAAAATGGCATGTATAGCTAGACCCAAATGTATTACGGTAGTCCTAGAATCGACTAAACCGTAGCTCTGATACCAATAAAATTGTAACACCCCGTACCCGAGACCGTTGCCGGAGTCGGACACGAGGGGTTAACAGACTTAATTCCCTTATTTTTACAGTCCATTTTAAAAAATTCCAGACTAGCTGGCTAACTGCGTCACTGTCACCATAAAACTCATATCTTGAGTTAAAAAACTCAAAAATCAGTTTTGTAAATTTTCCCTAAAACTAGACTCATATATCCATCTACAAAGTTTTTTCTAGAATTTTTGGTTTGGCCAATTAGTACAGTTTATTAGTTAAAGTCTCCCCTATTTCAGGGTTTGACTGCTCTGACCTTCATGCATTACGACTTATATATATCCCTGTACAGGGCTTCAATACTTATGCCATTTGTTTCTAAAGAAACTAGACTCGAAAAGGAATCTATAAATATATGGCATGACTTCTAACTATCTCTGGTTAATTTATAATGAATTTCCTAAGTCCGAACAGGGAATCCAGAAACCACTCTGGCCCTGTTTCACGAAAACTTTAAAATCTCATAAAATACTATTCATATGATCGTTTCATTACTTCCCTATGAAAATAGATTCATCAAGGTTAAATTCCATAATTTATTCACTATTTAATTCCATTACTACTATTTTTAGTGATTTTTCAAATTCACACCGCTGCTGCTGTCAGCATCTGCCTTTAAGCTAGACTTTACCTATTACATAGTTTCCATGATTCACCCAACCCTTTAGCATATATAGCACAAAGTATGATCGTGATTAACCATTCCAATGGCCAATCATTGCCAAGCATATCCACACCTCTCAATAACCATATACATACAAAATGATTATAACATTATGCTCAAAATATATATAAGCCATTTTTGCATGGCTATCCAAATTCGTACAATACCGAAAGGTACATGACCAACATCAAAAAGGGTAGTCCTATACATGCCATTTCAGAGTTCAACCAAAAGTGTACCAAAGGGGCTTTGATAGTGTGGACGACTTTGACTTCGACAATCCCGAGTCCGATAGCTGACGAACCAAAATCTATAAAACAGAGATTCAAAGAACGGAGTAAGCATTTAATGCTTAGTAAGTTTTGAGCAATAAAATTAGGCACAACTGAAGTATAGCATTCATATAACTAAACGGATAATTTCATATACACATATTCTCAAAATCAGTCCTACTTCACATTTCCAACCCTGATATTCATACATAAAGGATCAACTTAACCAAAGGCCCGAAAGCTCACTAATCGACTGAGCGGATAATATTTAAACTAAATCACTACTCCAATGCATATACGAAACATACCTATCGTTGGGATTTTACGAGCGTATTAATTGAAATTATTACAGCAAGATCGCTCATTCCCAAACCAAGTACCTTCGGGGTTTAGCCGGATATAGCTACTCGCTCAAATGCCTTCGGGACTTAGCCCGGTTATAGTAACTCGCACAATTGCCTTTGGGACTTAGCCCAATTATAGTAACTCGCACAATTGCCTTCGGGACTTGGCTCGCACAAATGCCTTTCGGGACTTGGCCCGGTTATAGTAACTTGCACAAATGCCTTCGGGACTTAGCCCGGATATAGTAACTCGCACAAATGCCTTCGGGCATAGCCCGGTTATCAATCGGAATATCCATGCACATATCAATAAATCATGACACATCAATATTTCATTTTCGTAACTAGAATTCAAACACAAGTCACTTATCAAGCATTATCATTTTCAGCTCAAAAGCTACATACAAAGGGCATGATTTTGATTTGCTTATAACATAATCTAATCGAATCATAATCTAAGTTTCATTACTCGAAAACTTACTTCGGATGTTGTCGAACGATTGCGGATCCCTTTTTCCTTTCCCTTGTCCAACTTTGGTCCTCTAAGCTCTTGAGCTAATTCAAGCAAAATTTAACTTATTAAAGTCTCATTATGCTAGCTTATGGCCGAATATGACAAGGAGTTGATAGGTCATATGGCCACCTTTAGCTCAAATACAAAGTGGTCATACGCATTTTTAATCACATTGAGCAATTTAATACAATTAATCTAACATTTCCTCATGTGCACCTTCATGATCGAATACACACATCATTAACCTAATATCAATTAACTAAGCACTTTAACAAATTCTCCTTGAGCCGATCATCTAAGTCAAGATAAAAGCATCATTATGCTTGCCCCTAACCGAATACATGCAACACCAATCTATCTCATGTGGTCGAATATGCATGTCTATGTTGAGGCCAATTATATGCTTAATACTTCCTACAAATATGGTTACTTGTATTAACTACATACCATTTTGTTTCAAGTTCAAAACTCGGCTAATACACATATATACACTAGTAATCAAATACTCATATTTGCACTTCACCTTACTACCATTTCTCATGCAAATAACATGAACAACAACCATATTTCCTACTATGGCCGAATGTATCAAGACACCATACCATTTCAATTTTGGTATTGGGTTAAACAAAGAACCTAATGTCTAACTCAAAAAAAATGCTAAAAAGAAAATCCAAGAGGCATCAATCCACCATCACATGTATCATTACAAAGATTCACATTTAGCATGCAAATGACATCAACACAAATCCACCTTAGCCGAAACTTAACTTATCTTCATGCATCATCACCACAACATCAAACACCAACCAAGAAGACAACACCCATGGTCGAATATCATCTCCATCACATAGCAAAGATCTAAACCATGGGCTAGATAGAACTCAAGCTAACAATTAAAAACATGCATGAATCTCATGGAACAACATCAAACATACCTCCTCCTAAACACCAACCAACCGAACATGAAGCAAGAAAATCCTTTCTTCTTCCTTTATCCTTAGAATTTTCGGCCAAAGATGTTCAAGAATGAACACTTTTTTTTGTTTTCTTTCTTCAATTCACGGCAATGGGGGGGGAACATGGATGAGACAATTTTTTTTCATCACTCCTCCCTTTGCATTACTTTAATAGTAACCCCTTTTTTTTACTCTTTCTAACATAACACACTAACACAACATGTTTACAACATGTTTCCACCCATAGCATGGCCGGCCACTAGCTCAAATTTTGGGTAATTTGACATGCAAACCCATCATTTTTATAACATGCATTAATAGGCCACTTTACATTTGCCTAGCACATTTCTAAATTTTCTCACATAAGTCCTATTTACTAAAATTCACCTAGAATTAACAAAATTCAAATATGAAATTTTCACACATGCATATATACATAAAATAAGCATCAAACATGACAGCTAATTATTTTTATGACTCGATTTTGTGGTCCCGAAACCACTTCCCTACTAGGGTCACATTAGGGCTGTCACAAGGAGGTTGTTAGCAATCTTTATCAGCGTGTTAGGTGGGCTAAAACCACACTTATTCAGTCAAGGCAAGTATCGGTATATTTTAAAGATAGGTGTTTAAATGAGGGTGTTAATCTTGTTGATTATAAGACTAATCGAGGGTCTTTATTGGATATAGGTTGGTGGTCATAGTTTTCAACGCGTTTTCGTAAATAGGTGTGTGTAACACTGTCATTAGGAGTAAAACTGCAAAGGTTGAAAAGTTAAAAAGCCGGAAGGCTGAAAAGTTGAAAAGTGGGTTGTCGACACCATACGGGCATGTGGGCGCCGGTGTGGCAGGCCGTGTGACAAAACATGGCCGTGTGGTCGATGAGATGGCCCTGAGTGTTTTCATGGGCTGAATTGGTATTGGGCCATTTTAGGCCGAACTGGTTCATGTAAGCCCAATTAGCCTAAATGCCCTACACGGAAGCGATCACACAAAAGTGTGGTTACTATTGGCTAGGCTGTGTGAACCACACGGCTAAGGGCAATTTTGGCTATGTGGGCCACACGAGCGTATAGGCCCACATGGGCTCGCAATATGGGTCGTGGACCCATTATTACCGATTGACTGTTAAGGTTGCATGGGTCGCCCAAGACGACTGTGGACCTACTGTTGGGCCGGTAAATGTAACTGGACCCTTATTTTGGTAAGATGACTATTTTACCCCTATGTATTGTATGACTATTTAAGCGTGCCATTTTTACTGTATGTTCATTTATTTTATGTTGCATTGCATGGGGTGGGATATATGATTTTGGAGGAAGTGTACTAAAAGGCTATAAGCCTATTACTGGCAGCTCTGCTGCAAATACTGATTTAGTGTTGCAACTGATATGACTTGATGTGTAGGGCTTGGTGGGTCGATTTTATCCCCACATGATGTGTACGGCTGGTACAAAGATGGTATGTAGTGGATGGATTGGATAGGATTCTTTTTTTGCATACTGTTCTGAAATGGGCTAAGGCCCAGACTACCACTGATACTGAAATGGGTTCAGGCACAGACTGTTACTGCTGCTGAAAGAGGGCCTAAGGCCCTTAACTGAAACTGAAAGGGCTTAGGCCCAAATTTTATATACTCTGATTGTATACTTTTGTGGGATTTCACACACTGAGTTTTCGTAAACTCACCCATCTGTGAACTGTGCAGGAAATCCTGAGGCTTAGACGGATCGAGGCGACGGAGGACTTAGAGGTGGCCACTCAATGAAGTTTCTTTTGATATTATAATTAAGATTTTATTTTGGGTTTCATTATGTAATAAGGCCTCTATAGATTTTAACTTTAAATTGGGGACTTTTATTTGCTTCGGTTTTGAACTGCTAGTGATAGGAAAACTCAATTTTTCAAAAGAGACAATGTTTTTACAAAGCAAGTATGCAACTGTTTTAAAAAGCTTCTGCTATAAAATGATGTTTTGGAAATGAATAACGTTATTAAAAAAAATTTAATAAGGACGTTTTAATATGAAGAAAATTTTTGGCAAACAACTCACATTTTGAACCTAAACAAATGTCTTTAAGATCGTACAAAGAGTTTAAATAGAGAATGGGTTTTTTGAACAATATCCCACTTTACGATAAACACTTCAATGTGATATCACCAGATTCAGCCATAACTTCTCGGCCGGGTTTGGGGTGTTACACTCAGTGGTATTTGAGCCCATTTGCAAAACTCGACTGTAGATTTTGGGCTTTTACAAGATGTGGAAATTTTAATAGAATTGTTTCAAATGATTTAAAGTGATTGATATAATTTGAAAATATTTTATTGAAGGAGTGGTACACCGAGTCTCCGCGTCAATCTTGTAAGTCTTCTGAGTGTTTATATTGAAATGTTATGATTGAGACTACTTTAGGTAGTAGAACTGTACTGAAACTCTCTAGTTAAAGTAGACTGCAAATTGTAGTAGACTACAAACTGTGAAAACAAACTCTAAGATAATATTGTTCATAAGATATCTATAATAAATACTAGAACAATAAATTGACTGGCATAAAACTATTAAAATAGACTAAGCGCATTCGATAATGAGCACTAGAAGTACTCGTGGAAGAGGCCGCGGTAGAGGCCGTGGGAGTGCTCGGGCTGAGTCTTCGTCAGCTAGACACCAACCTAATGAGGAAGCAGAAGAGGCACCAACTTCACCTATGACTGAGACGGGGTCTCAAAATCGAGTGGCTGGGGACGACGCACTGTCTTGAGCGATGTTGAGGATTCTGGAAAGGGTCGCTGGGCCTAGTACTGGCACTTTGGGCCGTGGGTCGGTTACGAAACAACTCAGGTCTAACAGGGCTGAGATATTCAGGGGTATTGCTGGAGTGGCCCCTAATGTGGCTGAATATTGGATCGAGGCCACGGAGAGGATCATGGATGACCTCGACTGCACCCCTGAACAAAAACTAAAGGGTGCAGTATCACTGTTGAGAGATGAGGCCTACCAGTGGTGGCTTATTGTCAAAGAGGGCACTCTAGCCGATCGTTTGACCTGGGAATTTTTCAAGACTACATTCCAAGGAATATATGTGGGTGCTAGCTATGTGGATGCTCAGAGGAGAGAGTTTCTGAATTTGACTTAAGGGGATAAATTTGTGGCTGAATACGAAGCTGAATTTTTGCGACTTAGCTGCTATGTGCGTGGGATGGTGGCAACTGAATATGAGCGTTGCGTTCATTTTGAATGTAGTCTAAACGTTAGTCTACGAGTTTTTATAGTTCCATAGAGGGAGCGAGATTTTGCTACTTTAGTGGATAAGGAGAAGATCGTCGAGGATATGAAGCGCGCTGAGTGCCAAAATCGTAAAAAGGAAAGGGTTAAGAACAAGAGGGATTCAGAGCCCTCAAGTTCATTATAAAGGCCTAAGAAAAAGCCCAAAGTTGATAGGCCGAGCAGAGCTGAGGCCCTTGTTGCTATTACTGGACCGCAGCTCTGTGCTGATTGTGGGAAACGCCATCAAGGCGAGTGCTGGAGAAGGATTGGGGCATGTTTTAGGTATGGATCTTTGGAGCACCGTATCAGAGATTGTCCACAGAGGCCCGATCAGATGCAAGCTACTGGTATGGATACTGTTCAGTCACCGAGTAGTTTTCAGCAGCCACTAAGAGGCCGTGGTCAGGCCAGGGGTGGAAATGGTTTGGACCCTGGCCGAGGAGCAGATGGCAAAGGTGCTGGTTATACTGAGGCGAGGCAACTAGTACTAGTTTATACTGCACGATGCCAAGAAAATGGACATGCCCTATATGTTGATATTGGTACATTCTTTATCCGTAATGTAGTTACTCTACACTGATTGATGTTGGGTCTATGCATTTCTATATGTCATGTGCTGTACCTGAGACTTCGGGTTAAATGTGGTAGTCTTTTGGACTTAGAGTGCGCAGCGGGAGCGTAGTGGTGTAGTCTGTGTTATGCGACCGTTCTGATAGTTGGAAATTTCGGGGATGAAATTTCTTTAAAGAGGGGTGAGTTGTAACGCCCCAAATTTTGGGCCTAGAGGTTTTAAATCTTGAGTGGGTACAGTTAGGAGATTGTACATAAATTTTTAGCAGTGCAAGAAAGTGACACAAATATATGTTTGGCTTAGTGGTTGTGTGCTCTGGAAGTGTCTGAGAAGTCAAGGGTTCAAGCCTTGGCTTCCACAAACTTTTTCTTTTTAAGGATGAAACCCCTATCTTTTCCTAGTAGGGTTTTAAGCTTATTTTGGTAAAAACATGACACAATGGGTCTGCTAGTCTAGTGGATAGTGGCATGTGGAATGTGCTAGTGGTTTAAGGTTTGAATCCCTGCTTGTGCAAATGGAGATTATTTTTGCTGGTGGCCATAGGAGGAAGTTGTGTTTGATCGAAACACCAAGAGTTTGAATAGATTTGAATGGGGTTGTTGTTAAACGAATTTGAAGAGATGGATGGGAGGAAATTAAGGAGAAAATCAAGCAAGTTCAAATTTGGAGAAGAGTCTTGTTGGGTTTGAACTCTGGCACTTAGTGTTTCGGTTGTGTAGGGATGTTGGGGGAGGTGTTTAGTGTATGGAAGGTTGAACGAAATTGGGTAGTTCTTTTGGGGTAAAATTTGGTTGTGTTTTGGCAATTGGTCATTTCATTTTGTTTTTCGCCAAATTGTGGTTTTGCTCTCCATTTCAGAATCGATTACCACTTGTTGTTCATTTTTTGTTACCTTTTGAGTATTATTTGTTTGGTAGCCAAATACCATTAGTATCCATTCGGATAGTTTGGGTTTTTTCCTCTCCATTATCGTGCTTTGCTTGATCAACTTCTTCTCTCTCCTTCACTTATCTCCTCTTGAATATTATTGGTGCTCTGCCTTTACTCACATTCAGTTTTGTGTAACTGAATATTTTTCTCCCTTGCAGCTGAATATTGTTTTGCCCCATCAATCCTTTCCCTAGTCCTTCATTGCCAATTCTCTTCTACTCTCCCTCTCTCTCAAGCCTTGGTGAAGTACCATCTCATCTCTCTCTGGATTTTATCCACTCTTCCCTTTCACTCGATCATTTTCCGTTGGCTAGATACCAGTTGGTAAGTGTTTGTGACTCTGTTCTTTCAGCTTATTTCCTCTATTTCTCTAAATGTCGATTCTTATCTTCTTCTTTCTTTTGATTATGGTGTTCTTTCAGCTTTATGTGCAGATAACCATCAAGGAGGTTGTTAGCAATCTTTGTCAGCGTGTTGGGTGGGCTGAAACCACACTCATTCAGTCAAGGCAAGTATCGGTATATTTTAGAGATGGGTGTTTAAATGAGGGTGTTAATCTTATTGATTATAAGACTAATCGAGGGTCTTGATTGGATATAGGTTGGTGGTCATGGTTTTTGACACATTCTTGTAAATAGGTGTGTGTGACACTATCATTAGCCGAAAAGCCGAAAGGTTGAAAAGCCATAAAGTGGGTTGTCGACACCACACAGGTGTGTGGGCGCCCGTGTGGCAGGCCGTGTGACAAAACATGGCCGTGTGGTCGATGAGATGGCCATGAGTGTTTTCATGGGCCGAATTGGTATTGGGCCATTTTGGGCCAAACTAGGCCATGTAAGCCCAATGGGCTCTGAGGCCCACACGGAAGTGATCACACAAAAGTGTGGTTACTATTGGGCTAGGCTATGTGAACCACAAGGTTAAGGCCAATTTGGGCTATATGGGCCACACGAACGTGTGGGCCCATATGGGCCCACGCTATAGGTCGTGGGCCCATTACCACCGATTGACTGTTAAGGTTGCACGAGTCGTCCAAGACAACTGTGGACCTATTGTTGGGCCAGTAAGTGTAATTGGACCCTTATTTCTGTAAGATGACTGTTTTACCCCTATGTATTGTATGACTATTTAAGCATGCCATTTTTACTGTATGTTCATTTATGTTATGTTGCATTGCATGGGTGGGATATATGATTTTGGAGGAAGTGTACTAAAAGGCTATAAGCCTATTACTGGCAGCTCAGCTGCAAATACTGATTTAGTGCCGCAACCTATACGACTTGGTGTGTAGGGCTGGGTGGGTCGATTTTATCCCCACATGATGTGTACGGCTGGTACGAATATGGTATGTAGTGGATGGATTGGATAGGATTCTTTTTTTGCATACTGTTCTGAAATGGGCTAAGGCCCAGACTACCACTGATACTAAAATGGGTTCAGGCACAGACTGTTACTGTTGCTGAAAGAGGGCCTAATGCCCCTAACTGAAACTGAAAGGGCTGAGGCCCAAATTGTGTTTACTCTGATTGTATGCTTTTATGGGATTTCACGCACTGAGTGTTCGTAAACTCATCCATCAGTTAACCGTACAGGAATTCCCCAAGCTTAGACGGATCGAGGCGACGGAGGACTCAAAGGTGGCCACTCGACGACGTTTCTTTTAATATTATAATTAAGATTTTATTTTGGGCTTCATTATGTAATAAGGCCTCTATGGATTTTAACTTTAAATTGGGGATTTTTATTTTCTTCGGTTTTGAACTTCTAGTGATAGGAAAACTCGAGTTTTTAAAAGAGATAATGTTTTTACAAAGCAAGTACGCAACTGTTTTAAAAAGCTTCTGCTATAAAATGATATTTTAGAAATGAAGAACGTTTTTTTAAAAATTTAATAAGGACGTTTTAATATGAAGAAACTTTTTGGCAAACACTCACGTTTTGGACCTAAACAAACATCTTTAAGATTGCACAAAGAGTTTAAATAGAGAATGGGTTTTTTTAACAATATCTCAATTGACGAAAAACATTTCAACATGACATCGCCAGATTCAGCCATAAAGTCCAGGTCGGGTTTGGGGTGTTCCATCTGCTGTAAATACTATTTAGTGTCGCAATCGGTACTACTTGGAGTGTTGGGATGGGTGGGTTGATTATATCCCCATATGGGGTGTAGGGTTGGATGGAGATGGAGTGTAGAGGCTAGATGGGTAGGACTTGTATACTGTTACTGCACTAATTACTGTTACTGTACCGATTACTGTTACTGCACTGATTATTGTTACTGTAATGGGCCAAGGCCCAAACACATGACTATTTCTATATTGAGATGGGCTAAAGCCTAAACTGATATTGACACTGCTACGAAAAAGGGCTTAGGCCGAGACTATGCTTGTTTTCTAACTGTTTGTTTATATGGGATTACACACTGAGTTTTCGTAAACTCGCCTTCCTATTTTAACTGTACAGGTAATCCCCAATCTTAGGCAGATCAGTGCTGCGAGGGACTCAAAGGTGGCCACACAATACACGTACTTCCGTATTTAATTATTAAATTACAAGTAAATTTAATTTAGGTATTTTTATTGTAAAAGGCCTCTTTGGAATTTTATTTTTAATTTGGGATTTTTATTGGTTTTGATTTATAACAGCTAGCAGTTGGGAAAGACGCGGGTTTTTCAAAACACCATGAATCTATAATTGGTTTTAAGAGCTTCCGCAAGAAATAATGTTTTAAAATACAAAAATACTAATGACATTTTAATGTGGTTAACTTTTTGACAAACAACTCACATTTTGAATTAAACGAACGTCTTTAAGATCACACAAATAATTAATTAAAAAAGGTGTTTTTCAATGATAGCACACTTTACGAAAAATACTTTAATGTGACATTGCCAGATTTGGCCATAATGTCCAGGCTGGGTTTGGGGTGTTACATGCACAATTTGAACAAATGTTCTTATGCTGGGATCAAAAATGGAAATCGGACTTACCTTTTTGTCATGAAACAAAAATTGCAATGTAGACAACAAACTGGAATCACTAAGTATTCGAGAGTGAACAATATTCCAATTTGCAAATCCCTTGAAAAAAGATAAAGAACAACGATCACCAGGATCAAACACAATAATTCTTCTTACCTTCTCAAGTTGACTCGAAAGTGTCATGGCCGGCAACTCAGAAAAAACATGTAGCAACTGAAAAACATAATCTTACAAAACATGATTAAATCTTTTAAACCAAAATATAAGACATCCTCCGGAATCAAAAATGTAAGTTTCACTTTCCAAACTAGTAGCACTCATATCTTCACTTAACATCGACTTATGGAAACATACTCCGAGTTTGAACACATAATTTTGATCACTTGTGTCACAATGCCACAGAAATTTCATTTTCATCAAAAAGTAATACATGCCAAAAAAAGAAGATGAAGGCAAAAACAAATTCAAACGATCATATATTTCAAGTTTTATTCGAACGAACTTACACAAATATGTGTAATTTACACAACGAATCAGCAAATTTGAATTTTCATCACACACAAGCAGTTTATGTGTTTGACACGTCAACCTTTTATCACTAAAACCCAAATTTTGTTCAGGCAAATTTATTAGTACTTCATCAAAAATCTTGCCAATGTCAAGCCTTTTAATAAGCAAACGCGTCGTACCACTATGTAACACGTAATCACCATCAATCAAAATATGACAATCATTCAAATCAAACTTTGTATGTGAATAATCTTTATCACACACAATCACACTATTCGTGCTGATTTAATCGAACGTCTTCAACATAATTGCTTACAATAAACTTATCATAGGGAAAACTTTTCATGGCATTAGTTGAAACAAAGTCATTAACAATAATAAACGAACGAAAATTAACCAAAACATAGTGAGGAGCTCTTTTGAAAACTAACTCCTTAGCATTTATCTCAACAGCATTCAAATTTGGTTGCCGTGATTCAATAACTAAAGACTCCTTACCTTGCTTACCTTTGAGCACGTGTGGAATAACTTCACCTTCAACCTTACCTTTTTCGATCAAATGGAATCGTCTCTCATCGAAAAGGTAATGAAGTTGAAACTTGTCATTTGAATTTCTAAAATCCTGAAAAGAAGAAATAATACGAGAACAACTCGCATGTTGGTTAGCTGAAACATTACTCACTTTCATTCTTTTTTCAACAACTACACTCGTTCCTTGGACACTTTTTTTTCTTCCTTCAATCACTCTTTCTTTTTCAACTTTCTTTTCTTGCTCACATGATTTTGCAATTTTGTTTTCTTTTTTTATTCTCTTTTCTCACACATTCTCTTTTTATTTCCTTTTCTTTTTCTTCCATGTCTTTTTTTCTTCTCTCGATTTCTTTTTCTCACTTCCTTTCGTTACAAGAAGAAGTTAACATAAAAGATTCAAAAATAGTAGACTTTCGTTGGGAAAGAGAGAAAGAATCTTCATACAAAACATGATCATCTTTTCGAGATTGACTCTTCATGGACGAGTATAAAACACGCTCACTTTTCCGTAAGGACTTCTTCGTAGATGAATATTTTGAAACACTTGAAGAGAAATTTCTGCCTTCTCGTTGGTAGCCTTGAACGGTTTCAAACTCATGATTTACTTCATATTGACTTGACTTCCTTGATGAATAAGAATCTCGATATGAGTCTCTTCCCACATAGTCATTGAAAGTTTGTCTCCGTGAAGATCTTGACTCCATCTTTTGACTCGGAGAAATTTGCTCTTGTTGGGCTCTTGCTCGATTGTCTCGCTTTTCGACACGTTCCAATCGTTTCTTGATGGGTTTGAGTTTTCAATCAAATAGATGCTACATTTCATGTGTAAAGGTTTGGAGTGTAAAATCTGGCACTCCTCTTGTAGTTGCCACATTTCTTTCGAAACTTATTGACATAGTACTTCTGTAACATCCCGAAATAGGGCCTAGTCAGAACAGTGATTTTGGGACCAAAAATTTGACATTTAAATATTTGTTTTATTATTATTATGAGGCCTAGAATATGAAAATACGCATGTGCTAAAGTTTCATGAAGAAATTCTATGAGTAAGGCATCCAATTGGAAAATAAGGACTAAATTGAATAAATTGCAAAACTTGGATTCTAAAAGCAATTTGAATGAAATTGATTTAGATTATTAATTAGAAGGTCTTAAGGAGAAATTTTCTCAATTTCTAAGTTTTTGGACAAAAATGGGCATGCATGGAAAATTTTGGAAGTTTAGTAAGAAGGGGCATTTTGGTCATTTGGTAATAAAATCAATAAAAAGGGAAAATAAAGGAAAAAATCAGCCATCTTCTCCTTTGTACCAGCCAAAATTCTCAAGCCCTCCATAGCTAGGGTTTTCAACATTTTCAAGTTCAATAGTAAGTGACTCCAACCCTCGTTTTTAACGTTCTTTGTATTTTTAAGATTATTATAACATGTTCTCTCCATTTCTACCTATATTTTAAGCTAGGGTTCATGTATGCAAAGTGACCCATGTGTGACATGTTTGTTCTTTGATGTTTTATGGGAGAATATGAAAGTTAGATGTGTGTTAAACATCTTTTCCTAAGTGAATTTCATGAAAAGCCCCTAAAAGGACCTTTTTGCAAAAGGTACAAAATATGTGGTAAAAATGTGAAGTAGAGGAAAATATGGGCTAGAAGAGTTTATAATGCATTCGATTACGCTTAGGTAACCAAGGAATTGCATGTATATCATTTTACGAGCCTAGGAATTTAATCCTAAATAATGTGAAAGGTTAGGGGTAGAATGGTCATTTTGTCCGGGGGTGAAGTTTAGGCTCAAAAAGAATAATGTGAGATATTGATAATTCATTTTTATTGTTATAGACCCCGAGGAACAAATTTCAGAGGTCGATCAAGGAAAACGAAAGGTTTCGATATAATCGAAACGCGAAAACCGACACAAAACCAGGTAAGTTCGAATAACTTAAGGTAAACCCATAATATGCCTAAATGCATGTTTTATGAATGTTTGATAGTTATATATAATGATGGCATGAAAATCCATAAAATGTGTTAATAATAATGATAAGATGATAAATGTCCTAGTTGAAGTTAAAAGGGAAATTCGATGGATAAAACCATGGCTTACGTGACTTGAGATCCTGCATGTATTGTAGAAAAGAATTTATCCCAGACGAGTAATCCGTTGATCTCAAATATAGGAAAGATCTAGCCCAAGCGGGTGTTCTTAAGTGATCGAGCCTCCCAAAGAATATGTGTGCATTAAGGATTTAGCCTGGACAAGTAATCCGATTAGGGTCTGAATTTAACCTGGACTGGTAATTCAGATCCAAGCTCAATAAAGGTGTTTTTCACCATAAGGGACTTAACCTGGACTGGTAATTGATCGCAGTAATTCGTAACAAGTAATAAATATTTATAATGAAGATCAAACCCAGACTAACTATTATCACGACGAAAAGGCAAGCGGACCTATCGAACAATAGTATAGTAATGGCAAGATCGGGATATCGTACCCAAGGGAACCAAAAGTACTAGTAATAACTATCTTTTTATTATCTAGCCTAAGAATAAAAGGGTTTGTTTATTAAACTAATTAACTAATTTAGTTGAAGCGAAGAGAGAATTTGGAAAAAGACTTGAAGAGAAGCAATTAATAAAGACGACACCCAATGAGGGATCCACCTAGATTTCACTTGTTATCTGACTCTGAACTGGACGATTTATTCACTTGACTTGATCCGTGAGACTCCCTAACCTATGTTATTATCCCTATTCAAGACTAATAACGTCTAATCGCTAGATTGAATAACCAAGACTTTTCTCTAATTAACACTCTAGGGTTGCATTAACTCGATCTATGGACTCCTATATTAGGTTTCACCCTAATCTGGCAAAATCTTGTAACCCTATTTCTAGGCGTTCGATCAACTCTGCTTAATCATGCCAAATCTACTCTTATGCAGGGTCTATTCCTCCTCTTCATAAGCACATTAGATCATGAATTAATACCCGAAATATTAACTCAAGCATTAAAAACACATAATTAAGAACAAATCAAGTATTTATCATACAGTTCAGATAATAATAACAAGTTCCATCATAGGTTTTATCCCCCTTAGGTATCTAAGGGGTTTAGTTCATAATAAAATAAAAGTACATCTCAAAAGTATGAAAATAAAAAAACATAAAGAAAACTCAAAAACCCCTGAAGGAATTCTGAAAGAGATCTTCAGTCTTGGAGTAGCTAGGGCTTTTGAGATGGAATTTCTAGCTTCCTTCAAGTAATTCTCGGCGTGTGGTTCTGTGTTCCAGAAAAGTTCTAGAGAGCCCCCCTTTCTAGGTCATACATAGGGTGTTTATATAGGCATTTGATTGGATTTCTTGCCCCTTAAGTATCCTTTTTTCTTGTAAAATACAACTCCTTGAAAAAAGGACATGCTCGTGTGCCACGACTGTGTGACGTGGTTGCCAGGCTGTGTTCGATTCGTTAAATTGCCACAGCCATGTAGGCTCAATGGCCAGGCCATGTGAGTCTTGTAAACCTTGGTCAACACCCTCAAAAGGCACGGGCGTGTGAGCTGCCCGTGTGGCAAGCCTTAGGCCATGTGGGTCTTCTCAATTTGGTCCGTTTTGTCCCTTTTTTAGCTCTTTTTTGGCTCCTTTTGACTTTTGGTGCTCTCCTGGGTACAAAACATGAAATAACCGGATTAAAAGCACCAAAATCCACAAGTCTAATAGTAAACATCCATAAATATGCTAAGTATTTGGTGTAAAAACATGTATCATTTGGCATTTATCAAATACCCCCACACTTAAGCATTTGCTTGTCCTCAAGCAAAATTCTCACTTACTGCTAGAATTCATTCTTTTCAATCACATAATTAGTATTCATAATGTTACAAACTATTCCACGGAAAATTATACAGTGAAAATTTAACTATAGGGGCATTAAAGCCTCAAACAATCTAAATCGAATATTTCGATAATAAAATTATAGGCAAGCTCCTTCCTTTAAGTAATTAACTTTAGTCCTAAATACACAAGAGATGACATCCTCACTAAAGATTCACTCAAATCACTCAAAGTGTTTAAAGGTCAAGATTAAGCACTCGATTGTCTAACATGAAAAGTTATTACCATAGGCTTGCCTGAAAATCAAATCTCCACCACTTGTAAATGATATGACACACTAATCAAAAGGTCTTTGCATGGTTGTAATAGGGTTTAGGTTATAGGCATGGATACAGGTCGAAGAACAGGGGTTAGAATCGAGATAATTTCCATATGTTACCCCACTATCAAAAACTTAATTACGGAATCACAAACAAATAGCTAGAACTATTTTACATGAGTTCATGACAACTTTAGCTTGCTGAGAATTACACACATTTTTTTAAGAACAAATCAAGTTAATACAATACAGAAATTATACGTCATGATTCAGTAACAAAAAATGGTGAACCTAGTGAGGTAACAATATTAAATTCAATCTCGATAAAAAGGGTCAAATTAAGTAAGAGGATTTCAACAATAATGGGTTAATGGGTTAATGACGAGGGTTAATCAAAGAAAAAGGTTAATAGGTTCAAAAGGGGTTCACTAAGGGATTAATTATGTGGGAAGGCTTTTTATGGAGTCAATGGGTTAAATCCAAAGTGCTTTTATCATCTCAGTATATCAGATCATACGTGTGGTCTTGACATGTTTAATCGAAGCAAGTTCTAGAGTAGCAGTTCAATGTTGACACACTCAAACCACAAAACAAGTTAGCAAGAAAGAAAGTTATATGCTCAAAAGGCTTAAAAATCTCATCAAAAATTTGGGTTTTTGATGTCATTCTTGTATACTTAAGATTTCAAGATAATACCTCAATTTAGGAAAATAATTTAAAAATTTTAGTTCTCAAAATATCAACTTATCATGATCGATTCTTTAATGTCCTATAATCATATAATCATGCATAATTCTCATAGTCTAATTCATGACATACCAACAATAGTTATAGATCAATCAAAATTCATTCTATCAATATTATGAGAAAATCACTTAAGCACAAGACCAAATTCAGGGATTTGAGAATAATGCAAAAAGTTAGGTTTCATGTTCACCCCTCACACTTAAGATGTACATTTCCCTCAATGTACAAAGATAGACTAGTCAACATAAAGAAAATCATAAGAGGGAAAGATGTGAAATTCCCTTTTAGAAGGATGCGGAGCTTGATTCTAAGGCTGGAGTGTTTGGGGAAAATGGTAGCAGCCACTCTTCTTGGCTAGATGAAGAAATTAGGTTGTTGAACATGGCACTCGTTAGGTATCGTTCCCTATTTGTTTCCTCATTGCATAAAATATTCCTAGCAGCTTTGCTTGGAAGTCTGTAGAATCATGAAGAGCTTATTAAGAGTTGGTGTGGAAGAGAGTGTAGTGGAATTACTTGTTAGAAATACCAGAAAATGGAAAATAAAAATTTACTAATATAGATATGTCTTTCAAAATAAGAAAATTGAAATGAAAATAAAAATCAAAGAAAAATAAGAATAAAATAAATAAATAAATAAATAAAAATAAAAATCAAATAAGATGATTCAATGAACTTCGTCGGTGGGGCCCTCAGGTGGTGGTGCTGGAGGTGGCGATATGGAAGTGCTGGCACAGCTGCTGTATCATGGCCTGCATATCGTCCATCTGTCGGTCACATCGCCGATCTCGCTCGTGGATCATCTCAAACTGCGTAGTGCAATATTGCTCGAAATGGGCGAGTCGGTCGGAAAGATGTGTCAATGAAGCAGCCGCATGAACTGGTCGTTCCCTAGGTGGCGCGGTAGAAGGCTCCTCGTGCTGTGGGGGGACATCATCAAGAATGTCCTCAAGATCCTCCTCGTCAGTGGCATGAAAGAGACGGTACTGAGGAGGGTCAGTCCCACGCCGGCGCTCGATCATCTGCATGTGTAACAGAGTCATGATGCCCTGTGGGGACATCTAACCTATCAGTGTAAGTGCTGATGACTGAGCCGCGGTGATGAGGAGGCCGAAGTGTCTAGTAAGGCGCGTCACGTATGGGTCGATAGAGATCACTCCCTTCCTCTGCCGCTCGTTCTGATGGCGAATGTCGAAATCAATGAAGTAAGCCAAGTCAGTCACATGTGCATTCGCCATGCACCATAAATAGTAGGCGTCGTGGGTGGTGAGTACGCCGGTGCTCTCTCTCCTCCCGGTCAATGTGTGAGCCAATATGGCATAGAGATAGCGAAGGGAAGGGGGGAGAGCTGAGGCCTTCGAGCCGCTGGGGTCATAGTTGGAAGAGAATGGTGCCAAAGCCTTCCAGCACAAGGAGGGGGAGATATGGATATTGTGTGGTAGTGCATTCATGTCCTCCTCCTCCATAAACTCATCGGTGTATAGTCCCAGAGCAACTCCAAACTCTGGGACACTCATCGCATGAACTAGACCGCCTAATTGGAAGTGAATAGTGCCTGGGTCATCATTGTTCGTCATCACCACTTGTAAATGAAAAGTAGAGCATAATTCTAAGGTTAGCTCTAAATAAGTGGGCTCGGTAATAGCGAAGAACCATTCCCAAAGGTCGGTGGACAGGAGGGCGCGGATGGCATCAGCGAGCTGGACTTGCTCTACGGCAGCCCAATCGATGCAGCGACCTGTGGTGATGGGTCATGCGTGGAGTATTTGAAATAGCTCCTCCTACAAAACTTGCGGGAATTCAAGGAACGGGTGCCGAACTTCGGCTGTAGCACGTACTGAGGAAGAACCCGGTCCCCTACGTCTCTTTGAGGAAGGGACCGTGGCCTTCTTGCCTCGTGATGAAGACATAATATACCTAAAAATATATAATCATTGATATGATCCAAGATACATCAGTAGTTAAGCAATAGGGCTAAAATTAGTATATGTTATTTAATAACTTAAACAAGTCAATTCTTAAAGCAAATTCTTAACTTGTTGAGACATATTTATAATAGTAACAATATGCATGCAAAGCATGTAAAATACTAATGTAGCAACACAAATTGGAAAAATAAAGTTAAGAAAGTAAACCAAGGGCTGTTGTATGGCGGCGCATGGGCGTGTGGTGTCGAGCACGGGCATGTGACGCGGGGAAGAAGCCCTGTGTTGGGAAAATGGAGGGTATATGGAGGGGAAAATGGGGATTAATGCAAGTGGAGTGACTTTGAGGGTGGTTTGGGGGTTGGGGAAGTGAGAATCTAAGGAATGGTGGCCGAAATAGGGAGTAGGGGTTGGGGGAGGGTGGATTTCGGCTAGGGTTTCGAAAGGAGGAAGAAGATGAACAGTGGTTTGTTTATATAGGGGAGGGGCACACGGCCTAGGGCCACACCCGTGTGCTGTGAGGGTAGCCCGTGTTTTTTGAATTTTTTTGAATTTGGTCGTGCCCGGCTACTATCACACGCCCGTGTGTCTTGGACGTGTGTGGCAGAAGGCCATGTTGCACGGTCGTGCCTAGCTTTGTTCGCTTCTCCCACGCCCGTGTTTTATGGTAGCACGCCCGTGTATTGTTGTCCACGATTTAATGGTACGGGCTTGTTGCACTCTCATGTCGAAGAAACAGAATCGAGCCTTGTCCCTGGCACGCCCGTGGTTTTCTATCCCACGCCCGTGTTCTTCCTATCAAGTTCACCCACAGCCATGTCGCACGGCCGTGGGGATTTATCATACCCTGTGTTTTGGGGAAATCATGTCCTGCTTCAACACGGCCATCTCGCACGACCGTGTCTCTTCCTATGTTTGGCCACGGCTTTAGGCACGCCCGTGTACTAAAAAACTGTGCAATTCAAAGATTAAGTTAATGATTCAAAGTGTTAGAAATTAAAAAATAAAGAAATCAAAATATGTTACTGCTCAGGTTGCCTCCCGAGAAGCGCTTATTTATAGTCTAAGCTCGACTTACCTCTCTGTTGAATGATCATGGTGGTTTGAGGAGTTCATACTCCTCATTGAACTCCTCATTCCTGTTGTCAGTTTTAAAATAAGGTTTTAAATGGGTGTTGTTTTCCTTAAAAGTGCCGAACTTGGGATGTGTAACACCCCTTACCCATGTTTTTCGCCGGAACAAGGTACGAGGCATTACCGGACTTAATCACTAATCATCGTATAAAAATTGATTCATAATTAATAACATAATCAATACTATCTACATTAAATGACTTTATACAATAGAGACCTTCAAATAACATAGGTCAGTATTTTAAGCCAATTCCTAGCAACTTAATAACAATTAAACGAGTCTCCATACATGCCAAAGACTTAAAATACTTTAAAACCTTTATATATCGATCAATAGTTTGATAGTGTGATTTAACCTCCGGCGACCTCTAACTCGAGCTAACATCTGCGACACTATAAGAAAAAGGAAAGGAAGGGAGTAAGCATTATAGCTTAGTAAGTAAGTATGTAAATATTAATAAACAATACATTATCATACTTTAAACAAAGTCACAATATGTTCCCGAAATATTACCATCACAAACACACATACTTTCACTATTACAATCATAAACAGGTTCAAAATAAGCTGTCTAGCAGAGTACCAAAAACTAAATTATTTATTTCTGGAGCTACAGAACTCCAAATTACAAACCGTTAATTTTCCTTAAAACTAGATTGACATATATTCTTACCATAAAATTTTAAAAATTTTTGGTCCAGCCATTTAGTACAGTTTATTCATTGAAGTTACCCCTATTTCACTGCTCAACTGTTCTGACCACTCTTCACTACGAATCAATTTTATCCTCGTACAAAATTCAAAGTATGTTCTAGTTTATTTAATTTGAAACTAGACTCATTAATTATTTCATGAATATAAATTATATCCCCTAATTATTTTTTTACAATTTTTAATGATTTTTCCAAGTTAGAACAGGGGATCACGTAGTCATTCTGAACCAGTCTCTCAAAAACTTAAATATCTCATAACATAGAATTCCTTTGCTTGCTCATTCAGTCTCTGATTCAATTTCTACTATTTTTGGTAAATTTTTAGATTCACATCACTACAACTATCTAGAACAATTTTATTGTCAATTTTGATCTTTCACACTTCAATTGTATTCATCACTTTCCCATAACAATCTTTCCAATTTCCAATCACATATCGAGCATACTGCTCATAAGTTACACATGTATATACTTACACTTATCATCACAAATTCATACACAATTTCATTTAATCAATTTCCCAGTTGAACGCTTCGGAATAATAACAGATACGCAATGGTATCGCACACAGTCCACCTTTAAAATCGAAGCTCTCTTGTACACATAGTGGCCTTCACTTAGCACCAATCATGTGACCTGGCTTGATTGTACACATAATTTTGCCTCTCTTGTACACATGGTGAACACTTAGTACCACCCATTTGACCTAGCCAGTTTATCTTGTAGCTCTCTTGTCTACATGGTGTCCTTCACCTGGAACCACGCATGCGACCTAGCTACATATATCCTGTAGCTCTCTTGTCTACATGGTGTACACATATTATCACCCATGCGACCTAGCTACATCATAATGTCTCGTAGCTCTCTTGTACACATGATGTGCACTCAGCACCATACATGTGACCTAGCTACATACCATCTGTATCATCCAATCTTTCCGAAGGTTCAAGCGGGATTTCTCTCTCTTTCTAATACTTGATTCCATAATTCTAATAGTCAATTATGATTCAAAAATCAGCTAAAATACATAAAATATGATGAAATACAAAAACATAATAAAGATAATGTATTATTTACGTACAACTTACATACTTTCTCATTTCCATGTCGAATTAATATTGAACATTTAAATCATCATAATTATACTTACTTTCAACACCTCGGCAATCATAGTAAATATATCAATTTTACATTAAAACATGTATAAATTAATGCTTATTATACATATGAACTTACCTCAATACTAAAACGGTCGTTTTACCAACTTTTTCGATTTTTGATTTTTCTCCCATTCTAGATTCAAATCTCGTTTTCCGGGATTATTGATCTTGGAAAGCTTGAAAACCCTAGCCATTGCTTCCCCCATGCTAATTTCAGCCTCCATGAAAAAGATGAGTCAATTTTGGCTTTATTTTCCCTTTTTATTTCTTTTAATTACCAAATGACTAAAATGCCCTTAAGGCCTTTCTTTAAAATTTTGTCCTATTCATGCCCATTTTTGTCCAAACGAAATATAATGGTCTAATTACCATTTAAGGACCTCCTCTTTATACCCCCATTTCAATCAAGTACTTGTGACGGCCCAAAGTTGACCCTAGTCGAAAAGTGGTTTCGGGACCACGAAACCGAGTCTTATAAATAATTAAAAATTATATTCTGTGTTTATGATGTGAGTAATTGCATGTGTGAAAGTTTCATGCATTAATTTGATCATCTTTATGTGAATCTTTTTTTATATGGACTTATATGAAACTTTGTTGGAAAGTGAGAGGCTAATTTACAATGGTCTAATAGTACATGCATTGAAAGGAGTGGTTTTGCATGTCAATTTACCCAAGTTAAATATGGTGGCCGGCCATGTTATGGAGTAAATAATATTATAACTATTTTATGCTAATAGTTTATGTTACAAAATGAAATAATGAATAAGGTTAATAAAATACAAGTTAGTGGGAGGAAAAACCAAAGTTAGCCTATGTTTTCTCCTCCATTGCCGTAACTAGAGAAAGAAGAGGAAGAAAAGCCTTTGGGGAAGAAAATTCGGCTAAGGTGGATACCTAAAGTAAGGTAAGTTCAATGTCATTCTTCGAAAACTTATGCACCATTTGGATGATTAGTTTAACTTCTACCTATTTTATGGTTTGAAGATAGGTTTTGTATGAGTTAAGTTTCGGTTAAGGTGGATTGATTAATTGGGTTTTATAAGGAAATTATGCCATAGCCGAATGTGTCTTGAAGAAGATGTCATATGTGCTTATTATAAGTATATGTATGTTCGGCTAATGAGTTTGAATTGAAGTTTCGATAGGTTGTGGGTTGAGTGGCCGAGTGAACTATAGGCTTTGCAAGGATGGAATTTACTTATAAGTTGTGTGTGTATGGCTTTATTTGCTAATGACATTTAAGAGTTTAAATCTTGAATAATGTTATGCATAGGTTTCGGCCATGAATCCTTGTGTTATAACACTTGCTTAATAATGAAAGAACATGAGCTTAAAGCTTGAGTAACACTCGGCTTTAGTGTAAGTTAAAATTTGTTAGAAAATAATTTTCAAGTTAGTAGATTATGTGTTAAGAGAGGGATTTAGAATGTATATATATATAGCTGAATGTGATATGTGTGAATTATATGTTAAATCAAGGCTTGGTAAGCTAGCTATTAAGGTGAAATGCTAATGTTAGTATTTGATTTGGTAATAATCTGTTTGGGGACAGCAGCAGTAAGGTGATTTTGGAAAATCGCCATAAATTGTAGGAGTTGAATTAGAAGCTGAGTGAATTATGTCATTAAAGCTTGAAGAGTCTATTTTCTTACAAAGGAAACTATAAAAACAAAAGAGTTACCGATCTTGAGATATTTGAAGTATTGTGGGGCTGAGTCAAAATGACTGCTGGATTCCCTGTTCTGTTTTTAGAAAATCATTATAAATTGTACAAAAATGATTATAAGATAAAATTTATATGCTTAGACTCCTTAATGAGTCTAGTTTCAAATGAGATCAAATACAACACATTTGGAATTCTGTAAAGTGAGAAATTGGATTCGTAGTGAAGAGTGGTCAGAATAGTCAACCAGTGAAATAGGGGAAACTTTAAGAAAAATCTGGTATTGATTGGCCAAGCCTAAAATTTTGAAAATTTTATGGATGGAAGATATACGAGTCTATATTCAGGGAAAATTAACGGCAAGTGATTTGGAGTTTAGTAGCTCCAGTTATAAGTAATTTAGTAACTACTGCTCAGGAAAACAGCTCGTAGTGAATATGTGATTTTGTTGTAAACATTAATGAAAGTTTGCCGATGAATTATTTATTGATTAATATAAAGCTTGCTATAATCTATGTGTGTGAAAGTCGGATCAATATATATAATATTATTCTGAAAGTAATACTTGAATAGTCGATTAATGACTATTTTAAATTTTGTTGAACTTAAGCTCAAGAGCAAGGGGGAACTAGATCCGATAAAGGGAAGGAAAAAGTAATTGAATAGCCGTTGAAGTCGTTCGACGACATTTGAGGTAAGTCTTCGAGTAATGATCCTACTTGAATTATATTGAAATGAATAGTCATACTATGACGGATAGTCGAATGTGCTTAGAGACTATGTTATAAAGCCAATTGAAATTATGCTCTTTGTGTGCGGCTACTGAGCCGAAATTTGAAAGGTTTAATAAATGTTTTGTGTTTGAGCCTTAGTAACGAAGAAATGAAATGGATGTGTTATGATTATTGATATATGTGTGCATGAGCATTTGAAATATATCCGGGCTAAGACCCGAAGGCAATTATGCGAGTTGATATATCCGGGCTAAGACCCGAAGGCAATTATGCGAGTTAATATATCCGGGCTAAGACCTGAAGGCAATTATGCGAGTTGATATATCCGGGCTAAGACCCGAAGGCAATTATGCGAGTTAATATGTCCGGGCTATGACCCGAAGGCAATTATGCGAGATGATATATCCGGGCTAAGACCCGAAGGCAATTATGCAAGTTGATATGTCCGGGTTAAGACCCGAAGGCAAAGGTGTTTGCGGTTGTATTCGGTTAAATACCGAAGAAACTTGGGTTTGAATGTGAGCGTTTTGTGCTGTAACTAATTCAATAAATATGCTCGACCAACCCGAACGATAAGGTGTGTTGCATGTGCATTGGAAAAGTCGATTCGTTTTAAATAGTATTCGTGCGATCGGCTAACGAATTTTCGGCTTTTAGAAAGGTTGATACTTTGTGTATATATGTTGATGGAGTGTGAAGTAAGTATGATTATGAGAATGTGTGTTAATAAAGTGATTTAGTTAGCTATGTGAATGTAATACTGTAGTCAAAGCCGATTTCATTACTTGAGACTTACTAAGCTTAAAATGCTTACCCGGTTGCTTTGGCTCTCTGTTTTATAGATTTTGTTCGTTAGCTATCGGATTCGGGATCAGCGAAGTCGAAGTCATCTACACTATCAAGCTCTTTTGGTACTCTTTTAGTTGAACTCTGGATATGGCATGTATAGGACTACCCCCTGTTGTTTAAGTTCTTTTGTGATGTATGTGTGTAAAGCCATGCGAAAATGGCTTGTAGATGTGGAGTATGGCATTAGACCATTTGTGTTTATGTATGTATATATATGGTTTCACGATGTGACTATGGATTGAAATGGAAGTGTTGGGCTAATGATCAGCCATTGGAATGGCTAAATATGATCACATGTGGACCTATGTATGGCAAAACCCTAGTTGGTCCATGGTAACCACAAAATAGGTAAAGTTTATCTTGAAAACAGATTTTGACAGCAACAGTGGTGTAGAATTGAAAAATCACATAAATTCGTAGGAGTGGAATTAAATAGTGAATAAATTATGTAATCGAACCTTGATGAATCTACTTTCATATGGAAGTAACGAAACAATTATAGGAACAGTACAGAAAGAGATATTCGGGTTCTTGTGGAACAGGGCCAGAACAGTTTCTGGATTCACTGTTCCGCCTTTGGAAATTCACTATAAATTGACCAGAGATAATTAGGGGTCATACCATATATGTATGGATTCCTCTCTGAGTCTAGTTTCCATAGAAACAAACGGCATTAGTATTGAAGCCCTGTGCAGAGAGATATCCCAGTCGTAATGGGAAAAGGTCAGTGTAGTCGACCCCTGTAACATGAGAGACTTTTACTAATAAACTGTACTAATGGGCCCGACCAAAAATTCTATAAATAAATATATAGGTGGGGACATGAGTCTAGTTTCAGGGAAAAATTACAAAACTGATTTTCGAGTTGTGAAACTCAAGATATGATTTTTGAAGCGACTAGTACTCAGACTGGGCAGTGTCTGGAAAAATTTTTAAAAGTCTGTCAACACCTCGTATTCGACTCCGGTGACGGTCTCGGGTTTGGGGTGTTACAATTTAGTGGTATCAGAGCTACGGTTTAGTCGATTCTAGGACTACCGTAATGTGTTGGGGTCTAGCTATACATGCCATTTTATGTGATTAATTGATAGTGTGGTGATTTCTGACAATTGCAAATGTGTTTATTTATAGTAATGGATCCCGATCCCAACCGAGCGGTAGCTGATGATCTTGAGAGTGTAGCGCCTGCTCCCGCACAAGGGACAGCGCCGGTGGACTCTCAACCTAATGCGAGTAACCCGAACGATGAAGCTAGACAAGCTTTCTATAGCGTGATGAATGATTGGTTCAACCAATACATTCGAACTAATACGGCTGTTCCACAACCTCCATTCCCGACAAACACCACCCCCGCACCTACAATACCTCCGGTAACTGACCAAATAAGGTCAAATAAGCCCCCAGTTGACCGAATCCGAAAACATGGGGCTACTGAATTTAAAGCTACGGATAGCGACGATGCCGAGCAAGCTGAATTTTGGTTGGACAACACTATCCGGGTACTCGATGAGCTATCTTGTACACCCGATGAATGTCTAAAGTGTGCTATCTCCTTGCTACGTGATTCTGCCTACTATTGGTGGAGTACTCTGACTTCTGTCGTGCCCCGGGAGCAAGTAACTTGGGAGTTTTTCCAAACTGAGTTTCGGAAAAAGTATATCAGTCAGAGATTTGTTGATCAAAAACGGAAGGAATTTCTTGAGCTTAAGCAAGGTTCTATGTCAGTTACTGATTACGAGCGAAAATTTGTTAGACTTAGTAGATACGCTCGGGAATGTGTTTCATCCGAGGCTGTTATGTGTAAACGCTTCGAAGATGGGCTGAATGAAGATATAAAAATGTTCGTTGGCATTCTTGAGATACGAGAGTTCGTAGTACTTGTCGAGCGAGCTTGTAAAGCCGAAGAGCTTAGAAAGGAAAAACAAAAAGTTGATGTGGGAACCGGGGAGTTTCGTAAAAGATTCTCGGGAAAGTCTCATCAACAGGCATCGAAGAAATTTCGAGATGATGTGGGCCGGTCTAAAAGCACTTCGGGCCTTTTTAGACGAGATCGTGATCGACCCCCTGTGGGTACACGAGGCACTTCAGTCGCCAGTGTTGGGAATGAACGTCGAGGCTGAACGGAATGTCGACATTGCGGTAAATGGCATTTGGGGAGTTGTAGATTCCATGACCGCTCCTGTTACAAGTGCGGATCAGTGGACCACTTCATTAAAGATTGCCCGAGGCTGTCCGAACAGAATGTAAATCAGAGTGGGAAACCGGGTGCTACCACTGCTCGAGGTAGACCATCTAGAAATATGGGCAATGCTAGTGGTGGTCAGAGAGGATCTAGAGATGCTACGACCAGATCCGAGGCTCGTGCACCTGCTAGAGCATATGCTATACGTGCCCGCGAGGATGCTTCTTCGCCTGATGTTATTACCGGTACTTTTACTCTCTTTGATACTAATGTAATTGCTTTGATTGACCCCGGTTCTACTCATTCGTACATATGTGAAACCTTAGCATCCAGTAAGACTTTACCTATTGAGTCTACTGAGTTTGTAATTCGGGTGTCAAATCCCTTGGGTCGTTACGTGCTTGTCGACAAAGTGTGTAAGAAATGTCCCCTAGCAATTCGAGGTTCCTGTTTTCCAGCGGACTTGATGCTTTTGCCGTTTGATGAATTTGATGTTATCCTTGGGTTGGATTGGTTGACCGTGCATGATGAGGTTGTGAATTGCAAAAGTAAGACTATTGATTTGAGGTGTGCAAATAACGAAGTAATCCGAGTTGAGTCTACGGATTTGGATGGGTTGCCCGCTGTAATATCCTCAATGTTGGCCCAGAAATATGTGAGAAAAGGGTGCGAAGCATACCTTGCGTATGTACTGGATGACCAAGAACTAGAAAAGAAACCTGAATCTGTGCCGGTGGTTTGTGAATACCCGGATGTTTTTCCTGAAGAATTGCCGGGTTTACCACCTGTTCGGGAGATAGAGTTTGGTATTGAGCTTATACCTGGGACTACGCCGATTTCGATAGCTCCGTATCGTATGGCACCAACTGAGTTAAAAGAGTTGAAAGCTCAGCTGCAAGAATTGACGGATAGAGGTTTCGCTCGGCCAAGTTTCTCACCTTGGGGTGCACCAGTATTGTTCGTGAAAAAGAAGGACGGAACCATGAGGTTGTGCATTGACTATCGTCAACTGAATAAAGTGACGATAAAGAATAAATACCCACTACCGCGTATCGATGATTTGTTTGATCAACTAAAGGGGGCCTCAGTGTTCTCAAAAATAGATTTGAGATCGGGTTATTATCAGTTGCGGATTCGAGATTCAGACGTACCCAAAACTGCTTTCAGAACGAGGTACGGTCACTACGAATTCTTAGTGATGCCGTTTGGGCTCACTAATGCCCCGGCAGTATTTATGGATTTGATGAATCGGATCTTCAGACCATATTTGGATCGGTTCGTAGTTGTGTTCATTGATGACATCTTGGTCTATTCAAGAGATGAGACCGAACATGCTGAGCACCTGAGACTAGTGTTGCAAATTTTACGGGATAAGCAGTTATATGCTAAGTTCAGTAAGTGTGAGTTCTGGTTAAGAGAGGTTAGCTTCTTGGGTCATGTGGTATCCGCGTCGGGTATTCGAGTTGACCCGAACAAAATTTCAGCCATACTTGACTGGAAACCTCCGAGAAATGTTACTGAAGTTCGGAGCTTTTTGGGGCTCGCCGGTTATTACCGACGATTTGTGAAAGGTTTCTCGATGATAGCCACACCAATGACGAAGCTACTTCAAAAGCATGTTAAGTTCGAGTGGACGGAGAAATGTCAGAAAAGTTTCGACCAACTGAAAACTCATTTGACTGAAGCTCCAATTTTGGTGCAACCCGAATCGGGTAAAGAGTTTGTCATCTATAGTGACGCATCCCTACTTGGGTTGGGTTGCGTATTGATGCAAGAAGGTCGAGTCGTGGCCTATGCGTCGAGACAATTGAAGCCACACGAGAGGAATTATCCGACCCATGATCTCGAACTAGCTGCCATCGTATTTGCTTTAAAAATATGGCGACATTATCTGTTTGGTGAGAAGTGCCATGTATTTTCGGACCACAAAAGTCTCAAATATTTGATGACTCAACGAGACTTGAATCTGCGACAAAGACGTTGGCTTGAGTTATTGAAAGATTACGAGCTTGTCATTGATTACCACCCGGGAAAGGCTAACGTGGTTGCGGACGCCTTAAGCCGGAAGTCATTGTTTGCTTTGCGAGCGATGAACGTGCATTTGTCTGTTCTACCAGACAATGTGTTAGTAGCTGAATTAAAAGCTAAACCATTATTGACTCACCAAATTCGTGAAGCTCAGAAAGTCGATGATGAATTGGTTGCAAAACGGGCTGAGTGTTTTCCGAACGAGGGATCAGAGTTTCAAATTGACGACGATAATTGTTTGAGGTTCAGAAATCGGTTGTGTGTTCCAAGGAATTCGGAACTCATTTCGATGATTCTGAACGAAGCCCATTGTAGCCGAATGTCAATTCACCCGGGGAGTACGAAAATGTACAACGATTTGAAACGTCAATTTTGGTGGCATGGTATGAAACGGGACATCTCCGACTTTGTTTCGAGATGTTTAATATGTCAACAAGTGAAAGCGGAACATCAAGTGCCTTCAGGATTACTCCAGCCGATCATGATACCCGAGTGGAAATGGGATCGAGTCACAATGGACTTTGTGTCCGGACTGCCCTTGTCAGCAAGTAAGAAGGATGCGATATGGGTTGTTGTCGATAGACTAACTAAGTCGGCTCACTTTATCCCCGTGCGTACGGATTTTTCATTGGATAAACTAGCTGAATTGTATGTTTCTCAGATTGTGAGATTACACGGGGTACCGATTTCTATTGTGTCGGATAGAGATCCGAGATTCACCTCGCGATTTTGGAAGAAATTGCAAGAAGCTTTGGGTACCAAGCTGCATTTTAGCACCGCTTTTCATCCACAAACAGATGGTCAATCCGAGCGGATAATTCAGATACTTGAGGATATGTTGAGATGTTGCATCCTCGAGTTCAGTAGTTCATGGGAACGGTACTTACCTTTGATTGAATTCGCTTACAACAATAGTTTTCAATCAAGTATTAAGATGGCACCCTACGAGGCTTTGTACGGTCGTAAATGCCGTACACCATTGTTTTGGACCGAGCTCGGTGAAAGTAAAATTTTCGGAGTTGATTTGATTAGAGATGCTGAACAGAAAGTAAAGGTAATCCGTGAAAGTCTGAAGATAGCCACGGATCGTCAGAAATCGTACGCAGATTTGAAACGAAAAGACATCGAGTATCAGGTGGGAGACAAAGTGTTCCTTAAGGTTTCACCTTGGAAAAAGATACTCAGGTTCGGCCGTAAGGGCAAGTTGAGCCCAAGATTCATTGGGCCGTACGAAATCTCCGAACGAGTTGGCCCGGTTGCGTATAGATTGATTTTGCCCCCGGAGCTTGAAAAGATTCATGACGTCTTTCATGTTTCGATGCTTCGACGCTATCGATCTGATCCATCGCACATAATTAGCCCATCGGAGGTTGGAATTCAAGTCGACATGAGCTATGAAGAAGAACCGATGCGTATCCTAGCTCGTGAAGTAAAGGAGTTGCGAAACAAAAGAGTTCCGCTAGTAAAGGTGTTATGGCTCAAACACGGGATCGAGGAAGCTACTTGGGAGACCGAGAGCTCAATGAAAGAACGATACCCAAACCTATTTACCGGTAAGATTTTCGGGGACGAAAATTTCTTAAGTGGGGGAGAGTTGTGACGGCCCAAAGTTGACCCTAGTCGAAAAGTGGTTTCGGGACCACGAAACCGAGTCTTATAAATAATTAAAAATTATATTCTGTGTTTATGATGTGAGTAATTGCATGTGTGAAAGTTTCATGCATTAATTTGATCATCTTTATGTGAATCTTTTTTTATATGGACTTATATGAAACTTTGTTGGAAAGTGAGAGGCTAATTTACAATGGTCTAATAGTACATGCATTGAAAGGAGTGGTTTTGCATGTCAATTTACCCAAGTTAAATATGGTGGCCGGCCATGTTATGGAGTAAATAATATTATAACTATTTTATGCTAATAGTTTATGTTACAAAATGAAATAATGAATAAGGTTAATAAAATACAAGTTAGTGGGAGGAAAAACCAAAGTTAGCCTATGTTTTCTCCTCCATTGCCGTAACTAGAGAAAGAAGAGGAAGAAAAGCCTTTGGGGAAGAAAATTCGGCTAAGGTGGATACCTAAAGTAAGGTAAGTTCAATGTCATTCTTCGAAAACTTATGCACCATTTGGATGATTAGTTTAACTTCTACCTATTTTATGGTTTGAAGATAGGTTTTGTATGAGTTAAGTTTCGGTTAAGGTGGATTGATTAATTGGGTTTTATAAGGAAATTATGCCATAGCCGAATGTGTCTTGAAGAAGATGTCATATGTGCTTATTATAAGTATATGTATGTTCGGCTAATGAGTTTGAATTGAAGTTTCGATAGGTTGTGGGTTGAGTGGCCGAGTGAACTATAGGCTTTGCAAGGATGGAATTTACTTATAAGTTGTGTGTGTATGGCTTTATTTGCTAATGACATTTAAGAGTTTAAATCTTGAATAATGTTATGCATAGGTTTCGGCCATGAATCCTTGTGTTATAACACTTGCTTAATAATGAAAGAACATGAGCTTAAAGCTTGAGTAACACTCGGCTTTAGTGTAAGTTAAAATTTGTTAGAAAATAATTTTCAAGTTAGTAGATTATGTGTTAAGAGAGGGATTTAGAATGTATATATATATAGCTGAATGTGATATGTGTGAATTATATGTTAAATCAAGGCTTGGTAAGCTAGCTATTAAGGTGAAATGCTAATGTTAGTATTTGATTTGGTAATAATCTGTTTGGGGACAGCAGCAGTAAGGTGATTTTGGAAAATCGCCATAAATTGTAGGAGTTGAATTAGAAGCTGAGTGAATTATGTCATTAAAGCTTGAAGAGTCTATTTTCTTACAAAGGAAACTATAAAAACAAAAGAGTTACCGATCTTGAGATATTTGAAGTATTGTGGGGCTGAGTCAAAATGACTGCTGGATTCCCTGTTCTGTTTTTAGAAAATCATTATAAATTGTACAAAAATGATTATAAGATAAAATTTATATGCTTAGACTCCTTAATGAGTCTAGTTTCAAATGAGATCAAATACAACACATTTGGAATTCTGTAAAGTGAGAAATTGGATTCGTAGTGAAGAGTGGTCAGAATAGTCAACCAGTGAAATAGGGGAAACTTTAAGAAAAATCTGGTATTGATTGGCCAAGCCTAAAATTCTGAAAATTTTATGGATGGAAGATATACGAGTCTATATTCAGGGAAAATTAACGGCAAGTGATTTGGAGTTTAGTAGCTCCAGTTATAAGTAATTTAGTAACTACTGCTCAGGAAAACAGCTCGTAGTGAATATGTGATTTTGTTGTAAACATTAATGAAAGTTTGCCGATGAATTATTTATTGATTAATATAAAGCTTGCTATAATCTATGTGTGTGAAAGTCGGATCAATATATATAATATTATTATGAAAGTAATACTTGAATAGTCGATTAATGACTATTTTAAATTTTGTTGAACTTAAGCTCAAGAGCAAGGGGGAACTAGATCCGATAAAGGGAAGGAAAAAGTAATTGAATAGCCGTTGAAGTCATTCGACGACATTTGAGGTAAGTCTTCGAGTAATGATCCTACTTGAATTATATTGAAATGAATAGTCATACTATGACGGATAGTCGAATGTGCTTAGAGACTATGTTATAAAGCCAATTGAAATTATGCTCTTTGTGTGCGGCTACTGAGCCGAAATTTGAAAGGTTTAATAAATGTTTTGTGTTTGAGCCTTAGTAACGAAGAAATGAAATGGATGTGTTATGATTATTGATATATGTGTGCATGAGCATTTGAAATATATCCGGGCTAAGACCCGAAGGCAATTATGCGAGTTGATATATCCGGGCTAAGACCCGAAGGCAATTATGCGAGTTAATATATCCGGGCTAAGACCCGAAGGCAATTATGCGAGTTGATATATCCGGGCTAAGACCCGAAGGCAATTATGCGAGTTAATATGTCCGGGCTATGACCCGAAGGCAATTATGCGAGATGATATATCCGGGCTAAGACCCGAAGGCAATTATGCAAGTTGATATGTCCGGGTTAAGACCCGAAGGCAAAGGTGTTTGCGGTTGTATTCGGTTAAATACCGAAGAAACTTGGGTTTGAATGTGAGCGTTTTGTGCTGTAACTAATTCAATAAATATGCTCGACCAACCCGAACGATAAGGTGTGTTGCATGTGCATTGGAAAAGTCGATTCGTTTTAAATAGTATTCGTGCGATCGGCTAACGAATTTTCGGCTTTTAGAAAGGTTGATACTTTGTGTATATATGTTGATGGAGTGTGAAGTAAGTATGATTATGAGAATGTGTGTTAATAAAGTGATTTAGTTAGCTATGTGAATGTAATACTGTAGTCAAAGCCGATTTCATTACTTGAGACTTACTAAGCTTAAAATGCTTACCCGGTTGCTTTGGCTCTCTGTTTTATAGATTTTGTTCGTTAGCTATCGGATTCGGGATCAGCGAAGTCGAAGTCATCTACACTATCAAGCTCTTTTGGTACTCTTTTAGTTGAACTCTGGATATGGCATGTATAGGACTACCCCCTGTTGTTTAAGTTCTTTTGTGATGTATGTGTGTAAAGCCATGCGAAAATGGCTTGTAGATGTGGAGTATGGCATTAGACCATTTGTGTTTATGTATGTACATATATGGTTTCACGATGTGACTATGGATTGAAATGGAAGTGTTGGGCTAATGATCAGCCATTGGAATGGCTAAATATGATCACATGTGGACCTATGTATGGCAAAACCCTAGTTGGTCCATGGTAACCACAAAATAGGTAAAGTTTATCTTGAAAACAGATTTTGACAGCAACAGTGGTGTAGAATTGAAAAATCACATAAATTCGTAGGAGTGGAATTAAATAGTGAATAAATTATGTAATCGAACCTTGATGAATCTACTTTCATATGGAAGTAACGAAACACTTATAGGAACAGTACAGAAAGAGATATTCGGGTTCTTGTGGAACAGGGCCAGAACAGTTTCTGGATTCACTGTTCCGCCTTTGGAAATTCACTATAAATTGACCAGAGATAATTAGGGGTCATACCATATATGTATGGATTCCTCTCTGAGTCTAGTTTCCATAGAAACAAACGACATTAGTATTGAAGCCCTGTGCAGAGAGATATCCCAGTCGTAATGGGAAAAGGTCAGTGTAGTCGACCCCTGTAACATGAGAGACTTTGACTAATAAACTGTACTAATGGGCCCGACCAAAAATTCTAGAAATAAATATATAGGTGGGGACATGAGTCTAGTTTCAGGGAAAAATCACAAAACTGATTTTCGAGTTGTGAAACTCAAGATATGATTTTTGAAGCGACTAGTACTCAGACTGGGCAGTGTCTAGAAAAATTTTTAAAAGTCTGTCAACACCTCGTATTCGACTCCGGTGACGGTCTCGGGTTTGGGGTGTTACAGTACTTATGAATTAGAACACATATTTTGCAACTTTTGCAATTCAGTCCTAAAAGTCCAACTAAGCACTTTATCAGTAAAATTACGTAACGATATTTTTACATAATATTTTAATCAATAAATAAACCTTAAAACTTAATCAGAATAATTTTTTTGACTTCAAATTCATGGTTCTAAAACCATCATTTTGTTTAGGCCCTAAATCGGGCTGTTACAGCAACTTCTACTAATAAGCCCTAATAGGCAAATTAAACATGTAATCTATAAAATTTCTTATCAATACTCTAACACATGCATCTAATCACTCGATAAATCAAATAAACTTTTCTATCTCAGATTTTTGGTTTCGCAACCACTATTCCATTTAGGCCCTATTTCGAGATGTTATAGTATGACTCACCTCCACTGTACCGAATGGAAAAATACTGAGTACCGTAAGAGGGATTTCCTCATTTGGTGTGGTAGTGACAATGTGAGAATCAACGGCATCTAGTAAGACTGTATCACAGACCTGAAGTTGATTAAGAGAGGTTTCGGGCTTGTTTTGTGTAGTTTCGGTTTATCATGTGTTCTAGGTTTGTGTTCTCGCCATTCGTCTAGCTCCTCTATCCGTAGTCTTCGTTCTTCATGGATGTCTTTGTTCTTTTCATGATAGTAGCGCACTGTCTCTGTTGTCTTGGTTCGAGAAGGTTCCTGCAAGGACGGTTGAATATTAGTTTTATCATCGATAGGTTTTATAGCATTATCCTGAGTCTTAGGGGTTTTGACTGAGTTGCGTGCTTGGAGTGTTACTGCATCGTCACCTGCATGAAGTGTTAGCTCTCCTGTGCCTACATTAATAATGGTCCTGGCAGTTGCTAAAAAGGGTCGTCCTAAAATTAAAGGTACATCGTTATCCTCATCCATATCTAAGACAACAAAGTCTACTGGGTAAATAAATTTATCAATTTTAACGAGAACATCATCAATAATACCCTTAGGAAATCTAACTGTTTTGTCAGCCAATTATATGCTCATCCTAGTCTATTTGGGTTTACCGAGACCTAGTTTTTAAACATTTTATAGGGCATAACATTTATACTTGCCCCTAAATCAGCTAAAGCATTATTCACAGATAAACTACCAATTAAGCAAGGAATTGTAAAACTCCCTGGATCTTGCAATTTGTTAGGTAGCTTATTCTTTAGAATGGCTGAGCAGACTTCATTGAGTTCCACATGTGATGTAGTGTCTAATTTCCTTTTGTTGCTCAGAAGTTCCTTTAAGAATTTTGCTGAGTTGGGCATTTGTGAAAGAACTTCAATATATGGTAAGTTAATATGTAATTTCTTTAAGAGTTTGACAAACTTACCGAATTGTTCTTCTGTTCTGTCTTTTGTCATCACTTTAGGATATGGCACATGAGGTTCATAATTCATACTTGCCTGTTTGGGATCATTATTGTTTACCTCTTCTCGTCCTTTGTTCATCGCGTTGTTTTGCTATATTTCTGGCTCGGGGATAATGAGTCCGTCCTTATTTTGAGCGCTAATTGCATTGAGGTGTTCCCTCGGATTAGGTTCAGTATTACTTGGTAGGCTACCTTGTGGTCTTTCAGAGATTAGTTTGGGTAGCTGGCCTATCTAAGTTTCGAGTCCTTGGACCGATGCTTGTTGATTCTTAAGTGCAGTCTCGGTATTTTGAAAATGGGCTTCTAACACCGAGATGAATTTAGAGAGCATCTCTTAAAGGTTCAGCTTCTTCTCTTGTTGATAAGGTGGCTATTGAAAACCCTGAGGATTTTGTGGCTTTTGATTCCCTTGACCTCCCTAGGAAAAATTTAGGTGGTTCCTCCAACCTCCATTATAGGTATTATTGTATGGGTTATTTTGAGTTCTAAAGTTATTGTTACCCATATAGTTGACATGTTCCTCTTTGGTTGTGGGATTGAAGGATTGATATTCTATATGCACACCTCCTCCATTTGAGTCACACCTCATTACTAGATGTACCTGCATAGAACCAAGAAAACCATCAATCTTTTTTTTGAGAAGTTCTACCTGATTAGAGAGCATGGTGACTGAATCGATGTTATAAACTCCGACCGTTTTTGTTGGCTTAGTCCTCATGACTTGCCATTGATAGTTGTTCAGTGACATCTGTTCTATGATGTCGTAGGCATCTTCCAGTGTTTTATTGTTGATAGTTCCTCCAGCAGCAGCGTCAATCATTTGTCTTGTTGAGGGATTCACACTATTGTAGAACGTTTGAACTTGCAACCATAGAGGTAACTCATGGTGAAGGCACCTTCTCAATAGATCCTTGTATCTCTCCCATGCATCGTAAAGTGTTGCTAAGTCCATCTGCACAAAAAAAGAGAAATCATTGCGTAATTTAGCCGTTTTAGCCGGCGAAAAATATTTTAGTAAAAATTTCTCGGTATTTGTTCCCAAGTAGTGATAGACCCTCGTGGTAACGAGTTTAACCATTGTTTAGCTTTGTTTCTCAGTGATAAGGGAAATAACCGAAGACGGCTGGCATCGTCAAAACGCCATTGATTTTGAATGTATCGCAAAATTCCTGGAAATTTGCTAAGTGAGTGTTGGGATCTTCATCCTGTAAGCCATCAAACTAAACAAACTGCTGTATCATCTGAATAGTGTTAGGTTTTAATTCAAAATTATTCGCAGCAATAGCAGGTCTAACTATACTTGATTCAGTTCCTGTTAAAGAGGGTTTAGCATAGTCATACATAGTACGTGGAGCAGGATTTTGGTTAGCTACAATTGCAGGAGGCAGCTAATTGTCTTGGTTTTCAGCCATCTCGTCAGTTGGAGGTTGAGTATTGTCTTCTTGTTCGTTTTCTGTGTATCGTAAACTACGCCTTATTTCTCTTTGATTTCTACAAACTATTCGATCGATTTCTTCGTCAAAAAGTAGGGGTCCTGACGGGTTTCTTCTAGTCATAAACTATAAAAACCTGCCAAGAGAAAGAAAAAGTAAATTAATAAATAAGGAAACAAAATAAAATTGCAAGAAAAATAAATGGCTAAAGTAATAAAAATTTAGTGTTCCTAATATTTCAGTTCCCCGGTAATGGCGCCAAAAACTTGATCGCAGTGATTCGTAACAAGTAATAAATATTTATAATGAAGATCAAACCTAGACTAACTATTATCACGATGAAAAGGCAAGCGCACCTATCGAACAATAGTATAGTAATGGCAAGATCGGGATATCGTACCTAAGGGAACCAAAAGTACTGGTAATAACTATCTTTTTATTATCTAGCCTAAGAATAAAAGGGTTTGTTTATTAAACTAATTATCTAAACTAATTAACTAATTTAATTAAATCGAAGAGAGAATTTGGAAAAAGACTTGAAGAGAAGCAATTAATAAAGACGAGACCCAAGGAGGAATCCATCTAAATTTCACTTGTTATCTGAATCTGAACCGGACGATTTATTCACTTGACTTGATCCGTAAGACTCCCTAACCTACGTTATTATCCCTATTCAAGACTAATAACGTCCAACCCCTCCATTGAATAACCGATACTTTTCTCTAATTAACACTCTAGGGTTGCATTAACTCGATCTATGGACTCCCATAATAGGTTTCACCCTAATCTGGCAAAATCTCGTAACCCTATTTCTAGGCACCCGATCAACTCCGCTTAATCATGCCAAATCTACTCTTATGCAGGGCCTATTCCTCCTCTTCATAAGCACATTAGATCATGAATTAATACCCAGAATATTAACTCAAGCATTAAAAACACATAATTAAGAACAAATCATGTATTTATCATACAGTTCAGATAATAATAACAAGTTCCATCATAGGTTTTATCCCCCTTAGGTATCTAAGGGGTTTAGTTCATAATAAAATAAGAGTACATCTCAAAACTATGAAAATAACAAAACATAAAGAAAACTTAAAAACCCTTAAAGGAATTCTGAGAGAGATCTTCAGTCATAGAGTAGCTCCGGCTTTTGAGATGGATCGTCTGGCTTCCTTCAAGTAATTACCAGCGTGTGGTTCTGTGTTCCAAAAAAGTTCTGGAGAGCCCCCCTTTCTAGGTCATACTTAGGGTGTTCATATAGGCTTTTGATTGGCTTTCTTGCCCCCTAAGTATCCTTTTTTCGTGTAAAATACAACTCCTTGAAAAAGGGACACGCCCGTGTGCCACAACCATGTGACGTGGTTGCCAGGCCGTGTTCGATCCGTTAAATTGCCACGACCGTGTGGGCTTAATGGCCAGGTTGTGTGAGTCTTGTAAACCTTGGTCAACACCCTCAAAAGGCATGGACGTGTGAGCTGCCCATGTGGCAAGGCTTAGGCCGTGTGGGTCTTCTCGATTTAGTCCGTTTTGTCCCTTTTTAGCTCGTTTTTGGCTCCTTTTGACTCTTGGTGCTCTCCTAGGTACAAAACATGAAATAACCAGATTAAAAGCACCAAAATCTACAAATCTAATAGTAAACATCCATAAATATGCTAAGTATTTGGGGTAAAAACATGTATCATTTGGCGTTTATCAATAATCCCGACAACACTCCATGAGTTTATATTACGGGGGATTTAGCCTGTGCTGGTAATCCAACTATAAGATGAGAGGTTCTCGAGAGTGCATACTTGAGAAGATCACTCTTATGACTTGACGGTAAATGGATAATCCATCGAGATTTCTGCGGAACTCAACGGAATTAATGTGAGGTATAGAAATGAAAATGTTGGATGATGAGCTCATCTAAGACAAATTACATGATGAATTATTGTGGGACTAACTTGATGTTTGAGTGCATGTAATAGTAGGCTATCTTCTATTTATTGGATTGGTTTTCTAACATGTTTGTATGCTAATTAATCGGTAAGTTTACTTTCCAGTTATTTGGGCTTACTAAGCATGTAAATGCTTACCCCTCTCGTTCCCCTATCTTGTAATAGCCCAAAATTGGGTCTAGTTGGAACAGAGGTTTCGGGACCACAAAATCTGAGATAGAAATAATTATTTTATGATTATTTTGAGGTCTATGATATGATTGCATGATTGTGTGAAAATTTCATGAAGAAATTCTATGCATAAAGTGCTCAATTTGAAGTTAGGGGCTAAATTGAATAAGTTGCAAAACCTGCATTCTAGAAGTTTCTAGTATGAAATTGCTTTGAAATATTAATTAGGAGGTCTTAAATAGAAATTTGACCAATTTCTTAGTGATGGAAAAAATTGGACATGAATGGAATTTTTGAAAGTTTAGTAAGGAAGGGCATTTTGGTCATTTGGTAAGTAAAAGAAATAAACAGGGAAAATAAAGCCAAAATTGACTCATCTTTTTCATGGAGGCCGAAATTCGCATGGGGGAATCCATGGCTAGGGTTTTCAAGCTTTCCAAGCTCAATAGTAAGTCCGTTCTAACCCCGTTTTCCAAGTTCTTTACATTTTTTGAATCCCGGTAATTTGATTAAGCTTATTCTAGCAATAATTTAAGCTAGGGTTCATATTTGGAAAAATACCCATAGGTGAAATGTGTTTATTTTGCTGTTTTATGATAGAAATAAGGTTTTAAATTATGTTAGACAACTTGTGCTACTCGGTTTTGAGTGAAAACGAGTAAAAGGGCTTAATCGGTAAAAATACCTAATAGTCATAAGTATATGTTAGAGTGAGAATTTGAAGTTGCCATAGAAGGGAAAAGTGAACAGCATGTCATAAAACATAAGAATAAGGGATGAAGTCTAATTCCCAAGCCTAGGGGCAAAAGTGTAAATATGAAAAAGTTTAGGGGTAAAATTGTAATTTTGCAAAAGTTTGAGTTAAGGACTGTTTTGAATAGTACATTAATTAAATAAGTAAAATATGATGTTTTAGATCCCGAAAAACGAGATTTGAACCTAGAATGAGAGAAAAATTGAAAATTGGGAAAGTTGGTAAAATGGTCGTTTTAGTATCGAGGTAAGTTCATATGTATAATAAGCATTAATTTATGCATGTTTCAATGTAAAATTGATATATTTATTATAATTTCCGAGGTGTTGAAAGTATGTAAGTTGGTATGATAATAATACAACAATAATGCTGTAATTTATATTTGAAAGTTAAATTTAGTGAATTAATTGAATTATGTTAAATTAAATGATTATGGTGCCAAGTTTATGAATTGATTTAAAAATATGTCTATGGTACATGAAGTGCATTGAATTATCATACATAAATGTGATTTCTATGATTATGGATATTATGGGAAATTGTAAGTTCATATGATTTTTAATAAGGCAATGTGTAATTTAATGTTATTGCATTGATATTAAATGAGATGTAAGTTTATATGTAAGTAATACATCAATATTACTTGTATTATGATATTTTATAATAATATTGGAAATATGTTTATGGATAATTACTTGATTAGTGAAATTGTTGGAAAAGAGAGAGAAATCCTGGTTGAACCTTCGGAAAGATTGGATGATACAGATAGTATGTAGCTAGGTCACATGTATGGTGCTGAGTGCACATCATGTGTACAAGAGAGCTACAAGACATTATGATGTAGCTAGGTCGCATGGGTGATACTATGTGTACACCATGTAGACAAGAGAGCTACGGGATATATGTAGCTAGGTCGCATGCGTGGTTCCAGGTGAAAGACACCATATAGACAAGAGAGCTATGAGATAAATTGGCTAGGTCACATGGGTGGTAATGAGTGTTCACCATGTGTACAAGAGAGCCGAACTATATGATGGGTGGAGCTATGTGCTGAAACCACCAAGTATCGAGGATTGATCCGAAGTGTTCAACGAAAGACTCTCTATGTATTGCTTTGTGAGTTTTGTAATGAATAAGTGCAGGAACTTGGTTATGTGAATGATGTGTTCATTAAGTGACCAGGATGTGGTAAGGTTATAAACAAGTAAGTTATACATGAGAATGATTTCATGGTGACCTTGTGATGATGGGCCTATACTTGTGATGTATGAAATGTGGTGAAAATAATTTGTGATATGTATGTTAAAATTAGGTTAATACAAAGAAAGTGTGAAAGAGTGAACTAGCAATAAAACTGTTTTGGACAGTAGCAGTGATGTGATTTTGAAAACTCACCAAAAATAGTATAAATTGTATCAGAGACTGAATGAGATATCAAATTAAATCTTAATGCGTCTATTTTCATATAAAAGAAAAAGAGCAATAAAAGGAGTTCTATATTTTGAGATATTTATGTTTTTGTGAGACTAGTTCAGAATGATTACGTGATCCCCTATTCTGACTTTGGAAAATCAAAACAATTTGGATAAAAATAATTAGAGGCTTAAACTTATATTTTTAAAATCCCTAATGATCCTATTTTCAAGGAACATCATCCGAGTTCTGTACTGTGAGATAATTAATTTTTAGTGAAGAGAGGTCAGAACTGTCAGAAAGTGAAACAAGTGAAATTTTAATGAATAAACTGTACTAATTGGCTAAACCAAAAATTATGAAAATTTTATGGTGGAAAGATATGTGAGTCTAGTTTCAGGGGAAATTTACAGATCTTAATTTGGAGCTTTGTAGCTCAAATTATAAATAAGTAAGTGACTATGACTCGTGTGGACAGTTTGGTGTGAGCATTTATTAGTAAATTGTGAAATTGTACTTACAAGAATGCTATATACATTAAGGATGTGGAATGGAGAGGAGGAGGAGGAAAATAAATATATATGGAATACATGGAAACTATGGTATATGAAATATTGATATAATGAAATAAATGATATGTGTTTATAAGAAAACAGAAAGAGAATGATATGTATCATGACATGTATATACATATATGACTAGTCTCAATGTAATACTTGTTGGGTATGGAGTTGAATTGAAATGTTTCAGGCAAACATGTTATTTTGCGCATCTGAATTGTGGTATTTTATAAAGATATAATCTAGTTTTAAATATGAATGCTTGATGATTAAGCTGAAGATATTTGGTAAGATGATAATCTTGGTATAAATGTATAAGTGGTACTATAATAAACAAGGTAAAATGAGTATGAGAGACACATGTATGATGACATACAAATACTATGTTTGTGGTTTAATTGAGAATATTTAATCATTAAATGAATTACATGTTATATGCTTTTGATTTTGTATAAGTGTGTAAGAGATTACGGTTGACCAAACTTGGAAAATAGCCTAGGTATATTCCACACAGGTAGAAACACGACCATGTGCCTCAACCGTGTATGGAACACGACTTTGGGACACGGGCGTGTGAACCCTTAAAGCATGAAATTTCCAAGATTTCCGTAAGTTCTCGGTTTAGTCCCGAACCCTTTCTAAAGTATGTTTTGGGCTTCGTAGACTCAAATAAGGGACTATGTGTAAGTGAATGAACGTTTTGAAATATGAATGAAATTTTATGGCCCGTATTTTAGTTTAATGTTTGTATGTCTTTCCGGTAACTCCTCGTACCTTATCTCGGCCTCGGGTACGGGTAAGGGGTGCTACATGTCTTATAGAGCTCGAGGACTCGTAGAGATTGGAAGATGGTGGAGTATTGTCAACACTATCTATTTGTCCCGTATTGGTATATAGATACTTCTATTTTGTTACAATGGCATGTATAGGTTTGTGGTTACTTGGTGTTATATGTCATTGGTTGGCCAATGTAAAGGCTTAAATGTTAAACTTATTCTTTTTGGTATATGGCCATAAGACATGGCTCATTTCATTGTAGGTTATGACCTACCAACCATGCATGTTTATGATAGAAATGTTCTTGTGATTATTAAATGTGGTATATCATAAATAGGCATTCGTAATGTGGTCAAAACATTTGGAAATGGTTAGGCCATAATTGGCAATTAATTGTAATAATGAGCCAAGCCTAAATATGTTTCAATGGGACAGAAATCCTTATTATAAAAAGAGGATAATTGAGTATGTATTTAACCGATGAGATGAGGTTGACATGCAATAGATTCATTGATGATAGTCCTTGAGTATATTTGGGTCATGTTAAATGCAATTGGGATTCTTTTATGTGAGGAAATGATGAGGGAGAGCATTGGCTAGAAATTATATCCTAAAAAGGGTCCACACGGGTAGACACACGGGCGTGTGTCTAGGCCGTGTGTCACACGGTCAGCCCCATGGGCGTGTGGTACGGCTGTGTGTCCCCTGTACCTAAAATTTCTTTAGTTAGAATGCACGGTAGTAAAAACACGGGAAGAGACATGGCCGTCTGTCTCAATCATGTGGAGGGCAAGGCCTAGTACACAGCCGTGTATCTTGGCCGTGTGCCCCTAAATACATGCTGATGTCATAGACAGAATGTCCAGGTTTTTAGACACGAGCATCCAAACGAGCGTGTCTAGGCCGTGTGAAAACTCCTATAGGTTCGAAATAGAAAATAAATTCAATTAATTCCACACGAGTTAGGGACACGAGCATGTCCCAAAGCACACGGGAGTGTGCATTGTCTCCACACGGGCGTGTGAGGCTTAACCTAGAAAATTTTCCTAAAATTTTCTTAGGTTCCCGGTTTAGTCCCAGACCATTCTCAATATATGTTTTGGGTCTCGTAGGCCCATAATAGGGACACTAAGATGTTTCCTGATTGGTTTTAATTTGGAACAAAATTTTGTAACCCGTATTTTCTGAAAATGTCCGAGTATGTGTCTGGTCACGTCTCATACCTGGTCCTGGTCTTGGGTGGTGTTTCAACTTTACTCACACAAACCTCACCACAAATTCTTAAAAGTTCACTAATAAAGAAAAAATAACAGATTTTCACTCACAGTCATGTTTACACTCTTTTAAAGGCTTTTTCTTCTCTCTACTGAACTCACACACTCCTCCTCTCTAAGTTCGTAAGGAACTATTTAAACTTAAAAACAGCTATTGTGGGTCAGCTTGCAAAATTAATGTTCGGTTTTTGAGTAGGAATATTGTAGGATAAAGGGTAGGCTTGAAATAAGGAATGGGAAATAGTAGACTATGGCCGAATGGTAGGTTGTTGATTTTGGGCAGAAAGTAGAACTTTCAAACTCAATAATAAAGCGCTTGAACACTTTTTTTTTCATGAATTTTTTTTCATTTGCAAAACTTAATATTCATTCCTTGAATTTGAATGGAGGCTGATTTTTTTTTCGAATTATTTTTTTCAAAAAAATACAAACCGTAATGTCAAGAACGTCAATTCATACTCCAAATTCGCTAGCTCTGATACCAAATGATACAAACTTGCCTCGGTGATGATTCAAGTCGTTTAGATGCCCAATCGTGAATTTGAGTAAGTTGTTATTCGTTTCAAAACAAGATAAGTTTAAAAAATAATAGGCTGAAGAAATAAGGAAATGGTTTTTAAAAACAATAGGATAGCAAAGTGGTTAAAACAAAGAAAATGGATAATTTACTAAGGCTGAAAAAGAACCAACAATATTGGATTGTTGACCCGAATCTCAAATGGCTCTTAGGTGTTTTATGGTTTAAGGAAATTAACAAAGGATAAACCTTGACCCACTATCAATTAGTGATAGGAACCAAAGGTATATGAACGCCACACTTGAAAGTGATAAGTTCAGTTAACAATGGAAAGGATAGATGCCACAAGCAATACTTGATAAGTCAAATTAGTTCCAAAAGAACAAAGAGAATTGGATAACTCACAAATCTCAAATATAGCATAAAATTTAGCAACAAGAAGGTTCTCTTATAATATGCTGATTACAACTATTTATAGTGTTAAAAGAGGCTAGCCGAATAGTCACTTTTATTCAGCTTAATGAGCTGAAATGAAAAGTCACAACTTTTGAAATTCTAGCCTAAGTAACTCTAATCTTCAATACACTTTAATTCAGCTAAATCAATGAACTTGAATGCTTAGGAAAATCTTTTGAAGTCTCCTTTGCCCAACCGAATAGACACCATCATCTTGATGGAGTTTTGAAAGCATGAAATGATCATTTAAGGAACAAAACGGTTGAGGTAGATGGAAAAGCTGCTGCTGAATTTAAAAGAAGATATAATGCTATTTTAATTGTTATAACAGCTCTTTAAATGATCTATAATTCTCCCTTGTATGTAACCGAAATGTCCCCCTTGTATGTAACCGAAAATCACTTGAAAAGTCACATTAATGAATTTGTAACAACCCTTGAATGTAACAGTTTCCAGCTGAAAAGGCACCTACAATTAAACACATTAAAACAAACATATTAAGCACATTTAAACACTTATTAAACAGAAAATAGATTAAACACTTAACTTAAATAAATGAACTCAAAACACATGCATCAATAAATTATTCCAGCAACTAGATTAATTAAGAGAACATTTATTCTAACAAGATGCTTAAATGCATGGTTTAAAATGCAAACTAAATGAATAGATGAGTTACTTAATGCAAGATTTAATTTAATAATGCAGACTTAAACTAACATGGGAGTTACATAATGCAAGTCACTATTTATGATGCATACTTAACTAACATGAAAGTTACATAATGCATTACTTTATTAAAAGCAGAACACACAAAGTGCAAGTTAAAATTAAATTTTGCAAACTTATTAATTTAAATAAAACATTATTAAATTAAGAAGTCCTTAAAAACATTGGTCCAATAATCAATCAGGCCTATGAGATGTTTCATCCTGCACTTGGGCCCCTCAAGTTTAGGACAATCTCAGTGGCGTCGAGTTGCGTCAAAACATGATACGACCGGGTTCACATAAAAAATTCACGTGTATCTCAAAATTGAATGAGCTATACCAGATTCCTCTACTAGTGATATGTATGTGCCACAATGTTGAAATAAATATGTGAAGCGTAAAATCTTATAACCTTGTTGTTGTTAAAAAGTTTTTATCACACTTATCATATCTGTACAATAGAAAATGGAAACTAAATGATTGAAATTCAAAATTAATTCATCAAAAATATTTCCTATTCTGAAATTAAGTCGATGTATGTCTTTATCATGGGACTCCAATTTAGTTATTGTATTCTTCATTCTAGTTAACTTTTTTGGCGTAAGAGTTCTAACCCAATTTTATGGAAATATAAATGGAAGCTTTTAATGGAATAAGTAATGGAACTTGGAAAATGAAAAATTCTCTCAAAGAGTTAAATTGGAAACAACAAATGATGTTACATTTCTAGAAATCTGGTACGTATTGCCCAAAAAATGGATAGGATTTAGTTTTGATATAAATTGAACCGTTTGTAATAGGAAGAATGTGGAATGTACGTCGCTGACATTTTTGGAGTTTCATTCTCGATCTTGATAAAAAAAGTAATCTAAAGAAAGAAGAATAAGGAAATCAAGTGAAGATTTTGAAAGGTTACATCACTTTTCACGAGGATTTCAAGATTTCCTCTCCTCTACAGAAAAGAATGAGGTCATAACTAACATAGTATCGAAGAAGTGAAAATGGAAAATGAAACAAAGAAGTCCATAGGCAAGGAGCTATTACAAATTATAGTGCATGTCCCTTGGATGATATTTCCTGGCACGGTATGTGTCTTTTCATAACTTCAAGAAGTCAAGGTTTTTTTTTCCTTAAAGGCAACGTGAATTTAAATATTGTAAAGACTTTTAAGGAATTGAGAATGTTTCAGTTTCACACCATGCTAGAACATTCCAATTCCACATTATTGAAATGACTTTAATGTTTATAATAATTCTATTTGTGTCAATTTAAACAATGTGAAACAATATCTAGTGCTCGATTTGAGTTGGTTATCGAGTTCCAATGCTATAAAATTAAAAATAATGGCCTGTATAAAATCATATTTTATTAAGTAATGGCTTCTCTAGAACCATTTAATTTCCATACAACTAAATATAATTTCCCTAGGCTTAAATTTAATGATACATTTTAATGAAGCTTTGGGAATAATATCAAAGATAAAGACAAAAAATAATTTTGGGCTCGTTACGTCTTGTAACCGTTTGTTAGCTTAAGCAATTCGGTATCCTGAAGCCGACGGGGATGGTGAATCGATCAATGCAAGGCAACTATTCCATGTCTGAATGCTCTTCGCTATAATTTTCACTGGGTTTAGGTCTTTGAATAGAGGATTTTCAAGAGTCCTCTTTACTAACGTTGAGTGGCAAACTTTTCCCAACACAACAAGTTCACCGCAACACTTGTTAGAAATACTCCTTATCTTGAAAATAGTCGTGAAAGCTTCTAGAACACATGGCCAACCCATTTTAGTTTCATAATTATTTTCCTTAATAATCTGGTCGTTCTCCTTTGTAGCGATTACTACCCCACAAGTTAAGAATAAAACCACTAGGATGGTATAAACATTAACGCTTGCCATACCGTGCGAATATGATGTTACTAGTTAAATTTGGTTCATAAAATTAATTTGGAACAAGGTTCGTAGGGAAAAAACTAGCATTTATAGGAAATGTTATAACCACATTGGACTTGAATATAGTACAATAAAAGAAAACATTGAATATTTCAGCTTAATTAGCATTAATTTTAATTACTACAAATCTAAATATTAATTCGAATACACACATTTATTCTTCCCTTTATAATTCTTAAATAGCATTAAATGGATCACAAAAATAAGGTTTAATAAAGATAATTATGTCGTACATGTGTTTCTGTGTTGAAACTAGGATTGAACTATTGTAACAGCCCAATTTAGGGCCTAGTCAGAACAGTGGTCTCGAGACCACAAATCCGAAGTTAGAAAAAAAATTACTTTATTATTTTTATGAGGTTATAGTAATATTTTATTAGTGCATGAAAAATTTGGTGAGTTAATTTTAATGTTTTCTAGCCCAATTTCGAAAAAGGACTAAATCGCATAAAAGGTAAAAGTTGCATTTTTGTACCCAATTGAGTTAAATAGTTAAAGAAATTAAATTGAGGGCTTTCAAAGGGAAATTACACCCTTTTTATGAGTGTTGGTCGGCCATGTGATGGGTTTTAAGCAAATAGTCAAAGTATTAGGTGGATGATGTCATGATTTGGTGATAAAATAATGCCTAAAAGCCTAGCTATCATTTCTTTCTTCTCCATCTCTCTTCTCCACCGAAAATATCAGCAAAAGCGGAGTTTTGGAAGCTAAAAATTTTCAGCAATAAAAGCCCTCACAAGTAAGTGATTCCCGCACCCTTTGTTGATGATTTTTGCATTTTTGAGACCCTTGAAGCATGAGTTTTCAAATGAGGGTGATATCTTGCAAAATGGTCAAGAATTTAGAGTGTTTCCATGAAAGGATTTGTGATTTTTATTGAATTTTTATGGAGGAATATGAGTCCTAGTTGTGTTATAGACAACTTTTGTAAAAGGTGTTAACATGAAAACACCTAAAATGGGCTATTTTGCATAAGTTGTAAAATAGTTAATAAGTATGTGAAATAGTGATTATTTGAAGTTGCTATAATAGAAAAAATAGTTCGGTTAGGCCTAAGATACAATGAAATTCGATGAAAATCAATTTTTGGGCATAGGGGTAAAATGGTCATTTTGCCAAAGTCTAGGGGCAAAATGGTCATTTTACCAAAGATGTAAATTTATGATTGCTTAATCCTAATTAGTGACTAAATGAGTGCATATTGTCATTATAGATCAAGAATTACCAAATTTGAACCTGGATCGGGGGAAGGCTAAGCAAACCGAATAAATCGAATAGCCAAGTACTTTTTGGAAACCGAGGTAAGTTGTATGTAAATGATAAAACTACACTGTTAATACTTGTATTCATATCGCCATTGAATTGATATTGTATGAGTTGTCAAGTTATGAATTGAGAATGCCTAGTAATAATTGAGATAATAGAAATATCCCGTTGAAACATTAGAATACGAACTAGATATTCGTGCCAAAGCATTGGGTGATTTGTGCGCCAATGTAAGACATGCCTGGGACATGCTTCGGCCACATTATGAGAGCCAGTGTAAGACCATGTCTGGGACATGGCATCGACATCTAGACAAGGGCTAGTGTAAGACATGTCTGGGACATGCATCAACCATACTATGATAGCCAGTGTAAGACCATGTCTGGGACATTGCATCGGCACAGAGATGAGTGCTAGTGTAAGACATGTCTGGGACATACATCGGCCTCGACAGAGATAGCCAGTGTAAGATGTGTCTGGGATACGCATCGACTAAGAGTTGTGCTAGTGTAAGACATGTCTAGGACATGCATCAACACGCGTATATGAGAGCTAGTGTAAGACCATATCTAGGACATGGCATCGGTAATATATCCCATGTTGAAGGTTCATAGAATATCCAGTAGTATTCCAAACATTTCAATGATGAGAGTTGTAGATCAATTTTGATAAAGAAAGAATAATCATGTTGTAAGTGGTACAGGTACCTATATGGTAAGCATGAGTAACGAGCTTAATTTAGAGAATGTGACTCGAGTAGATGATAATGAGTAAGTTAAATTATGTTTACCTTGAGCTATAAGTATGATGACTAATGGTTAGATTGTTGTTGAATATTTATTTATATGCAACTTACTAAGCCTTATGCTTACCCTCTTTCCTTTCCCTCTCCTTTCAGTGTTATCAAGCTAACTTAAAGATCTCTTAAAGTCAGAGATATTGATCACATTATCGGCCGCAATAACCGGTATAGTTGGATTTATATTTTTGATGGTGGCATGTATAGGGCTAGACTAGGATGTTGTATTAAAAGAATGATTCATGTATTTTGGCTTAAGTCAAAGGCCCTTCATTTTGTAATCAAGCCTGGAATAATGGCTATTATTCATTTTGATGAATGTATATAATGTTCTTTCTATGGATGAATTAGTTCCCATTGTGATGAGATTTATATATTGAAATGATCTTGTGTTGGTTGTGCAAAATGGGTGACAAAAAGGGATTTGGGAAATCGCCTAGTTTTTCCACATGGGTAAGACACACGCGGCGTATGTCTAGGCCGTGTGTGACATACGGTTCACACCCATGGGCATGTGTTATGGCCATACGTCCCTTGCACTTAAATTTTTAAAGTCATTTTAGCACACGGGGAGGCCACACAGGCGTGTGCCCAGGCCGTGTCATAAAGTCAGTATGCATGATTGTAGCACACGGACAATAGACACGGATGTGTGTATCGATCGTGTGAAGGACACAGTTATAGGGCAAGGGTGTGTTCGTGCGCCGTGTGGTTTTGGCAGAATGCTTATGATTTTAGACACGGGTTTGAGACACGAGCGTGTCCGTGGCACACGGTCGTGTGTTCTATACCCACACGGGTATGTGGAGTCTTGATGCATAAAAATTTTCTAAGTTTTCATGAGGTCTCGGTTGGATTCCAAATGACCCTAGATTTAAGATTGGGACTCGTAAGCCCATATACGAGATAGTTGCTTGTGAAAAGAGAAGTTTTTAAATTGTTTGAAATTTCACAGCCTAGTTTTATACAATTGGTTTAGTTTAAGTCAGGTAGCACCATGAACCTTATCCTAGCGTCGGATATGGGTGAGGGGTGTTACAACTATTACGTCCACTCCAAATAAAACACCAGGATGATAATATGAAGGAAATAACATATGGAAAAAACAATGAGAGATATAGGACACTTGCATTACAGTCACACATATTCGTTATGTGTGTCGTCCTATTTTTCTAGAATTTTGTAGTTGAGTATGCACTTGTTATGTTGATGGTTAAAAATTCACATGTACCTCAAAATTGAACGAGCTATACCAAATTCCTCTACCAGTGATATGTTTGTGCCAAAATGTAGAATTAATTATGCAAAGCGTAAAATCTTATAACGTTGTTGTTGTTAAAAAGTTTTTATTACACTTATCATATTTGTAAAATGGAAAATGGCAGCTAAATGATTGAATTCAAAATTAATTCATCAAAAATATTTCTCGTTCTGAAATTAAGCCGATGTTTGTATTTATTGTAGGACTCCAATTCGGTTATTGTATTCTTCGTTCTACATTAACTTTTTAGGTATAAGCTTTCCAACCTAATTCTACTAAAATGTGAATGGAAGCTTTTAGTGGAATAAGTAATGGAACTTGGAAAATGAAAAGTTCTCTTAGAGAGTTAAATTCGAAACAAAAAATGATGTTACGTTTCTACAACTCTAGTACGTATTGCCCAAATAATGGATAGGATTTAGGTTTTATATAAAATGAACCTTTTCTAGCAGGGAGAATGTAGGACTTATGTCGCCAACATATTTGGAGTTTCATTCTTGATCTTGATAAAAAAAAGTAATCAAAATAAGTAAGAATAAGGATATCAAGTTAAGACTTTGAAACGTTACATCACTTTCGATGAGGATTTCAAGATTGCCTCTCCTCTACGGAAAACAAAGAGGTCATAACTAAAAGATTAGTATCGAAGGAGTGAAAATGGAAAATGACATGAATGAGTCCATAGGCAAGGAACTATTACAAGTTATAGTGCATGTCCCTTGAAGTATATTTCTTGGCACGATATGTGTCTTTACGTAACTTCGGAAAGTCAAGGTTTTTTTTTACCTTAAAGGCAATGTGAATTTAAATTGTATAAAGACTTTCAAGGAATCAGGATTGTTTCATTTTCACACCACGCTACAACATTCCAATTCCACATTATTGAAATGAACTTAATGTTTATAATAATTATATTTGTGTCAATTTAAATAATGTGAAACAATATCTTGTGCTCGATTTGAGATGATTATTGAGTTTCAATACTATAAAATTAAAAATAATGTGTAACGCCCAAAGTTTTTAAATATTTCTATAAGTCATTGACACAAGTGTGTATTTGCTTCAATGGTTAAGTGTTCTAGGTGTGTACGAGATGTCCCAAGTTGAAGCCTTGTATTTGGAAAATTTTTGTAATTTTTGGAATTAAGCCTTACTCTAGTCTAGCAGGCTTATTTTTAAATATTTGTATTTTCACATTAGAATAGGCCTGTTGGTCTGGTGGTTAAGATGTGTGTTGGCGTGTTGGAGGTATGGAGTTCGAATCCCTACATGAGCTAGAAGAATTATTTTTGTTTGATGTCTCGTAGGTGTTTGAGTAAAATTGAAATTCTGATGGGAGTCGGCTAGTGGGGTTAGTGGGGGATGTTGAGATTCGGTAATTATCAAAAATATTCTGATTATCTCTTTCCCAAAATATAGTTTTTAGTTCTCCTTCATTTTCCCCCAACATCTCTTATCCGTTCTTTCTTTTTGATTCTCTCCCAAAATTCCCATCTTCCTCTCCCTAGTTCTATTTGGTTTTTTTTCAATTTGCCTTCGGTTGTTCTACGTTGTCATCGCAGATTCGGTAAGTGGTTTTGGTACCTTGAAGTTTTGGTTTTTAAAATAATAATTGGGATTTTTGTTAACTTTTTTGACAGTCATAAATCTAGTGTGAGAGAGGCTGATCTAGTGCAGAATCGTAGTGGGAAGTATTCGTGGTTCGCAAGGTAAGGGTTGTACGCTCGAAAAGTGTCTAATCCATTTTGGGGTTTTGGTTCAATTCAATCGTTTAAGAGAATTAACTGAGTAAAACATGTTCAATTATATGTTTGGGTTTGCTCGGAAATGATTATGCATAAAAAATGAACCAAGTGCGTGCTCGAAAACACAGAAAACGAGAATCGACAAAAGCCAAAAAATAATTCTGTCAATGCCACACGCCGAGTGGTAGGCCCACAACACGGCCATGTGATTGACAAGCCAGGCCACGTGGAGGTGACAAAGTAGTGTGATGGCCAGGCAAGGTCGTGTGTGACACACGGGCTTGACCAATTGGGCTACGTGGGCCACACATGCATGTGGGATTTTGGGCCAGGCCATGTGATCCACATGGCTAAGGCCAATTAGGCTGTGTGGGCCATACGGGCAAGCCACATGAGCATGTGAGCCCATTTTTCTGGAATAATCTGTAAGGTTGCACGGGTTGCGCAAGTCAACTGTAACCTACCATAGTGTCGATAAGCCTTACTTAGACCCCTGATTCTGTGATCTGATTATGTGATGTATGTATTAAGCATGTTACACTTAGTATGTGTATCTGACCGATTGTATGATTTGTTAAGCTGCATTATAGCATGCCATATTTGTATGATGCATTACATCGGGGTGGGGTTGGTGTTATGATGGGGAAGTGTTTTGAAAGGCTCTTAAGCTTGATATCTAGTAGCATAGCTGCAATTATCTGATTATGTGTCGCATTTCGGTACAGCACGGTGTGTTGGGATGGGTGGGTCGATTTTATCCCCACTTAGTGTGTTGGGTTGGACGGAGTTGGTGTGCAGCACTGGTGGGCATGATTCTGTTATTTTACTCTGTGACGCATGTGATATCTGAGATGGGCTAAGGCCTAGTTCGTATCTGATTTTGTATCTAAGTGGACTATGGTTCACACCGATTCCGTAAAGGGATCAAGCCTAGATTATCTGTTATTTGGATATATGTCTGACTTCTGCTACTGTGTATATCTTCTGTGCGGTTACACACTGAGTTTGTGAAAACTCACCCTTTTCTGTTTAATCTATGTAGGTCATCCCCAGACTTGATGGATCGGTGCAACGGAGGGCTCAACGGTGACCACCACTATCGAACTACTTATTTACAGTTTTTGCAGTTACATCGCTTATTTCTTGTTGGTATTTTATGTATGATCAACTTTAGGACTGTTTGGTTTTTAATTTGGGATTTTGAACTGTTGATTATGGATCTATCAACTACGACGCAACAAAGTATGGTTTTCCTAAAATAAACTAAGATTTTTCGTAAATGAAATGGTTTTCAAATTCAAAGCTTCCACGTAAAAGAAATGTTTTAAATCAAATCTATTAGAACACAATTTTCCCAAACTAGGTAAAAGTTAATAATTGAAATGATTTGAAGGTCAATGCATTTTCAAAAACACTCTTATGTGACATCGCCAGATTCTGCCATAACGTCCAGGCTGGGTTTGGGGTGTTACATAATCGCTTGTATAAAATCATAGTGTATTAAGTAATGGCTTCTCTAGAACCATTTAATTTTTGTACAACCAAATATAAGTTCACTAGGCCTAAATTTAATGACACATTTTAATGAAACTTTTGGAAAAATATCAAAAATAAAGACAAAAAATAATTTTGGGCTCGTTACATCTTGTAACATTTTGTTAGCTTAAGCAATCCTCTATACTTAAGAAGACGACGATTGTGAATCGATCAATGCAAGGCAATTATACCATGTCTGAATGCTCTTCACTATAATTGTCAATGGGTTTAGGTCTTTGATAGAGGATTTTTCAAGAGTCCTCTTTACTAATGCTGAGTGGCAAACTTTTCCCAACACAACAAGTTCACTGTAACACTTGTTAGAAATACTCCCTGTCTTGAAAACAATCTTGAAAGCTTCTAGAACATAGGGCAAACCCATTTTAGTTTCACAATTATTTTCCTTAATAATCTGGTCGTTCTCCTTCGTAGCCATTACTACCTCGCAAGTTAAGAATAAAACCCCTAGGATGGAATAAACATTAAGGCTTTCCATACTGCGTGAATCTAATGTTACTAGTTAAATTTTGTTTGTAAAATTAATTTTAAACAAGATTCACAGGGAAAAAAACTGGCATTTATTGAAAGTGTTATAACCACATTGGACTAGAATACGTTACAATAAATGAAAACATTCAATATTTCAGTTTAATTAGCATTAATCTTAATTACTACAAATCTAAATTTTAATTCAAATACAAAAATTTATTCTTCCCTTTATAAATCTTAAATGACATTAAATGGATCACGAAAATAAGGTTCAATAAAGATAAACACGTACATGTGTTTCTACGTTGAAACTAAGATTGAACTATTATGTCCACTCCAAACCAAAAACCAAGACAATAATATGGTGGAAATAAAATATGGAAAAAGCAATGTGAGATATAGTACACTTGCATTACAAGCACACACAGTCGTTGTGTGTGTCATCCTATTTTTCTAATTTTTTTTAAGTTGTGTATGTACTTGTTATGTTGATGGTTAAAAATTCACATGTATCTTAAAATTGAATGAGCCATACCAGATTCCTCTACTAGGGATATGTATGTACCACAATGTAGAAATAATTATGCAAAGCGTAAAATCTTATAACCTTGTTGTTGTTAAAAAGTTTTTATCACACTTATCATAATTGTAAAATGGAAAATGACAACTAAATGATTGACATTCAAAATTAATTCATCAAAAATATTTCCCGTTCTAAAATTAAGCCAATGTTTGTATTTATCGTGGGACTCCAATTCGGTTATTGTATTCTTCGTTCTATGTTAACCTTTTAGGTGTAAGTGTTCCGACCCAAATTTACTAAAATATGAATGGAAGCTTTTAGTGGAATAAATAATGGAACTTGGAAAAAGAAAGTTCTCTTACAGAGTTAAATTGGAAACAAAAAATGATGTTACATTTCAATAACTCTCGTAGGTTTTGCCCAAAAAATAGATAGGATTTAGTTTTTATATAAATTGAAACTTTTCTAAAAGGGTGAATGTGGGACATACGTCCTAGAAATATTTGGAGTTTCATTCTCGATCTTAATAAAAAAAATGAAATCTAAAGAAATAAGCATAAGTAAATTAAGTTAAGACTTTCAAGCGTTACATCACTTTCGACGAGGATTTCAAGATTGCCTCTCCTCTACAGAAAAGAAAGAGGTCGTATCGAAGGAGTGAAAATGGAAAATAAAACAAATGAGTCCATAGGCAAGGAACTATTACAAACTATAATGCATGTCCCTTGGAGGATACTTCTTGGCACGATATGTGTCTTTTCATAACTTCGAAAACTCAAGGTTTTTTTTCCTTAAAGGCAATTTGAATTTAAATTGTATAAAGACTTTCAAGGAATCGAGATTGTTTCAATTTCACACCACGCTAGAACATTCCAATTCCACTTTATTGAAATGAACTTAATGTTTATAATAATTATATTTGTGTCAATTTAAACAATGTGAAATAATATCTAGTGCTCGATTTGATATGGTTACCGAGTTCCAATGCTATAAAATTAAAAATAATGGCATGTATAAAATCATAGTGTATTAAGTAATGGCTTCTCTAGAACCATTTAATTTCCGTACAACTAAATATAATTTAACTTGGCTTAAATTTAATGACACATTTTAATAAAGCTTCCGAAACAATGTCAAAATCAAAGACAACTTGTTACATCTTGTAATCGTTTGTTAGTTTAAGCAATCCTATATCCTTAAGCAGACGGAGATGGTGAATCGATCAATGTAAGGCAATTATTCCGTCTGAATGCTCTTCGCTATAATTTTAGCTGGGTTTAGGTCTTTGAATAGAGGATTTTCATGAGTCCTCTTTACTAATGCTGAGTGGCAAACCTTTCCCAACACAACAAGTTCACCGCAACACTTCTGAGAAATACTCATTGTCTTGAAAATAGTCTTGAAAGCTTCTAGAACACAGGGTAAACCCATTTTAGATTCACGATTATTTTCCTTAATAATCTGGTCGTTCTCCTTCGTAGACATTACTACCCCATAAGTTAAGAATAAAACTAGCAGTACGAAATAAACATTAAGGCTTGCCATACTGCACGAATCTGATGTTACTAGTTAAATTTGGTTCATAAAATTAATTTCAAACAAGATTCACAGGGAAAGAAACTGGCATTTATAGGAAGTGTTATAACCACATTGGACTAGGATACATTACAATAAAAAAACATGAATATTTTAATTTAATTAGCATTATTTTTAATTACTACAAATCAAAATATTAATTCAAAGACACACATTTATACTTCCCTTTATTATTCTTAAATGGCATTAAACGAGTTACGAAAATAAGGTTCAATAAAAATGATTATGTTGTACACTTGCATTATAGGCACCAAGATGATAATATGGAGGAAGTAACATATGGAAAAAGCAATGTGAGATATAGTACTGTAACATCCCAAACCCGGCCTAGACATTATGGTCGAATCCAGAGGTGTCACAAAGAATGGGTTTTGTTAACAAAGTTTATATGATAAAACCATTTCAGTTTTTCAACTCTTATTTGCTTTTATCCATTGTCAAAACATTTATTCAATTAATTAATTTGCCTTAAAACTTGTTTTATAGTGGAAGCTTACGAAAACCGTTGTAATTCATGAAGGTAGTTCATATTTTGGAAAACCTTTGTTCTAGTAAAAACCATGTTTTTAGCGAGTTGTCCAAACAAAATATTAAACAAAAATCCAATCCCAAAAATTTAATCAATAGTCCAGAGAGTCCATTTAATACAAAACTCTCAGAAATATCCTTTAAGTAAATAAAACCTTTAATTAAATTTTTTTGGTAGACTAGTGGTCACCACAAGACTTCATTGTACTGATCCGTCTAAGTTCGTGGATTACCTGAACAAGTCATACAAACAGAGGTGAGTTTACGTAAACTCAGTGTGTTATCCAACAGAAATAGACATACAAACATGTAGGAAACTTACATACAATCAGATACAGATTTGGGCTCATGCCCATTTCAGATACAATTAACAGAGTCAGATATACAGATCAAATAATTAAAATCCTACCCCCATCCTCTACACTCCAACTCTTACCATCCCATTACACCATGTAGGGTTAAAAACACCCACCCAACCTACACAACATATTGTGTCATTATGACACATATCAGATAATGTGCACCCAAGATGCTAGAATATAAGCGATGGTCGCCATACAGATCACTTCCTTCACATATATCAATCCCACCCCAAAACAGATACAGAAAACAGATACAAAAATAACAGATTCAACATGCTCAATATACTTATATACTAATTACGGAATAACCAGACATCCATAACATTATCATACTCAGAACAAAATATCAGTCTATCAGATCTACAGTTTTAGGGTTTGGTTAGCCCTTATTGGCACTACGGTAGGCCCACAGTCGATCGGAACGACCTGTGCGATCCTAGGAAAAATTTCAGAAATATGGGCCCACATGCCGTGTGGCTTGTCTGTATGGGCTCACACGCCCGTGTGGGCCTACACTGAACACCCCTAACCCGTATCTGTCGCCAGAATGGGGTTACAAGGTATCACCGGAAGAGACACAAAATTTAGGACATTCACATAAATACATGTTATATTCACATAACTAAAACATAAATCTGTTTAAACATTAAACACATAGTTTAAATCATAATACAAAATCAATGAAAACTCAAAGTCATATATAATAAAATTTTAAGTACATACACAATTAAAACCAAACATATTTCATTTCATATATGATACCAAACATCTATATTACAGCCTTCAATATCACGTATTTAATTCGTTAAGTAATTGGCCAATGCACAATTAAAAATACTTATGTACATTCAAATTATAAGATCAAATAATACATATCATATAGCTTATAAAACATACATACATGAAACATTTTTAAACATTACCAATTGGACAAATATATTCATGTACATTAATAATTCTTGACCAATCCACTATAAATTATTTTCTAATCATTTCGAACATCAAGGACATTTCATAGCACCTAACCCGTATGCTCAATAACCAAACCAAACTATATACCTAGCTATCTTAACTCATCACCTTAAGTACATATAACAACTAAAAGTACACCCATTTCACATGCCAAATTACCATGAGTAGAAATACATACACACAACCAATAATTTAATTACCTATTCGGTCATATAAGGTATCTTCAATACATCATATTTTTATAATTTTTCCATGCACCATACCACACATCTAACAAGCCGAAAATACTCTTACACGTTATCCATTATTTCTAATCCAAGCGCCAATGCTAGCATACTAATCCAAACTCTACATTAAACCCATTTATCAACCATATCCATTTTATCAATTATCTAAAATATAATATATATTCTCATCCATACTACCAAATCAATTGGCTAATTGATGATTTGACTATATATATATATACTAACAGCTTGTTTGAAACAATTAATAGTCTTTAAACAAGTACAAATAGTTGTACCATTGCTGAATACATCATTTAAAAACCACATATACAACCAAAGTTTCCATAGCGAATTATCATACGTAACACATCAAATATTTAACCTAAAAACATACTAGATCAAACTAATCATAATAGTCTTATTCACCTGCATACATATTAGTATAGAACATATCCAAACCAACCAAACATTCATCATGGTCAATTCATTTATGCCACTTCCAAGCTAGTACGCCACCTTTAATACTCAACCTCATATCATTACTCATCCATTCCAAATTATCTACTATTCATCACCATATGTTAATCATTCCCATTTCATAGCATAAAAACTAACACATTTTTAAACCACAATCAAGCACAATTAAAAGCCAAACTTAGAAGTAAGCTATTTTCACATGGCATATATATACATTCATTTCCAAAATAACTAACCCCAAAACCAGCCTATACATGCCATAATTTAAGTTTAGTTCAAAGGTATCAAAGCAGTAGACAGTGTGATGAACTTGGCTGACGATCCCAGAATTTGTAGCTTGACTTCAAAATCTATAAAACAGAGTAAACATAACACATGGAGTAAGCTCTCAAAGCTTAGTAAGTCATAAGCAAATAAACAACTCAATGACTTATTCAACTTAACTAAATTAAACTAGAATTATTCTATCAATTCACATTTAATTCCAGGAACTTATATATTCATGTAACCTACATATAATCATTTACATTTATACACAATTATATTATCACTTTATCTGAATGCTTATATGATCAAAATTTGCAAATCATTATTTAACTTTCAAGGCCGAATAATCACTAAGTCCCTAGTTCACATACTTATGGATACATAATATAGTCTCAAGTACATATATTAATCATTTAACCGAATACACATAAATACACATACATAAAATTAACATTCATTCACTAATGTGCAATAGGTTGAATACACTTACCTTATTTTTGTTAATTATCAAACAAACTCATACATGGCCATTTAGCTCGTATTATACAATCCGTACACGATTACCTTTGCCCGATGAACCATTCAGAATTGAATAGGACATTCGGATAATCACATAAATCATACAATGCCAATGTCCTAGACGTGGTCTTACATGTAACCACATATCGATGCCATTGTCCCAGACAGGGTCTTACTCGTAAACACATATCGGAATCACAAATCGATGCCATGGACTTACTCGCACACATATACCGGAATCCTATGTCATGTCATATGTATCCTAGCTATTCATAAGGTCCATACGGGGCTTTCGGACATCGTATCTCAATCAAATCGAACTCGAATGTAACACCCCTCGGTCGTATCTGACGCCGGGATAGGGTTCAAGGTGCTACCGGACTCAACTCAAGCATACACATATAAAATCGAACCATAAATTTCTTTTAACTTGAAGCTTCTAGTTCACATGCATTATGTCCCTTGAACAGGCTCACGAGGACCAAAACATTTATTAGAAATGGTTTGGGACTAAACCAAGAACTTAAGAAACACTTTGAAAATTCATGCTTTAAGGCTCCACACGCCCGTGTGGGTATAGGCCGTGTGGTCACACACATTCGTGTGGCTTGGGACACGCCCGTGCCCTTAGTCCGTATGCAACACTGACTTTAAAACACGGCCATGGCACATGCCCGTGTACAAAACTTAACCATTCTGTTAGATTCACACAGCCAAGACACACGCTTGTGTGTCTAGCCCGTGTTCGACACTGACTTTATATTTTAGGTGCAGGGGACACACGTCATACCAAACACCTAAGGGCGATCCGTGTGTCACACATGACCTGGACACACGTCCGTATGTCTACCCGTGTGGACCTTGTTAGGCTACTTTTCAAGTCTTTGGTCACCCTCAATTGCCCACTCTCATCTATAGCTTCTACTGATATCTAACATGCCCTAATTGCATTCAAGTTCTACCATAATTGTCATTGGTTTTGCACATGCTAGGTTACCCTTTTTGCATTAAGGATTATAGTCTCATTAATCGCAATATCGGATTTGGCTCGTCTTTTAACTCATTGCCAACTGTGATCCTCCCAATTTCAAATGAATTAGTCACATTTATCGTACCCATTCATAATACACCATGTAATCATTTCAACAAGTAAAAATTTCATGATTAGTAGGATAGCAACTTACACCAATACAGGCCATATATCAAGGCCATACACAAAATGAATAGACATAACATTCAAGCCTTTACATTGCTAGCCAAATGACACATATGACAAAATGACGCAAAAATACCTATACATGCTATTGAACAAAATAAAGTATCTACGTACCAAAGCTAGACTAGTTGATAGTGTGTTGACTCTCCAACCGTCTTCCAACCTTTACGAGTCCTCGAGCTTTGAAAGAAAGGGAAAAGAGAGGGGTAAGCATTTTCATGCCTAGTAAGCTTGGACAACTAGAAAGTAAACTTACCGATAATTAACATACAACCATAATAAGCAATAAAACTGACTAGAATGAAATGGTTTCCCTAGCACTTGCATTCAATCCATAAGTTAGTCACAATCATAATACATCATGTAATTTATCATTAGATGAGCTCATCATTCACCGTTTCATCTTTATATTCCATTTTAATTCAGTTGAGTTTCTAGGAAATCTCGATGGACTATCCTTTTACCGTTAATTCTTAGGAATGATCGTTTCAAACATGCACTCCCGTAAGCCATACATTCTACGGCGAGATTACCAGTCCAGACTAAATCCCCAGTATTGTAAACTTATAAGGTGATGTCGGGATTACCAGTCCAGGCTAAATCCCTTATAGTGACAAACATCCTTAATGAGCTCGGATCTGAATTACCAGTCCAGGATAAATTCAGACCCTAATCAAATTGCCTGTCCGAGCTGAATCCTTTATACACATATATTCCTCGAGAGGCTCGATCACTCAAGGAACACCCGTCCAGGCTAGATCCTTTCTATCATTGAGATCAACAGATTACCCGTCCAGGCTAAATTCTTTCTACAACACATGCAGGATCTCAAAATCACATGAAACATGGTTCATCCATTGAACTTCCTTTTCAACCCCAACCGGGACATTTGTCACATATCATTACCAAGAGATACATTTCATAGGTTTTTCATTCCACCATCAAATATAATATTCATAAACTATACAATTAAGTATATTATGAGTTTACTTTTAGTCATTCAAACTTACTTGGTACTCGTTCTATATCGTGTTCCAGTTATTCTGAAACCTTTCGTTTTCTTCGATTGACCTTCGGAATTTGTTCCTCGGGGTCTATAACAATAAAAAATAGATCATTAACACCTCACATTATACCTTTCAAGTCTAAATTTCACCCTCACTCCAAATGACCGTTTTGCCCCTAGCCTTTAACATTGTTACAATTTAGTCCCTAGACTCGTATAATGAAATCCATTCAATTTCTGCCTTACCCAAGCCTAGCCGAATGTTTTTCCCTCTTATGGTAGCCTACATTTTCCATTATTTCTCATTTCTACCACATATTTTAGACCTTTTGCAAAAAGGTCGATTTAGGGGTTTAACATGAAAACGACCTAGAAAAAGATGTTTAACACTCACCCAACTTTCATATTCCTCCATAAACCATCAAAATACAAGTAACTCATGCATGGGTAAATTTTTAAACATGAATCCTAGCATGAAATATGCATAAAAATGGAGAGAATAAGCTACCGAGATTCTAATAATACGAAGAACATTAAAAACAGGGCTTGGGAGTACTTACTATTGAGCTTGAAAATGTTGAAAACCCTAGCTCTGGTGTCCCTTCAATTTTCGGCAGCCATGGAGAAGGAAATGGCAGATTTTTGCCTTCTTTTTCCTATTTTATTTCATTAAAATGTCAAATGACCAAAATGCCCAAAAGCCCTTTCTTTAAAATTTCATCCATACAAACCCATTTTTGTCCAAAAACTTAGAAATTGGGAAAATTGCTCCTCAAGACCTTCTAATTTATAATCTAAAGCAATTTCAAGCAAATTTCTTCTAGAATCTAATTTTTGCAATTTATTCAATTTAGTCCCTAATTTCCAATTAGACACCTTACTTAAAGAATTTCTTCATGAAACTTTAACACATGCATATTCTCATATTCTATGTCTCATAATAATCATAAAATAAATATTTTAATGTCAGATTTGTGGTCCCGAAACCACTATTTCAAATAGGCCCTATTTCGGGATGTTACATTTCTCCCCCTTAGGGACTTTCGTCCTCAAAAGTCTTACCAGTAAACAAATTCGGATATTGGCTTCTCATGGTTTCTTCTGGCTCCCATGTAGCCTTTTCCACACCATGTCGGTGCCATAAGACTTTTGCAAAAGCCATATCTTTATTCCTCAACTATTTAATCTCATGGGCTAAAATCTTAACTGGTTCCTCTCTATAGGTCATGTCTGGTCGAATTTCAACCTCGGTCAACAAAATCACATGAGAGGGGTCGGATCGGTATCACCTTAACATAGATGCATGGCACACATAGTGAATCTTTTCCAGTTTGGGTGGCAATGCCAAACGATAGGCTAACGGTCTAACTCTTTCGGTGATCTCGTACGGTCCGATAAATCACGGACTTAGTTTGCCTTTCCGACCAAATCTCAATACCCTTTTTCATGGAGATACTTTCAAGAATACTCTATCTCCAACTTGGAACTCAATTTCCTTTCTTTTCAGATCAGCATATGACTTTTGCCTATTCGATGCATCTTTTAGACAATTTCGTATCACGTTAACTTTCTCTTCAGTTTCTTTAATCAGATCAACTCCATGAATCTGACTTTTCTTAAGTTCTGTCTAATACAATGGAGTTCGGCACTTCCTGCCATACAAGGCCTCATAAGGTGCCATCTTCAAACTTGTTTGAAAACTATTGTTGTAGGCAAATTCTACCAACGGCAGGTATTTTTCCCAGCTACCCTAAAATTTGAGGATGCAACATCGCAACATATCCTCAAAGACTAGTATTATCCTCTCAGACTGACCATCAGTCTGTGGGTGAAAAATTATACTAAAATTTAGTTTTGTACCCAAAGCTTCTTGCAACATTTTCTAGAATCTCGAAGTGAATCTCGGGTCTCTATCTGAAATTATTGATAGCAGTACACTGTGTAATCTCACAGTCTCAGATACATACAAGTTGGCCAACTTATCAAGTGAGAAATCTATCCTTACCGGAATAAAATGAGCCGTCTTTGTTAATTTATCCACCACAACTCATATAGCATCTTTCTTTTTCGGGGTCAATGGTAATCCTGTCACGAAATCCATGGTAACTCTATCCCACTTCCATTCGGGGACCATCACAGGCTGTAACAACCCTGAAGGTACTTGATGTTCAGCTTTAACTTGCTAACATACCAGGCATTTTGATACAAATTCAGAAATATCTCTTTCATGTCGTTCCACCAGTACATTTTCTTCAAATCGTTGTACATCTTGGTACTTCCCGAGTGAATTGACAAACGGCTGTCATGTTCTTCTTACAAAATCTTCCGAATAAGTTCATTGTCCTTGGGCAGACAAACCCTATCTCTGAACATAAAACATCCATCAGAACCAATCCTAAAATCTGATTTAATACTTGATTCACATTGAGTTCTTTTTGCTTGCAAGTCATCATCATTAGTTTGAGCATTATAGATTTCCTGAAGAAATGCTGGCCTAGCCTCTAGCTCTGCCAAGACTGAACCATCATCAAGCAATGCCAAACAATCATCCATGGCTCTCAAAGCAAATAAGGATTTTCTGCTCAACGCATCGGCGACCACATAAGCCCTGCCCGGGTAATAGTCAATGATCAGATCATAGTCCTTAATTAACTCTAACCATCTCCGTTGTCTCAGATTTAATTTTTTTTGAGACATCAAATACTTCAAACTCTTGTGGTCTGTGAATATTCGGCAAGTCTCACCATATAAATAATGCCTCCAAATTTTCAAAGCAAAAACGATGGCGGCAAGCTCAAAGTCGTGTGTCGGATAATTCTTCTCGTATGGCTTCAATTGCCGTGAGGCATAGGCTATCATTTTGCCATCTTGCATAAGTACACAACCCAATCCATTTAAGGATGCATCACTGTATACCACAAACTCATTTCCCGGTTCAGGTAGTACTAAAACAGAAGCTTCGATTACCAATGTTTTTAACTTCTCAAAACTTTGCAGACACTTCTCCATCCATTCAAACTTAACATCTTTCTGTAGCTACATCGTCATCAGAGTCGCTATCATGGAGAATCCTTTTACAAAACTTCGATAGTAATCAGCTAAGCCTAAAAAGCTTCTAACCTCAGTTACATTTTTAGGGCGGTTTCCATTCGACGATAGCAGAGATCTTACTTGGATCAACTCGGATGCCTTCACCTGAAACAATATGACCCAAAAATCCAACTTCCTGGAGCCAAAACTCACTCTTGCTAAACTTAGCATACAGTTGCTTTTCTCGCAAGGTCTGCAACACAATTCTCAGGTGCTTCGCATGCTCTGTCTCATCTTAAGAGTAAAACAAGATGTCGTCAATGAACACGATGACAAACTTATCCAAATGTGGTCGAAATATTCTATTCATTAGGTCCATAAATACGGCCGGTGCATTTGTCATTCCAAACGGCATGAGAAGAAATTCGTAATGACCATACCTCGTCTTGAAAGCTGTCGTAGGTACATCTGATTCTTTAACTCGTAGTTGACAATAACCAGACCTCAAGTCTATCTTAGAGAGCACGATGGCTCCTCTCAACTGGTCGAACAAATCATCGATCCTTGGAAAAGGATACTTATTCTTGATAGTTACCTTGTTCAGTTACCGATAATCTATACATAGCCTTATCGAACCATCTTTCTTCTTTACAAATAGTACGGGGGCACCCCAAGGTGAAAAACTTGTTCTTGAAAATCCTTTATCCGTCAGCTCTTGCAACTTGCTTTTAACTCCTTTAGCTCGGTTGGCACCATTCTGTATGGAGAAATATAAATGGGAGTTGTCCCTGGCAATAATTCAATACCAAACTCTTATCTCCCTTTCAGGAGGTAATCCGGGTAATTCTTTTGGAAACACGTCTGGATACTAACATACTATCGGCACAGACTCAATCTTAAACTTTGTTCCCTTAGTGTTCAATACAAATGCAAGGTAGGCTTCATACCCTTTCCTCATGTATCTCTGAGCAACCATTGCAGTGATTACAACTGGTGGCGAACTCAATTCTCTTGAATCGACTCGTAGAATCTCACCATCTAGGCATTTCAATTTAATATGCTTACTAACACAATTTACAATTACATCATGAAGGGCTAACCAGCTCATACCAAGTATTACATCAAATTCATCAAATGACAATAACATAAGGTTAGTCGGAAAGCAATGACCCCGAATCGTCAAAGGACAATTCTTACAGACTTTATCGGCCTAGACTGATTTGCCTAGTGGGTTCGACACTCTGATGATGAATTCCGTAGGTTCAACGGGTATGTTCATACTAGACACCAATCTCATGAAAATATATGAATGCATCAACCCCAGGTCAATTAAAGCAACAACACTTGTATTAAAAAGAGAAAAACTACTCGTAATAAGATCAGGGCAAAGGCTTCCTCTCGAGCACGTATCGCATACATTTTTTTCGGGGCTTAAACCTTTGGCTTTGTAGTGTCTTTAGTCACAACTCGACTACCACTAGCACTCCTAGGGTATCTCGAAGGTCTACCCCGTGGAATGGGAGTACTCGACTTCAGGGCTACTTCCATTTCTTTTTCGACTCGCTCTGGGCAGTCTCTGAGAAAGTGGTTAAGAGAACTACATCTGAAACACGCACCACTCTTCATTCGACACTTTCTGAAGTGAAATTTGTTGCAACTCTTACACTTTGGCTTTTGATCATCTACACTCCCCACACTAGTCACGAACGGGGAGGAAGACTTCTGACTTCGTCGTTTAGAGCCTCTCGCTCTACCCGAATATCCTACTGATGAAGTAGAGCGTTCATGTTGGCTCTTTGCTTTCTTCGTGAAAAATGAGAGTGTTTTAACACTGGACCTCTTGCTCGCAACTCGAGCCTCTCTTTTTGCTTGCTTTCTTTCATTATTAAGCTCCTCGACATTCTTGGCCCCATCAGCCAATGCGGCAAACTCCTATTTTTCAAGGATTCCGATCAACAACTTGATTTCCTCATTCAGACCTTCCTCGAAGCGTTTACACATTTCTGGCTTGGTTTGGACCCACTCAGTTGCATATTGACTTAGTCTTATGAACTCCCTTTCGTATTCAGCTACAGTCTTATTTCCTTATTTAATTTCCAAGAACTCCTTTCGCTTCAAGCCTAAAAACCTTTGGCTAATGTATATCTTCCTAAACTCTGCTTGGAAGAAATCCCAAATGATAGTTTCCTTTGGCACTACAGAGGATAAGTCTTCCACCAATGGTATGCAGTATCCTTCAGGAGGGACACGGCACACTTCAAGCACTCCTCGGGTGTGCACGATAATTCATCTAACACCTGTGTAGTATTTTCGAGCCAGAACTCGGCTCTTTCAGTATCATCCTCAATTTTGGCTCTAAATTCCTCAGCCCCATACTTTCTAAGTTTATCTACGGGGGCCTTACCGATTCTTACCGGTGCCATACCTTATGGGACATCCTCATCAGATTGATTAGGGGGCGGGGGAGGTCTTGATATGTTAGGGCGATTCCTCAGATAATCCCCAAACCATTCATCCATCATATCAAAGAAGGTAGCTCAGGCCTCTTTCCAGCCTTCAAACATAAGCCTTCTACTATTACTAGATACAGCTCGCTATACGGAAGCTGGAGCATGGCTCTCAGCTCCCTCGGACTCATCTTGCGCTTGATTGGAAGACATTTACTATATTCAAAATAATTTAAACAGTTAGGAGATGTCACACTATCAATGTTCAAATAATGGCATGTATAGTGAAATCCAATACTCTCTACGGTAGCCCTAGAACTGATTAAACCGTAGCTTTGATACCACTAAATGTAACACCGTATCCGACGCCAGGACAGGGTTCGAGGAGCTACCGGGCTCAACTCAAGCATACGCATATAAAATCAGACCATAAATTTCTTTTAACTTGAAGCTTCTCGTTCACGTGCATTATGTCTGTTGAACAGGCTCATAGGCCCAAAATATTCATTAGAAACGGTTTGGGACTAAATCGAGAACTTAAGAAAAACTTGGAAAATTCATGGTTTAAGGCTCCACACGCCCGTGTGGGTATAGGCCGTGTGGTCACACACGTCCGTGTGGCTTGGGACACGCCCATACCCTTAGTTCGTGTGCAACACTGACTTTGAAACACGGCCATGGCACAAGCTCGTGTCGCCAGCCCGTGTATAAAACATGAGCATTATATTACATTCACACGGCCAAGACACATGCTCGTGTCTCTAGCCCATGTTCGACACTGACTTTAAATTTTAGGTGCAGGGGACACACGATCATACCAAACGCCCAAGGGCGATCCGTGTGTCACATACGGCTTGGACACACGCCCATATGTCTGCCGGTGTGGACCTTGTTAGGCTACTTTTCAAGCCTTTGGTCACCCTCAATTGCCCACTCTCATCTATAGCTTCTACTGATATCTAACATGCCCTAATTGCACTCAAGTTCTACCATAATTGTCAATTGCATGTAAACCTCATGTCATTGGTTTTGCACATGCTAGGTTACCCTTTTTGCATTAAAGATTATAGTCTCATTAATCACAATATCGGATTTGACTTATCTTTTAACTCATTGCCAACTATGATCCTCCCAATTTCAAATGAATTGGTCACATTTATCGTATCCATTCATAATACACCATGTAATCATTTCAACAAGTAAAAATTTCATGATTAGTAGGATAGCAACTTACACCAACACAGGCCATATATGAAGGCCATACACAAAATGAATACACATAACATTCAAGCCTTTACATTGCTAGCCAAATGACACATATGACAAAATGACCCAAAAATACTTATACACCCCATTGAACAAAATAAAGTATCTATGTACCAAAGCTAGACTAGTTGATAGTGTGTTGACTCTCCAACCGTCTTTCAACCTTTACGAGTCCTCAAGCTCTGAAAGATAAGGAAAAAAGAGGGGTAAGCATTTTCATGCTGAGTAAGCTCGGATAACTAGATAGTAAACTTACCAATAGTTAACATACAAACATAAGAAGTAATAAAACTAACTAGAATGAAATGGTTTCCCTAGCACTTGCATTCAATCCACAAGTTAGTCAGAATCATAATAAATCATGCAATTTATCATTAGATGAGCTCATCATTCATCGTTTCTTCTTTATATTCCATATTAATCCCATTGAGTTTCTAAGAAATTTTGATGGACTATCCTTTTATCGTCAATTCTTAGGAATGATCGTTTCAAACATGCACTCCCGTGAACCATACAATCTACGGTGAGATTACCAATCCAGGCTACATCCCTTATAGTGACAAACATCCTTAATGAGCTCGGATCCGAATTACCAATCCAGGCTAAATTCAGACCCTAATCAGATTACCCATCTAGGCTAAATCTTTTATACACATATATTCCTCGGGAGGCTCGATCACTCAAGGAACATCTATTCGGGCTAGATCCTTTCCATCTTAAGATCAAAGGATTACCCATCCGTCCTAAATCCTTTCTGCAACACATGCAAGATCTCAAAATCCCATGAAACATGGTTCATCCATCGAACTTCCTTTTCAACCCCAACCTGGACATTTGTCACATATCATTACCAAAAGATAAATTTCATAGGTTTTTCATTCCACCATTAAATATAATATTCATAAATTATACAATTAAGTATATTATGAGTTTACTTTTAGTCATTCGAACTTACGTGGTACTCGTTCTATATCGTTCTCCGGTTATTCTGAAATCTTTCGTTTTCCTCGATCGAGGTTCAAAATTTGTTCCTCAGGGTCTATAACAATAAAAAAATAGATCATTAACACCTCACATTATACTTTTCAAGTCTAAATTTCACCCTCGGTCCAAATGACCATTTTGCCCCTAACCTTTAACATTGTTACGATTTAGTCCCTAGGCTCGTATAATGAAATGCACGCAATTTCTACCTTACCCAAGCCTAGCCAAATGTTTTTCCCTTTTATGGCAGCCCACATTTTCCATTATTTCTCATTTCTACCATGTATTTTACACCTTTTGCAAAAAGGTCCTTTTAGGGGTTTTTCATGAAAACCACCTAGAAAAAGATGTTTAACACTCACCCAACTTTCATATTCCTCCATAAACCATCAAAATACAAGTAACTCATGCATGGGTAAATTTTTAAATATGAATCCTAGCATGAAATGTGCGTAAAAATAGACAGAATAAACTACCGAGATTTCAAAAATATGAAGAACATTAAAAAAGGGGCTTGGGAGCACTTACTATTGAGCTTGAAAATGTTGAAAACCCTAGCTATGGTGTCCCTTCAATTTTTCGCAGCCACGGAGAAGGAAGTGGCTGATTTTTGCCTTCTTTTTCCCATTTTATTTCATTAAAATGCCAAATGACCAAAATGCCCTTAAGCCCTTTCTGTAAAATTTCATCCATACAAATCCATTTTTGTCCAAAAACTTAGAAATTGGGCAAATTTCTCCTCAAGACCTTCTAATTTATAATCTAAATCAATTTCATACAAATTGTTTCTAGAATCCAAGTTTTGTAATTTATTCAATTCAGTCCCTAATTTCCAATTTGACACCTTACTCAAAGAATTTCTTCATGAAACTTTAATACATGCATATTCTCATATTCTAGGTCTCATAATAATCATAAAATAAATATTTTGATGTCGAATTTGTGGTCCCGAAACCACTATCCTGACTAGGCCCTATTTCGAGATGTTACATTTCTCCCCCTTAGGGATTTTCGTCCTCGAAAGTCTTACCAGTAAACAGATTCAGATATTGGCTTCCCATGGTTTCTTTTGGCTCCCATGTAGCCTCTTCCACACCATGTCAGTGCCATAAGACTTTTACAAAAGCCACATCTTTATTCCTCAACTGTTTAATCTTACAGGCTAAAATCTTAACCGGTTCCTCTCCATAGGTCATATCCAGTCGAATTTCAACCTCGGTCGGTGAAATCAAATGAGAGGGGTCTGATTGGTATCACCTTAACATAGATACATGGAACACATCGTGAATCTTTTCTAGTTTGGATGGCAATGCCAAACGATAGGCTAACAGTCCAACTCTTTTGGTGATCTCGTACGGTCCGATAAATTGCAGACTCAGTTTGCCTTTCTGACCAAATCTCAACACCCTTTTCCATGGAGATACTTTCAAGAATACTCTATCTCCAACTTGGAACTCAATTTCCTTTCTTTTCAGATCAGCATATGACTTTTGCCTATTCGATGCTGCTTTTAGACGATTTCATATCACTTTAACTTTCTCTTTAGTTTCTTTAATCAGATCAACTTCATGAATCTGAATTTCCTTAAGTTCTGTCTAATACAATGGAGTTCGGCACTTCTTGCCAAGGCCTCATAAGGTGCCATCTTCAAACTTGTTTGAAAACTATTGTTGTAGGCAAATTCTACCAGCGGCAGGTATTTTTCCCAGCTACCTTGAAATTTGAGGATGCAACATCGCAACATATCCTTAAGGACTTGTATCATCCGCTCAGATTGATCATCAGTCTGTGGGTGAAAAGCTGTACTAAAATTTACAAAACCTAAAGCTTCTTGCAACTTTTTCCAGAATCTCGAAGTGAATCTCAGGTCTCTATCTGAAATTATCGCTAGCGGTACACTGTGTAATCTCACAATCTCAAATACATACAAGTCGGCCAACTTATCAAGTGAGAAATCTATCCTTACCGAAATAAAATGAGCTGAATTTTTCAATTTATCCACCACAACCCATATAGCATCTTTCTTTTTCAGGTTCAATGGTAATCTTGTCACGAAATCCATGATAACTTTGTCCCACTTCCATTCGGGGACCATCACAGGCTGTAACAACCCTGAAGGTACTTGGTGTTCAGCTTTAACTTGTTAGCATACCAGACATTTTGATACAAATTCAAAAATATCTCTTTTCATGCCATTCCACCAGTACATTTTCTTCAAATCATTGTACATCTTGGTACTTCCCGAGTAATTGACAAACGGCTGTCATGTTCTTCTTACAAAATCTTCCAAATAAGCTCATTGTCCTTGGGTACACAAACCCTATCTCTGAACATCAAATATCCATTAGAGCCAATCTAAAAATCTGATTCAATACCTGATTCACATTGAGTTCTTTTTGCTTGCAAGTCATCATCATTAGTTTGAGCATTATAGATTTCCTGAAGAAATGTCAGCCTAGCCTCTAGCTCTGCCAAGACAGAACCATCACCAAGCAATGCTAAACAAGCATCCATGGCTCTCAAAGCAAATAAGGATTTTCTACTCAACACATCGGCGACCACATTCGCCCTTCCCGGGTGATAGTCATTGGTTAGATCATAGTCCTTAATTAATTCTAACCATCTCCGCTGTCTTAGATTTAATTCTTTTTCAGATATCAAATACTTCAAACTCTTGTGGTCTGTGAATATGCGGCAAGTCTCACCATATAAATAATACCTCCAAAATTTCAAAGCAAAAATGATGGCGGCAAGCTCTAAGTCGTGTGTCGGATAATTCTTCTCGTATGGCTTCAATTACCGTGAAGCATAGGCTATCATTTTGCCATCTTGCATAAGTACACAACCCAATCCATTTAAGGATGCATCACTATAGACCACAAACTCATTTCCCGGTTCAGGTAGTACTAAAACAGGAGCTTCGATTAGCAATGTTTTTAACTTCTCAAAACTTTGCTGACACTTCTCCATCCATTCAAACTTAACGTCTTTCTGTAGGAACCTCGTCATCGGAGTCACTATCATGGAGAATCCTTTTACAAACCTTCGATAGTAACCGACTAAGCCCAAAAATCTTCTAACCTCGGTTACATTTTTAGGCAGTTTTCATTCGACGATAGCAGAGATCTTACTTGGATCAACTTGGATGCCTTCACCTGAAACAATATGACCCAAAAATCCAACTTCCTGGAGCCAAAACTCACTCTTGCTAAACTTAGCATACAGTTGCTTTTCCCGCAAGGTCTGCAACACAATTCTCAGGTGCTTTGCATGCTCTGTCTCATCTTTGGAGTAAATCAAGATGTCATCAATGAACAGAACGACAAACTTATCCAAATGTGGCTGAAATATTCTATTCATTAGGTCCATAAATACGGTCGGTGCATTCGTCAGCCCAAACAGCATGACAAGAAATTTGTAATGACCATACCCCGTCCTGAAAGCTGTCTAAGGTACATGCAATTCTTTAACTCGCAGTTGATAATAACCAGACCTCTAATCTATCTTAGAGAACACGGTAGCTCCTCTCAACTAGTCGAACAAATCATCGATCCTTGGAAAGGATACTTATTCGTGATAGTTACCTTGTTCAGTTGCTGATAATCTATACATAGCCTCATCGAACCATCTTTCTTCTTTACAAAGAGTACGGGGGCACCCCAAGGTGAAAAACTGTCTTGCAAATCCTTTATCCTTCAGCTGTTGCAACTATGCTTTTTAACTCCTTCAGGTCGGTTGGCGTCATTCTGTACAGAGCAATAGGAATGGGAGTTGTCCCTGGTACAAGTTCAATACCAAACTCTATCTTCCTTTTAGGAGGTAATCCAGGTAATTCTTTTGGAAACACATCTAGATACTCACATACTATCGGTATAGACTCAATCTTAAACTCTGTTTCCTTAGTGTTCAATACAAATGTAAGGTATGCTTCATACCCTTTCCTCATATATCTCTGAGCAACCATTGCCATGATTAGAATCGGCGGTGAACCCAATTCTCTTGAATTGACCCGTAGAATCTCACCTTCCGGGCATTTCAATTTATTATGCTTACTACCACAATTTACAATTACATCATGAAGGGTTAACCAATCCATACCAAGTACTACATCAAATTCATCAAATGGTAATCACATAAGGTTAGCCGAAAAGCAATGACCCTGAATCATCAAAGGACAATTCTTACAGACTTTATCAGCCTGGATTGGTTTGCCTAGTGGGTTCGACACTCTAATGATGAATTTCGTAGGTTCAACAGGTATGTTCATACTAGACACCAATCTCATGCAAATATATGAATGTGTCGCTTCCGGGTCAATTAAAGCAACAACACTTGTATTAAAAAGAGAAAAAGTACCCGTAATAACATCAAGAGCAGAGGCTTCCTCTCGAGCACGTATCGCATATGTTTTTGCTAGGGCTCGAACCTCTGGCTTTGTAGTGTCTTTAGTCGCAACTCGACTGCCACTAGCACTCCCAAGGTATCTCGGAGGTCTACCCCGTGGAATGGAAGTACTCGACTTTAGGGCTACTTCCACTTCTTTTTTGACTCGCTCTGGGCAGTCTCTGAGAAAGTGGTCAAGAGAACCATAACTGAAACACGCACCACTCTTCATTTGGCACTTTCCGAAGTGAAATTTGTTGCAACTCTTACACTTTAGCTTTTGATCATCTACACTCCTCATACTAGTCACCATCGGGTAGGAAGACTTCTGACTTTTTCGTTTAGAACCTCTCGCTCTACCCGAATATCCTACTAATGAAGTGGAGCGTTCAAGTTGGCTCCTTGCTTTCTTTGTGGAAAATGAGAGTGTTTTACCCCTGGACTTTTGGCTTGCAACTCGAGCCTCTCTCTTTTCTTGCATTCTTTCATTATTAAGCCCCTTGGCCTTCTTGGCCCGATCAGCCAATACGACAAACTCTCGTATTTCAAGGATTTCGATCAACAACTTGATTTCCTCATTCAGACCTTCCTCGAAGCGTTTACACATTTCTGGCTTGGTTTGGACCCATTTAGTTCCATATTGACTTAGTCTTACGAACTCCCTTTCGTATTCTGCTACAGTCTTATTTTCTTGTTTAAGTTCCAGGAACTCCTTTCGCTTCAAGTCTAAAACCCTTTGGCTAATGTATTTCTTCCTAAACTCTGCTTGGAAGAAATCCCAAGTGATAGTTTCCTCTGGCACTACCGAGGATAAGTCTTCCACCAATGGTATGCAGTATCCTTCAGGAGGGACATGGCACACTTCATGCACTCCTCGGGTTCGCACGACAATTCATCTAACACTTGTATAGTATTTTCGAGCCAGAACTCGGCTTTGGATCTAAATTTCTCAGCCCTATACTTTATAAGTTTATCTACGGGGGCCTTACCGATTCTTACCGGTGTCGCACCTCGTGGCACATCCTTATCAGATTGGTTAGGGGGCGGGGGAGGTCTTGGTAAGTTGGGGCGATTCCTTAGATAATCCCCAAACTATTCATCCATCATATCAAAGAAGGCAGCTCGGGCCTCTTCCCGGCCTTCAAACGTAAGCCTTCTACTACTACTAGATACAGCTTATTGTACGAAAGCTAAAGCATGGCTCTTGACTCCCTCGGACTCATCTTGCGCTTAATTGGAAGACATTTACTATATTCAAAATAATTTAAACAGTTAGGTGATGTCAAACTATCAATGTTCAAATAATGGCATGTATAGTGAAATCCAATACTCTCTACGATAGTCCTAAAACCGACTAAATCTTAGCTCTGATACCACTAAATATAACACCCCTCACCCATATTCGACGCCAGGACAGGGTTCGAGGTACTACCGAACTCAACTCAACCATACGCATATAAAACCGGACCATAAATTTCTTTTAACTTGAAGCTTCTCGTTCACATGCATTAGGTCCCTTGAATAGGCTCACGAGGCCCAAAACATTCATTAGAAACGGTTTGGAACTAAACCAAGAACTTAAGAAAAACTTGGAAAATTCATGCTTTAAGGCTTTACACGCCCGTGTGGGTATAGGCCGTGTGGTCCGTGTGGCTTTGGACACGCCCGTGCCCTTAGTCCGTGTGCAACACTGACTTTAAAACACTGCCATGGCACATACCCGTGTGGCCGGCCCGTGTACAAAACTTGAGCATTATGTTAGATTCACACGGCCAAGACACACGCCTGTGTGTCTAGCCCGTGTTCAACACTAACTTTATATTTTAGGTGCAGGGGACACACGATCATACCAAATGTCCAAGGGCGATCCGTGTGTCACACACGACCTGGACACACGCCCGTATGTCTACCCATGTGGACCTTATTAGGCCACTTTTCAAGCCTTTGGTCAATTGCCCACTCTCATCTGTAACTTCTACTGATATCTAACATGCCCTAATTGCACTCAAGTTCTACCATAATTGTCAATTGCATGTAAACCTCATGTCATTGGTTTTGCACATGCTAGGTTACCCTTTTTGCATTAAGGATTATAGTCTCATTAATCACAATATCGGATTTAGCTCATCTTTTAACTCATTGCCAACTGTGATTAAAGTTTAATCTTTTTTTAAAATTTATTCGTAGACTATAATATTTTATTTCAAATGGTGGTTTGGGATTTAGGGCTTATTTTTGCATAACATTTAATTATAATTTTGATTACGATATAAAGTAATTATTTTTTAATAGTTTATGCATGAAGCCCAATTTTTATTAAAATGTAAGAACTTACCATCTTTTTCGCTGCTAAGTTAATAATTAAAACGTAAAGAAATAATAAAACAACATTTAAACTAAGTTCTCTAAACAGAATAAACAATTGTTTTAAAAATGACCGTTTTGAAAAACTTCGATAGTTTTCGAGTCACTTCAGTGGCTAATTTAATCTCCCGAATTTGAGTCTAACGTTTAGGCCGAATTAAGAAAATTACAATGAGCAATGTATGTGAGATTTAATTATAATAAATTTAGGATAATTTGCTAAAGTTAATGACCTCAATTGAATTCGAGCGAATCTAATAATGGTAATTTTACTGAATATATTTTTTATAAACTTTATAATATTCTATTAAGTTAAGTATTTACAATTATTTATAAAAAGAATATCTTTATTTTTTAATGAAATACAAAAAAAGCAAAAGATTACATGAACATAAATAGAATTCCTCTAATACTGTCTTCTTCGAATATTTGTAGGTCTTCATCTTAGCAAAATTAATGCATTCGAAAGCATTATAGAATTTGGAATTTAATAATTTTATTTGATCGGATATAGTAAAATTTAGTAGCTAAATAAATGGAAATTTTGAATTTAAAGGAATATGTTTTGGCATTGGAATCCAACTTTATCTTCTCCAAGGATTATGGGTCTTCTCTTTCAAAAGAGTAATGATGAAATAAGTAAAAAATAATTATAATATATATATTTTTAAAAATGATATTTAAATAAACCGATGCAGTATTTTGAAAATAATTTATCATAATTTTTTTCTAATATTAATAATAAAATAAATTTTTAAAGAAACAAAATATAATTGATAAGAAAATGAATGACAAAAATTAATTGGAAAATAAATTGGAAAAAAAATATAATATAAAAATACCAAATCATTTCTATTTAGATAAACAAATATATAAATTACACAAAATTTTTTGTGTGAATTAAACAATTATCTAAAATAAATTAACATAGTCGAGAATTTGTTATTCTATTAATCTCAAAAACAATTACTAACTCTTCAGGATGTCCTCAAAGATTTCATATTAGTACTCCTTATTGAAGCTAACTTCGCAAGATGATTAGCGACTTGATTCTTCTCTCTTAGAACATGTTCTATCTTCTAATGTTGTATAGTTTGTAGATTTATGTGGATTCTATGTAATAAAACTGAGCATGAATCTGCCAAATGGGCATCCTAAATACCTTTGACTACTTCCAAATTATTCGTATGAATCACAACTTTTTGATATCCCCTTTCATGGATAAGTGTTATACCATCTAGAACACCCCATAATTAGCATTGAATATTGTGCATAGTCCAAAATAATTACATAACTTTAATACTTGCCTTTCATATTTATTTTAATTTTTTTATAAGATGATTTAGCTTCAACTAAATGAATATAAAATTAAAAAAAAACACACAATTTTAATATTTTTGAGATTAAATCAATTCAAATTATCTCTTCAATATATAAAGTAAATTTATAAATTAAAAAATTTATCCTTTCATATATAAAGTAAAAGTTATATACCAAAATAATAGTATTTTAAATTTAATTTTTTATATGTGTCATCAATTTTTTAAAAAAATTAAATATTAAATTAAAAATAAACTCTCTTTTAATTAATAAATACAAATAACCCCTGCATCACAAGGAAAATAACTAATTATCTATAAGGTGAAGGTCCAAAGGATCTTTTGTTAGTGGCTCTAGGGGTGAGCAAAACTAGTTTCGACCCAAAAAAAAAATTGAAAAAAAAATCAAATTTCAACTTAATTTAATCAAGTTATTTGATTTTTCGAGTCAAGAGGAATAAGTAATTTGAGTTTCAAGTTCGAGTCAAGTTAAATTTTATAGTTCAAATAATTCAAATAATAGATTGGTGTAAAACACCTTTGGTCCTTATCAATTTTGAAAATGAGCAAATTGGTCTCTCTCTCTCTCAACAAAAATTACAAAAAGAAATTCAAAAATAGTTTTTAAAATTCAAAATATTTATAAAATTTCCAATTTTATATTTTTAAAAAATATATAAAATATTAAAGATTCTAAAGAATATATTGTAAAATTTAAAAATTCTAAAATAATAATTGTTGGGACCTAAACAAATAAACTAATGACTCAAGTTTATCATACAAAAGTATCTTTCTTTTCCTCTTATTTTGCTTTGAAAGAGTTTTCTAAAATATATTGTTTCAAATTTTCGTGTTCTAACATGGAATTAGATATATCATAACACAATTTTAATTTGACGTGTTTAAAATTTTTAATTTAACTCGAACAATTTCATTTGATTCAACTCAACTCAAATTTTATTTTACACAACTCGATTAAAAAAAATTCAAATTGAGTTAAGATGATAAAATGAGATTTATATTCGGTTAACTCAAAATTTTTTATCTCAATTTGACTCGCCCCTAAATGGTTTAATTTCACCTTTCTCCTTTTATTTCAATTTGATATTTTATATATTTTTTTAATTCTTACTATATTTCTATATTTTTGTAATGTTATTAATTAGTCCAAATAGTTAATATCATTAATTTTTTTATTAAAACATTATGAGATTATATATAATTTGATTACCCTAAAAGTCTTAAACACTAACACTGTAACCTCCTCAACCCGGCCCAGACGTTATGATCGAATCGTGAAAATTAAATTAGCCACCAAATAACCCAGAAAAACATTCATATTCAATATAATGATTTTAAGTTGTAAAATATCAAACTTATTTAGAAGAAAATACATATATTTAATATTCATCACTTATAAAATTAATGAAGATCACTTTGTAGAAAAACAATTCTACTTGATTTCCAAAAGCCACATTTATAATTTTAATACATTTTGAGAAATACTAGTTTATTTAATTATCTCGTTCATTTTCAAACAATTTAAAATAAAATCTTATAAACCTTATCCAAATTTGAGTTTGTCATCAAAAGCATATAATGTCAAATCCCCAAATGAAATATTAAACTCCATGCCACAGTCCATTTAAAGCAATGCAAAGTCCAAAAGGATTAATAAATTGGTTTAGAAATACGTTTTAAGGAAAACAGACGACAGTGCTCCGAATGCTGAGTTTGAGCCCTAACCTCAAGAGTTATCTGAAAATATAGGAAACTAAAGAGTGAGTTATAAAACTCAATGTGGTCTTAACACACAAGAAATAACAATTAAAATAGTATATAACAACGTACAATTTTGCATTATACAGTATAAATCAAATTATCAAATTCAAAGACATATTAGTAAGTATGATGTATGCATGAATAATAGTAAAAATTTCCTATCCGTCCATCCGCTGCACTCCACAGAAAGTGTTCCCCAGAACTTGTCTAACCCTACAAACCATAACAGTAGGAGCAAAAACCTGTGTGGATATACCACCAGTAGATATGCGAATGAACCACTAGTGGATTTGTAGATGAACTGCTAGTAAATATGCAGATAAATCGCCTATAACACTTCCTCCTTTAACAACGCAATCCAAACGCAACAGTATGGCATGTGTTTATAAATTAGTAAACATTAATAACGTAACAGCCCGATTTAGGGCCCAGTCGAAACAGTGGTCTCGGGACTACAAATCCGAAGTTGGGAAATTTTATTTTTATTAATATTATGAGGTTATAGTATGATTATATTAGTACATGAAAAAAATTTGGTGAGTCAATTTTAATGTTTGTGAGCCCGATTGCAAAAAATGATTAAATCGCATAAAGTGCAAAAGTCTTAAATTGATAACTAAGAGTGCCAAATTGCCATGTATCATAAATTAGGGGTTTTAAAAGTGAAATTGGGCCATTAATTAAGTGATGGTCGGCCATGGTAGATGGAAATGTTGAAAAGTCAACATTAGGTGAAATTGATGACATAAGGTGTAATATAATAATACCTAAGTCTAGCTATAACTTTTTTTTCTTTCATTCTCTCTTCATTCCACTAATTTTTCAGCCATTGTTAAAGGTTTTGAGCTTCAAAAATTTCAGCAACTTATTTCTCTCACAAGTAAGTGATTTTAATGAGTTTCCTTGAAGATTTTTACATTTTTGAGACCCTTGAAGCATGAGCTTTCAAATGAGGGGTCTATTTTGCAAAATGGTTAAGAGTTTAGGCTTTTTACATGAATGGATTTGTAGTGTTTTCTGAGTTTTATGGAAGAATATGAGTCCTAGTTGTGTTATAAACAACTTTTGTGAAAGGTGTTAGCATGAAAACACCAAAAAGGACTATTTTGCATAAGTTGCAAAATAGGTGATAAGTGTGGGAAATAGTGGAATTTTGGGGTTGCTATAAGAGTAAAAACAGTTTAGATAGCTTGAAATACCAATAAATTCGATAAAAATTGAATTTCTAGCATAGGGGTAAAATGGTCATTTTGCCAAAGTCTAGGGGCAAAATGGTCATTTTACCAAATATGTGAATTTATGATTGCTTAATGGTAATTAGTGACTAAATGAGTGCATTTTGTTATTATAGATCAAGATTTTCCAAAACCAAACATAGACCGGGGAAAAGCTAAGCAATTCGACTAAACCGACTAGTCGAGTACATTTTGTAAATCGAGGTAAGTTGTATGTAAATAATACGATTACATTGTTAATGCATGTATTTGAATTTTCATTGATTTGACATAGCATGAATTGCTAGATCGTGAAATGGGAATGCATATTAATGATTGAGATAGTAGATAGATCTAGTTGGAACCCTAGGAAACAGACCGGATATTCTTGCCATAAAATTTGGATTACTTGTGTGCCAGTGAAAGACATGTCTGAGACATGCATCGGCCACAATATGTAGCCAGTGTAAGACCATGTCTGGGACATGTATCAGCCTCGATGATGATAGCCAGTGTAAGACGTGTTTGGGACACGCATCGGCTAAGAGTTGTGCTAGTGTAAGACATGTTTGGGACATGCATCAGCACATATAGAAGAGGGCTAGTATAAGACCCTGTCTAGGACATGGCATCAGCCTCGATGATGATAGCCAGTGTAAGACCAAGTCTAAAACATGGCATCGGCAGCATATCCCATGTTTGAGGCTTATAGAATATCCGGTAGTATTCTGAAAGGTTAAATTTTAAAGGTTAAGGAAGTGATTTAAGAAGGAAAGTATAATAATGTTGTCAGTGATACAGGTACTTATTTCGTAATCAATGAGTAATGAGCTCAAATTAGAAAATGTGACATGAGTAGACGGTAATGAGTAAGTGAAGTTTATACTTACCTTTGAGTTATGAGCATGATGACTAATGGTGAAATTGTTGTTGTATATTTATTTATATGCAACTTACTAAGCTTTATGCTTACTCTCTTTCCTTTCCCTTTTCTTTCAGTGCCGCTTATTTAGCTCAAGGATCCTTTAAAGTCGGAGATATCGATCACACTATCAATCAAAGCACTTGGTATAGTACAAATCTTCTTTTGAGTATGGCATGTATTGGGCTAGACTAGGATGTTTGATTTAATGAGAAATTGGTTATGTATTTTGGCTTAAGTCAAAAGGCCTTCATTTTGTATCAAGCCTAGAATAATGGCTATTATTCATTTTGGTAAATGCATATAATATTTTTTCTATGGATGAATTGGTGTCTATTGTGGTGAAATTGGTATATTGAAATGAACTTATGTAGGTTGTGTAAAATGGGCGACAAAATGGCTTGGAAAAATGGCCTCCTTTTGTCCACATGGGCAAGGCACACGGGCATGTGTTTAGGTCGTGTGTGACACACGGCTCACTCCCATGGGTGTGTATTATGGTCGTGCGTCCCCTGTACTTAAAATTTAAAGTTAGTGTTGAACACGAGCAAGCCACACGGGCGTGTATCAAGGCCGTGTTTTAAAGTCAGTGTCGTACACGGGCAGGCTACACGGGCGTGTGTCAAGGCCGTGTTTTAAAGTCAGTGTCGTACACGGGTAGGCCACACGGGCATGTGTCATGGCCGTGTTTTAAAGTCAGTGTTGCACACGGGCTAAGGGCACAGACGTGTCCCAAGCCACACGGGCGTGTGTGACCACACAGTCTATACCCACACGAGCGTGTAGAGCCTTAAAGCAGGAATTTTCCAAGTTTTCTTAAGTTCTCAGTTTAGCCCTGAACCGTCTCTAATGTAGGTTAAGTTAAAAGAAATTTTTTTGCCCGGTTTTATATGCATATGCTTGAGTTAAGTTCGGTAGCACCTCGAACCCTATCTCGGCGTCGGATATGGGCGAGGGGTGTTACAAATAATAACAATATGATCATGTGATTATCATCCAAACAACAACGGTCGTAGTTTTAACAGTAGCAATAAATATTTATCAGTAGTAATTTTAGATTTAACACATAATCAAACTAATCACATATTTCAAAACAATTATGGTAACAGGGTCTCAATTGAGTCTACGAAAACTCCAAAACAAGTTGGAGATTATACAGGGACTAAATTGAAATATTTCACAAAAATCAAGGTAAAATTGTAAAATAGTGGTCACACGGCCGTGTGGCTAAGACGTATGAGAAGGCTGAAGTTGTGTGATATTGAGGTACGTGGTCGTGTAGCTCTTTGAAGCTGTGTGGTCAGTAAACAAAATCCCCAACGATAGTCACATAGACGTATGGCTGGCAGTGTAACTAGTTGTGGCTATGTGATAGTGAAAATACTCTAATGTTACAGTAGCACATGGTCGTGTCGACCAACTGCCTTGGACGCATGCCCTTGTGGTAGACCATATTGCCCCAAAATCATATACAGTTTGCCACCAATTTTCATGGGTAGGACACATACCTTTCACCACAAGTTCATTTGGCACTCCACACATTCAAATCTAATTCGATACCCCTAGATATCCTTCAAACGACATATTTCACAAAAAGAATACACAAGTTAGCAATCGATATTAAGGCTTTTGACATAAATTCGAAAGAGATCGGTTAAGCCAAATGAAAAGAACAACATAACTCATTCGTAGAATGAAAAATCGAGATTTAACCATTGATATAGATCACACTTACCACCCTATGGTCGAAGATAACGATTGTTTTTGTCGATGGATCTAAACACCAACGAAATCCAAACGAAAAGAGGATGATTTGGTAAAGGAAAGGGATTCAGCGGTTCAAGGAATGTAAAGAGCATTAGCAAATCAAGGATGGTGGATGAATATGGTGGCTACAATGGTGTGGTGGCCAGGAAAATGGAAGAGAAAGGAAGAGTGAGAAGAGGGAAGCATAGGGAAAAATTAGGGAAAATGAAAAGGTCACCAACCTAAAAAAATATGTATTTATATCTAGGGTTGGTAACATTCTAGGTTTTTAACCCTAGCATGAGTGGCACATGAGGAAAATATGAGGAAGGGAAAATTGTGCTCTCAGAAGCCCTTATTAGAAAATTACAAGCAAAGCCTCGACAATATGGCTAAACAAAATAATAAAATATTTCCAATATTTACCAATTTAACTATAGAAAAAATTTACCCACACTTTTTGACATGACAGACATTGACACATGAATAGTGTAACCTCTTCAACCCAACCCAGATGTTATGGTCGAATCATGAAAAATACATTAGCCATCGAATGGCCTAGAAAAACATTCAGATTCAATATAATGATTTTAAGATTTTATTTAGAAGAGAATACATATAGTTAATATTCATCACTTTATAAAACTAATGAAGATCACTTTGTAGAAAAATAATTCTGCTTGGTTTCCAAAAGTTACATTTATAATTTTTATACATTTTAAGAAACACTAATTTATTTAATTATCTAATTTTTATTTTAGTTCCAAGTTGAAAGAAAAATCATATTTGTACCTTCTTTCAAACAATTTAAAATAAAATCTTATAAACCTTATCCAGATTTGAGTTTTTCATCAAAAGAATATAATGTAAAATCCTCAATTCAAACACCCAAATGAAATATTAAATTCCATGCCACGGTCTTTTTAAAGCGCTGCAAAATCTAAACTAATTAATAAAACAATTTAGAACTACCTTTTTTAAGGAAAACCGACGATAGTACTTCGAATGCTGAGTCCAAGCCTTAACCTCAAGAATTATCTAAAAATACGGGAAACTAAGGAGTGGGTTATAAAACTCAGAGTGTTATGAAACTTAGTGTGGTCTTAACATACAATAAGCAGTAATTAAACAGTATACAACAACGTATAGTTTTGCATTATACAGTGTAAATCAAATTATCAAATTCAAAGAGATATTAGTAAGTATGTAGTATGCAAGAATAACAATAAAATTTTCCTATCCATCAATCCACTACACTCCACAATAAGAGTCCCCTAGAACTCGTCCAACCCTATACACCATAACAGTTTGAGGAAAAGCTCGTGTGGATATACCACTAATAGATATGCAAACGAACCGCCAGTATATTTGTAGATGAACTGCCAGGAAATATGCGGATAAACTGCTAGTAGCACTTCCTTTTTTAACAACCCAATCCCAGTGCAACAATATGACATGTTTTTATAAATTAGTAAACAATAATGATAACAATATGATAATGTGATTATCATGCAAACAATGGCAGTGGTAGTTTTGATAGTAGCAGTAAATATTTATTAGTAGTAATTTCAAATTTAACATATAACAAAATTTAACATAGAAAAATTGTGATAACAGGGTTTCAATTGAGTTTATGAAAACTCCGAAACAAGTTGGATTATAAAGGGTCTAAATTGAAACATTTCGAAAAAAATCAAGGTAAAATTGTAAAAAAATGGTCACAAGGCCGTGTGGCTAGGCCGTGTGAGAAGGCTGAAGCCGTGTGGTACTAAGGTACACGGTCATTTAGCCAGTAAAAAAAATCCCCAACTATAGTCACACAGTCATGTGGCTGGCCGTGTGATCATGAAAATACTCTAATGTTACAGTAGCACATGGTCATTTGACCGACCATGTGGGACACATGCCCTTGTGGCCCTAAAATCACACACAACTTGCCATCAATTTCCATGGTTACGACATACAGCTTTCACCACAAGTTCGTTTGGCACTCCACTCTTCAGATCTGATCCAATGCCCCTAGATCCTATCTTTCAAATGACATATTCACACAAAATATGCAAGTTAGTGATCGGAATTAAGGCTTTCGGCATAAATTTGAAAGAAATCGGTTAAGCCAAACAAAAAAGAACAACATAACTCATTTGTACAACCAAAAAATGAGCTTTAACCATTGAAATAGATCACACTTACCACCCTACGGCTAAAGATAATGATAGATTTCGTCGACAGATCTAAACACTAACGAAATCCAAATGAAAAGAGCATGATTCGGTAAAGAAAAGGGATTTAGTGGCTCAAGGAATATAAAGAGCACTGGAAAATCAAGGATAGTGGATGAATATGGTGGCTACAATGGTGCGGCAACTGGGAAAAAGGAAGAGAAAGGAAAAGGGAGAAAATAAAAGAAAAGGTGAAGAGAAGAAAAGAAGAAAAGGAAGACCGAGCATCACTAGGAAAAGTTAGGGAAAAATAAAATGTGGCCAGCCTAAAAAATGTATTTATATCTTGTAATACCCCTTAACCCTTATCTGTCTCCGGAACAGGATTACAGGGCATTACCAATCAATACAGTTCAATTACGGTCATTAATTAAAATAATTGTTTACGCTTATCATAAACTTAACATATCGTCCCTTTAATGGACTCTCGAAGTCCAATATAAATAGTAAAATCAATTCGGGACTAATTTAAAATCACTACAAATTTTTCTCATTTTTTTTTAAAAATTTCCTTATGAACGTATAAGGTAAAAGTTGAATTATAGATTAAAATTAATAGAAGGACTAAGGATATAAATATTCAATTACCTAAATATGTTGGACACCATTAATATATATATGTTATTATATTAAGTAACTTAAAAACAAAATGAATGTATATATATGTATTATATAATTATAATAAAATGAAAGTAAAATAAAACAAAAGAAAAAGGAATTAAAAATGGATGCATGCAACATTAATCAAAAGAAAGGAAAGGAAGAAAAGATGGTGAACGTACGGCCAAGGGTTTCTAAAAATTCAAACTTCAATTGGTTAGTCAATTTAATCTATTTTCTTGTAATTTTTATATTTTTAGAATCTCGGTATTAAGTACTACTCGACCCTTGTCAAAATTTTCGCATTGATTAAGTTTTTAAATATTGCTAATGTTGAATAGTTTTAGTATTAGGGATTAAATTGATAGATTTTAAAGCTGGAAATGGAAAATGCTCAAATTGTAGAACAAATTGTGAATTTTGAGTAATAGAGACTAAATTGTAAAAATTATGAAATTTAGAGGTTTAATTGAAAATAGGGAGTTAAATTTAGCTTCAAGTGAAATTAGAATAGAAACATGGGATTAAATGTGAAGAATAAAAATTAGTCTCGGTGTAGGAGCTAAATTGGAATTTAAGCAAATGTTGTGTAAAAATTGAAATATTCAATGTGAAATTGAATTGTGTTGTATTGATGTAATTTAAGTGTTTAAATTCTGAAGCTAATGTCGTACCGGAATCCTTGACTAAAAATGCGAAGGATAAAATTGATGTTGAATAGCTCAGAATCCACGATTTGTATTTCTATAATTTGAATTTAGTTGTTAATTGTTGTATTTGATTTAATACATGCGGTAAGTGGTTGAGGTGAGTCTTTTGGTACTTTGATAGTGAATTGAAATTATAGTTGATTGAAATGGATTTAATAGCTTTATACATTATGAACGTATTGATTATTTGAATTGAAATGAATATATGTGTAAATGTGATAATGTGCAAATATGAGAATTGGATATTGGTTGTATTTGAAAGGCAAAATGAAACCCTATTAACTGTACCAGGCCAAGTTGGATATAGATGGCATGCCATAGATAGGAAGAGTTCGGGGATTTCTTCAACTTCGAGTCGATGAGGCACTAGGTGCCAATTTACTTCAGTTTAACCAATGAGACACTAGGTATCAATTTATATAGCGCTTGGCACAGTTATTACTTCGGATTTATCTGATGAGGCACTAGGTGTAACACCCTAAACCCGTATCCATCGCCAGAATAGGGTTATGAGGCATTACGAGATAATACACATCATTCACAAACTTTTATGCATTCATAATTTAAATCCATTCACCGCATTCACATTGTCCCTCATAAGGTCCTACGACACCTTAAAACATACTTAAAAATGGTTTGGGACTAAGCCGATAACATTTAAAAACTTTGGAAAAATTAGAAAAATTTCATGCATTCATGGGTTACACGCCCATGTGAGCAGGCCGTGTGCCTCACACGGCCACCAGACACACCCGTGTCATAGACTGTGTGAAAACAGGGCATACATACTGACTTGCATCACACAGCCAAGGACACACCCGTGTGCCAAGCCATGTGAAATCTAGAGGGATTATTGACTTGGGTCACACGGTCAGCCACACGCCTGTGTGCCAACCCGTGTGCCACACACGGCCAATAGACACGCCCGTGTGTCTAGGCCATGCCAAACCTATAGGGTATACTGACTTAATTCGAAAGGGTACCCCAGGGGACATATGGCCGTGTACCAAGGCCATGTGTCATACACGGTCAAGACACACGCCCGTGTGGAGTGAAAATAGGCTTGGTTAAAGCCACATTTCTCACCCTCCTCATACCTTCCTACTACAAAACATTTAATACCATTTCAACACATTTATAGGCATTCAAAACATCATCAACTCATATACAACTCATGCCATAATAACACTAGCCAATTTAATACACATTTACTACTCCAATCATATAAATTTCATATGCCAAATTCATCCATTCCACCTAATTTCAATATGCATTTATTCATCCTTCAAAATAACTAACTCAAAACTCAAAATAACACCAATTCAATACCTTAATCTCATACCATACTATGCCAAATTCACAAGGCATATCATTTATATCATATAGCATATATAAACACATTTTATAAGCAAAATTCACATCCCACAACTTTACCAAATACAAGCCAAATCACATAGCTATAATTCCATAACACAAAATGTACCATAATGACACTAGCCTATACATGCCATATACCATATGTACAAGGCTTAAAAAGTACCAACAAAGTGATCAATAGTGTGATGACAGTTCCTGACAATTCCTGAGTCCGAGCTTGTAACACTCCAAACCCGGCCTAGACGTTACAACCGAATCTGACGTGCCACATCAATTACCTGAAAACCCGACAAGCTTATGATGTTAAACCGGTTGTCGTAAAAGTCTTAATAGTTTTAAAGCCCGTGTATGCCTAGTGTTTCATGCTATTTAAAACGTGTATAGTTATCAATACGTTCTTTTTTATCAGAATTAAAGTTGCAGGTTTACTTACCTAAAATGTGACTATTTTGAAAACCCGATGTTCCTACTCTAGCAGTTGATAAATACCAAATCATAGCCCAATTCAAAGTTAAATCCCCAAATGGCCTTATTACAAAAACAAAACCCAAATATAAAATTAGTAAATAATAAAGTCATTCGTGATCGTGTGGCTGTCTCGAGTCCCTCACAGCTCCAAACTGTCTAAGGCTTAGGATTACCTATACAATTAAAAGAAAGGGTGAGTTTACGAAAACTCAGTGCGTAATCCCTTATCAGACTGTAGAAAATAGTGCATGCAATAGTAGTCTGGGCCTGAGCCCTATTCAGTATCAGTACAGTATGGGCCTTAGCCCTTAAACAGTAGCTGTGTGGGCCTAAGCCCAATACAGTTTCAGTATAGTGCAAAAATGCAACCCATCCCAAAACCATCCAGCACACCACCCGTACCAACCAACACACCATGCGGGGATATCAATCAACCCACCCAACTAGCACACCAAAATCGTAGCAAAGCTGCCAGTAATAATAACGCAGTGTAGCTGCCAGTAGCAGTAAGTGTGGCAAGCCACCAGTAATAATAAACGTGACATAATCATTAGTACAGTACTTCCTCCATATCATAAACCCAACCCCATGCAAATGCCGTGTCATAAATATTACGTGTATGCAGTGTGTCATACTCAAAACCAGTTATATAAATGTCATACACACATCAATTAACCTACCACTAGCACTATAAAGGTTATTTCCTCAGTTAGGGGTAAAACAGTAATTTTTACCCCTTAGGGGTATTTCGATCATTTAACTAATTTTAGGGTCTCGGTATAGATAACGACCCTTCAGAAGGTCTAAAGTCTTCTCGAATGACACAGATAACTCATATGGCCAAAACAGTGTAAATGGGCTCAAGGCCCATTACTCGGCCCAAGTGGGCCCACATGATTGTGCGACCATTTAGCCCAATTTCAGTCACATCTATGCGAACACTATAGCCCAGACCATTATTTGCCATTTACCGAAAATTTTGTCCGTGTAGGGTCAACGAGTCCTTTGGGCCCACACGACCCATCTTAACCCGACGAGGCCCATAACGGCCCAAGCCCACGAGAGTGCTCGTGGTGGCCTCTACAGTCTGTCGCCCATGATTTGTGGCTCGATTTACCAAACGAGTGTTCGCACGCTGGTGAGACCTCAAATGCCAAAGTTTCTACTTTTCGGCTTTTGCCGATTCACAGAAAAGCAGGGGTGTGAGTACACACCTCTTTCATTGCTTAGCAGTAATGATATACAGTGTGCTGTTACACACCTGTTAAAGATTGTAGTCATAAAGCCCCTCGGAATTGAGAACCAACCAACAAGCGTAACTCCTCCTTGATCACGTATTCTTCCCAACTCTCGATCCTTCACAAATACAGTTAATCGATTAATAGAAATCAGCAAACCCCATACACACGTCCAAACCTTTAACACTTACCAAAGATGGAGTATGCACTTGCAAAGGTAGCAATCGGCTCCACACCTTGCTAGACGAGACTAAACCCCTAGCCGCATACACATAGAAGGGAGTGTTAAAACAAAAAAACAACTCTCCCTGATAGAGAGAAACAACACCATTCGGCCTAAGTGAAACATAAGTCGAACCTCAATTGAAAAAAATCCAAATAAAGCTCGGCTAGAGAACACTTACCAGAATACAAGAGAATTTCGACAGCCCACCAGGAAATGGTCACACACAAAGAAGAAATGAATAAGAGATATGAAGCAAAAAAGAAAAAAATTGAAACCTTAACAGGGTTCGGTTAATAGTAGCAGCAAGAGAATGGAGAAAAGAACAGAAATGAGAGAGGAGAATAAAGGTTATGACACAAGCTTGTGAATGGAATAAAGGGATATTCGATCAAGGCAAGGCGTCCAAAGCTAGAAAAGAATAGAGAGTTTTTAGGTAAGAGAATGAGAAAGAGAAGAAAATGTGGTAAAGGTCAATAACGACGCAACTTCAAAATGCCAAAACGGAGACTAGAGAAAAATGCTGAAAACAAAATAAAAGAAAACAACACTCAGAAGAAACCCATTCGGCACTCAGTGGTATGACCGAATAGGTACCCACAACTCCCTATTCGGCTACACTCCCTCCACACCTCAAACTCCCTAAAAATCTCCCTGAATCTCTCCCCTTATCCCTCCTTGAAATCCTCTGCAACAACCCCTAAGACCAATTCAAACTCTTCATCCTCAGTGTTCAACTCCAACACTAACTATTGCCATCCCCTTCTAGCAAAATAATTATTCCTTTGTTTGGCATGGGATTCAAAATCATGCCCCCTTCAGATGATCCACACGCCAACTACCACTAAGCCACAAGGCTCTTTTATGTCCTCACTCAAACACATTTATTTATAAAGCCTACGCACCACTGTCCAGGTTCCTTTTAAGCAAAAACAAAAGTTCTGCAAAAGCTAGAGCTTGAACCTAGGACTTCCCGGACAACCCGTCACTTAGCTAACACACCAACATGCAATTTGTGTCAAAATCAGAAAAATTACAACCCCTAAATTTTTAGGGCGTTACAGAGCTAGCTTTGGTTATCTATAAAACATAGACAAATAACACACAGTAAGCTTCATAGCTTAGTAAGTTCGTAAGTGAATATCTCAATTCATCAAATAAATGTAACTAACTATTTTCACATTACCAAAACAAAATCACATTAATCACAAACCTTTTCTCATATCTCAAAACACGATCAAATACCATCTCACTAAACTTTCTCAATCTAATACTCGAGTAAGTTCCGTATGCACCTGTATCACCTCATACTAACCTCTTTCTTAACCATGTCATTTCTTTTACTGTTGAACCATTTGGAATAGAAATCAGATATCCAGGATCACAATTGATAAGTACCTATACCATGTCCCGTAACCAAATCAAGATAACTTATCCCATAGTACCTATACCATGGCCTGTAGACAAATCAAGGTAACTCCTCTATGAATACCTATACCATGGCCTGTAGCCACATCAAGGTATTATTCATACCTGAAGTACCGATATCATGGCCCAAAGCCAATACATTAACCTAATGACATATCATTAGTATCCTAACTATTCCTAAGGTTCAACTGGGAGATTTCACTTATCGATTTCATCGTCGAACACATTGGTATAGTTGTATTCACCATTAAAACATTATTCGTAATCTCATAATCACATTTTAAGCAATACCAAAGCATATAACATACACTTATAATGAAATTACCACATACGAGCTTACCTCGTACTTGAAATTGACAAATCGGATTGATTACTCGATAACTTTCGATTTCCCCCGATCTAAATTTGATTTCTTTCTTTTAGGATCTATATGAATTCAAAATTAACCCATTTAATCACCTATTCATTCAATTTCATCCAAAAATACCAATTTGGGCATTCTTACACTTTAGCCCCTAAAGTTCCAGATTTTTACAATTTAGTCCTTATTTTACAAATACACAGAATTCACAAAATTCAATTTAACCCATGCTTAGAATATTTATATTTGAGTCTCTAGTAGCCTAAAACTTTCATTTATTTCACATTTCAACCCTTCAATTTATAAATTTCACAATTTAATCCTTATTTGACATTTTTATCAAAAATCACTTTATAAAACATTAAAATCTATCAACAATTATTCATTCTCCATCATCAACATTCAAAAACATCAAGCTATCATCAATGGCAACTCACAAATTTATCAACCAATTCAAAAATTAGGGCACGGGCTAGCTAGTACTCAAAGCAATGATCACAGAAACGTAGAAATCATCAAAAATCGAGCTCAAAACATACTTCAATCAAAGCTTCAAAGGATCAAACCCTAAAAAATATTCTAAGCTTCTTTTTATTTTTATTTTCAATGAAGATGATGATAATTTAGGCTTATTTTAACTTTGTTTTATTTAATATTAACTTAATAACCTAATTACCATTTTAACCTTAATATAAATCATTTAATATCATCCATTTAATACCCATTTATGTCAAATTCCACTATCAATGGTCTAATTACAACATAAGGACCTTTCATTTAATAAGCCATGGCAATTAAGCATTTTAAACAAGTAGAATGCAACTTTTGCATTTTACGCGATTAAGTCCTTTTTTCTCAAATTGAGCTATTAAACGATTTAATTAGCGTAGAAAATTTTCACACATATATATTCACATGCTTTAAACACCAAAAATAATATTAAAATAATTTTTCAATCTCGTATTTGTGGTTCAGAAACCACTGTTTCGATTTAAGCTAAAACCATACTGTTACAACTTTCCCCCTTTAGGGATTTTCATCCCCGAAAATCTTACTAGTGAATAGGTTAGGGTATTGATTTCTCATAGCATCCTCAGGTTCCCTATAACGACCCGAATTTTACGATTATTGGAAACATGTATTTTCGGGTCTATGTTTCTGAAAAATAGATTCATAAATATTTATTAGAAATATTTACGAAGTTAATTGTGAGGTTAATTAGATTGTGGATAGGTGAATAAAGGTTAATTAGATATAAGGATTAAATTGAATAAAGTGTGAAAATTTAATTATAGATTAAAAGAATATAACATTGACTAAATAGGCAATTAAGCCTATTTCAATGAAAGAGGCGGCAATGTCGTTGATTAATATTAAACTATATTATATTTTGAATTATATTAATTATATTATGTTATATTATATTATATTATTATGAAATAAATTGAAAATAGACAAGTGTATGGTGATTAAATGATACATATGTAATGCATATATTTATACAATTGTAAAATATTTATTTAATTACTTTTTTTTAAGTAAATAGATTTTTATACTAAAATATTAAATTATAAAATAAATTAAGATTTTGACAAATGTAGGGTGATGATTTAGTACAAGTGTCTTAATAAAAAAAATACATTTGTAATATTTATATCTAATTACTAAATAGATATTTATTATTTATTATATAAGATTTTTGTATTATTAACAAATTAAATTGTGACAATTGTAATCTAAATATTTGTATTTAAATAGATGTTTATTATAATTATTATTATAATGTATTATTATTATTAACTAATATATATATATATAAGATATAGAGAAAAGAAAGAAAGAAAAAGGAAGGAAAAAGCAGAATAGAAACGAAAAACAAGGGAGAAAGATAGAAAGGAAAAAAAAAAGAAAGAAAAGGAAGGAATAAGGATTTTAAAGCTTGGAACTTAAGTATGTAAGTCAATTAAGCCATGTTATTTTAATTTTGATGATTCAGAAACTTTAGAACAAGGTTTTGATGAAATTAAGTTAACATTTTGAAAGTTCATAGGTTTATAAGTATAGTTCATGTTGAAAAAAATGATGAATTAAGGGTTTAATTGATAGAATTTTTAGTTAGAATTGATTAAAGGATTAAATTGTAAAAGAAGTTAGTAGTTTTACTTAGTAGGGACTAAATTGCAAGAATTTTGAAATTAGGGTTTTATGATGAACTTTAGATAGTTATGGCTAAGGTTGGTTGAAAATTGAGTAGAAACAAAGTATGAATTGAGATAGAAAAGTAAGTGAATTTAGTTAAGATTAAAATTGAAATTAAAGTAGAAATTGAATAGAAATTGAATAAGAAATTTAAATATTAAATTTAAATTAGTATTGTATTAATGATTATGAAAATTATCTTAATTTTTCGTAGCTAACATCGCACCCGAGACATCTATGAAGAAAGGAAAAGAAAAGGTGGACGAAGAATAATTCGGGAAATTATGGTTTTTATTTCTATAATCCGAACTTAATCTTTAATTGTTGAAATTATTATTTAATATGTATGGTAAGTGCATTGAGATGATTATTTAGAATTGGAGTGAACCTTGGTTGAAATTGAATAGTGAACCTTGGTTGAAATTGAATAGTGAATTTCCGGATCAGTATTTATTGGTTGATAAAATTTGCAGGGACTGTCTGATAATGATACTAGGGTACTGTTTTCTGATTAATTTGATATTATTACTATTTGATGTGATTTTGAAAATGGAATAATTAATTTTGCACGATGCTGTGGTAAATTACAAGCAAAGTCAGGATGATGAAATGTTCTATTTTGAATCAGAGAAGATTGAATGATTTGTCTATTGTGATATTAATCATGTCAAAATAGAAATGTGCCGAAAAGGGGTTATGGTACTTACTTTGCTTATGTATTGGATATTAAAGTATAAAGTTAAAGTTTAAATCAGTGGCAATAGTATGTTAAAATTTTGATGTGTTTCCAGAAGAGTTACCCGAATTACTATTGGTTAAAGAAGCTGAATTTGCTATAGATCTTGTGATTGAAATAATAGTGAAAAATATATTTGAAATCAGAGGTTTTCTAAGACTAGTCGGTTATTATCAGAAATTTGAAAAAGGGATTTTTGGATGAAACAGTTATTACAGAAAGATGTGGAATTGCAGTGATTTGATAAATGTCAGCAAGGTTTTGATTAGTTGAAAGTTCAGTTAACTGAAGCACTAGCTCTAGTTTAATTTAAAATTCGGTAAAGAAATTTGTGATTTACAGAGATAGTAGTGTTTTGATGCAAGAAAGTAAACTGATGGTTTATGTTTTTGGAAAGTTAGAATCACATGAAAAAAATTATCTGATACATGATTTGGAAGTGGTAGCAATTGTCTTTGCATTAAAATATCATGATTTGATAATTGATTATCATTCAGGAAAGACAAATAAAGTTATGTATACTCAGAATTGAAAGTTTTGTTTTGTATTATGAGTCATGAACATTCGACTGTTATTACCTGAAGATGGTTCAATTTTAGTTGAGATAAAAGTTAAATTGACTTCTCTACAGCAGATCTGTAAAGCTTAGAAATATGATAATGAGTTACCGGTTAAATAGGTATAGTATATAGATGACTTTGGATTAAAAATTTCAGATCAGATCTGGTGATTGTTTGCTATTTAGAAATAGTAGTTATACCGAAGAATTCAGAAGCTTATACGGAAGATTTTGCATGAAATTTATAGTAGTACCATGTCTATGCATTCTGAAAGAAATGAGTTATATAGTGAATTGAAGAAGATGTGCTGATGACTTGGAATGAAAACCGATATTTTGAATTTGAATGTTTATATGTCAGCACGTTAAAATGAACATCAGATATTGATACCTTCAGAACTGTTACAGTCGGTGATAATACCAGAATGGAAATGTGATAGAATTTCTATGGATTTCAAATTGGAATTACCTCTATCTTCAAAAAAGAAAGATGATATTTAAATAATCGTTGAATTTTTGGCGAAGTCTACATATCTTATTTCAGTACGAATAAATTTCTTACTAATAATTGTCTGAAATATAGGTTTCTGAGATTGTCAGGTTACATGGTCTGCCAGTTTCTATTATTTCTGATTGAGATACACAGTTTATATTCTAATTCTAGAACAAGTTATAAGAAGATTTGAGATAAACTGAAAGAAGCTTTTGATAGATAGAAATCGTATGTAGACTTAAATGTCGAGATATCGAGTATTTTATCGGTGATAAGGTATTTCTTAAAGTTTCATTTTCGAAGGAAATTTTGAGATTGAGTTGAAAAGGGAAATTGAGTTCTTGTTCTATTGGACCATGTAAAATTGTAGAAAAAGTCGGATTGGTAACATATCGTTGATTTTGCCTTTGAAATTACAGAAAAATTTATGATGATTTTTTTTTATGTTTTGATGCTCAGAAGATATAGATCAGATCTTCCACATGATATCTTGACAAATGATATTTAAATTTGATCTGATTCATCATATGAAGAAGAGTCGGTTGAGATACTAGCTCGAGAGGTGAATGAATTATGTAATAAATAAGTTCTATGAGTAAAATTATTATGGTGAAGTTATAATATTAAGGAAGCAACACGGGAACCAGAAGAAACAGTGAGATCTCTGTAACCCTTCCTTTTTTTCAGGTAAATTTAAAGGACAAAATTTATTAAGAGGGGAGAAATGTAACAGCCCAAATTTTACAGTTAACGAAAAAGTGTATTTTTGGGTCTTCGTTTTTGAAAAATAGATTCGTAAATATTTATTAGAAATATTTACGAAGTTAATTGTGAGGTTAATTAGATTGTGGATAGGTGAATAAAGGTTAATTAGGTATAAAGATTATATTGAATAAAATGTGAAAGTTTAATTATAGATTAAAAGAATAAAAAATACACTAAATAGGCAATTAAGCCTATTTCAATGAAAGAGGCGGCAATGTGCATAAAAATCTTAGATTTTTATGTTGATTAATATTAAACTATATTATATTTTAAATTATATTAATTATATTATGTTATATTATATTATATTATTATGAAATAAATTGAAAATAGACAAGTGTATGGTGATTAAATGATACATATGTAATGCATATATTTATACAATTGTAAAATATTTATTTAATTACTTTTTATTTAAGTAAATAGATTTTTATACTAAAATATTAAATTATAAAATAAATTAAGATTTTGAAAAATGTAGGGTGATGATTTAGTACAAGTGTATTAATTAAAATACATACATTTGTAATATTTACATCTAATTAGTAAATAGATATTTATTATTTATTATATAGGATTTTTGTATTATTAACAAATTAAATGGTGACAATTGTAATCTAAATATTTGTATTTAAATAGATATTTATTATAATTATTATAATGCATTATTATTATTAACTAATATATATATATAAGATATAAAGAAAAGAAAGAAACAAAAAGGAAGGAAAAAGCAGAATAGAAACGAAAAACAAGGGAGAAAGATAGAAAGGAAAAAAAAAGAAAGAAAAGGAAGGAATAAGGATTTTAAAGCTTGGAACTTAAGTAGGTAAGTCAATTAAGCCATTTTATTTTAATTTTGATGATTCAGAAACTTTAGAACAAGGTTTTGATGAAATTAAGTTAACATTTTGAAAGTTCATAGGTTTATAAGTATAGTTCATGTTGAAAAAAATGATGAATTAAGGGTTTAATTGATAGAATTTTTAGTTAGAATTGATTAAAGGATTAAATTGTAAAAGAAGTTAGTAGTTTTACTTAGTAGGGACTAAATTGCAAGAATTTTGAAATTAGGGTTTTATGATGAACTTTAGATAGTTATGGCTAAGGTTGGTTGAAAATTGAGTAGAAACAAAGTATGAATTGAGATAGAAAAGTAAGTGAATTTAGTTAAGATTAAAATTGAAATTAAAGTAGAAATTGAATAGAAATTGAATAAGAAATTTAAATATTAAATTTAAATTAGTATTGTATTAATGATTATGAAAATTATCTTAATTTTTCGTAGCTAACATCGCACCCGAGACATCTATGAAGAAAGGAAAAGAAAAGGTGGATGAAGAATAATTCGGGAAATTACGGTTTTTATTTCTATAATCCGAACTTAATCTTTAATTGTTGAAATTATTATTTAATATGTATGGTAAGTGCATTGAGATGATTATTTGGAATTGGAGTGAACCTTGGTTGAAATTGAATAGTGAATTTAATTATTAATTGTTGTATTTTGATTAAATGTTATGATAAATAATTAAGGTGAGAATTAATTGGATTGTGTTTTACAATTGAATTAGATTGATTTGGTATGTGATAAATTTATTGAATTTATATGGATATATGTGATTGATATGGAAATTGAATATTGAATGTATGTTATATTGAAAATTAAATTGATTGGAAATGTGATTAAATAAATATGCATATGTGATTATTGTGAAATTTGAATGTATATTGAATTGTATTGAATTATTAATTTATGTGATTAAATTGAAATGTGTATTGATTGGAAACTGAAAATTTATTAAAACCCTATTAACAGTATCGGGCTAAGTCGAATATAGTTGGCATGCCATAGGATTGGAAGTGTTCAGGGATACTTCGACATTGAGTCGATGAGGCACTATAAGTGTCGTACTGTTACTTCGACTTTAAGTTGATGAGGCACCTTGTGTGTCGTACTGTTACTGTTAATTCGGTTTAATCCGATGAGGTACTGAGTACCGTACTGTTACTGTTTACTTTGGCATAGCTGATGAGGCACTGAGTGTCGTACTGGTGTGTTGGTTGTATTTGTGTATCCGTCTATGTTTGGGTCATGTTAATAGGGGTAAATAAAAGTACTGAATGACTGATTTCTCTAATGATTGATTGTTACTGAATAATAAAGATCAATTGATCATTATTGAAAAATACTGACTGTTATTGAAATGGATAAGTACAGAATACTGATTGAGAAGTGAATAGTTTAATATTATTTATTGATACTGAACAATGAACTGAAGTATGAGTGAGACATATGAATTATGTATCTCTAAACTAGATATGAAAGGAAAACATTATTATTCAAATGATTTGTGAATTCATTTTGGAAGCTAATCGGGTTAGTAGATGAGAAAAATTGGGTGAGTTATAAAGGAATTATTTTTGTAGTGAATAAATATATAATTTTGATTGACATATGATTTAAGTGTATGATATATTGTTAAGTGTTCGGATTATAGATGTAACACCCTGAATTTGGGCCTAGAAGTTTTGGGCCTTGAGCATGGGAGCGGTTGAAGGAAGCTTATATTGTTTGGTTGTGCATGTAAATTTCGTTAATGAAGGCTTGTTTTAGTGGTTAAGTGTGCTGAGAAGTGTTGGAGAAGTCCTGGGTTCAAAACTAGACTCTAGGAAAAATTTTGGTTTAAGGTGAATCAAAACCTGGGTGTAGTAGATAGGCCTTAAGAATATTGTTGGAGAAATTGTGCCACAAAAAGCCTTGTGGTCTAGTGGCAAAGTAGTGCCACATAAGAGGCAGGAAGTGGCGTCATAAAGTTGGCAAGGAGGTCCAGGGTTCGAAACTCATGGCAATTAAAGAGCATTTATTTTGCTAACAAGGGGCGGCAAGAGTTGGTGTTGAATTTAAACTCTGATGATGGAGGGATCCCACATCGGGAAGCTAACATAAGAGTGGATGCGAAGCTGACTTTAAATAGAGAGAACCATGAGGAAAGTAAAGGTACCTTTCTTGGCTGATCCCTTTCGCTTTATGGCGTGCTCGTTTGGGTTGGGCGTCGGCTAAGAGTGCTCGGAGTGCGAATGAACTCCAATCTCCTATTAGGTGTGTATTTCTCACTACTCTAGCTGTAGGATGGCTACTTCGAGCCGCGATGGGTCGAAAGAGGCCATTTGGGCCCAATGGGCCTATGGGCCCAGTTGGATAAGTTGTTTGATTGTGTAGTAAATATTGGACTGGGCTAGGTGAATCTCATATCTGTGGCTAGATTTGGGCTAAAAGGGCCACACGAGCGTGTGGGCCCATTTGGGCCTATAATAGGCTTTAGGCCTATTCGTATCATTATCCTTATTTAGAATACATTAGTTTACCAAATTACCAAAATACCCTCGATTAGCAAAATTACCAAAATATCCCTGGTTTGTAAAATTACCAAAATACCCTTGGTTTGTAAAATTACCAAAATACCCCTGGTTTGTAAAATTACCAAAATACCCCTGACTTGTGAAATTACTGAAATACCCTCGACCTGTAAAATTATTGAAAAACCCTCAACTTGTAAAATTACCAAAGTACCCCCAATTTACAGAATTATCGTTTTACCCTCGATTTACGAAATTATTAAAATACCCCTGTAGGGTAAAATTACTGAAATACCCCTGTATGGTAGAATTATCGAAATACCCTTGTAGGGTAAAAATACCGAAATACCCCTGTAGGGTAGAATTATCGAAATACCCTTGTAGGGTAAAAATACCGAAATACCCCTGTAGGATAGAATTACCGAGATACCCTTGTGGGGTAAAATTTCCATTTTTCCCCTAGGGTGTTAAATGACTATTTTGCCCTTGTGGGCAAGGTTGACGAATTTGATTGTGAATATATGTTGGTGATATGAATGACTTGACTGTGATTGTTTGATTCAAATATGGGCATGACATTCTGCATACATGACATGTTGCATGGGTTGGGATTTTGTATGGAGGAAGATCTGATCTGTTAGGACTGCATGGTTGCTTGACGACTGTGGATCCACCGAAAGCTTAAGAGCCATATATTCGTACTAATTTGATAAGGTCGCATGGGTCGCCCGAGACGACTGTGGACCGATCGATGGCTGAGTGTCGATCATGTTACCGAAGGCTGTGTGCCAAACGTATTTGCCTAACGCTATGTACCAATATATGATTATTGACGACTCTGTGACGATCATATTTACTCAAGGCTGTGTGCCAACTATATTACCGTCGCTGATGGCTATGTGCCTAACATGATACAGCTACCGATGGCTTAAAGCCAATTATTCTGATTATGGCTTTGCTCCAAACTACACATGGCTTTGTGCCAACCTGATTATGGCTGTGTGCCATTATTGTGGGCTTCATATCGATATTGTGGGCTTCGTGCCAATTATAGACCCGTTATCGATGGCTTAGTGCCACGTATTCTATTAAGTGGCTTTGCCACATTATCTGATTCTGGTGGCTCTGCCACAATATCTGTATCTGGTGATTTTGTCACAATATCTATTCTGGAAGCCATGCTGCAAATTCTATGGTGTGTAGCGGATGGGTGGGTCGAGTTGTCTCCCCACATGGTGTAAGGTTGGTAGGAGGTGTATATGGCTGGATTGGGTTGGGATTGCATTCACATTCTGATTCTGATTCTGTTACCTGATACTGATTCTGATTCTGTCACCTAATACTGATTCTGATTCTGATTCTAATTTTGATTCTAATTCTGTTACCTGATACTGATTCTGATTCTGTCACCTGATTCTGATTCTAATTCTCATTTTGATTCTAGTTCTGATAATGTTTCTTATTCTATAATGGGCTAAGGCCCATCTGGTACTGTCTGTTATAATGGGCTAAGGGCCAATTGATACTGAAACTGTAAGTAGGGCTGGGGCCAAACTTTTAATTCTTTTATATGACTGACTGTTCCTTTTATATAGTAGGGGATCTCACACTGATTTTTCGTAAACTCACCCCGTTTATTAACCTTTCAGGTAATTTCCAGCCTTAGACGGATCGAAGCTGGGAGGGGCTCGGAGGAAGCCACACACACTGTTTATGTTACAGTTTTGATTATTACTTTTAAATGTTTTTATGTGGGTTGTAGTAAAGCCGTTGTAATTTTCTGGATTTCAAATTTGGAATTTTATTTATTGTTCTTATAATTGCTAGTATTAGAACACGGTTTTCCAAAGCAACTACTGTTGTTCAAAACATCATGTATCCGCAATTGTTTTTAAATTAAGCTTCCGCAACTGCCAAGATTTTTACAAAGTTGTTAAGAATGTTATTCAGCTGAGGTTTTCTAACAAGGTTTAAAAACGGTATAAGTTTTTAAATATTAAGAAGGGTTTTTAAAGGAAACATGGTTTTCGAAAAACACTTCGATGTGACACGCCAGATTCGAGCCAAACTTCCAGGCCGGGTTTGGGGTGTTACAATAGAAATACCACTGAGTTCATACTCAGCGTACAGTTTGTTTCCGTGCGCAGGTTAGGTATGAAAGTGATTAACAACTCAGCATCCAAGCCGATCCCGAACTCAAAGTGGTAAAGTACTCTCCTTTTTGGTAAATGGCATGTACCTTGGATGTTAAAAGTGGTCATTTTGGAATGTTATTGTAAATATTATTATAAAAAAGTAATGGTTGATTATATAACATGTTAAAAGTTTAGAAATTAAATTGCTTGTGGATTTAATTTCCAGGGTTGGTAAACTTGAATTATAAGACTCACTTTGAGTCCACACGGCTGGCACAGGAGCGAGTGACTAGACCGTGTGAGACACATGGCTTATACACAGGCATGTGCCTTAGCCGTGTGAAAACTAAAATAAATTCGAATTGAAAATAAATCCATACGGGCGTGTGGGTACTGTTCATAAGGAATATTTTGAAAATTTTTAGAAAAAATTGTAGTGATTTTAAAATAGTCCTGAATTGATTTTACTGTTCATATTGGGCTTCAAGGGCCCATTAAAGAGATGATAAGTTAAAATTTATGATAAGTGTAAACAATTATTTTAATTAATGACAGTAATTGAACTGTATTGACTGGTAATGCCCCGTAATCCTGTTCCGGGGATGGATAAGGGTTAGGGGGTGTTACATTCCCACGTAGCTTCTTCAACCCCGTGTCGATGCCACAATACTTTCACTAATGTTATTCTTTTATTTCTTAGCTCTTTGATCTCACGAGCTAGAATTTGGACCAATTCTTCACTGTACGAAAAATCTAACTTAATTTTAACCTCAGAAGGAGAAATAATGTAACATCCCGAAATAGGGCCTAAACGAAATAATGGTTGCAAAACCATGAATATGAGGTCAAAAAACTTTATTTCGATTAAGTTTTAAGGTTTATTCATTAATTGAATAATTGTGTGAAAATTTCATGAAGAAATTTTATGTATAAGTGCCTAATTTGATAATTAGGACTAAATTCTAAAATAAGCAAAATGTGTGTTCTAGATAATAAAGGGGATTTAATTGAAATGGGTTCTTAAAGTGGAGGTCCTTATTTAGTAATTAGACCATTATATTTAAGTTTGGACAAAAATGGGCAAGAATAGGACAAATTTGAAAGAAAAGCCTTTAAGGGCATTTTGGTCATTTAGTAATTAAAAGAATTAAAAAGGGAAAATAAAGCCAAAATTGGTCCATCTTCTTCATGGCGGCCGAATATAGCATGGGGGAAGCCATGGTTAGGGTTTCCAAGCTTTCCAAGCTCAATAGTAAGTCCGTTCTAGCCTCGTTTTTAATGTTCTTTACGTTTTTGGAGTCCCGGTAACTTGATTTAGCTTATTCTAGCAATAATTTATGCTAGGGTTCATATTTGGAAAAATACACATAGGTTGAATGTGTTTATTTTGATGTTTTATGGTAGAATATGAAGCTTGAAGTTATGTTAAACAACTTTTGCTAAGCGATTTTAAGTGAAAACGAGTAAAACAACATAATTGATAAAAATACCTAATGTTCATAAGTACATGATAGAGTGGGAATTTGATGTTGTCATAGAAGGAAAAAAATGTTCAGTGTGTTATTAAACATAATAAAAATGGATAAATTTTAATTTCTAAGCCTAGGGGTAAAATCGTAATTCTGTAAAGGTTTAGGGGTAAAATTATAATTTTGCAAAAGTTTGAGTTGGGAATTTTTTGAATATTAAATTAATTAAATAAGTGAAATATGATGTTTTAGATCCTAGAAAGTGAGATTTGGACCTAGAACAAGAGAAAAATCGAAAATCGGGAAAGTTGGTAAAATGGTCATTTTGGTATCGATGTAAGTTCATATGTTTAATAAGCATTTAATTATGCATATTTGAATTATAAATTGATATTTTGGCCATAAATACTTTAGTATTGAGTTTCAGATATAATGATTAATGTTCGATAATAATTCAATATTGGAAAGAGAACTTGTATAATTTATATGTAAGACCATATTTTGTATTATGGCTTTGTATGATAACAAGAAAGTATTGACTAGCATAATTTGATGAGAATAAGTTAAGTTGATGATATGATGAGATTGAGGATGTAAGTATGTAAGTTGAGTAGCATTTTATTATTATGCAATTATTGTTATTAGTATTGTTATTATTGAGTTATGCGACTAACCTTGAGAATTTGAGCAAGTATGTTTCAGCTATGAGTTGACAAGGCATTGATATCTCAAAGTCCATGGTAGTACCATGGCAATTAAGGAAGAATTGACAGAAAATTCCATTTTCATAACATGGCATTTAAGAAGGAATTGACGGTTAAGGATACCATGTAAGACCATGTCAAGACATGGCATCGGCATTAATTAAAGACTCCATGTAAGACCACATCAAGATGGGAAAGTAAGAACTAAACATTATTTAAGTAAATTATGACAGCATAGTAGTAAGCTAAATTGATTGCTAATGCTTATTATTTTACATGTGAACTTACTAAGCTTTATAAGCTTACTTCTTTCACTTTCCCATGTTTCAGAATACTTAAAAGCAAGCTCAGGTTGGAGGCCATCGGAGATCACTTCACACTATCGACTATCAAGTTACCAAATGGGTATCTTCGTTTACAAACGTTCTAGTTTATGGCATGTATAGGGACTTAGCCATTTTGTGTGTATGTCCTTATGATATGGCTAAAGAATTGTATGTAAATATTTGATAATAATTAGCTATTGAAATGGCTAATGAAGAACATGTTTCGGTGTTATGTATGCCTAAATGGTAGTTAATACAAAGAAATCATGAAAAAGTTAAATTAGCATTAAAACAGTATTGAACAGCAACAGAGACGTGATCTTGAAAAATTACCAAGAATAGTAGAAATGGAATTAGTTGATATTAAATATTATTGAGTCTATTTTCATATGAAAGAAACAGAGTAAGCAAAAGAAGTGTATATTAAGAGATATTTGAATTTTAGTGAGACAGGGTTAGAGTAATTTCTGAATCCCCTATTCTAAATTTATAAATTCACTAAAAATTGTACAAAAAGAATTAGGAGTTATAGTTTATATTTCTAGATTCCTTAGTGAATCTAATTTAAATAGAAACAAACAGAATAGTTATTTGAACTCTGTACAGGGAGAAAATTGATTCGTAGTGAGGAGAGGTCAGAGTAGTCGAACAGTGCAACAAAGGAAACTTTAACTAATAAACTGTACTAATTGGTTAGATAAAAAATTCTGAAAAAAAATTAGTAAGAAGATATCTGAGTATAGTTTCAGGGAAAATTCACGAATTTAAATTTTGAGTTTTGTGACTCGAGTTATGATTTATTTAGTAACTATGACGCAGGTGGTCAGTTTTATAAGGAATAATGAAATAAATTGTTTTGATTTGTCTAAGTATTCAGAAAATTTTTAATGTTCCCGGTTTGGTCCTGAATCGTTTCAATTGCATGTTTTAGGGTCTCGAGGGCCCTTTTTAGGGACATATTGAATGGATGTAAATAAATTAATTTTAAAAGCAAATTTTATGACCCGAATTAGTAAGTTAAGTCAGGTAACACCTCGTGCTCGACTCCGGCGACGGTCTCGGGTAAGGGGTGTTACAAATAACATGTGACGGATCGGATCAGTATCATTGAAGCATTGATACATGAAACTAATCATGTATTTTCTCTAATTCAGATGGCAAGTCTAGCCGATAAGCCACTGGTCCAACTCACTCGAAAATCTCATACGGTCCAATGAATCGCGGACTCAATTTTCCTTTTCGACCAAAACGTAATATCCTTTTCCACGGCGATACTTTTAGAAAAACTCTAACGCTAATCTAAAACTCAATATCTTTCTGTTTCAAGCCTGCTTATGATTTTTGTTGATCAATCGCTACTTTCAAACTATCACGAATTACTTTCACTTCCTTTTCTGTCTCTCTGACCAGATCAACCCTGTGAATCTTATTCTCGCCAAGTTTAGTCCAATACAACTATGTTCGACATTTACGACCTTATAGATCTTTGTACGGTGCCATTTTAATGCTCAATTGAAAACTATTGTTGTACGCAAATTCAATCAACGGAAAATACTTTTCCCACGTACCTTCGAACTCAAGAATGTAACATCTCAACATATCTTTAAGTATTTGAATAACTCGCTCAGATTGATCATCCGTCTACGGGTGAAATGCGGTACTAAAATATAGTTTTGTACCCAATGCATCTTGTAGTTTCTTCCAAAACCTTGACGTGAACCTCTGATCTCTATCCAAAACAATATAAATTTGTACTCTATGTAATCTCACAACCTCGGAGATATACAACTCAGCTAAATTTTCAAGCGAATAGTCCGTTCGTACCAGAATGAAATGAGCTGATTTTGTCAATCTGTCAACTATAACCCAGATTGCATCATTCTTTCTCGGAGATAGGGGAAATCCCGACACAAAATCCATAGTCACTCTATCCCATTTCCATTCGGGAATAATGATAGGCTGTAATAAACCTGATGGCAGTTGATGTTCAGTTTTGACTTGCTGACAAATTAAACAATTAGAAACGAACTCTGAAATATCACATTTCATGCCATGCCACCAATAAAGTTGTTTCAAATCATTATACATTTTTGTGCTTCGCCAGATAAACGACTATTATATGCTTCGCTCAAAATCATCTGAATCAATTTTTAATTTCTCGGAACACATATTCGGCTTCTGAATCTCAAACAATCATCAGCTCAACTTGAAATTTTGGATCAAGGTTCAAATCACATTGAGCTCGTTTTGCTAACTTTTCATTATCAAAATTTTGAGCCTCACAAATCTGCTGTAAAAACAACGGTCTCACTTTCATCTGGACTACAATTGAATTATCATTACACAAAACTATTTGAGTGTTTATCGCACGTAGAGCAAATAGGGATTTTTGGCTCAAAGCATCAGCAAAAACATTAGCCTTTCCCAGATGATAATCAATCACTAGCTCGTAATCTTTTAGCAATTCTAGCCATCTCCGCTGTCGCAAATTCAAATCTTTCTGAGTCATCAGATATTTCAAACTCTTGTGATCTGAATAAACATGGCATTTTTCACCGAACAGATAATGGCGCCAAATATTCAACGCAAACGTAATGGCTACTAACTTTAAATCATGCGTCGAATAATTCTTTTCATGCGGCTTCAACTATCTCGAGGCATAAGCTATGACTTTGCCTTCCTGTATCAAAACGCAGCCCAAACCATTCAACGATGCATCACTATAGATCACAAATTCTTTACCCAATTCTGGCTGTAGTAATACTGGAGCTTCAGTCAAAAGAGCTTTCAGCTGATCAAAACTTTCTGACATTTCTCAGACCATTCAAACTTTACAGCTTTCTGGAGCAATCTCTTCAACAGAGTCGCAATCATTGAAAAGCCTTTCAAAAATCGTCTATTATATCCAGCTAGTCCCAGAAAACTGCAGACCTCAAAAACATTTCTAAGAGGCTTCCAATCTATAATGGCAGATATCTTGCTCGGATCGACTCGAATGCCTGATGCTGACACAATATGCCCTAAAAAACCAACCTCAAGCAATCAGAATTCACATTTGCTGAACTTTGAAAATAACTGCTTATCTCGTAGAATCTGTAATACAATTCTCAAATGCTCAACATGCTCGGCTTCATTTCACGAATATATCAATATGTCATCAATAAATATAACAAAAAATCGATCTAGATACGGTCTAAAAGTCTAGTTCATTAAATCCATAAAGATAACAGGTGCATTCGTTAGTCCAAAAGGCATAACTAATTCATAATGTCCATACCTTGTTCTAAAAGCTATCTTTGGCACATCAGAGTCTCTGACTCACAACTGATAATAACCTGATCTCAAATCTATCTTTGAAAACACTGTAGCCCTTTTTAATTGATCAAACAAATCATCAATCTGCGGTAGAGGGTATTTATTCTTGATTGTTAATTTATTCAACTGTTTGTAGTCTATACACATTCTCATCGTGCCATCTTTCATAATCTCATAATCACATTTATGCAATACCAAAGCATATAACATACATTTATAATGCAATTACCACATACGAACCAACCTCGTACTTGAAATTGACGAATCGGATCGATTACTCAATAACTTTCGATTTCCCCCGATCTAAATCCGATTTCTTTCTTTTAGGATCTATATGAATTCAAAATTAACTCATTTAATCACCTATTCATTCAATTTAATCCAAAAATACCTATTTGGGCATTTTTACACTTTAGCCCCTAAAGTTCCACATTTTTACAATTTAGTCCTTATTTCACAAATACACAAAATTCAAAAAATTAAATCTAACCCATGCTTAGTCGATTTATACTTGAGTCCCTAGAAGCCCAAAAATTTCATTTATTTCACATTTCAACCCTTCAATTTACAAATTTCACAATTTAATCATTATTTGACATTTTTGTCAAAAATCACTTTACAAAACATTAAAATCTATCAAAAATTATTCATTCTCCATCATTAACATTCTAAAACATCAAGATATCATCAATGTAAATGCAAAAATTTATCAACCAATTCAAAAATTAGGGCACGGGCTACCTAGTACTCAAAGTAACGATCACAAAAACGTAGAAATTATCAAAAACCGAGCTCAAAATATACCTCAATCAAAGATTCAAAGGGCCGAACCCTAAAACATATTATAAAATTATTTTTATTTTTATTTTTGGTGAAGATTATGATAATTTATGCTTATTTTAACTTTGTTTTATTTAATATTAACTTAATAACCTAATTACCATTTTCACCTTAATATAAAACATTTCATATCATCCATTTAAGCCCATTTATGTCAAATTCCACTATAAATGGTCTAATTGAAACATAAGGACCTTTCATTTAATCAGCCATGGCAATTCAGCACTTTAAACAAGTAGAATGCAACTTTTGCATTTTACGCGATTAAGTCCCTTTTCTCAAATTGAGCTATTAAACGATAAAATTAGCTCACGAAATTTTCACACATGTATATTCACATGCTGTAAACATAAAATAATTTTTTGATCTCAGAATTTTGGTTCCAAAACCACTGTTTCGATTTAAGCTAAAACTGGGCTGTTACATTGGGTGCCAAATTGGTCTGTTGGTTGGATCTGTGTATCCGTTTGAGTCTGAGTCATGTTAATAAGGGTAAATAAATAATAAAGTTTTATATTTTATATTGAAATTGCATGGTATGTGAAATGGAAATGAGATAACAGATTGAAAAATGAAATGTGAAATATGTTGTAAACAAAAGAAATATATGAGTTATGTACTCATGAATTGAATGTGGAATGAGTTGTGCCATTGTATAAATGCAATGTGGATTGATATATGGAAAGCTATTTATATAGCAATTAACGGGAATCGAGATAATTGTTTAAGCCAAATCAAGTATGAAATCATGTGAAAAACTGAATACAATATAGAATGATGCATTAATATGTATAAAATTGAAATGATGATATCTTGTAATGTTATGCTTAGTTAATACTGTGATTGAAAATTAAATTTGAGCATTCATGTATTATTATGTCTTTAAATGTTTAGATTATAAAAAAATCACTGAGTTTTACTCAGCGTACGTTTTTGTCTTTCGTGCGCAGGTTAGGTACTTTTCTTTTGATCACCGATTCAACATACAACAATGATCCCGATCTCAAATGTGGTGATGTTTACCTTTTGTGATGGCATGTACCTAGGATGTCTTAGTTGATAGTTATTTAGTGAATGGTTTGTAAATGGAGTCATAAGTGTAATGTTGGTTTGAGCATATAATTATATGTTTGTGTTTGAAGCCATAAATTGGCATGTTATTTTGGAACCATTGCTTGTGATATGTATGTGAACTTGAGCTTGATATTTAGGTAGTTATAAGTTACACTAATTTGAATGAATTGGTATACTTAAAATATTGATTTGAATGATGCATTGATGATATGTTTTGATGATATAAATATGGTACCAATGAGGGTACATTGGTTAGGCACCAAGGATGATTATTTTGGCATGTTTTTAGTATGTTTGATTATGTTTTGAATAGGTTAAACAAATGGTTTTTGAGTTGATTAGTGCCCAAGTAAGTAAGAAATGGTAAACTTGAGTTTTAAGGTACTTTTAAGTGCACATGGCCTGGACACACAGGCATGTGTCACACACAGGCAACACACATGGGCTTGTGACCCAAGTCAAAAAGTTACAAGGTCTAGCCACACGAGCATGTGTCTTGGCCGTGTGAGGGACACGGCCAGGCCATATGGGTGTGTGACCCCTATAGTTGAAACTTTTCTAACTTTTTTTTAAATTTTTTCAATGTTTCTAATTTAGCCCCAAATCATTTCTAAAGTGATTCTAAGGCCTCGAAGGCTTGAATAAGGGACGTTATGCATGTTTAATGATGGATTATGTTATGATTATTGAAATGTTTTGAATTGAATGATTTAAATAACATTTATTTGGTAATGCTCTGAAACCCTATTCCAGCGACAGATACAGGTTAGAGGTGTTACATTTAGTAGTATCAAAGCTTGCAGGTTTAACCAATTCTCAGAATAAATTGAGCTCAGAATTAAGTCTAGAGGTACATGCCATAATTGAGTCAAAATGAGTTGGGATTTGGATGTTGATATATTTGTTTTTGTTTTATAGTTGAAAATGTCGGATGACTATAATAATGATGTTGATCAAGAGGTGTATGCCGAAGATTATGTCTCCAATGAGTTAGATGGAACCGAATCAGTAACACCGAGTGTTAATCTAGTTAGTACTCACAACCTAACATTGATTGATGTAATACTGAAGGAAGAGGTGACTCACAATTACATCGAGCTATCGCTGATACTCTTCAGCATGTTGCGGGAACTACATCCGCTACGACATCTGCACATACTGTTTTCCAGGCTCCAATAAACGTAGATATGGTGCGACTGAATTCTTAGAATTGAAAGGATTAAATCCTTCTACAGCTAAAGTTTGGATTGAACCCACTAAACGTGTCTTGCAACAACTTGAATGCAACCCGCGTGAAAGCATAATTTGTTGTTCCTCTACTGCAATGAGAATCATATACCTGGTGGCAGTCAGTGACACACTAGTATCTACAAATCAGGCTAATTGGGAATTATTTCAAAAGGAATTCCAAAAGAAATATATTGTATATTGATGATAGAAGACAATAATTTTTTATGCTGAAATAAGGTGGAATGTCTATAGTTGATTATGAACAAAAGTGATCGTGAGTTAGTAGGTAAGCTGTTGAATTTATGTCGACTGAAATTGAAACTTGCAAGCGATTTTTGCATGGATTACGCGATGAGCTACAGGTACAGTTAGTATCGCATAGAATTACTGAGTTTGTGGATTTAGTTGAACGGACGAGAAGGGTAGAACAAGCTCTGGGTTTTGATAAGAACACTGAGACTACTCGTACTATTGGAAAATGTCATGGAGATGCTAGTTCAAATCCACAACTGAAGAGATTAAAAGAATTTTGCGGTAGCTAAAGGTCGACTTTTAAGTCAGATAGAGTTGATAGAAATCGTGATCGACAACTGACTGTGTCCACGGGTAGTGTACGAGGTCCAATCAGGATATTGATATTCTAATTTGTGTGTATTATGAGAAAGCTAGAGAGTGTCTGAAGAATGAGAATGCTACCTTTGTTACTTCTCAGAGGTCTATGCCTGTACCTAGGGGACGTGGGTCGAGTCGAGGTGGTTCATTTTCGAGAAGTGGTACTAGGAAGGGAAATGATGCTGTTACTCATCAGTCGGAGGCCAGAGTGCCAGCCTAAGCTTATGTTATACTGACATGTGAGGATGGCGATGCTAATGACGTTGTGACTGGTATCATTTTATTACATTTAGAACCTATTTATGTTTTGATAGATCCTAGATCTTCGCATTCGTATGTTAGTAATAAATTAGTTAGATTGAGGAGTTTAAAATCTAAGACATCTAGAGTATCGATAGTGGTGTCTAGCCCGTTGGGATAATCTGTATTAGTGGATCAAGTGTGTAGGAGATGTCTGTTAGTGATACAGAATATAACCTTCCCTGTTGATTTGTTGATAATGCCATTTGGCAATTTTGATCTGATTTTGGGCATGGATTGGCTTATGGAGCACGGAGTGATTCTAGATTGCCGTAAAAAGAAGTTTGTTGTTCAGAGTAAGGACAGTGATATGATTGAAGTGAATGATGTTCGAACGAGTGGTTCAAGTCGTATCATTTCAGCAATTCTAGTTGATAAACTTCTCAATCAAGGCTGTAAAGTTTTTCTAGCCTATGTTATCAATTCAAATTTTGGAGATAGTCAAAGTAGTAAAATCTAAACTGTTTGCGAATTCCCTGATGTGTTTCCCAAAAAATTATCGAGATTACCACCAGATTGGGAGGTTGAATTTGCAATTGAAGTGTTTTTCCTGGTACAGCTTCGGTGCCCATGTCTCATTATCGTATGGCACCCACAGAGCTGAAAGAATTAAAGGTGCAATTGGAAGATTTGCTGATTGCGGCTTTATATGCCCTAGTATATCGCCCAGGGGATCTCCAGTGCTATTCGTTAAAAATAAAGATGGTCCATGTGGCTCTATATAGACTATCAACAATTGAATAAGTTGAAAATTAAGAATTGATACCCTCTACCTCAAATCGACGACTTATTTGATCAATTAAAAAGAGCTTCTATCTTTTCAAAGATCAATTTGAGATCAGGTTACTATCAATTGAAAATGAAAGATATGATGTGCCGAAGATGACGTTTCATACGTGTAACACCCTTTACCCATGTTCTAAGCCGGAACAAGGTACGGAATATTACAGATCACGAAAACATGAATTCACACATTTACCTGATCTTACGTAATTAATTCCTCTAGCTTGAACAAAAATAGATAAAATTAACAGATATACATAAGTACAAGTAAATTATCAAATTTTGAAAAGTAATATTTTAAAACAAATTAATTATGACACATAACAAAATGATTTAGCCCTCTATACATGCCATAATTCTAAAATAGTGTTTACAACATACCAAAAAGTATTGATAGTGTGGATGGGTCTCCGACGATCTCCAAATCTGGAGCTGGCTTGGTAATTCTATAAGACAAGAAAAAGAAAAGAAGGTAAGCATATAGCTTAGTAAGTACGAAATTGATATTCAATTTATCAAAGTAAAACAATCATACTAGTATATAATCACATATTCAAGACAGGTTGTTTTCTGGAGTCCCGGTTTAAAAAAAATCATATCTCAATCTACAAAACTCGAAATCCAATTCTGTAAATTTTCCCTGAAACTAAACTCATATGTCTACTTACTAATTTTTTTTCTAGAATTTTTTGTTGGCTAAATTAGTACAGTTTATTAGTTAAAGTCTCCCCTATTTCAGGGTTCGACTACTCTGACCCCTGTGCACTACGAACCAAATTTCTCCCTGTACAGAATTCCAACTACCATGCCGTTTGTTTCCCTTAAAAATATCTCAACAAGGAATCTATGCATGTAAATTATGACTCTTAATTTTTTTTTTTACAATTTATGGTGAATTTCTAAAGTCAGAATAGGGGATCTCAAATTCATTCAGACCCTGTTTCACAAGAATTCAAATATCACACAATATAGAATTCTTTTACTTCTCCTGTTTATTTTATGTGAAAATAGACTCATTAAGCTTTATTTTCGTATATCATTTGCATTTTTATTCAACTTCCACGATTTTTGGTAAATTTTTAAAATCATGTAACTGCTGCTGTCCAACACTGTTTTATTTCTAACATTCACTCTTGCATAATTTCACCTAGTCCTTTTTGTTATACCAGAATTCACTCAATTATTGAGCACATAGCTCCTAACTTTTCATAAAAATAAATTTGCACATATCCACCTTATAATAACTTTCACATATTACCACTTTATCGATTCTCCCCGTTGAACTCAACAGAAAAATAACAAATATACCATTGTTTACACATATTTCCCCTTTCCACACTTATAGCCGAAGCTATCTGATACGCATAGTAGCCTGCACTTAGTACTACTCATGCGACCAACAATCCGGTACACGTAGTAGCCTGCACTTAGTACTACACACGTGACCTCACCATTTGATACACGTAGTAGCCTGCACTTAGTACTACACACGTGATCGAAGTAATTGAGTACGCATAGTAGCCTGCACTTAGTACTAAACATGCGACTTAACAGTATGGTACACGTAGTAGCCTGCACTTAGTACACACACATGTATTCACAATGGGTCATTCATATTGTTCCTGTTCCGAGGGTTCAACCGAAAAATCTTTCCTTTTTCACCGTTAACACTTATTCATAATCTAATTAAATTTGCAAGTTTCCATCATTTAATCATTCTATGGATAGTCACCAATTCATATGATAACAACATAAAATAACATAAAAAATCGATAAATTATTCATGTACAAACTTACCTCGGTGCAAACTTTAGAAATGTTATAATTTAGTCTGGAAGCTTTTCTTTTCCCCGATCACGATCGATTCCACGTCTTTCTTGATCTATAACAACACATTTAGCTCATTTAACACTCATACTATTTATTTCAATCCAAAAATCACATTATGGAAAATTTATATTTTTGCCCCCTAACTTTTACAAAATTACGATTTTGCCCTTAGGCTCGAAAATTTAATTTCAGCCCTTATTCTTATGTTTTATGACATGCTAAACATTTTTATCTTCTATGTAAACATCAAATTCTCACTCTAACATGTACTTATGAACATTAGGTATTTTTACCGATTAAGCCTTTTTACTCGTTTTCACTCAAAACCGAGTAGCACAAGTTGTCTAACATAATTTAAAACCTCATATTCTATCATAAAACACCAAAATACACAAATTTCACCTATGGGTATTTTTCCAAATATGATCCCTAGGTTGAATTATTGCTAACATAAGCTAAATCGAGCTACTGGGATTTCAAAAACATAAAAATCATTAAAAACGGGGCTTGAAATCACTTACTATGAAGTTTGAAAATTTAAGAAACCCTAGCTATGGAGGAGAGAAAAATTCGGCAGCAACTAAATGAGAAGATGACCATTTTTGTGTTATTTTCCCCGTTTTATTTCATTTAATATACAAATGACCAAAATGCCCTTACTACTAAACTTTCCAAAAATTCCATCCATGTCCAATTTTTGTCCATAAACTTAGAAATTGGTCAAATTCTATTTAAGACCTCCCAATTAATATTCCAAAGCAATTTCATACTAAAAACCTCTAGAACACAAGTTTTGCAAATTATTCGATTTAGTCCCTAATCTCAACTTAAGAGCTTAATGCATAGAATCTCATCACGAAATTTTCACTCAATCATGAAATCATATCATAAACCTCAAAATAATTATAAAACAATTATTTTTATCTCAGATTTGTGGTAACAAAACCACTATTCCGATTAGGCCCTAATTCGGGTTGTCACAATTCTCCCCCCTTTAGGGATTTTCGTCCCCGAAAATCTTACCGGTAAAGAGGTTCGGGTACTGTTTCCTCATAGCTTCTTCAGGTTCCCACGTAGCCTCTTCTATTCCATGTCTGTGCAACAATACTTTCACTAAGGCTATACTTTTATTTCTCAACTGTTTAATTTCTCGAGCCAAAATCTTTATTGGTTCCTCCTCATAGGTCATATCTGGTCGAATTTCAATTTCTATTAGAGGAATCACATGTGAAGGATCAGAACGGTAACGTCGTAGCATCGACACATGAAACACATTATGAATCTTTTCCAATGCGGTTGGCAAGGCTAGCTAATAAGCCACTGGTCCAACTCTTTCAATAACCTTATAAGGCCCAATGAAATGTGGACTCAACTTGCCTTTTCGGCCAAACCTTAAAATTTTCTTCCACGGAGATACCTTTAGAAAAACTTTATCACCCACTTGGAACTTGATCTTTTTTCTCTTCAAATCTGCATATGACTTTTGTCGATCTGAAGCAGCTTTCAGACAATCACGAATCACTTTCACTTTCTCTTCAGTTTCTCTAATCAAGTTAACTCCGTGAATCTGTATCTTATTGAGCTCGGTCCAATATAAAGGAGTCCGACACTTGCGACCATACAATGCTTCATACGGTGCCATCTATATGCTCGATTGAAAACTGCTATTGTAGGAAAATTTGACCAAGGGTAAATATTTCTCCCAACTACCCTGAAATTCTAAAACACAACATTGGAGCATGTCCTCGAGTACCTGAATTACTCTTTCGAATTGACCGTCAGTTTGTGGATGAAATGCGGTACTGAAATTCAATTTCGTACCCAAAGCTTCTTGCAACTTTTTCCAAAACCTTGAAGTAAATCTCAGATCTCTATCCGAAATAATAGACATGGGTACTCTGTGTAATTTCACAATTTCAAAAATATATAATTCAGCCAACTTATCAAGAGAATAATTCATACGTACCCGAATAAAATGAGCTGATTTAGTTAGTCTGTCAACTATTACCCAGATGGTATTTTTCTTTTTCGGAGTCAGAGGCAACCCTGCCACAAAATCCATCTTATTTCTGTCTCATTTCCACTCGGGAATCATCACTGGTTGAAGTAAACCTGAAGGTACTTGGTGTTCAACTTTCACTTGCTGGAAAATTAAGCATTTTGCTACAAACTCAGAGATATCTCTCTTTATACCATTCCACCAATATATTTTCTTCAGGTCGTTGTACATTTTCGTACTACCAGGATGAACTTGTAAACAACCACTGTGTGCCTCATGTAAAATCTTCTGAATCAACTCAGCATCCTCGATCACGGAACAATAAGCAACCCTCTAGTCCGATTCAAAAATCTGAGTTACAATCCAATTCACATTGAGCTCGCTTGGCTCGTAATTCACTGTCATTCTTCTGAGCTTCACAAATTTGCTGAAGAAATAGCGGCCTAACTCTTAACTCGGCCAAAATCAAACCATCATCAGACATAGCCAAATCTGTACCCATAGCTCTCAAAGCAAACAAAGATTTTCTACTTAGGGCATCTGCGACTACATTCACTTTTTCGGGATGATAATCAATTATTAATTTATAATCTTTTAATAATTCAAGCCATCTCTATTGTCGTAAATTAAAATCTTTTTGATTCAACAAATATTTCAAACTTTTGTGATCAGTAAAGATTCGGCATTTCTCACCGTTTAAATAATGACGCCAAATCTTCAAAGCAAAGACAATGGCGGCCAACTCTAAATCATGTGTCAGGTAATTCTTCTCGTGCGGTTTCAACTACCTTGAGGCATAAGCTACTACTTTACCTTCTTGCATTAAAACACAACCAAGACTAATTGATGATGTGTCACTATAGATCACAAATTCTTTCCCCGACTCGGGTTGCACTAACACTGGTGCTTTGGTCAACCGCTCTTTCAACTTCTCAAAACTTTGTTGACACTCTTCAGTCCAATTAAACTTAACATTCTTTTGCAACATCTTAGTCATAGGAGAGGCGATCATCGAAAATCCCTCAACAAAGGACCAAGGCGGCTATCCATTGATTTACTTAGCCCACATCTGTATTCTAATTCTCCCTTAGACAAGATCAAATTGAACCATGATTTTTCCATAGAGCTTTCTTGCCTCTATTTCCATGAAAGTACAGTAGATGAATAGTCATTCGATGAAAAATCAATTGAATATTTTATTTCCTATCAGAATACGCATACTAGATACAATCACTAGGGTTATTAACGAACAATGAGTGAATATTGAAAGAAAATAATATCCAGCTAAGCCCAAAAAGCTTCTAACCTCAGATACATCCTTCGACGGTTTTCAATTAACAATTGTCGAAACTTTGCTCGGATTGACTCGAATACGATCACCCGAAACTACATGTCCCAAAAATCAAACTTCATGAAGCCAAAATTCACTTTTACTGGATTTAGTAAACAATTTTTTTCTCTTAAAATCTGTAATACCATTCTTAAATGTTCAGCATGCTCGGACTCATTTTGAGAATAAATCAGGATATCATCTATGATCACAACCACAAACCTATCCAAGTATGGTTGAAAGATTCGATTCATCAAATTCATAAAGATAGTCGGAGCATTGGTTAAACCGAAAGGCATCACAAGGAATTCGTAGTGTCCATACCTCGTTCTGAAAGTGTTTTTTGGCACATCCGACTCTTTAACTCTCAACTGATAGTAACCGGATCTCAAATCAATCTTTGAAAACACTATACCCCTTTTAACTGGTCAAACAAATCATCGATTCTCGGCAACGGATACCTGTTCTTTATGGTCACCTTGTTGAGCTGTCGATAGTCAATACAAAGTCTCATGGATCCATTTACTATATATAAAATACGATTTAAATTGTCAGGATTCATCACACTATCATAATATAATTATGGCATGTATAGATAGACTTCCACACACAGTACGTAAATTCGAGAATCGCCTAAACCTCGACTCTGATACCAATAAATGTAACACCCCTTACCCATGTTCTAAGCTGGAACAAGGTACAGAATATTACGTAAGATCGGGTAAATGTGTGAATTCATGTTTTCGTGACCTGTAATATTCCGTACCTTGTTCCGGCTTAGAACATGGGTAAGGGGTGTTACAATACGTGTTATGGCTATTACAAATTTTTGGTGATGCCTTTTGGACTGACAAACACTTTGGCGACATTCATGGATCTTATGAACCGTATTTTCCAACTGTATTTGGATCAATTTGTGGTAGTCTTTATTGATGACATCTTGATCTATTCAAAACCCGAATCTGAGCATGTCCAACATCTCAGAATTGTTCTGCAAGTGTTACGAGAGAAACGGTTATATGGAAAGCTTAGTAAGTGTGAATTCTAGTTATCAGAGGTTGTATTTTTGGGTCATGTTATCTTGGTAGATGGAATTAGAGTTGATTCAAAAAAGATCAAGTGTTCAATGGAAAACACCGAGGAATATATTAGAGGTTAGTAGTTTTCTTGGATTAGCTAGTTATTACCAAAGATTTGTAAATGGATTTTTGAATATAACTTTACCGATGACAAAGCTATCGTATAAGAATGTTCAATTCATCTGGGAAGATCGGTGTCAAGAAAGTTTTGTGAAATTGAATCAAATGTTGATTGAAGCACTGATTTTGACTTTACTAGAATCGGGAAAAGATTTTGTGGTCTATAGTGATGTTTCTTTGATCGATTTCAGTTGTGTTTTGATGCAAGATGAGAAAATGGTTACTTATACATCTCGTCAGCTGAAAATGTATGAACGCAATTATTCGACTCACGATTTAGAGCTAGCTACTATGGTTTTTTGCTTTAAAGATCTGTAACAACCCGTTTTTGAGTCAAATCAGAATAGTGGTTTTAGGACCACAAATATGAAGTTAAAATAATTATTTTATTATTATTCTAATGTATATAGCATGATATTATGTTTGTGTGAAAATTTTGTTAAGAAATTTTATCGTTTAAATGCTTAATTCAATAAAAATGATTAAATCGCGTAAAGTGTAAAAGTGGAGTTCCATTAGCTAAAGATATTTAATAGCTATGGAATCTTAATGTAGAGGTCCTTATGTTGTAATTAGACCACTTGAAACATGAGTGGACATATATGGACATATTATCATGAATTTTGATGGTTTTTAATTAAGGTTAAATGTGTAAATTGATTGTTAAAGGTAAATTAAAGTAAACAAATTAATATTTTCGTTTCATTCATCTTTTAAAACTGAAAAACACAACCTAAATAGCCATGGGAGAAGCTTAAAATTTGACCAAAGCATTTTTGCTCAAATAGGTATGGTTTTTATCTCGTTTTTAATGATTTCTATGTTTTTGAGATCATTGCAACTATGTCTAGCTAGCCCAGGGACTATTTTGCAAAACTATTAAAGATTTTCAATGATTTCATTGTTGAATACATGTGTATTTTGAAGTTTCTTAATAGATTTTGAATGGTTGTTGATAGTTAAGCAAGTTTTGTAAAGTGATTTTTAGTGAAAATGCAAAAAGGGATTAAATTGAGAAAATGTAAAATGTAGAGGTTAAAATGTGAATAAATGAAAATTATGGGCTTCTAGGGGCACTATGGTAATTCGGCTAGCATGGGTTAGTCTTGAATTTCATTAATTTATGATTTTGTGAAATAAGGACTAAATTGTGAAAAATGTGAAATCTGTGGGGCAAAAGTGTAAATGTGTTTTAAAGTGTATTTTGGACTAAATTGAATGAATATATGATTGAATAAGTTAATTTTGAATATAATTAGATCAAGAAAAGTGGAATACGAACTTGGATCAGGGAAAAGATAAAGATATCGACTAATCGACTCGATTCACTATTTTAGCATCCCAAGTAAGTTCGTATGTAGTAAGCATTGTAATAATTATGCTTTTAGTGCTTTGATATTGCATAAATTGTATATATGGGACTACAGTTATGTTCGACAACAAATCGGCTATTTGTGGCACCTAGTGTGCGATTCGACATAGCTTCGGCTATATATGGCAATTAGTGTGCAATTTGAGATAGCTTCGACTATGTATGGCACTTAGTGTGTGAGATATCGAGTGTGGCACTTAGTGTGCGAGATATCGAGTATGGCACTTAGTATGCGAGACATTGAGTATTCAATGGTCTATGTATGTATGAATTTGTTATGGATTGGTATAGGTATGTACATGTTTATTATGAACTTAAAATCAAAGAAGTTACGAAGTTTGTATATAAGCTTATGAATAAGCAGGTGAAAGGTTTGTTAGTAATCATAAAGTACATGATAATATGTTTAGATTGATGAATGTTGTATTTGTTATTAGTTAAGTTATATCACACGAGTTTACTAAGCTTATTAGCTTACTTTGTGTATTTTTTTCCATGTTTTATAGTGATATCGAAGCTAGCTCAGATTCGGGGATCATCAGAGACTTCATCGCACTATCGAACATCTATTTTGGTACTTTTGAAGTTATGTGTATATGGTATATGGTTTGTTTAGGTTTGAGTCATTTTGAGTATGTTTGATTAACAAGTGTTTTTAGGCCATTTGAGTTGGCTTGTGATAACGAATTTGTTAATGTATTAAGTTGTGTAAATGGCTTTGTTTTGAGTTAGGTAATTGACCTATATTGAGTGAATGAAGTTGAATTGATAATGCATGTTAGAATGGTTTAGCCGTATGAATTATATATGTGAATTATGTTTAGTAAAATAAGTTGAGTTGATAGGTACTTGAATAGGTAAATGACATTGAATTGAGTATTGAAATCGTTGATATGGATATAGTTTGATTGTGTATTCGTTGATGACTTTTGGCTGCATATTTGTGTCTTGAAAGGGACCAATTGGGCTTGTATAAGTATGTGCAAAATGGGTGGCAAAATGCTTGGTTAAATGGCCTATTCATGTCTACACAGGCAGAGACACGGGTGTGTGTCTCAGCCGTGTGTGACACACGGTCATGTTACACGGCCGTGTGTCCTCTGGTGTTGAAATTGAATTGAAGTCAGTATGCTCCACACGGTCTCACACACGGGCATGTCACTGGCTATGTGGTACAAGTCAATATACCCCCTAATTGGCACACGGCCTAGTACACAGGCGTGTAACTTAGCCGTGTTGCATAAGTTAGTATCCCATCTAGTTTTCACATGGCCTGGCACACGGGCTTGTCCTCAGCTGTGTGACACAAGTCAGTATGTATGCTCTGCTTCCACACGGCCTGAGACACGAGTGTGTCTGGAGCCGTGTGAGGCATACGGGCATGTAACCCCTGTATGGTTGAAATTTTTCTAGGTTTCCAAAAATTTTCGTATGTTATCAGTTTAGTCCTAAACCACTTATAAAGCATGTTTATGGCCTCTAGGCTCGTTTGAGGAACACTATGATTGGTTGTGATTAAATTGTATTTGAATTGATGTTTTATATGTGAAATGTGTATTTAAAAGTGTTGTAAATCCGGTAATGCTCGTAACCCTATTTCGGTATTGAATACAAGTGAGGGGTGTTACAAGATCTGGAGACACTACTTGTACTATGAAAAGTGTCACATTTATACCGATCATAAGAGTCTCAAATACCTCTTATCTCAAAAGGAGTTAAATTGGAGACAACGTTGTTAGGTCGAGCTTCTAAACAATTTTGATTACGTTATTGATTACCACCCTGGTAAAGCTAACGTTGTAGTTGATACGTTGAGTAGAAAGACAATGGTTGAGTTGCGAGAAATGTTTGCTTAGTTCAGTATCGATGACTATGGAAGCTTGTTGGCTGAATTAAAGATCAAACTGGTGATGTTTGATCGGATCAAGTTAGCATAGTTAGATAATGACAAGTTGACGAAGAAAAGAGAAATGGTTCAGAATGGCATAATAGAAAATTTCAGCATCGATGATGTTGATTGTTTAAGGTTTCATAACCAAATCTGTGTTCCAAATGTTTCAGAATTAAAAGAGTTGATACTTTGTGAAGCTCATGGTAGTCCTTTTACTTTGCATCCTGGTGGAACAAAAATGTATTATGATCTGCGAGAAGCCTATTGTTGGCCAAGAATGAAAAGAGACGTAGTCGAGTATGTGGCTAAATGCTTAACTTGTCAGCGAGTTAAAGTAGAATATTAGGTTCCCACAAGATTACTTTAGCTTATTTCTATTCCTGAATAGAAATGGGACTGTATCACAATGGATTTTGTAACGAGGTTACCTTTATAGCCAAGCAAGAAAAATGTTGTGTGGGTTATTGTTGATTGACTCATGAAATCGGCTCATTTCATAGCCGTCAAGATTGATTGGTCACTCCAAAAACTTGCCGAGGTTTATATTCAGGAAATTGTGAGATTACATGATATCCCTATGTCAATAATCTCCGATCGAGATCCGTAGTTCATTTTGAAATTTTGGAAACAGTTGCATGAATCTCTTGGTACGCGATTTAATTTTAGCACAGTTTTTCACACGCAGACAGGCGAACAATCTGAGCATGTTATTCAGATTTTGGAAGACATGTCTCACACTTGCGTTATTGATTTTGAATCGGGTTGGGAGCATTACTTATCTTTGGCCTAATTCGTATGCAATAATAGCTTTCAATAGAGTATTCAAATGGCTTCGTATGAAGCCTTATACGGTTATAGGTGTCGAAAACCTGTTTGTTGGATGGAATTGGGTGAATGAAGAATGACCGAGCCAGAATTAATTCAAGAAACAGAAGATATTGTTAAGAAAATTTGAGATAGATTGAAGACAGCCTTCGATAGACAGAAATCTTATGCATATTTGAAATGTCGAGACATTGAATTTTCTATTGGCGACAAAGTATTTCTTAAAGTTTCGCCTTGGAAGAAAATTTTGAGATTTGGTCAAAAAGGGAAGTCGAGTCCTCGTTTTATCGAACCGTATGAGATCACAAAAAGAGTGGGACCAGTTGCATATCCTTTAGCTTTGCCTGCGAAATTGCAGATAATGCATAACGTTTTTCATGTTTCGATGCTTAGAAGATATAGATTGGATCCATCTCACATTCTTTTGACAGAATACATTAAAATTCAACCCGATTTGTCGTATGAAGAAGAACCGGCCGAGATTTTGGCTCGCGAGGTGAAAGAGTTACATAACAAGCGAGTTCCATTAGTGAAAGTGCTATGGTGTAGTCATAGTATCGAGGGAGCGACTTGGGAACCAGAAGAGATGATGAGATCTCAATATCCTTACACCTCTTTTCGGGTAAATTTCTAGGACGAAATTTAATTAGGGGGAAAATTACAACGATCCAATAGTTAAGGTGTCGGAAAATAAAGTTTGGGACTCCGTTTTCGTAAAACGAAACTGTAAATATTTTTATTTAAATATTTACAAGGTTAGTTAGTAGTGAATTAGATTTTAATTAAGTGAATTTTGTGAAATTAAGAGTTATTAAATTATAAGGGCTAACTTGTGTATAGGATAAAAGTTGAATTATAGATTAAAATTAATAGAAGGACTAAGGTTATAAATATTCAATTACCTAAATATGTTGGACGCCATTAATATATATGTTATTACATTACGTAACTTAAAAACAAAATGAATGTATATATATGTATTATATAATTATAATAAAATGAAATTAAAAAAAAACAAAAGAAAAAGGAATTAAAAGTGGATGCATGCAACATTAATCAAAAGAAACGAAAAAAAATAAAGAAAGAAAGAAACGAAGTTTAACGCACGGCCAAGTGTTTCTAAAAATTCAAACTTCAATAAGTTAGTTAATTTAATCTCTTTTCTTGTAATTTTTATATTTTTGGAATTCCGGTATTAAGTACTACTCGATGCATGTTGAAACTTTAGCACTGATTAAGTTTTTCAATGTTGTCAATGTTGAATAGTTTTAGTATTGGGAATTAAATTGATGGATTTTTAAGCTGGAAATGGAAAATGATTAAATTGTAGAACAAATTGTAAATTTTAAGTAATAGGGACTAAATTATGAAAATTTTAACATTTAGGGGTTGAATTGAAAATAAAGAACTAAATTTAGCTTAAAGTGAAATTAGTATAAAAATATGAGATTAAATGTGAAGGATAAAAATTAGTCTCAGTTTAGGACCTAAATTGTAATTTAAGCAAATGTTGTGTAAAAATTGAAATATTCAATGTGAAATTGAATTGTGTTGTATTGATGAAATTTAATTGTTTAAATTTCGTAGCTAACGTCGTACCCGAATCCTCGACTAAAAATGAGAAGATTAAAATTGACATTGAATAGCTTAGAATCCACAGTTTGTATTTCTATAATCTGAACCTAGTTGTTAATTGTTGTATTTGATTTAATACATATGGTAAGTGGTTGACGTGAGTGTTTTGGCACTTTGATAGTGAATTGAAATTATAGTTGATTGAAATGGATTAAATTGATATCTACATTATGAATGTATTGATTATTTGAATTGAAATGAATATATGTGTAAATGTGATAATGTGCAAATATGAGAATTGGATATTAGTTGTATTTGAAAGGTGAAATGAAGCCCTATTAACTGTATCAAGCTGAGTTGGATATAGATGGCATGCCATAGGATAGGAAGAGTTTAGGGATTTCTTCGACTTCGAATTGATGATGCACTAGGTTCCAATTTGATTCGGTTTAACCAATGAGACACTAGGTGTCAATTTATGTAGCGCTGGGCGCAGTTATTACTCCGGATTTTTCTGATGAGTCACTGGGTGCCAAACTGGTGTGTTGGTTGGATCTGTATATTTGTTCAAGTCTAATTCGTGTTAATAGGGGTAAGTAAATAATAAAGTTTTATATTTGATATTGGAATAGCATGGTATGTGAAATGGAAATGAGATAATAGATTGAAAAATGAAATGTGAAATATGTTGTGAACAAAAGAAATATATGAGTTATGTACTCATGAATTGAATGTGGAATGAATTGTTCCATTGTATAAATGCAATGTTGATTGATATATGGAAAGCTATTTATATAGCAAATGATGGGAATCGAGATAATTATTTAAGTCAAATCAAGTAGGAAATTATGTGAAAATTTGAGTACAGAATGATGCATTAATATGTATGAAATTGAAATGATGATATCTTGAAATGTTATGCTTAGTTAATAATATGATTGAAAATTCAATTTGAGCATTCATGTATTATTATGTCTTTAAATGTTCAGATTATAGAAATATCACTGAGTTTTATTCAGCGTATGGTTTTGTCTTCCGTGCGTAGGTTAGGTACTTCTCTTTTGATTGCCGACTCAGCATCCAATAATGATCTTGATATCAAATGTGTTGATGTTTACTTTTGTGATGGCATGTTCCTAAGATGTCTTAGTTGATAGTTATTTTTTGAATGGTTTGTAAATGGAGTTATAAGTGTAATATTGGTTTGAGTATATAATTATATTTTTGTGTTTGAAGCCATAAATTGGCATGTTATTTTAGAACCATTATTTGTGATGTGTATGTGTACTTAAGGTTGATATTTAGGTAGTTATTAGTTAGGTTAATTTGTATGAATTGGTATACTTAAAATATTGATTTAAGTGATGCATTGATGATATGTTTTAATGATATAAATGTGGTACCAATGAGGGTACATTGGTTAGACACCTAGGATGATTGTTTTGGCATGTTTTGAGTATGTTTGATTGTGTTTTGCATAGGTTAAACGAATGTTTTTTTGAGTTGCTTAGTGCCTAAGTAAGTAGGAAATGGTAAACTTGAGTTTTAAGGAACTTTTAGCTGCACACGGCCTGGACACACTGGCGTGTGTCACACACGGGCAACATAGATGGGCATGTAACCCAAGTCAGAGAGTTACACGACCTGACCACACGGGCATGTCTCTTGGCCGTTTGAGACACACGGCCAGGCCACATGGGTGTGTGACCCCTGCAGTCGAAAATTTTCTATCTTTTTCCTAAATTTTTCAAATATTTCTGATTTAGTCCCGAATCGTTTCTAAAGTGATTCTAAGGTCTCGAAGGCTTGAATAAGGGATGTTATGCATGCTTAATGATTGATTATGCTGTGATTATTGAAATGTTTTAACTTGAATGATTTAGGTAACGCTTATTCGGTAATGCTCTGAAACTTTATTCCTCTGACGGATACGGGTTAGGGGTGTTACAAGTTTGCTAAAAGGAAAGAACGAATGGGGGTGACTACAGTAGCAGGGTCTCTTCTATTTGCCCTCCTTTTCTGGCAGTGCTCTAGTTGAGGACCACTCCCTTCCTTCTCGCTAAAGGGGTTGACATGCATGGCCCCAATCGAAGTCCTGCGCCTCTTGCGACCACTACTTATTAAAACATCAATGTCTACGGCTTCGATAAGCTCACGTGAGATGTTGTCACTGTTGCTTGAACTACCTTCGTTGCCTTGATTGCCCCTTGCACCACCAACAACCCTAGAATCAGTAGAAGTAAGTAACAAGTGAGTTCCTCCTCCAATCCTTTCCTCTCACTCAAACTTTGGAAGGGAAAAGGGATGAAGTGCTATCCCACAATAATGGTAGAAGAAGTTTACAGGTTCCTTCAAGTGCCCTGTCAATATCATCCCCAACTGGTCGCAGGAATCGTGGGGCTAAGTGTCTCTCGTTGATCGCCCATCAACAGACTACGCGATCTTCTGGTTGTCACTAGCCCTCCAACCATTCAGGCTAAGATCCTTTAGACAGAATCTGAAGACATTCTTGGCAGTTAGAACCTTTTCTAGGGCTAGCACGCGACCAACGCGCAACCTCTGATATTGCGCAACAACCTCATCACTGGCGAGGCTCCTCTGGAAAATGCGCATGTCCTTGCTAGAAGATGACCATCTAGTGGGAAACCTGAAGCCTTCGCTAAGTAGGCTGCGAACTTGGATGTATTTCCCCCATTTTAGGCGAAGATTCTTGCATTGGTTTTTTTTATAATTTTCAAGCCTTCTGATGGGGGGAAAAATAGTAGAACCCCGTGGACTCCCCTATGTCAGTCCCTGTCAACTAATATAGATGCTAGAAGATGGAGAGCATAGGGACCTCGCCGCGCTGGCAGCTATCAAGGAAATATGCCATGGCGAGCCACTAGGAGAAATCGAAAAGTTGGCCAAAAGTGAGCCTATAGTCGTTGAGGAGACTATAAAAGAAACGGTGCAGAGGAAGGTGGAAGCTCGCTTCCAGGACAATGGAAGAAGGAAGCAGTCTTCCATTGTCTCACACATGCGGTGCGACCCTGAAGGAATGGAAAAGTCATAAGCGAAGTGGTAAAGCTCGATTCTCCGCACGGCTAGAGCCTACTTCATCTTCTCTAGCATTGTGGTGCAGGCATAGGGTTTTTAAGTCACAATAATTGGAATAGGACGAGCCGAGACAATCTGGCTGTGAGCTATTCTCATTCTTACTATATTTCAAACAAAAAAAGAAGAAAGAAAACATATATAGGAGTTAAAAAACAGAGAAATTTGTGAGATTTACCTCGATTTTGATTTGCAGAAAAGCCAAACAATGGAGAAACCTAAAAACCCGACTATCCCCTTTTAAAGGGAGACCCCTAAAATCGTTCGGATAACCAAAAATGAACCAATAGTCTAGATGCGAGCACAGAAAAATGATTTGTATCTCAATGACTGGATGTGCGCGCCCAATGCCTGGATTCGCACGTGGCAAGGAAGCTTTCATACACTATGGCCCCACGACGTGCCTAGCAAGCTGCTTCTAGAATGGACTTAAGGCCCGTCACTTTATAACGTCCCTTAGGCCCACCAAGGGGGGACTGAATTGTTAAGATCTAGACCTCTGACACGAATGAACCCGACCTAGAAGAAGAATGTTTGCCTACAGGCATAGTCAGCTAAGGACCTCGAGGGAATGCAAAATGTTCGCAGAGATAGTTCACGTGAGAAGCCCGCGGGAGAGCTCGCGCAAGCCTCGCAGAAATGAGGTCGCAAGAGGAAAGCTCGCATAAACCTCGCAAGGACGAAGTTGCGAGCCATGTCTGTGAAGAGGACCCTCGCTCATGACTGGCAGGTGCAAGGTTCGTTGGGAGAGTCAATCCCAAGGTCGGAAAGGACCGCGTGCTCCGCAAACAAACGTCCAATAAGCCAAATAAGGCCTAGGGAATGTCAGCACCAGGGACATGGAATGTTAGTGCCCTCGGCCCAAAGGCCAAGACAAAACAATGGACCCTATTGTGAGTTGTAATAGTAGCATTAGGAATATGTATAAATACCCTCTGTGTTTCTCCCTTAGTACAACAAGAGAGAATATTACTCAACATATAATATATAAAAAAAACATAATATAAAATATTACAAATTATATAAAAAAAAAGATCGGGCCAAGCTCAAGGCTCAAATGTTCAAGCTCGAGCTTGATTTATATTTTATAGCACCCTAAGTTTTTTACATAAATTCATTTTCGAACTTAATATTTTTACCAAAATCTTCTAAATTTTTTAGATTAGATGGATGAATTGGTGTAATAAACATAATAATTGATTACCTTTGCCCAAGCCTGGTAGAGAAGGGGTCTGATTTTGGTAAGCCGGCCCGTGAAAATGTTACGTAGTTGTAGTAGTAGTATTATAAAGGATTTGGCGCTTTGTGTGGCATTCAAAAATCGAAGCATCGGAGAATGGGAGTAAAGAATCTGTGGGATGTATTGGAACAATGCAAGAAAACATTGCCTCTTCATCATCTCCACAACAAAAGGGTATGCATAGATCTGTCTTGTTGGATAGTTCAGCTTCAAAATGTTAACAAATCTCATTGCCCCATCAACAACAAGCTTTATCTCGCCTCTCTCTTTCACCGCCTCAGGGCTCTCATTGCCTTGAATTGCTCTCTCATTTTTGTTACCGGTAACTTTCCTTTTCATCAAATTCGGATATGGCTCTGTATTTCCACTACTTTTACCCAGTTCCTTCATTCTTCCATCGTAGATGGGTCAATTCCTGCCATCAAATTATCTACTTACAGGCGGCGCTTAAACTTACGACCTGAGGCTCAAGATGGGGCAAATTCACATTCACAAAACTTGTCTTCGCTTAAAAGGAATATGGGATCTGAATTCTCTTGTATGATCAAAGAAGCAAAACTCCTTGGATTAGCCCTTGGAATTCCATGTTTAGATGGGTAATTCCCAATATTTCATTTGCTTTTATATTTCGGATAATGAACCCAGGGCTAATTCTTCTTTCTCTCTTTTTTCTTTAAACTTGAAATTCAGGATCGAGGAAGCTGAAGCACAATGCGCTTTACTAAACTTAGAATCCTTATGTGTAAGTAGTTTTTTTTCTTATTTTTTAGTGATACAATTGAAATTAGTTCAATATTTGCAAATGCAGTCCCTTCATTAAGTTACTTTACTATCATCAGGATGGGTGTTTCTCTTCTGATTCAGATATCTTCCTTTTTGGTGCCAGGACAGTGTACAGAGACATTTGCCTTGGTAAGTTTTTGGGTATTAATTTTCCTTTTTAACTTGTTTTTGTAGATTACGGGCTTGCTAACCATTTTATGTTTTGACTTAGGCGAAGGAGGCCATGTTGTTTGTTATGAAATGGATGATATAAAGCGAAAACTTGGATTTGGGAGGAACTCCTTGGTAATTTACAGCTTCGCTTCAGTCATGTACTATACTAGTTAATTGTACCATGTATAGGAACTCATAATATTGGGACTTTCAGATTTCTTTGGCCCTTCTTCTTGGCAGTGATTACACTTAGGGTGTCCGTGGTCTTGGTCTGGTATGTTTCAATATCAAGATTGTTTGGTAAAAGTACCATGGAGGGTCCTAAACTAGGAGCTGGGTTGCATTTTACCCTTTTAAAAAAAGGGCAAAATAGTCCTTGTACATTAGATCAAAGAGCAATTTGGTCCTTTTGTTAAAAATTACATTCATTTTTATTGTTAAAAACTGTTCCTTGTACGTCAGCATGTGGTACACATGGCATACCATGTGTTACTTTCTGGTTATTCTGTCAACTATGTTAATTTTTAATAGTACAAATGGATAAAAATTTTAACAGAAAGGACTAATTTGCTCTTTGATTAAATGTATAGGGATTAATTTGCTTATTTTTTAATTAGGGGGCAAAATGTAATCTAACTTCCAGGAACTTCTATGGTACTTTTACCAACTGCTTCTAATATCTTCGTGGGTTGTTTTTGCTTCTTTTGAAAAATACTTACGGAAAATAAGACTCAATTCCTTACTGATACAAGAGGCAGCATGCCATATTGTTAAATTAGTTGGGGACAATGATATTCTTCGAAAAATTGCATCGGAAGGACTTTCTTTTACAAGGAAGAAAAAAATTCAAAGAAGCAAGGTCAGGTCAAGTGCAATGACAAGGAAACTACATTGTCTTGCAAAGTGAACATGAATGGTAAATGAAGTAACCTGCCTATATTACATAAAGTGCTTGTATATCATAATATGAGATTGACTCCTATGAAGAACATTGGTCTAACTAGTAAACAAATCCTTGTATTTGGAGAGGTCCTAATATAGGTTGTCTGATATGTTTACTAAGATTATTATTTGGAAGAATGTTGGTTGAGTGTTATTAAACTTTAAGCTTGATGTTAGAAGACTTATATATACCCAAATTGACACAATTAACTTTTTGAATGATTTTGATAGGAGGCATTCAGAATTCACAAACAGATTATCAGTATTTGCGAGTGGTGGAAGCATATATGAACCCCAAGTGCCATTCAGCTGACTCTGATGTAGTCCATAGGTAAAATTTGTATAGACCAGTCTCATTATATGATCATATACCAAGACAAGGCATTTGATGCAATGAAATTGATATTGACATGTCTGCTCTCATGAACATCTGCATGTTTGATGCAATTATGGATGGATGTCTAAGTTTGTGTCTAGTGTGCATGCAGACCTTTCTTAATATTTTTGAGTCTAGGATAAATCTTTCATAAGATAGTTCAGCAATTCACGAGAATTTGGAAAATTTTGCAGTGAGATGTTTTTGTTTATAAATGTGACCTGCTTTTTCTAGTACAAGTCCCTTATTAAGAAATATTGGCCATATTCTTTGTGGAAATCTAAATCTCCAAACATCTAAACTAAAAACTTAGTAGCCTAAGATGATTGATTATTGGAATTCGGTCTATTCATGGTAAAAGTACCATGGAGGCCCCTGTACTGGGATTTGGATTGTATTTTGCTCTCTTTACTAAAAAAATGGGCAAATTAGTCCTTATATGTTAAATCAATGAGCAGATTGGTTCTTCTGTTAAAAGTTCCTCCACTTTTTACCATTAAAAACTGATCTCTGTACATTACTATGAGTACACGTGGCACACTATGTGTTTTTGTATGATTATTCCGTCTGCCATGTCAATTTTTAAAAGTACAAATTGATGAAACTTTTAACCGTAAGGATCAATTTACTTTTTGATCTAATGTGCAGAGATTAATTTCCCTATATTTTGAGTAGAGGGGAAAAATGTAATTTGACTCCTAGTATAGGGGCCCTCATGGTACTTTTACCGTCCATCTGTTCTTGCTTTGTTCAGAAGCTCACCTATGAAAAGTTTTAACTACTTTGTTCTTGTAGAGCTCTTGTACAGCGTCCATTCCAGCATGAGCAACTGCAGAGGCTCTGTTCTCGGTTCTTTGAGTGGCCTCCTGAAAAAACAGGTAGTTTCTTTGTTCCAAAATTTACCAAGTACGTGTGCTTAAGGGAAATGCCCTTTGCCAAGGCCACATTTGCTATATGTTTACAATCATGCTGTTGCTTTTTGAACATATGAGCTCATAATGTATTAATGGCTCAGATGAATACATCCTTCCTAAGATTGCTGAAAGAGATTTACGACGATTTGCTTATTTGCGGTCTACTTCGTCTCAGTTAGATGTTAACATTCCAATGAAGGAGGTACTGTTTCCATCTTTCATCTATATACAAGTTTATTCCTAAACGTGTACTTAAAATCCATTGAAAATTCTTGTGATGTTGTTGATGCTAATCTGTAAATCCTAGATACCATTAAAATCTTTTGCCGTTACAGGTGCCAGTTAAGTGTCCTGTATCGGCAATTATCAAGCGCAGAAAAGTTCATGGAAGAGAATGTTTTGAGGTGCTGTGGGAAGAACTTTATAGAATTAAAAGCTCTGTAGTTCCCTCAGATCTTGTAGAGAGGTATGTGGCCGTTATCATAATCGCTTACCACCATCTATCGATGCTATGTTGGAACATAAAAAGATGAAAAAATTATTATGCACTCCAACAAAAAATGGGCTTTTTCATATTCAATTCTTAAACTTGGTAAAAGTACCATGGAGGCCCTTGTACTAGGATTCGGATTGCATTTAGGTTTCTTTAATAAAAAAAATGAGCAAGTTAGTTCCTTTATGTTATATCAAAGAGCAAATTGGTTCTTCTGTTAAAATTTCATCCATTTCTACTATTAAAAATTGGTTCATGTATGTCAACATAATGTACACATGGCATGCTATGTGTTTTTAATGGATGAAATTTTGAACTGAAAGGACCAAATTGCTCTTTTATTTAATGTACATGGACTAATTTGCTATTTTTTGAGTAAAGGGGCCAAAATGCAATCTTAACTCCTACTATAGGTCTTCCATGATATTTTTACCCTTAGATTTTCTAACAGTTCGATTTTTTGAAAGATGTCTCAGCCCTTTATTTTGGTATTTATTAATGTATTCTCTGAATAAATGATTCATTTCCTGCTTTCCACAGTGCTTGTCCTGAAAAGATCAAAGAGTTTGATGATAAGAGAGCACTAGAGAAGAAAAATCAACGTAAATCAAGACCGAAGAAATCGGGAAAACAATGTTCTCTGACCGAAATAGATCAGAAACTGCAACATCTGTTGCTTGACATCGAGTTAGGGAGTGAGTCGAGTCCCATGGCTTCAAGAGAAGTTATATCAGATCAAATGCCGACAGCAACCGAGGTTAATTTCATGAACCGAGATCCCCCAATCATTTTGGATTCCGATTGCAGAGCTACGATGTTATGCCAGGAAACCGACATTACTGCTCCAAAACATGAAGTTATTGATCTTTTGAGCCCTTCCCCGCAAGTGCAGTCCCGGGTTGTTTCTAGATGCACTCAAATGAATGATCAACACATTACTATAATCGATTTGAGTGAATCGGAAAATGAGAGATCACCTGAACATGTAAGGAAAGCAAGAGAGCTTAGACTGTTTCTTGCCAGCATTCGAGATGACTTCAATTGAATGGATTGCAGCCATGATATATATGTAGATTATCAGTCAACTATTATGCATGTTTTATCCTTGTGACATGTCAAAATATGTTTTTCTTTCTATTAATTTGTGACTTATTTATTTATGTGTATCCTTTTTTGTCATTTATGAATGATTCAATCATCTAAATGCTGATAAAAGTATCATAGAGGTTTTTGTAATGAGTCAGAATGTATTGTCTCTTCTACTCAAAAAATAGGTAAATATGTTAGATCAAAGAACAAATGTCATTTTATTAAAAATTTCATCCATTTAAATTGTTAAAAATTGGTTTTTTGTATGTCAGTATGGTGTACACGTCACACACTGTGTGTTATTATTTGGTTATTTCGCCAAGCATGTTAGTTTTTAATGTATGCAGGGTGATATGCCACATGTCACTTGATGTCTATGAAACCAACTAAAAATACGATAAAAGCAAGTGCACCTATCGATAAATAGTATAATTATGTTGAGCAAGATATTGTATTCATGAAGACTAAAAGTACTAGTAATTATCGTCTTTTTATTATTTAACCGATAAATTGGAATGATTAATTAAAACTAAAACTAGCTAAATTAAATAACTAAGAACACGACAAAAAACAAATCAGGAAAATAATCAATTAACAACCAAGGAGCGAAACAATATTTAAGAAAGAATCCATCTAGATTGCATCTGTCATTATCAATCTGAATTAGACAATTTATTCACTTAACATCTTAATCTGTAGAAATCCCAAAATTATGCTAATATCTCTCTTCAAGACTAAGAGCAACTGACTCTAGGTTGATTAATTGGAATTTCTTTCTAATTAAATCCCCTATTATTACATTAACTCGATTTATGGATACCCCTATTAGATTTGACTCTAATCAGGTAGATTTATGTCGTCCTATTACTAGGATTACATGCAACTCCACTCAATTTTGCTATATCTACTCTTAAATAAAGTTTATTTGTCCTCTGAATTAAGCATATCAAACATGAATTAATAATTTGGAAATATTAAATAAAAAATTAAACACACATAACTGAGAGAAAGATTCAAGTATTTATTGCGTAAAATAGAAATCAAAAGACAGAGTTCGTCATAGGGTTCATCTCCCCTAGGTATTTAAAAAATTAGTTCAAAATAGTGAATAAAAACATCTCAAAGACAGTATAACCACAAGAAATATAGAAACTCATAATAAACTTCAAAGAAATCAAAAGGAGATCTTCTATCTTGGTGGATATCAGCTTCAGAGTCAGCTTCATTGGTGTTTTCCGAGTTGTTTTCTTCAATATTCTCTGACGGCTCTCACTTCTCTTCTTATATTTGGTATATATAGGTCTTAGAATGCCTGAAAAACCTAAAAATTGTGTTTTTTCACATATTTGGAGTGTGAATCGTGAAACCCATACGGTCTGACATATGACCGTGTGGCTCACACGGCCGTATGTCCAACTCGTGTGGGAAGGCCCAGCCTGTGTGTCTCCTGAAATCTGCTCCAATTGTCTGATTTTTGTTCTGTTTTCACTCGTTTTGCTCCCAAATGCTCTCCTAAGTATAGAAACATGAATTTAAAGGATTAAGAGTATAAAATTCACCATTTTGCATTAACTAATCATCCAAAAACATATTAAAAACGGGATTAAAATTTTTTACTTTTTACACTTATTATCTCTATTTGGTTATTCCGTTATGAATACTAATTTTTAACTATACAAATAGATGAATTTTTTTAAAAAATTAAAAACTAATTTGTTGTTTGATCTAATGTATATAGATTAATTTGATCACTTTTTTAAGTAGAGGGAGTAAAATGCAATTCAACTCCTAGTACAGAGACATTTATGATACTTTTACCTCCAAATGTTGTCACAACACAAGCCACATGTTATATTATTTACATTAAGAGGTTAAAATGATTAGATCTTTGAATTTCGGTTCAATAAGATGAATATGATGATTCAACTATATTAAGTAATTTTAAAACATAAACATATTATTATCAAAGATATAATATATTCATTGTTCCCCTATAACCAAACAAAAGTCCTTGAACATCATATTTGCTAATGCGGATGATTTGTTGACCAAAAACTATCACCTCCCATAACCAGGGTTGCCATAGAGCTAGTCATTTGAACAGGGTAAAGAGTACGAAACACTTTTTTTTAACACATGCCATTAGTACTGCTTGGATTATGGAAACTTGATATGAAAGATGGAAGAGTTAGACTTAAGACTTGAGTATTCCCTCGATAGTGTCATGAGGTTAGAATTTTAGTTAGGCGATTCCTTTGCTTCAAATTTGTCTAAGTCAACCTATCTCTCAAAAATGAGAATTCTCAAAATAAATTCACCAAGACATAGAAATAAAGCAGAAGCAACTCGAAAAGACAAAGGGACTTGAATCAAATAGAAAAGCCACAAGAAAATAATAGCGCACCAAGTGTTTGAGTAAATAATCTAAAAAATATTCTTTAACTTAAGAATGAAGTGAAGTGTAATGGGATGGAATGGTTACAAATGAGAGAGAATACCTCTTTTAATAGTTGAGCTCCCCCAAATCCAATGGTATAGATTGAATTATATAAATGACTGGGATTAGTACTTATCTTTAGTATTTACAATAATTACCCTGATAAATTTACAATAATTACCATGATAACTCTAGTTTTACTAGAGTGTTTCATAGAGCCACTAAGACTTCAAGTAGATGGGCTTCTCTATGGGTTCCACGAACCGAGTTAGTTTAAGTGGGTCAAATGAGCCCCATTTAACCAGTTGCCCTCTATGGGACGCTCTATCTGAATTGGTCACAGGTTTTGATCCGTGACCCATGACATTCTCATCTACCTATTCTCGTGTTGCTCTCATCATGTACTTGGAATGAAACTGGTTTGACTCTCCTTGGAATTTCCTTAATGCCTTAGTCGATTCTTAACTAGTCTCTTTGTCGGGTAGTTCCACCCCTCGGAACATTTTCCTTGGTTTATGTCTCCATTGTTGTCTAACTCAAACTATATTTCTCTCTTGTACATCTCAATCCCAAGATCACATTGCTCTTACTTGCCCCTATCGTGATTCGCCTTGATTGGGATCCCCTCGATCCTTACAAATAGGCTTCGATCTATCTACATTGAACACTAGGTTAACCTTGAGTATTGCCGCTAATCATGGTTTCTATGCCCTACGGCTTACTCTTTTTAGAACTCTAAAAGAGCCCTTGTGTCTTTGCCAAGCCAATGGTAAGTCATAATGTAAAACATTAAAACAATGTTTGAGATGTACCTCGCTCATAGCATTTACTCTGTTTAGTTGTCTATTTTGTATTAGTACTTTTTCCACCAAGTCTAATGCACAACCCACATCTCTTATAGGTGGTAGCCCCACTAATAATTCAATAGGCTTTATATCATTTTTCTATATCTCTAGCATTTCAAAAGGGGTCTTCGTAGCACTTTGACCTACCAAGTCAATATTCTCACCACATGGAAATCCTTGGATTGTTGGATTGATGACAATACTTTGGTTCCGCCCCTCATGTCTCTACTCACTGACACAATACATTATTGTTCTGAAGTATTCAAGATACAAATATAATTGGCAAAAAGAATCAAAAGAGAATTAATCTGATCAAGAAGAAATTCAATCCAAACACAAAGTCCTAATTATCTAAATGATTTACCTCAAAATCCTCCTTGTTTTTCCATTAGTCGATTGTAGCTTAACTCCCTATGCTACTTCTACAGTTAGTACCTCTTTGGAATTAACAATTTTGATCCTCTTAGTCGATTTGCTAACTAAGAAACCAAGTTTACTCGTGACTTTCTCTTATATAAACAAGTCAAATGCCCCTATATCAACAAGAGCACTCGTCCTTCGGCTTATGATGTTGATGCCCACAAACATCAACCTTTTCTTCTTGCGATCCCTCTTCGCTTTAGAAGAATTGAGTATCATTGATCCAAGCTTCAATAACCTATCCTTCTTAAGCTTCATTTCTTTTTCTTTGTTGATTATGGCAAACTTGGATTGTTGTCGGCAGTCTCTTACCCTATATGGACCATAACATAAAAAGCATTATATCTCACTTTTCTTTTTCCTTCGAATTGTTGTTGGGTTTCCACTTCCCATCCATTAGTTTCCCATTGCCACCATTGTTATCACAGTACCATGGTATTGGATTAACAATGCTCAGAACCACATCTAGTTAAGTGTTGGACTTTTTAATCCAAACAACCTCCTTTCTAGCCTTACTTGCGAATATGTATTTAGCTTCAGTTGTTGAGTCTACTGTCGTCGCTTCTTTGGAACTTTTACAATTGATTGCAGTGTCATTTAATGTAAACATGAATCCATCATGCAATTTGTTGTCATCCTTATCTGATTGGAATGCAGCATCTGTATAACCCTTAACTTGAAGTTTAATCCCTCCAGAAACTAGGAAAATGCCCTTATTTCTTCATAAGTACTTTAGGATATTTTTCATAGTAGTCCAATGACTATCACCAATATTACTTTTATATCAGCACGTGATACTTAGCTCATAAGATACACCAAGTCTTGTGCATAACATAACATACATGATAGGTCTCACTTTCGAAACATATAGAACCTTATCTATTCTTATCTCATCTTTTAAAGGTTTAAGACTCACCTCTTTTGAAAAATGTGCACCATGCACCATAGGAAAATTTCCTCTCTTAGAAGAATCCATGCTAAACCTTTTTAGCATCTTGTTTATGTAAATAGATTGAGAGAGTCCAAGAAACCTTTTTTATCTATCACTATAGGTCCTAATTTGTAGAACATAAGTTACTTCTCCCTGATCCTTCATAGAGAATTGCTTGGAAAGACAGATCTTAGTGGTCTGTATCATAGGGATGTCATTTCCTACCATTATTATGTCATTGACATATAATAATAGGAAAATAATTGAGTCGCCATTTTTCTTTTTATAGACACATGAGTCATTAGGATTTTTAATGAAATCGAAGTCTCTAATCGTTTCATCAAATCTAATATTCCAACTCTTAGATCTTGGTTTAATCCATAAATGGATTTTTGTAGTTTGCATACCTAATTAGGATTTACAGTAGACTTAAAGTCTTCAAGTTGTATCATATACATCTATTCTTGCAAATTCCCATTAACAGAGCCAGTCTTTACATCCATATGACAAATCTCATAATCATAGAATGCCACAAAAGCAAGCATAATCCGAATGGATTTAACCATAATGATTGGTGAAAAGGTCTCTTCATAATCAATGCCTTAAATTTGATTATAACATTTTCCCACTAGGCTGGTCTTATATGTTTTCACTTTGCCATCCATGCCAATCTTTATCTTAAAGACTCATTTACACCCAATGGGTTTTATCCCTTCAAGTGTGATACGAGTTGCAAGGCCCAAAATCAGGCTCATGGACATGATGGACTTAAATTTCCTCAAGGCCAATAACGAGGTCGAAGGGCAAGCAAATTGAGTAAGACTGAATGGGACTATCCAAGACTTCGTTACCAAGGCCCTAGATGTGCACACGACTGAAAAAGAAAATCAAGATTCACTTTCTTGTTTTCAGGAAAATCAAAAAACCAAATCTTGGTCCAATTTTGTTGTTTCAGACAATTTCAAGAATCAAGAAAATCAATATTTCAAATCTTGGAAATCTTGGTCCAAGATTTCAATAGCATCTTTCAACCATGGTATTAGTCCCATTTACCATGATGCCATAATGTCTTTGAGCTATGGTCTTACTCAATTTTATCCTGATGCCATAGCATCTTTCAATTATGGTATTACTCTTTTTTATCCTAATTACATAGCATCTTTCGGCATTGTCTTACTTTTTTTTTTACGTATAGCCTCCGATCATCTTATGGCCTAGCCATGATGTAACAGCCCATTTTTAGTAAAATCGAAACAGTGATTCCGGGACCACAAATCTGAAGTCAAAAAATTATTTTAATATTATTTTAATATCTACAGCATGGTAGTATTATAGTATAAAAATTTCGTTAAGAAATTTTACTATTTGTATGCTCAATTTGTGAAAAAGGACTAAATCGCCTAAAGTGTGAAAGTTGTGTTCCATTAGCTAAAAGTGTTAAATAGCTATAGAACCTTAAAGTGGAGGCCCTTATATGGTAATTAGACCATTAAATGTGATAGTGGATGTGCATGGCTTGGTAATTGTGAAAAATTTAAAGTTAGGTAAGGGTAATTTAATAATTAGCCAATAAAAGATAAAAAAAATAAAACAAAATGTTCATCTTCTCCATTCATGCACAACTGAAAATTTCAGCAAGAAGCACCATTGGAAAAGCTTACAAAATTTTTCAAAGAAAGTCCATTGCATGTAAGTGATACTTTGTCACGTTTTTGTTGATTTTTATGTTTTTGGAATTGTTATAGCTTAACTTAGTTAATTAAGAGACTAATTTGCAAAATGATTGAAAGTCTAGGGCTTTACCATGAATAAAATTTAGTTGTTTGTGAAGTTTAATGGAAGAAAGTGAATCTTTGTTGGGAGTTAAACAACTTCTCTTAAGTAAGTTTTGATAAAATTGTTATTTAAGGGTTAAATTGATAAATGTGAAAATTGTGTAGTAAATGTGTGAAATTGTGAAATGTATCGGCTTCTAGGAGCACATATGATATTTGGCTAGGGTTGGGTGTGATGAAATTTCATGAATTTCATTTTTATGAGCCTAGGAACTTCACTTCAGTTGCAGTAACTATCAGTGTGATTGAATGCAGTTCTCCCTGCTATAGCATTTACTTGGAATGGGCAAAATAATAATTTTTTCATAGCATGATTTTTTGATTGAATTGAGTAGAATAAGGATTAAATTGGTTAAATTTGATTATATAGATCAAGAAAAGCAACATTCGAAATTAAATCGGGGAAAAGACAACCGATCATTTAATCTTCGTACGAGCTTGAGGTAAGTTCTTGTAATTAAATTGTGTATTTATATGCTTTAATTGAAATATATGTATGTGGATTGTGTAATTACTATGTATAATTATAGAGCGCATAACTGACGATGTATAAAGAATACCGAGTCCCGTTTAAACCTTAGGAATTTATAGGATACAAATGACATGCCATTAGGGTTACCGATTCCAGCTCTTATTAGCTTACCGATACTCAGCTCGTATGAACTTACTGTTTTTCAGCTCAGAGGAGCTTACCGTTTATAGCTCGTTGATAAGTCATAATATATACATATTTTTATCCCATTCTTGGCATATTTTTGGATAATTTATCATAAGATTTAGTGAATTCGATGCTCCTAATCCTTTAATTTCATTTTTTATACTCAGGTGAGCATAGGAAGGTGAAAAGAGCAAGAAATGGGACAAAAACGGACAAAATGGGCTTATCTCAGTATTTCACACGGCCTAAGCATTTTCACACCGGTAAACCACACGCCGATGTGATACACATGGGCAGGCCACACGGCCGTGTGTCATGGCTGTGTCGACTAAAAACCAACTCAGAATTACACACGGCCTGACACGCTCGTGTCTCTGTCAAGCCCAAGTCTAATTCTACTCAGAAAAGGCTAATTTTGAGGGTTTTGAAGCATGCCAAAGGCTATAAAAACACCCTAGAAGAGGATTAAAGGGCGAGACACAGAGAAGAAGGCAAAAAATACTCAAGGACAGTCATCGGAATTAGCTCAAAAGCAGGATATACTTCAAGACTGAAGATCTCAATTCAATTCCCTTAGAAGTTCTTTGGGTTTCTTTATGTTTTTTTGTTTTCCCAATTTTGAGATGTTTTCCATTATTATGAACTAAGCTCCCTAAATACCTAAGGGAGATGAAACCTAAGATGAATCTTATTACTATTTGAATTATATGATAAATACTTGTTCTTATTCTTAACTGTGAGTTTTAACCCTTGTTTAAATATTCAAGGATATTAATTTAGGTTTTTGACGTGCTTCTTCAGTGGAGAAAAAGCCCCTGTTTAAGAGTAGATTATTCATAATTAAGCGGATTTGCATGCAATCCTAGAGATAGGACGACATAAATCTTTCGGATTAGAGTCAAATCTAATAAGGGAATCCATAGACTTTGTTAATGCGACAATAGGGGTTTTAATTAGAAAGAGATTTCGATTAATCAACCTAGAGTCAATTGTTTTTAGTCTCGAGAGAGATAATAACATAAATCAGGGATTTCTACGGATTGAGTCAAGTGAATAAATCGTCTAATTCAGAAGTGATAAGTGAAGTCTAGGTGGATTCTTCCTTGGGTATTATCTTTTCCATCGGTTTTCTAAAAAGTATTTTCCAACTTTAATCTCTGTCGTAATCTTAGTTAATTAGATAATTAGTTTTAGTTTAAAAACATCCTTTAATTCTTAGGCTAGATAATAAAAAGATAGTAATTAATAGTACTTTTAGTCCTCGTGGATACGATATTCCCGGTCTCACCATAACTATACTAATGTTCGATAGGTGCGCTTGCCTTAGTCGAATTTTTAGTTAGTTTAGCAACCATCAAGTTTTTGGCGTCGTTGCCGGGGACTAAGATATTAGGAACGATTAATTTTTATTACTTTAGCCATTTTTACTTTTATTGCAATTTACTTTTTGTTTTTAGTTTAATTTTTCTTTTCTAAATTTTTCTTTTTAATTGCTTCTGGCAGGTGTCTCTAGTTTATGACTAAGAGGAACGCGTCAGGACCTTTGCTTTTTGACAGTAAGATTGAGAGCACAGCTCGCAGAAACCAAAGAGAAAAAAGGCGAAATCTAAAATACAGAGGAAGAGTGAGAGGACGATATCCATACTACAACCAAGGATATGGCTGATAATCAGAATAATCCGCTACCTCCTGTGGTTACTGCAAATCTAGTAAATCAGGATCCTGCTCCTCGTACTATGTACAATTATGCTAAACCTACTTTAACAGGAACTGAATCGAGTATAGTTAGACCTGCTGTTGCTACAAATAATTTTGAACAAAAACCTAACACGATTCAAATGATACAACAGTTTGTTCAGTTTGATGGTTTGCAGGACGAGGATCCAAACACTCATTCAGCAAATTTTATGGAATTCTGCGACACCTTTAAGATCAATGGCATTTCTGACGATGCCATTCGCCTTCAGTTATTTCCCTTTTCATAAAGGAGTGAGGCTAAAACGGCTAAATTGAGGAATGATATCTCTTATTTTGTGTAGATGGATTTAGAAACACTATATGATGCATGGGAGAGATACAAGGATTTATTGAGAAGGTGCCCTCACCATGGATTACCTTTATGGCTACAGGTTCAAACTTTCCACAATGGTTTGAATCCCTCAACGAGATATATGGTCGATGCAGCGGCCGGTGGAACCTTAAATAATAAAACACCTGAGGAGGCTTATGAGTTCATTGAAGAGATATCACTGAATAATTATCAATGGCAAGTCATGAGGACAAACCCTAATAAAGTAGCCGGTGTTTTCAACCTTGACGCAGTCACCATGTTATCAAACCAGGTAGAGCTCTTAAATAAGAAGATTGATGGCTTATGTGTCTCTACGCAGGTACATTCGGTGATGCAATGCAGTACAAATGGGGGAGGAATGAATAATACAGAATGCCTAGCCTATGACCCTAGCACTACAAACGAACAAGTCAACTATATGGGCAACAATTCTAGACCTCAAAATAACCCCTATAGTAACACTTACAATGCAGGTTGGAGGAACCATCCCAACTTCTCTTAGGGTGGTCAAGGCAATCAAAGACCACAACCCTCTCCAGGTTTTCAACCACCTTACCTGCAGGAAAAGAAGCCGAACCTTGAGGAGATGTTAACAAAATTTATCTCGGTGTCAGAAACACGTTTCCAAAACACTGAAACAACGCTTAAAAATCAGCAAGCATCGATTCAAGGTCTTGAGACTTAAATAGGCCAGCTTGCTAAACTGATCTCAAAAAGACCACAAGGTAGCTTGCCCAGCAACACCAAGGCTAACCCAAGAGAGTAGCTTCATGCGATTACTGTTCAATATGAAGCAGGGTTAGTTGAGTCCACACCAGAACCAAGGCAAGAAACTATGGTAAGACAAAATAAGGTGGATGAATGCCAGAAGAAACAAAAATCGATAAGCAGAGAATACACACCTCGCGTGCCATACCCTAAAGCGGCAAAGAAAGACCACACAGACGAAAAATTCGGTAAATTTCTTACCATTTTAAAAAAGTTACATATTAACTTACCGTTTATTGAAGCCCTTTCACAGATGCCCAACTCAGTTAAATTTTTAAAGGAGCTTCTGGCAAACAAACAGAAGTTAGATGATTCGTCACATGTGGAATTAAATGCAGTTTGCTTGACAATTCTACAAAATAAACTACCCAACAAGTTAAAGGATTTAGGGAGTTTCACTATTCCTTGTTTAATCGGTAGTTTAAATGTTGATAATGCTTTAGCCGATTTAGGGGCAAGTATAAATGCCATGCCCTATAAAATGTTTAAACAACTAGGTATTGGGAAACCTAAACAAACTAGGATAAGTATACAACTGGCAGATAAAAGTATTAGATTTCCTACGGGTATTGTTGAGGACGTACTCGTTAAGATTGATAAATTCATATTTCCAGTAGACTTTGTTGTTTTAGACATAGAAAAGGACGGTGACGTTCCTTTAATCTTAGGACGACCCATTTTAGCAACTGCTAGGACTATTATTGATGTTGGTATAGGAGAACTAACGCTTTCTGTAGACGATGACATGACTAAACTTCAAGCTCGTGATCTGTCAGACTATCTAGTGATCGAGATGATATTATGAATTATTTCCATGAGAATAACATCTTGGCTCAAACTTCTGTGCAGGAAATCCCTAGGGATAAAGTGATGGAGCCACAAACAACTCTTGAGGAACGAAGATTACAAATCGAGGAACTAAATGAATGGCGAACAAAAATTAAGGAGAAACCGAGAATACATGATGAACCAAAGCAGTGCCGCGATAAACTTAGAGGTGAATCGAATCAACTAAAGGTTAGAGACAAAGCACTGTTAGATGAAGCGGACCCTCGTGTTGCCATTTCTGAACCTAATGGAGCAATCCCTTTTGCAGTACTCAACGTTTTCCTATACGGTACAGTCAAGGTACCTCATTCCAAAATCGACACTTTTAAGCTAAATAGTACTCGTCTAAAACCTTATTTTGAAAAGATTGATAGTAGGGATGAGGAGTTTCAACTCCTTGAACCACCATGATCGTGCAAACATGAGGAGAGTCGAGCTTAGACTATAAATAAGCAATCCTCGAGAGGCAACCCGAGCACTAGCACCACTAACCCATTTATTTTATCTATTTTTCGTGTTTTTATACAGGTACAATGATCCACATGGCCTGGGCACACGGGCATGTCCTTGGCTAAGTGGAAATAGGGCTAAAAATTCCCAAGTAGCGACATACACACGGCCATAAACTTGAGCTACACGGCCTGGACCCATGGACGTGTTCTAGGCCGTGTGAAAACTGGAGCTAAATTTTCAAATTTTAAACAAGTTAGAGACACACGGGTGAACCACATGGCCGTGTTTCAGACACACGGGCGTGTGGGATACCACACGGACGTGGGAGAAGTGAAGGACATAGCACATGGCCGTGTGAACCACACGGCAAGACAACACGGGGGTGTCACAAGCCGTGTGACGAATGAGCATTTAATTTTTGCGATAAACACGGGCTAACCCTGAGCCACAAGGGCGTGTGACACGGCCGTGTGGCCCAACACGGGCCTCACACGACTGTGTCCCATTTAACCTCCCCAAAACCCTAAAATTTTATTTTTCTTTTCTTCTCCAAATTTTCCCAACCAGCGCCACTGTAAGTCCCTCCCCCTCCATCTCTGACCAACCGCCAGCCACCACACTCCCCTTCCCTTTTCTTTTTCTTCCTTTCCTCCCTACCCCCACCCTTTCTCTCCCTTCTTCTTTCTTTCTTCCCCTTTCCTTTTCCTTTTCCCCCTTCTTCCTCTTCAACCGACCACCCACTATCCCGTCATCTCCCTCCCCTCCTGCACAAAACTCCAACCTCCGTTCAGCCCACACCACCCCAACCAGCCACCGCCGTCCGGACCTCCGATCACTGCCCGTAGTTTCCTCTTTTACCCTCACATTTTTTTATTCCAGTTTTACTTATTTCTTTCTTTATTTCTTAATTGTTATTTCATTTTAATTTTAGTCATTTTTCTATTTTTTTATCAGTCTTCATTATTATTACTGTTGTTCTTCATTATATTTATTATTTATTATGATTATTATTTTTATTACTTTGTTTTGTTTTATTTTTCTGATTCTTTCATTTTTTATCTTTGTTTTCTTCTATTTTATTATTTTTAGTATTTATATTTTCCTTTATTTTACTTTATATTGTTTTCTCCATGATCTTTTTCTTAATTTTTATTCCTTAGTGCTATTGTTATGTTCCTATATATTTTTCTATTATTCTGGTCTTTGCTATTATTACTGTTAGGGCAAATTCTTTTTAGCACTATAATTTTATTTTTACTATTTAGATTTTTATTTTTTTCCTTTGACTTGTGGTTGAATATTTGGTACTGTTTTTGACTTATGTCATTTTCAGGAATACTATGACAAACACATGAGGCAAGAAAACTACCGTTCCCACTTCGAAAAAGATGAAGGGTCCTGGCGCAACCTCCTCAAGAGCCTCAACCAAAGCTCGTCACCCTCTGCTTCGATTCTCATCAGGCCCACAGGACGACTTGTTTCAGCTTCTTCGAGTACGACCATTAGGAGTGGGCCACTGCATAGATTGGACTGCTTGGATAAGGCCAACTTGCCCACCTTGTTTGATTCCATCTCGCCACTGCCCCGTGGGATCAGTTTTTTGCAATTATTGAGCCCACCTATTCGGAGCTTACCTTGGAATTTTGCACTACTTTCCATCTTTAGCACGTGATGAATACCCACAACGAGGCCGGTACTATCATTTTCAGACTTGGTGGACTCGTAAGACACATAAGTGTACCAGAGTTTGGAGCTGCTTTGGGCATCTACACGGAGGAGTTTATGGCTTCTGAGGCTTTTTTACATCTTCACCGACACATACACCACTCGCCTTCCTACTGTTAGACTGACCTTACGGCGAGTACTGTTCCCTATGACGCAAGTCGCTCAAAGGCGGCTTCTATTCCTCCAGCACTACGCTACATCCATGCCATCTTGGCTCACACCTTGATTGAGAGGAGAGAGAGCACCGGCGTCGTTAGCACCACCGATGCTTACTTTTTATGGTGCATGGCTACTGGTCATGTATTCAATTTGGCATACTTTATTGCCCTTGCTTTTCACCACCAGATAGACCGCCATAGGAGGGGCCCCATTTGCCTTGGTCCCTACGTGACTCGCCTAGCTCGACACTTCGATCTCTTCGACACTCTAGAGATGTCATCAAAACTCACATTAGTAGGCCAGATGGCCCCTCAGGAAATTTCTAGTATGATCCACATAAGGATGATAGAGCGACGCCGTGGATTCGACCCCCCTCAGTACAGACTCGTTCACTCTGATGTCCAAGATGAGCTAGAGGACATTACTGATGATGTCCCTCCCCCTCACGAGGACCCACACCCACCGCCACCACTAAGTCACCGACCTCCTGCTGCCACTGTGACCGATATATCCGAGCGACTTACTCGCTTCGAGCAACAGTGTTTTGCGAGATTCGACAGCATCGAGGAGACTCTGCAGCAGATCTGCCAACACTTCAACATCTCGCCTCCACCACCACTACCTCAAGATCCATCCACCAATGAGGACTTTTGAGTCCATTTATTTTTATTTTTTTATTTTTTTCTTTTCTTTTATCTTCTCTTTTCTTTTTATTTTATGTTTATTTTACAGACTTGTCATTTATACTTTTAAACTATTTTTATCTTTATGGCTATTATTGAGTAACCTTTTAATTGTCTTCACAGTTGTGTTTATTTTCTTCATAGTAGCTCAGATTCATGCACATCATTAGCCATATCTATAATTTTCGCTTTCATTATTCCAAGGATTCCATCCAAAAATTCAGGACAGTTTCGCTTCTCTCCCTCTCTTATGATATTATGCGTCTATTATTTATCTATCTTTGTATATTGAGGACAATGTACATCTTAAGTGTGGGGAGGTTATTTATATTCCTGAATTTTTATCTCGTTCTCAAATAATGTTCTCATATTACTATTAGAGTGAATTTTGATTGATTTATGATTTTTTTATATGTTTTGAATTTAATCATAGGGAATTGTGCATTGATTGTTTAACTTTAAGACATTAGAGAATCAAGCATGATAAGTTGACTTTTGAGAATTAAAATTGCTAAGTTGTTTCCCTGAATTGAGGTATTATCTTGAAAATTCTAAATTCACAGGATTGACATCAAAGGCCATAATTTTTGTGAGATCTTGAACCTTTAGAGCATATATCCTTTCTTGCTTACTTTTATTGTTGCTTATGAGTGTGTCAATACTGATTTGTTATTCTAGAACTTGCTTCGATTATACATGTCGAGACCACACCATTGATTTGATATACCGAGATGATAAAGGCACTTAGGTTTTAACCCACTTACCCCATAAAAAGCCTACCCACATAATTGACCCTTAGTGAACCTCTTTGAGCCTTAACCATTGTTTCTTGATTTTCCCCTTAATGTTGACTCACAACTTAACCCTTTTTGATTCGTTAAGAATTTCTCCCTTTTCATTGACTCTTTTTTATCGAGATTTGATTTAATTAGCTACCTAACTAATGTTCGTTCATTCCAGTTGCTGAATTATTTCTTATTATGCACTTTCCATTATTGTACTTGTTTTTATTCTTAAAAAAAATCGTATATTTATATTCATATAATTACATATTGTTATAAAGAGCTTGGATAAGTTTCTGGAAATTGTTTGTAATTCAGTAATTAGCTTTAATATTCTAAGTTTGGTAACTTATTAAATTAATCTCGATTCTAACCCTCTTTTTCAGCCTTTACCCACACCTTTGACCCAAGCCCCATTACAACCCTGTTAAAGACCTTTTGATTCGTGTATCATCTCATTTATAGTGGTGGAGATTTGATTTTCATGCAAGCCTATGGTAATAACTTTTCATGTTTGACTATTGAGTGCTTAATTATTGAACCTTAAATACTTTAAGTGATTTGAGTGAATCTTTGATGAGGATGTCAACTCTTGTCAATTTGGAATTAAAGGTGATTACTTAGATAAAGGGGGACCTATGATTTTATGATTAAAATGCTCAACTTGGATTGTTTGAAACTTTGATGTTCTTTTAGTAGAATTCTCAATGTGCGATTATCTGTGGATTACTTTGAAACATTATTGATGAGAATTATAAGTCGAGAAGGATTTATTTTAATTGTGAGTTGAGGATTTTGCTTGAGGACAAGCAAATGCTTAAGTGTGGGGATATTTGATAAGTCATAATATATACATATTTTTATCCCATGCTTGACATATTTTTGGATAATTTATCATAAGATTTAGTGAATTTGATGCTCCTGATCCTTTAATTTCATTTTTTATACTCAGGTGAGCCTAGGAAGGTGAAAAGAGCAAAAAATGGGCCAAAAACGGACAAAATGGGCTTATCTCAGTATTTCACACGGCCTAAGCATTTTCACACGGGTAAACCACACGCCCGTGTGATACACACGGGCAGGCCACACGCCCATGGCCATGTCGACTAAAAACCAAATCAGAATTACACACGGCCTGGACACCATCACACAGGCATGCCACACAATCGTGTCCCTGTCGAGCCCAAGTCTAATTCTACTCGAAAAATGCTAATTTTGATGGTTTTGAAGCATGCCAAAGGCTATAAAAACACCCTAGAAGAGGTTTAAAGTACAGACGTAAAGAAGAAGGCAGAAAATACTTAAGGATAGTCATCAGAATTAGCTCGAAAGCAGGATCTACTTCAAGACTGAAGATTTACCTTCAATTCCCTTAGAAGTTCTTTGGGTTTCTTTATGTTTTTTTTCCCCAATTTTGAGATGTTTTCCATTATTATGAGCTAAACTCCCTAAATACCTAAGGGAGATGAAACCTAAGACGAATCTTATTACTATTTGAATTATATGATAAATACTTTTTATTGTTCTTAATTGTGAGTTTTAACCCTTGCTTTAATATTCTAGGATATTAATTTAGGTTTTTGAGCAAAAGTCTCTGTTTAAGAGTAGATCATTCATAATTAAGCGGAGTTGCATGCAATCCTAGAGATAGGACGACATAAATCTACCGGATTAGAGTCAAATCTAATAAGGGAATCCATAGACCGAGTTAATGCGACAATAAGGGTTTTAATTAGAAAGAGATTTCAATTAAACAACCTAGAGTTAGTTATTTTTAGTCTCGAGAGAGATAATAACATAAATCAGGGATTTCTACAGATTGAGTCAAGTGAATAAATCGTCTAATTCAGAAGTGATAAGTGAAGTCTAGGTGGATTCTTCCTAGGGTATTGTCTTCTCCATTGGTTTTCTAAAAAGTATTTTCCAACTTTAATCTCTATCATAATCTTAGTTAATTAGATAATTAGTTTTAGTTTAAAAATATCCTTTAACCCTTAGACTAGATAATAAAAAGATAGTAATTACTAGTACTTTAGTCCTCGTGGATACGATATCCCCAATCTCACCATAACTATACTACTGTTCGATAGGTGCGCTTGCCTTAGTTGAATTTTTAGTTAGTTTAGCGACCATCACTCGTGTAAGCATACATGTACAAGAATTTATGGATTATAGTTCAGTACACCTTGTGGGTACTACCCGCGTATCTAACGATATTCTAAGTGGTTCAACGGACACAATTCTGTTACGAGTTTATTTGAGTTTGATACGAACTAGTACAGGTATTTACATGGAAATGGTTTATTTGATATACGGATACACGATATAGATGTTACATGTACATGGAATTTCATATAATTGATGAATTAATACATGATTCTCAATTTTTATATGAATACATAGCTAACTTGGTTAATGATCATGTGTTAGGCTTTGGCCAAATTGAATTGTGTTATGCTTTGAGTTACCTGAATTGTGGTTAAATGGTAAGTTAAATTTTGTGTTATACAAACTTACTAAGCTTTTTTCTGTGTTTAATAGTGTTTCGAAAGCTCATTCGGGTTGGAAGTTGTCGGAGATCTCATCACACTATCAAACGCTTATTTTGGTACTTTTGACATTATATTTTGGGTTTAATGGCATGTATAGGTCATTTTGGCTAATGGTAGCCTATGTGTTTTGTCATGTATTTAGCCATTTGATTTGGCTTGAATTTGGTATATTTTGTTATGTAAATATGTAAATAGCCTTATTGTATGTGATGTATGGTTGCCATGTGAATGCCTTGGTTGTGAATTGGTATTTTGGGTACCAAATGGTTGAGTTTGATAAGTGGCTTACAAGTTAAGTTATAAGCACAAATGATGCATATATGTGTTTGACCATTTAGGTATGTTTGAGATACATAGTTTGCATGATTATAAGTGGTCAATTGAGGTGCTTATGGACATTGTGTTGTATGTGTGGATATTACATATTATAAGATTGATATTGGTTGGTTTTAAATGTCTAATTATGCCATGGTTATATGTAAATGGTTGTGTTTAAGTTAGTACCAATTTGGGTGAGAAATATGGCTTGGAAAATGGCCTATTTTTGTCCACACGGGCGTGTGTCTTAGCCACGTATGACACACGGCCAGGTGACACAGCCGTGTGTCCCTTGTAACTTCTATAGAAATTGAGTCAGTAGCTTCACACGATGTAACAGTATGTTTTTTCAGTGGTGTCGAAAATAGTGGTTTCAAGGCCCCCAAATCTGACAAGTAAGTTTGTAAATATTATATTTAATATTTACGAGTTAATTGTGATTTTAAAAAGGTTTTTGATATTGTGATTTTTTGTTTTATAAGCGATTTATTAAGTTCAAGTGGTATGACCCTAAGGTCAAGTGGTTTTAGAAATTGAGGTATTGGGACCTCATTTTCTATAAGCCGAGCTGTAAATATTTTTATAAATATTTAGGGAGTGTAATTAAGGTGGTATTAAATTTTATCATTTCGATAGTTAATTAATTAAAAAGGACTAAATCGCGTAAAGTGCAAAAGTTAAGTTCTAATAGATAAAGGTATTAAATAGCTATAGAACTTTATAGTGGAAGTCCTTATATGAAAATTAGACCATTAGAGTTGATATTGGATGGTAATGGTTTGGCATTATTGAAATTTTGGTTAGTTTTCAAGGTTAAATAAGTAAATAATTAAAAAAGGTTAATAATTAATGAAACAAAATAAAACATGCATCTTTATTTTTGTTTCTTCAACCGAATAGCAAAGTAAAAAAGAAGCCATGGATGAACCTTCATTTGGCCATCCCTATTTGTGCTTGCATGTGAGTATTTTTCGTCCCGTTTTTAATAATTTTTATGTTTTTGAGATCGTTGCAACTAAGTTCAGCTAACTCGTACCTTTGATTTTGAAATTGTTAAAGATTTTGAATGTTGTCATTGATGAATCTTGTGATTTTTTATTTTAGATGATAAATTTTGAATGTTGATTTATATTTAAAAGTATTTTGTTAAGTGATTTTGATGAATTTTTCAATTAAGGACTAATATGTTAAATTAATAAAAGTAGAAGTATTTAATGTGAAATTATTACATAAATGGGCTGTTTTGGATACCATGAGCATTCGAATAAGCTTAATTTTGGGTAAAAATGGTTAATTTGCATGTTTTTGGCTCAGGGACTAAATTGAATAAAAGTAAAACTTTAGGGGAATTTTATAAAAATTTCAAAAATGACTAAATTGTATGAAATGAATTATTTTATTGTCTAAATTAATATATTGAATGAAATTATTAATTTAGATCAAGATCGAGTGGAAAATCGAGGAAAATGAAAAATTACCAAAACGCCCCTGAACTTTGGTATTTCTACAATTTAGCCAGGTAAGTTCATATGAACTATACTATGTATATTTTTTATTAAATTTAATGTTATTATGTGAAATTTTATTGAAAATGAATCCATATATATATAAATTATTATACAATTTGGCCTATAATGAAACGAGGGAAATTCAAAGACGCACGACGACTATCGAGTCCTGTTTGAAGCTTAGGAATAGATAGGATACAAATGACATATCATTAGGGGTTATCGTGTTTTGGATGCTGGTCTATACGTTCTACCGGTGGCTGAGTTTTCCGACATGTGTTGCAGTTACTCGTCAGCTTGTATGAGCAGCACTGTGTAGTTACGTCTTGAACGTCAGCTGCGTGAGCAGACCCAGTGATATCTCGAGAGTGAGAATCTATATGAGATTTGAGATAGAGATGGTTTCGACCATGTGTTGGCACATAATGTACGAGACTCCCGCGTATCCAATATTATTCTAAGTGGTTCAATGGGAAATGTGTTATTACGAGACGGTATGAGTTCGATACGAACTAATACAAGTATATACATGAAATACATGGAAATGATGGTACATGATATATTGATATATTGAAATCGATGATATATGTATATGATGAAACGGTAAGATAATGGTATGTATCATGACATGTATATATATATGAATGTCCTTGATATGTTGATTCATGGTAATTATGTAAGTTGAGACGAGTAATGAACTCAAGCGTGACATGTTGAGAAAATAAGGTTATCAATGTTGAATTTATATGAAATATGTTCAAGTACGCTAATGTGTGTTGTTGTTTGATGCTTAGGCAAGTGCCAAGCTGTTGGTTGAATGGTATTATGTTTACTTATAAGTCGTATTGAAATGGTAAGTGCTCAAATGAAAATATGTTTGTACTCACGAAAAAGTAGTAAGGTTTAAATTATGCAAATTCTTATGAAATGGTTTATCATGTGATTAGTTCTAAAAGAACTATATTTTTATGCACTAGCTTGTGGCTATGGTTGATGATATGCTTGTGTCTTGTGTATTATGCATATGAAATGAGTGATGGAAAAGAGAATGATGAGTTAAATTGATAATGTTACGCTAAAGAAATTAAATGTAATGGAAAGTAATGACATGTAAACGAAAAGAAGAAAATTGAAAAAGATTTAAAGTTTTTAATAAAATCCTGCTTTGTTAGGGATGAAGGTATAAGTGATGTTGTGGAATTATTCAATTTGTGAGTTGTTGAATTTGGTTTCATGAATCGTGTAGTATCGGTATATGATTATTCTTGATATATATAAATTCTATATATGAAATGGATAGATATGATTAAAGTTTATACGAGCTTACTAAGAATTTATTGCTTACGTAGTTATTTTTCTTTACTTACAGTCGTTGGAGATTTATCACACTATCCGGAAATTATATCGGTACATTTTGATATCTTGGTTATGGTTATAATGGCATGTATAGGTATTTTGGCTAATATTGGCCTATGTGTTTTGGTTGTGGAAATGACCATTTGGTTAGTTTGCATTTTGGTCTTGTTGGTAAAATGATATATATATATATTATAAGGTGTATATAAGTAGCCTTGTAATGGTTGATATATGATTTGTTATGGTTGAATGATGGTAGATACAAAAGTAGTTGAATGAGCATATTAGATATGCCATATAACTTGTTGTGAATTGGTGTTTTGCCATAGTAAACATATATGTATTTGATGCTAATGACTATGTGGTTCAGTTGGTACCAAATGGTATGTTTTGGTAAGTGATTTACATGTTGTGTAATGATGCAAACTTAGTTAAAAGTTAATCTTTTATTTTGGCCAAATTGAGTACATGGTTATACATGTTTTAATGTTGTCATTTGAGGTGCCTTTGAGCATAGTGGTTAGATGTTATTATACCATATGTGTTTGGCTTGATTATGCATGATTTTGGTACCTTTTTAAGGCTTATGTATATGTGCAAAAGGGATTATAGGTACATGTTGAAAAGGGTGAGAAAAATGGCTTGTAAAATAGTCTATTTTCGTCCACAATGGCAGAGACATGAGCGTGTGTCTCAGCCATGTGTGACACACGGCTAGGTAGCACGGTCGTGTGTCCCCTATAGTTTTCAAAGGGTTACAAGTTAAGTTTTTCACAAGCGGTTATTTTAAATGGTACACAACCTGGCACACGGGCATGTGGTTTAGCCGTGTGACCCAAGTCAGTGAGTTACACGGGTACGGACACAGGCTAGGACACAGTCGTGTGTCCCTATTTCGAATGCCTACACGACCTAAGGCACGGGCGTGTCTCTTGGCCGTGTGACCCTTGCAGTTGGTAAATTTTCATCTTTTCCCTAAAATTTCTATATGTTTTCAATTTAGTCCCGATTTATGTCTAATGTGTTTTTAGGGCCTCGAGGGCTCGTATAAAGGACAATATGTATGCTATTGATTGGTTTTGCTGTGATTGATGATATGTATGAAATGTTTTAAAATTTTTGATAGTTCTGAAATGTAAACTCTGGTAATGCTCCGTAACCCTATTCTAGTGTCGGATACGGGTTAGGGGTGTTACACACAGCTTAGCACATGGCTGTGTGAGGCCATTTCGAAGGGTACACGGCCTGGCACAGGAGCATGTGGTCTGGCCGTGTGACCCAAGTCAGTGAGTTACATGGGTACGGACACGGGCTGGGACACGACCGTGTGTCCCCTTTTCAAATGCCCACACAGCCTGAGACATGAGCGTGTCTCTTGGTCATGTAAGACACACAGCCTGGCCACACGAGCGTGTGTCCCCTGCACTTTGAAAGAAATTTAATGTTTTCCTAAAATTTTCTTGAGTACTCAGTTTAGCCTGGCCATATGCTCGTATTAGGGACCATATGATTGTTTATGAATGATTTTTTATTTGAATGAGAAATGTACATGAAATGTTTACTTGTTTGAGTTATAAGTCTAGTAATGCTCTATAACCCTATTTCGGCATCGGATACGGGTTAGAGGTGTTACATCCATGATCTTTCCTATCCACTCATCCCATTTCTTTCTATCCATTCCTCCATTTCACCATCCTATAGCTTGATGCTTGAACACCGCATTGTCCTTTTCGCAAGGCCTAGAGCTTCACACATCACAGTTTGCTTACAACAACACTGTATGGCAATATCTGATAGAAAGTCTCATTTCCCATGGTCCTAGCTTCTTCTAATCCCTTTCCTGGTTTCCCTTATCATAAATTTCATATGCAATATATGCATTTATGAATAAACCTTATGTAATCATGCATACTGAACTAGGTTGGCGGATACTCATAAATCCATGCAAACTTTCAACATACTTATCATTTCAAGGTTAGAGTGAAGAAACTCACCTGAAGCTTCTTCGCCTTATCTTCTTAGCTTTCCCAAATGTCAGGGCTTCCATTTTCCTAGAAGCTAAGCATGACAACCAAATCATGGGTTAAACTCAGTAAATCCTTATTTAAACTTAGTTTTTCAGGAACATGCAGAATCCTTAAAATGGTTTTGGAAACTCTTAACTTTGTTTTCTAAATCTTACATACACCAAATGGCTTAGAACCTTACTAGCTTATTGGTTTCTCTATTTTTCTGACTTAAACCTCATGAGCATCACTCCATGTAGAGCTTTCCAATACCATTGCTTCCTCAGAGCAAACATAGAAGATGAAGAAGATGAGAAAATGAAATAGACTGAGAGGAAATTCATCTGATGATTCATTTCTTAGCTATCTATAACCCTTCATGCATGGTCTCCAACTGTATATCAATCATTCATCCATAATCATTTTGTCTCCCACTAATAGACCAGCTAGTTATATCCTAACCGAACCAGGATTGATTTTCAATCCTATCCAATTTCAGTTACTATCTTTTTGGGTTTTCCAATGAAGACTACCAACTTTTGATATTTTTCAATTTAACCCTTAAAGTTTCTAATTTTCGGATTTAAAGGATTTTGAATGTGATATGTTTGATTTGATATAGTTAAAAGATATTTAACGAATAAAAAAAATAGGTGATGAGCTTGAGTTGAGATCTCTTTGAGTTGATAAAGGAGATTAATATGAACATGAAGCACAAAATGAAAATAGACATGGTACGATACATATGACTTAAAACCCTAGGAACTAATATTCCCTACTAAATCACGACTCTTACTGGTAAGCCTAGCAAAACACTGGGTCTCTTGACTCCTCGTGCTTAGTGAGTTGGATTGGTACAATCAATTGTCTGAACTCTCATTTTCTTTAATTCTAATCATGCACATGATCTTCAAATATAAACATGCATTAAGAGCATCAATACAAAACAACATTACATATCATCACAATAAATTCATAATTTCATCATTTCATAACTAATATTCACCGGTATTTGCAATCTATTTAGCTAAACACTAATATATCATCAGCACAACATTCAACAATTGAAAGCATAATTATAAATGCAAAAATTAAAGAGACTAAGGCTTAGAATTACTGGATCAAATGAAGATTCTTCAATTAGTTGAATGCCCAAAGGCAAATGCTCTTAGTGAATTGAGATCATAAAACTCAGAAAACTAAAAGAAAAGCTTGAGATCTAGAGTTTACAAATGATATCTAAGTGAACTACAAAATGAAAAAAAAATCCAATTTCCTACCCAAAATTTAAAGGAGAATATCAAAAACCTCTCTATACTTAATTTTTAAAACTTTGCAACCCACAAAGTATTTGCATTGCGACTTCCTCTACTGTTTCGACACTACTTGATATAACTCCCAACATTTCAAGACATCCTCTCATGAGCTATTTGCTTTTTCATAATCTTCTTTTAATCGATACTAATTAAGCTCCAAAGGGGATAAAATGTGCATACAATCTAAAATACCAAAAACAAAACTAACTAATTTCATTTAAAAACAAGTATCAATTAAGTGTAAAATTGACCCTAAAAATATATCAATTAAACACCTATCATGCTGTACTGATGTCAATCCATCACTGTGCATGAGATCAACAGCAATGAATATGAAATAATGAAATGAGAAAGAGAATACATAAAAAAAAATGCATACAAAATTTTTTTTCTCTTACCATAAATTTTAACCCACAGCAATTCTGCCCCATCAATAATTTTCTTGTCGAAAACAACAAGGTTTATAAAATAAAAAGGGTAAAATTTGTTATAAGTCTTTACACTTTCAAAAAATTAAAAATTTAGTTCCTATATTTCTATTTCATGATATTTAATCCATATACTTTTTAGATTTTCAAATTCAAGTCTAATTGTTAACATCATTTTTTTTGTTAAATTTGATGTTGTGCCATTTTTTAAATAAAAATTACTTAAACCATGTAATTAAAAAATAACTTTATAATTAACTTGAATTTAATAAAAAAAATTAACAGTTAGAACCTGAACTTTGAAATCTGAAAAATAAAAAACTAAACTCTATGAAATAAAAGTACCGGGATTAAATTTCTAATTTTCGTAAACTACAGCTACTGTGGAACTAAGAAATATATATTTTATCTATTCCATGATTGGAACCAGAGATACACAAAAGGAGATTTCAAAATTTGACAAATTTATTTACTTCATGACGAAGCCGAGCTAGAATTGAGCCTAACTCTTAATTTCAATGTTATGCAGATATTTCTTCCCTCATCTAAGCCTCATTTCTCCTTTAACCCGTACATAGCACTCAGGATTATGAGAAGATAAATTATTAAAGGAAAGGAGTACAAACGAATCAATGAATATTGTTCGTCACAACCATAATGTTTGATCTTCTGAATGTACATCATCATTATCAAGCGTCCCTGTGTGATTCCTTGAGCAACATTAGCCCAGATTCATCTTTTTCGAACAGGCGTTCAATCAATTCATTCCAGCTTACTTTTGTCTTGCTTTTCCCTGATGACCCAACAGATGATTCGCCAGTTGATTTATGGGAGTTGTCTCCATCCTCGTGCTCGTCGAAAGTTCCATAACGGGAAGGTAAATAAGCATGGGGTACTGACAGTGTAACGGCCCTTTGGAGTGCAGCTTTGTGCTCTTCACTATGTTCTCTAGCCAGAGTTTCTTGCCGTTCCATTCTCTGTTTTGCCGGGATCTCCATGATCCGGTCTTTCTCCAACATTAACTAAAGAAAAATCAAAAGAACAAGTTTTCGAGGTTCCGTCTCAGTGTAGTTTAGACAACATATTGCACAGGAAACCAACCAGCAAAGAGAGATTCGCATGCAACTCATCAGACCAATCAATTGAAGTGGACCGGTCTATTTTTTTTTTTTATCATTGCTTTAATCCATCTGTACCACTATAAATGCATTTATTTCATCCACTGTCTATGGCTCCATTCATTAAACCATTACCATGAAAAATAAAGTAGATTTAAACTTACATCCATAGCTCGCCGTGCTTCTCTCTCTATCCATATAATAGCATGGTCTGAGGTGGCATTACAAGAAAGAACGATGTGCTCGAACCTCCCATCCACTGGCACTGCTGTCCTCACAACAGGGGGAAATCTTCCTAATCTGTAAGGTTGATGATCTATAATTAACACTCCATCAAAAAGGACAAACTTTTGTATGCATTGTGGTAACACAAGGACTGTCTGTATTTATCTATGCTATATAATGACAACTAAACTAAATCCAATGGAATTTGGATACCTGCTCTACATAAGCGCCTGTACTAGAATTCAACATTGCAGCGGTATCAAAGTTGATGCCACTTCACTTAAGTAATCGATAACCAATCTCAGTAAGCGCTAAGTAAAATGTAAAGGAGAGAGTTAAGCTTGTTATACCTGAAAGGCTTTCGCTCAACAATATGATAGAGGCGACCAGGTGCGTACAGCCTCCTTGGATCTCTAAGCATCTTCTCCTCTGGTATACAGGTATCCCTCATGCATCTCATACAAAGTAGGCATGGCAAACTGTTTAAATGGAGAAAGCAACAAGTTATCAATGGATTAAAAATAACACCAAAAGAAAGAACGGTTAGATTCGCAAGAATAGTGGATCTATAACTCTCTTTTTCCTTTCAATTTTTTTTCAGTTTTTCATGTGCCAATAATGGTTGTTTATTGGGAGAATTGTACAATAGCTTTGAAAAGGATATTATTACATACTCCAGAAGCCTATCAGCTTTAAACATAACTGTAATTGAAATGGGTGATAAAGTCCAACCATACCAGAAAACCGACTTGAAAATGTCTTCCAAAGGCGTAGCTGTTCGTGGCAAGAAGTCATCCTAATTCAGCAATAACCATATTAAATACAAAAGGAAAATAACGATAATAATATAGCGATTGATATATCGAAGAGTTAAATGCATAAAATGTCAGAAATCAATCACTATGATTCACAAATATAACATACACCAACTAATATAACTCAACCATGTGTTAAATTGAGTCCATTGTGTTATAGAACTAATCTCCGGGCAAAAAAAACCATTCATAACTAATCTCTCTAAGGACATCCTTTTATCTTACTCGGAACAAAGACATAACATGCCTCATATCCCAAATTTCTTAGTTAAACAACATGAAGTGCCATAAGATTCAAGATACGAGTACTGCAAACTACAATTCATGAGGCACTTCTACAAATGGCAGTGACAACATGTTGTTTACATTAGACCAACCATTAGTATCATTCCTATAACACAATAATGTCAAACAAAAAGGAAAAGAAACAGCTTGCCTGAAGAACCACAGAATTGATGACATCCGCATATCGGACTGCTAAGTTTAGCGACATGCACCTTGCAGGTGCAATAGCATAACACCTAATTCTCCTTCTGTCGATGTTTCCCAGTTTATCATGATGCTGAACAACCACCAATGCCAACATGGCTGCTACACCTGAACCAAGAGAATGTCCTGCAAACGTCAAAGTATAATTCGGATGCTTCTCCACCAATTCCTTCAAGATATCACACTCCGCCTCCAAAACCCATCCAGCAGCTTTCAAAAGTCCATTATGAACATATCCACCATCAACTTTCTTTTTCCCCAGTTTATTATCCAAAAGCACTTGGTAGTCAGACTCCTTTGCCAAATTAAGACCTCTAATGGCAAGGACTATATCGGCATGATCATGATCAAGATATAATATATACGGAGGAGCATGTCCTTGAGTGTTTTCATAAGTTTTTCTGAGAATCAACCAATCTGGGTTGATCCCATAGCCACCAGGTGGTTCAAAAAGGGGGTGCCGAAGATCTTCTTCATAGACTGCTAGAATATAGCGGCATAGTCGTGGGACAGGCTCGAACTCTTCAGCAGTCGCAAGGCCCCATGTTTCACTGTCATGACCAGCCGTATGGAGGCATCTTTTCCATGCCCACCGTGCACATGCCAGACAGTAAACACATTCAAGGAGTGGGACACCACATATGATTGACATCGAGTTGCCTACCCTCTAGCTATCACAATGTAGATCATCACACGTAAATGCTCAGAAACTAGAGAAATAGCCTACTGATGTAGGTAATGACAGACAGGAACTTTCTTAATGCCTTGAGAATTGGATGAGATGCCAAAATCCAAATCTATTCAACACTGATTGTAGAACTTGGAATTTAAACACTGCAATCTGATGAGAAGAAAATATAACTTGTAGATGCTTTATCATATAAATTTCAACTACAAACAAAGTAGAATATAATGAATAGGAGTTTAGAACATGATTTCAGCATCCATCTAGGATGCAGTCTTAACAGAATACCAAAACAAATATAAGAATTGATTCATCAACAAATTGGAATTGATGATAACTGCAAAAAGATCTAAGTATATGCTTCAACATCATGTGAAGGGTCAAACACAGGCACTCACCAGAGACAGAAGATGATTACTCCAATCGGCTACAAAATCGATAAGTTTTACCAGGAAACAGAATCTGGGTCTTTCTATCATCAGGTTTCAATGAATGATGAGTGATCAACAATTTCATCACTGAAATAGTCAAAGAAAAAGCATTTTTACAGCTACAAGAGAAAATAAACAAGACCCAAGCTATCAGATTTCAGTCTGATCAAGAACCAAAAAACATAGGAGTAAAAAAAAACAAATTCTAGAATCCTCAAATTATGCAAATCTTCATTGAAAAGGAAATGATTAGAGATAAGGAATTTTAATTGATGAAGGGGATGTTGCGAGAGTGGGTTAATGATGAATTGATAAATGAGTATATTTTAAATTGATAGGGAGACCAAATATAAAGGCTGCCTGTAAGTCAAAGTCCAATTGGCAGATGGGTGGAGAAGGAAAGGTAGAGATGTAAGACTTTGATGCAATGCGGGCAGTGAATGTGAGGGAGAAGGCTCATCATTTTGTCTGTACTTTAAATGGCAGTGAGTTAAAAAGTAAATAAGTTGAGAGTTGCAGTGGCTTTTTGGTCTTCTCGGGTGAAATAAATCATTTTTGTCCGACACAGTGCCTCATCATCAATCTATTCTATCCTTTATCAATTTATAGGCTTTTGTAATTTTTTTACCCCTAATTTTTTAAAAAGAAATTTATTTTAACTTCTTATTTAATTTTATATTTTTAATTTGTATTTTCTATGAAATCACTCCAAATTAATTAATTTTATTGCTGTGGCACACGCAAAAATTATATGCCAACATTTAACTAATTTTTAAAATTTTATAAAATATTAAAAATACTATTTATACTTTTTAGTAAATTTAATAATTTTTAATATTTGAAAATAGTTTTTATATTTTTTTCTGAATTTGTAAAATATTAAAAAATTAATTAAATATCTACGTATCATCCACATGGCAACTCATATGTATACCATGTTAACAAAATTAAAAACGTGAATTTTTCCATTCATTTTGGGTGATTGGATAAAAACACAAATTTAAAGATGAAATTTAAATGAAATGTTAAAATGATTTTTTATAAAATCAGAAGGTCAAATAAGTTATTATAATGCCTTATTTATATTTTTTAAGCTTCAGTATCATTTAGACTTGTCCATGAGCCGAACCACTCGTTTCAGCTCGAAGGCCCGCCTGAAAAGTGGAAATGTTTGGATAAAAATAGAGGCCTAAAATGGGCTTGGATAAAAAAAATAGGCCAATTTAGAAAATGGGTCAGGTCTTGGGTAAGGTTTTTTGGCCCGGGCTCGGCTCGACTCAAATTTGCAAAAAAAAAAATATAACATTGTTGTTTTGCTGTTGTTTTCCCATTGTTTTGTTGTTATTTCACTATTATATTACTACTATTTTATTATTATTTGGATATTGTAAAAAAAATACGGGTGGGCCGAAATTTTAGCATTTTTATCCGAGTCGAGTTTGAGCAAAAATTTAGGTCTATTTTTTAAGTCAAGTCAACCCGAGCCTATCAATTGGGTTTAAAATTTTATTAAGACTTGACTCAACCCATCAAAAATTTTAGTATCATCCATTTTAATCAAAGGAAGCTGAAACATCAAAATCCTTTTCCATAAGTAATGTTCAAAACATTGATGAATGCAAAATTTAAATTTAAAAAAAAAATTAATTATTGTTGATGTGATAGTTCAAGATTTGGGATGAACTCGAATGTTGTTTTATTAATACAAGATAAAAGTAAGTTAAAAGGGATCAAAATTTATATTTTGAAATGTTTTCTATTGTTTATATCAATCGATTTTGTGATAAAGAAAGTAAAGGATTTAAGATTATTGAAGCAAAAGATGAGAGGAACGAAAAAGGCCTCTTGAAGGGTTACTTGTAGCTTGATCCTTCATTTATTTTTTGTTTTGTCTTCAAGTATCATAACATAGTAAGCTTACTTTGTACTATGTTGACTAGCTTTATTAATACGTTGACAGTTATATTGGTTTAACAATTGTTACCCTTGGACTAGGTATAAGACAATTGTTACTAAGAATCCCCAAAATATGTATTAAAAAGTCTGAGATTTTTCGGTCCAAAAATGCTAATATATATTGCAAGATATATAGCAATTATGTTGCAACCAATGTTGCCTTTAAGTCAAGTGCTGCTAGTTTTTATATTTTTTGCGACACTTGTTTAGACAAATGCCACAATAGGTTAATTTTAGTGGCGTTTTAAAGGGAAAACGCCGCAAGGCTTTGAAAACTTTTTCAAATTAAAACATCATATTAAATATAAAAAAAAATAGCAGCATTTGTAAATTAGGTGTCGCCTTAGAGTTGCTATTTAGTGGCGTTTTTATATTAGCTGCCACAATAGGTTACTTCTATAGTGGCATTTTAAAATAAAAACCTGCAAAAGGTATATTCTCTTGTGACGTTTTAGTTACAAACGCCACTAAATGTCTTTTACAGACTAAGCCCTGGAATTTTACTCCTAATTTCTTAAATCAATAAAACATAAAACGTAGCTCCTCTTTTGGTCGTCGTTAGTCTCTTCCACTCTTTGCTGCCACCATCGATCTTTTGCCTCCGCTGTTCTTCGTTGCCACTCCCACTGTCATTCTTTAGTTGCTAAGTCAAGGCAAGGCACAAACCAGATTTTCTTTTATTTGCTGCAATAGACTCTGAATTTGTTAATGGATCTTTCGTTTTCAAGTACAAAATATTATAGAAACACGCATGAAGTAGTTAGCAATGCTTATCTGATTCAATTCATAAAGATGGAGTTGTATTTGTCTATGTTTTGTAACCCAAAAATAATTCCCTGCACAGATTAGTTCCAAATAAATGCACAGGTGACATATAATCATCCAAGTGCAAGCTATTTGGTTGATAATGTGATACTATGCGCCCTATTTGCATGTGCATAGTCTGTTAATCAATTTCAAAAACACCCAAATATGGCTATTATTTCACATGCTTGAGTTGACACTTGAGAGGTCTGCATTTGCTCATTTTGATATCAACCTTAGATATATTGTACTTTGAAAAAAAAAACTGGGTTTTACTTGTCGTCAGGTTATATGTCTGGATGTATAAATATAGGGTGGAAAGAATTGGCTCAAAACCCTAGCAACTGTCTCTATCTCTCTTTTAGATTATATGAAGAGGCAGGATGTGGGACTGGTAGTCTCTTTGGTAGTAGCAAAGCTGAGTAGTGGAAGCATTTTTTGGTGACTGCTGATTTTTTGTATATATCTGAAATTTGGGAACCATTTTATTTTATTATTTACGATTTTTGTTAATTCTTTTTGGTCCCATTTATACATATATTTTGATAAAGTGATATCCAAGTGAGTATTAGATATACGAGTTATTAGCTTTGCATTAAAGCCCTTGGATTTTTGTTACATTTAAAAAAGGTCAGCTTGATTGACATTTTATTTACTTGTTAATACTTCACAACTTGAACCATTAATTGGAGAGAAACTTTAATCAATCATTGAAAATGATTGCAACACATTCTTTCTTGTTCAACCAGGGAAACCCTTTTTCTTAGTATTTTAAAAAGTGTTCCAACTCCTATATTTAAGCTCTATTTTTAATTGGTTGATGCTATTAATTACATTCTTTATTCATGATTCAGTATATCCTTTGTTAATTATTCTTGTGAAGGTAAAGAATTGCATTTAGAAATAATTGAGGGTTTTTTTATAAAAATAATCTAAATTTTTTTTATTATTTACGAAAATGACTCACTCTAAATATCATGTACGTAAATGACCTCTTTTGAATAGTAAATTCTAGTGCCACCATTGCTACTAGCGGCACCACCCATCACAATCACCCAATGATTGGCCCATAGAATTAAAAATTGATTTCTTTGGGTGTCGTCATTGACATTGGCGGCACTAGCATGTGTATTTGTTGTAACAACCCGATTTTGGGCATAGTCGGAACAGTAGTTTCAGGATCACAAATCCGATATAAGAAAATTTATTTTTATTATATTTTTATGGTCTATAAATTCAATGGATGATTTCGTGACAATTTCGTTAAAAATTTTGACGTTTGGGCACTCAATTTGGTCAAAAGGACTAAATTGTAAAAAGTGAAAAAGTTGAATTCTACATGTTAGAGGTGTCTAATTGTTATGAAATTTTAAATTGGAGGTCCTTAAATAGTAATTAGAACATTAGATAATTTTTTGGACAAAAATGGACATGAAATGAGTGAAATAGAATATTTTTAAGTTAGGGGCATTTTGGTAATCTAGTAATTAAAATGAATTAAAAGCAAAATAAAAGCCAAAATTTCTTGTCCATCTTCTTCCTTGGCCAAATATTGCATGAAGAAACCATGGCTAGGGTTTTCCAAGCTTCCAACCTCAATTGTAAGTCCGTTCTTACCCCGTTTTTAATGATTTTTATGTTTTTGAAATCCTCGTAACAAGATCTACCTATTTCTACCATTTATTTGAGTTATGATGAAGGTATAGTGTTTGAAACATGTTAGAAATTTGTGCATTTTGATGTTTAATGGTAGATTATGCATGTTTATGGTTGGAGAAATAACTTTTGCTAAGTGATTTCGGTGAAAATGCTTAAAAGGACTAAATCATAAAATTTATAAAATATGTAGTAAAAGTGTGTTCTAATGGAAATTTTGGGCTGTTATAGTTATGAAAATGATTCTTCTAGGCTTAAAATGCAAAGAAATTGAATAAAAATCATTTTACGAGCCTAGGGGAAAAAGTGTAAATATGACAAAGTTTAAGGGAAAAAAATGTAATTTGGTCATAATATGATTTTTTTTTTGTCACGATGAATACTTGACTAATTAGCAAGATAAATGTGATATTATAGATCAAGGAAAACGAGATTCGGACTTAAATCGGGAAGGTATGATATTATGGACTAAAATGGAATAATTAGACGTGCTCGGATTCGAGGTAAGTTCATGTGATAATAATAATAATAATAGTGCAATGTTTTACTTGAATTGTAAATTATATTATTGTCTCATAAATTAAATGAGTTGTCATACGGATGTATACAACGAGAATTTGACAAGTAAGTACTTACAATAATATTATCGTTGATTGTGACTGAATCTAAATTGGTAAGTTGAATTGAACTTGTTAAGTTAAAGGTTATTATATGCTATGCATAAGAAGTGATCTACAATATGTCTATGATTTGTGATGACAATGAGATGAATTGTGATTTTGTGTTAAAAAACGATTATCATGACTATTGACATTATGTGAAATCATGAGTTTAATCATGATCATAAGATATATGATTCGATCCTAGGGACAAGTTTCGACGAGATGTGTATTTGAAAAAGCCCCGGGTGAGCCTGAGGAATGCTTAGGATTCAGATATCATGACACCATGGTTAATAAGATCCCGTCTAAGACCATGTATGAGACATGGCATCGGCATTCGAGATGAGAGCCAGTGTAAGACCATGTTTGGGACATGGCATCGGCGTTGATATGTGTGCCAGTGTAAGACCATGTCTGGAAAATGGCATCGGTACCGATATGAGACTTCGTATAAGATCATATTTGGGAGATGGCGTCGACATGTGGATACATGTAAGACCGTGTCTGGGACATGGCTTTGGTACTTTATTTGGTGTATGATGATTCCAAACATCCTTCAATATTCCGGGCGGTTCAACAGACCATTCAAGATTTTGGTTAAGAAGTGGAGTAATATGAGTAAGAATATATGGTACAGGTATGTACGTGAATCTCTAAGCTCATAGTTATTGAGATTTTGAAATGTCGAGACCTCGGTGAGCTAAGATGTATGAATTATGATTATGAATTTTCTTGCAATATCATGCTAACTTACAGCATGTAATTGAACATAGAATTCATGATATGGTGAGTTCATGATTAGTTGAAAATGAACTTATCATAGTTATCATTATATTGCACTAAAATAGTGTTGGACAGCAGCAGTAGTCCAACTTTGAAAATCCACCAAAAATTGTGAAAATTGAATTAGAGACTGAATAAAATATGAAATTAAATCTTATTGAGTCTAGTTTCAATATAGGAAATTTTGTAAGCAAAATAATTTCATATTATGAGATATTTTAATTTTTGACAGGGTCAGAATGATTTCGGGCTCCTCTGTCTTAACTTTTGGAAAATCACTAAAAATTGTACAAGAATAATTATGAGTTAAAATTTATATTACTAAGTTCTTAATGAATCTATTTTCAAGATAAACAAACGGGAACATCATCCGAATCCCATACAATGAAATAATTAATTTTTAGTGAAGAAGGGTTGCAACTGTCAAACAGCAGTACATGGGAAACTTTAAAGAATAGAATGTACTTATTGGATCGACCAAAAATTATGAAAATTTTATGGTAGGAAGATATGTGAGTCTAGTTTTAGGGAAAATTAACGGATCTTAATTTGGAGTTCCTTAGCTCAAGGTATTAATAATTTAGTGACTATGACTCGAGTAGATAGCTTAACTGGAATATGAGCAAATAGTGGAATTATGTACAACTTCGATTGTGTTACCATGAGAATATGTTGTAAGAATTTGAAAAAAAGCACATTAATAAATTGCTTATTATTATTTACGTACGGACTTACTAAGCTATAAAGCTTACCCCCTCCTTTCCATTTCTTTAGTATTGTCAGGTTAGCTCGGGGTTGGAGATCGTGGGAGGCAGCATCACACTATCAAATTATCAAGTTGGGGTATTAATAAACCTTAATTGTTTTAAAGTGAGTGGCACGTATATAGACTTAGTACTTTATGATATGTGTTTCATGATTTTGCCAATTGAGTTGGTTTATAATGATTCTTTTGTATAGAGCCATGAGATATGACTTATATTTGATCATTGGGTTGTAAACCTAATTGATTTTGCATGAATGATCTAATGTCTTGATGATGTGCATGTTGTAATGGCTTGGTATCGATGAATGTATGATATGGTGTGCAATGTCTTAGACATGCATGTTATTCTACGCATGTGAAATATGTTGGTATTTCATAAAGTTATGAGCTAGCCTTGAATATGAATGTTTGATGATTAAGTTGAAATCTTTTGGTAGGATGATAACCATGGTATAAAAGTATAAGGATATCATAATAGACAAGGCCAAATGAGAGTGAATTGGTGTGTTTAACTATAAAATGAGTATGTAAAACACATGAATCATGACATGCAAATGCTTTGTTTGTGGCCTAATTGAAGATGTTTAATAGTGAAATGGATGTCATGTTATATGTCTTGATGTTGTATAAATGTGTAAGGGTTTATGGTTGACCAAGGCTTGGAAAATAGCCTAAGTGTTGGCCCACGGGTGGAGACACGACCGTGTGTCTCAGCCATGTGAGGAACACAGCCTTAGCACACAAGCGTGTGATTTGGCCGTGTGACCCCATTTCTTGCCGACGTCATAAACAGAGAGTTACACAGGCTGAGGACACGAGCGTGTCCTAAGCCACACGGGTGTGCGTGACTACACGACCTAATCTACACGGGTGTGTGACTCTCTTAACATGGAAAATTTCTCTAAGTGTTGTAAAATTTTTAGAAGTTCTTGGTTTAGTCCAGAACCACCCCCGATGTGTGTTTTGGGCCTCGTAGGCCCGTATAAGGGACGATATGCATGTATTTGAATGTTTTTGAATTGGTTAAAATTTTATGGCCCGATTTTACATGTATGTGTATATTTAAATCCGGTAATGCCTCGTATCCTGTCCCAGCGTCGGACACTGGTAAAGGGTGTTACATTTGTAGACCCGCTTAAAATATCAATATTCTGGGGAAAAAAAAGAAATATATATTAATGGGTATCGCTATTACCATTGGTGGCACCAGTGTTTTTATTTGAAAAAAATGGGTGTCAATTGGTGTTGCCATTACCCTTGATGGCACCCATATGATTTTTTTTTAAAAGGCAAGGTTGAAATAAAAAAAATGAAATCGAAGCTTTAAAGGAGATAGGCTTTACAGTGTGATGCAACGATGACAATGTGAATCGTTGGTTAAGTGAAACAAAGAAAGGAGACCAGGAAGTAATGGGTCTGTTAGATCATCTGAAGGGACGTTAGCTTGCTCGCGAAATGATATTTGGAGTTGGGTTATTAAATCTTTAAAGAAGAAAAAGAGAGGAAAGAAAGGAAGAGAAGATGAAAGGAAACTGGGGAAAGGAGAATGAAATCACAAAAAAAAATGAAGGGAAGAAAAACAAATAATGATGAGGTGATGAGAGAGGGATAATGATGACATAGGAGGGAGGGAGAAGAAAAAGGGGATGAATGCAGTAGAGAAAGGAGATGAAAAGGTAAAAAAACATTAATTAATAAAAAAAATGAAAGTTGCTAACAATTGACAATTAATTAATGCATTTACTTCTCCGTTTCTTTCCTTCCCAAGGTGTATCTATTTCCCTCCCCTTTGCTTTAACTTTTTTCCTCTTTACCTTTTCATCTTCCTCTTCTTTCTTTGTTGATGTCATCCCCTCTTTCTTCTTTATTGTTTCAACAGTTTTCCCTTTTTATTGGTTCCAGTTTTTTTTTCATTTTTTTTCATTGTTTCATGGAAGATCAAGCTAGTTCAAGTTCAAGAGAAGTTACAGTATTCAACGCGCCTTTCACTCTTGGAACCTTCATTCTTCGTTGATTGTTTTTGTTTCCCTTCTACTCTTCTCTCAACATTGCTCTTTTCTTTTTAATTTAATTTATATTGGATTTTTAGGTTTTAAACAACCATAAACAGTGTAGTTTTAAGTTTTAGGTTAAATTTTTTATTAAATTAACCGGTGCCACCAATGACAGCAACGGCAAAAAAATTCAAATTCTTTTAAAAAATATAATTTTTTTCTGACTAGTGCCACTAAGAGCAACGACAACACAAAAAGCACTATTTCAAAAAAAATTGATTAGAAAGTATTTTTTTTAAGGAAATACAAGTATTTTTAACGGGTGGGTACGTGTATTGATATCGGTGTTGCCAATGTCAATGGTGGCACCTAAAGAAATCATTTTTTTAATTCCACGGGTCAATCATTGGGTGATTGTGATCGGTGGTGCCACCAATGGCAATGATGACACTGGGGTTTACTATTCAAAACGGGTCATTTACATTCATGATTTCAGGGTTGGTTTTTTTTGTAAATAATCAAAAGTTTTGGGTCACTTTTATAAAAAAACCAATAGTTGGGTTATTAGTTGTTAATTTTTGGTTTTTTTTAAATTTTAGAGCACTTGGCTAAATCTATTTAGAACACTTAATTTATCGTAATTAGTGCAATCAGTCCAATCCAATTGTTTTTTCCAACATTGTTAAAATTTGGTTATTTTGTTTAATTTTAAATCTGATGATAATTTATTGGCAAATTTAGACTTTCAGAACTACGAAATGGATAAGAGTTGGATGGATTTGTTTTGGGTAAGTCAAGACTATAGAAATGGAGTTCAAAAATTTCTAAATTTTACCTTTGAAAATGTAAGCCAATAAAATATGATACTTTGCCTTTGTTTGAAGTGTGTTAACATTAATTGGCATGTTTGTGAAGTTGTCTATGAACACTTAATTGTTTTTGTCTTTCTTCAGGGCTATAAAATATGGATATTTCATGGAGAGTATATACCACATAGATCTACGGTTAATCCAACATATCCTCCTAATTATCAACATCATTCTGCTAGAGAAGATGACATGGAAGGTATGTTGCAGGATGCATTTAACATGCACAATCATGGTTTGTAAGCCTTTTCACATGAAATTATTACATAAAATGATTATGATATTGGTGTAAATGATTTTACCGAAATGGGAAAAAGTGCATGTGATCAAGAGCCAAATGGAGAAGCAACAAATTTTTATAAGTTGTCTGATGAAATGAATGTAGAACTTTATGAGAGATCGAAACATTCAAGATTGTCCTTCTACATTCATCTTTTTCACTTAAAATGCTTAGAAGGTTAGATCAGGAACTCTTTTACATTATTATTAGTTTTTGAAAATAGTATTCCCTTTTGCAAAAATCCCTCACTCATGTAACGATTCACAAAAAATGATTAAGGATTTAGGTGTTGGATATGATAAAATTCATAGTTGCCTAAATGATTGCGTATTGCATTGAGGCAACCAGAAAAACCAATAATATTGTCATGTATGCGGTAAATCTCATCGGAAGAATGAAAATGCAGAAAAAGTGAATAAGGATAAAGGCAAAGTATGATCAAGAAAGAAGCCAACAAAGATTTTGCGATATTTTTCGTTAATACCAAGATTTCAAAGACTTTTCATATTTTCAAAGACAATTGAGTCTATGAGGTGTCATCATGATGAATGAATTAATGATGGATTATTAAGGCATCTTTCGGATTCTTTAGCTTGGAAATCATTTGATAAAACGTTTCCAAGTTTTGCAAGAAATCCTAAGAATGTGAGGCTTGGGCTTGCATCTGATGGCCTTAATCCTTTTAAAATCATGAGTCCTTCATATAGTACTTGGCTTGTTGTGTTTGTTCCTTACAATTTGCCTCCATGAATTTCATGAAACAAATTTCTTTTATCTTATCTATGATAATCTTTGGGGTGAAAGGTCTAAAGAACGATATTGGCATTTATATGCAGTCACTTATAAAAGTTTCTAAGTTTTGCAAGAAATCCTAAGAATGTGAGGCTTAGGCTTGCATCTGATAGCCTTAATCCTTTTAAAATCATGAGTCCTTCATATAGTACTTGGCTTGTTGTGCTTGTTCCTTACAATTTGCCTCTATGGATTTGCATGAAACAATCTTATTTTATCTTATCTATGATAATCCCTAGGGAGAAAGGTCTAAAGAATGATATTGGCATTTATATGCAGTCGCTTATAAAAGTTTCTAAGTTTTGCAAACAATCTTAAGAATGTGAGGCTTGGGCTTGCATCTGATGGCCTTAATCCTTTTAAAATCATGAGTCCTTCATATAGTACTTCGCCTGTTATGCTTGATCCTTACAATATGCCTCCATAGATTTGCATGAAACAATCTTCTTTTATTTTATCTATGATAATCCTTGGGGAGAAAGGTCTAAAGAACTATATTGGCATTACTATACATATAAAGTATGACTCCTAATTATTTTTGTACAATTTTTAGTGAATTTCTAAAGTCAGAACAGGGGATTCAGAAATCGCTCTGACCCTGTTCCACCAAAACTCAAATTTCTCATAAAATACAACTCATTTACCTGTTTTGTTTCTTCCATATGAAAATAGACTCAATAAGCTTCAATTTCATATTTTATTCATCAAAAGGTCTAAAGAACGATATTGGCATTTATATGCAATCACTTATAAAAGTTTCCAAGTTTTGCAAGCAATCCTAAGAATGTGAGGCTTGGGCGTGCATCTGATGGCCTTAATCCTTTTAAAATCACGAGTCCTTCATATAGTACTTGGCCTGTTGTGCTTGTTCTTTACAATTTTCCTCCATGGATTTGCATGAAACAATCTTTTTTTATCTTATCTATGATAATCCTTAGGGAGAAAGGTATAAAGAATGATATTGGCATTTATATGCAATCGCTTATAAAAGTTTCTTGGGCTTGCATCTGATGGCCTTAATCCTTTTAAAATCATGAGTCCTTCATATAGTGCTTGGCCTATTGTGCTTTTTCCTTACAATTTGCCTCCATTGATTTGCATGAAACAATTTCTTTTATCTTATCTATGATAATCCTTGAGGAGAAAGGTCTAAAGAATGATATTGGCATTTATATGCAGTCGCTTATAAAAGAGTTGAAGCAATTATAGGTGAGTGTTGAAACATATGATGTGTTAAAATTGGAAAATTTGTATTTTTGTGCAGTTTTGTTGTAGACTATTAATGATTTTCTTGCTTATGCAAATTTATCTAGTTGGATTACCAAAGGTTGTTATGCTCTTTGTAGTGCTACACAGACATGTTCGAAATAGTTATAAAATGGGAAAAAGTTCTTATATATGGGACATCGTCAATGGTTAGATGTAAATCGTAGATTTAGATTCCAAAAGAATATATTTGATGGTACTGAAGAGTTCAAAGAAGCTCCTGAGCAAACTATTGGGTCTAGAATCTTGTTGATGTTGAAAGATATCAATTTCACTTATGGAAAGATGAATCAACCACCTAACATGTAATCAAGGAAAAGATAAAAGGAGGTGTATGAAGGTGATTTTAACTAGCAGATTGATGATGAATCTGATGAAGAGGATAATCCAAATGAGGCAAACTTGTGGAGAAAAAGAAGTATTTTTTTAGTTGCCTTATTAGGAGCATAACATATTGCGACATAATCTTGATGTGATGCATATTGGGAAGAATGTATATATGAATATCATCGAGACAATTCTCAATAAAATCAAAAGACAATCTAAAGATTCGACTTGAATTAGTTGACATGGGAATTCAACGTGATCTTCATCCCAAATTACTTTCTAATGGAAAATCATGGTTGTCGCCTGCTTGTTTTGAGATGTCGTAAAAATAAATATGTGTTCTACATTGTGTTAAAGGATATAAAGGTCCCTAATGTGTATGCATAAAAAATATCTCAATGTGTGAGTTTAAAAGATCAAAGACTTTATTCTCTAAAGTCATAGGATTATTACATCTTGATGCAAGATTTACTGCAACTTACTTTATGTTGTTGTATGTAAAAAAAAGTGACATATTGTATAATTGAACTCTCTAACATAATGAAAGCTATTTGTGGAAAAATTATGAAGGTTAAGAACTTGAGAAACTACAAGGTCGTGTTGCCCTAAATTTATGAAACTTTAAGATGATTTTTCCACCTTCGCTCTTTACAATAATGGTGCAATTGATAATACATCTTCCTCATGAAGAAAAAATCGATAGACCAATTTTTGCTCAACGAATATACCTTATAGAGAGGTATTAATTTCAAATTGTGTTACTATTCAATTTTGAAGATACCTTTTAATTACAAATATTAATAATGTTGTGTATCATGTTTAGGTTCCTGGGCAAGTTGAAGTCTTATTGTCACAATAAGCGTTATCTAAAAGGATAAATTGTTGAAGGTTATTTAGCAGAGAAGTTCATGACTTTTTGTTCTAGATATTTGGAAAATGTTGAAACAAGATTGAATAGACCAAGGAGAAATGTTGGGCTCACTTATAATAACTTAGCCAATACTTATCTCTTTGAAAGTTATGAACAACAAATTGGTAAAGTTGAAGTCATAGAATTAGATGATAAATTTTGGTCACAAGCACATCGATATGTTCCTTTTCATCATGATTCAATGGAGCCATTAGCACGTAAGTTTTATAATAATATAGAATTTTAATCACTTGATCAATTTTATCTTGTATTTTTTTTACGAATTAATGTACCTTTTTTACATATTGAGTTTAAACAACTCCTGATCCCAACATAAAGACACAACTAGATGTACTTTTCCTATCATTTTGGTCTCCTACATAGTCACTATCCGTAAACCCAATCAAGGTTGATTTTTTTCCCTTCTTGTACAAAATCTCATAGTCGATTGTACCCTGTAAATATCTAGGATTTTTTTTTCCATTTGAAGATGCATTTCTTTTGGACGTTCCATAAATCTGCAAATAAGATTTACAGCATATGTTATATCTATTCTGGTCGTAGTGAGTACATTAGACTTCCCACGATTTGCTTGTATAAAGTATTATCGACGTCTCTTCCATTATCATCTTTCACCAACTTTAAACTTGTCTCTGTTGGTGTACCCACCGGATTGCAGTCCGTCATTTGAAACCTCTTTAGAATCTTCTGCACATACTTCCTTTGAGAAATAAAAATACTTGTATCTAATTGTGCAACCTCTATCCCAAAAAATAATGCATTCTTCCAAGCTAAGACATGTCAAATTCAGCCATCATAGATTTTTAAACTTATCAAACATAATCTGATCATTCCCGTTAAACATCAAATCATCGACATACAAATAAACCATCAATAATTTCCCGTCATATTCCATTTTCACAAAAAAAATATATGCTCATAAGGACACTTCTTAAAATCGTTTTGGAGAAAATAAACTTTAATGACTATACCATGCTTGAGGGGCTTGTTTGAGTCTGTACAAAGCCTTTTTTAATTTATATACTTTATGATCTTCTCCAGTCTTAATATAGCCAGGAGGTTGTTTAAAAAATACATGTTCATTCAAGTCTCCATGCAAGAATGCCGACTTGGCATCTAGTTGGAAAATCAGCCAAGAATTTTGAGCAGTCAATGCAATCACTAATCTGATTGTGTCATGCCTAGAAACTGGAGCGAATATCTCCTTGTAATCGATGCCAAACTCCTGACTATAACCTTTCGCTACCAAACATGCTTTGCATTTGCCAACTTCACGGTTTCCTTTAGTTTCTTCTTATAAACCCACTTCACATAAATGGTTTTATGTCCATTTGGAAGCTCAATTAACTCCCAAGTTTTTTTTTCAATAGCTGCTACAATTTCATCATCCATTGCTCTCTTCCATTTTGATTGTTTAACCGCCTCTTTAAAAAACAGGATCACAATATGAAAAAAGAGCAAAATAGATAAGTGGATCCTCAAATTGATCAATTCCTGGGACTTCATAATCCCTCATCTAAGCAGGCCCTCTTTTATACGTGATGGTGTTGGCTTTGTTACAGGTTCAGGTTTTTGAATTGTTTCTTGTTCATGTGATGGCTCCGAATTATACTCAACATGTAGCTCTTCATCGAAATCTTCTGGAACATTCCTTTGAACTGTTGGTGTATCCCAACACTAGAACTTTTCTTCATCAAAAAACACATCCTGGTTGATGACAACTTTCTTAGTGCTAGGATTGTACAACTTGAATGCTTTAGTACACTCACTAACATCAAGAAAGATGCATTTTTCTCCTTTGTCTTCTAACTTTATTCTTTTTTTTTATCAGGGACATGTGCATAAGCAATACACCCAAAGATTCTGAAATGACTGACATCGGGTCTTCTTCCGCTCCATGCTTCTTCCGGTGTCATATTCCGAACAGCAAAAGTTGGACTCCTATTCAAAATGTGAATGCTCTAGTTGACAGCTTCTAGCCAAAACGTCTTAGGAACTCTGCTTTACTACAATAAACTTCGCACCATGTTGAAAATGGTTCGACTCTTTCTTTCGGATACACCATTCTATTGAGGTGTATAGGCTGCTGTCAATTGTCTTTTAGTTCCATGCTCTTCATATAATTGGGTGAATTCGTGCGAATTATATTCTCCTCCGCAATTAGTCCGCAATACTTGTATAGAATGGTCTGCTTCTTTCTCCACAATTGCTTTATATCTTTTAAAAGCAATTAAAGCTTCATATTTTTCCTGTAAAAAATCAACCCATGTTTTTTTACTCATATCATCTATAAAAGTGATAAGATAGCGTTTACCTCCATTAGAAATGGGATTAATTGGCCCACAAATATCAGAGTGCACTATCTCCAATAGGTTTCTAGCCCTTTCAATCTTTCCTTTTGGAAATGGTTCTCGATGTTGCTTACTGAGCACACATTCCTCGCATACATATGCAGGACAAGAAAATTGTGGAAGGCTAGCTACCATGTTTTTCTACTAAAATGTTTGTAAGCCTCTAAAATCGAGATGATCAAAACGAAAATGCCATACTGCATTGGATCAGATAAGTTTGCTATAAAACATGACTGAGTAAAATGATTGAGGTAGAGTGGAAACATCCGATTTGCTGTCATTGCAACTTGAGCAATTAATCCTGATTTTCCATCTTGAACTCGTCACATCCCATTTTTAATTTTGATATCGTAACCACTCTCTTGCAACTGACCAATACTTAACAAATTGGTCTTTAAATCTGTGAGATAAAGGACATTTGAAATAATTTGAGTAACATTCCTTTTATTTAGAATAGTTACCTGTCTTTACCCATCACTGAGATCTTCGTATCGTTGCCAAACTTCACATCATCTCTGAATGATTCATTAAGAGTTGAAAAAATTGTCTTATCTCCACTCATGTGATTACTGCATCCAGTGTCTAAATACTACAAATGCTTGTTGGTAGGTTCTTTTGCATGACATACCATCAACAATGATATCTCTTATTGGATTCTTCCCCATGTGTATCTAAGAAAGTGGTCCTGCACTTCAATTTGTAGTGACCATACTTGTGACAACGATAGCACTCAACATTTGATTTGTCTACTAACTGTGTTCGATAATTGCCATGTCTTCTTCCTTTTTCCTGATATTGGTTTCTTGAATTCTATCGATGGCCATAGTTTCCTCTACCACGACTTCTGCCTCGACATTTGTCATTGTGGCCATTCGATCTGCGTCCTCCATTACCTTTAACCAAATGATCTGATGAAACTTTTAATGCTAATTCTGCATTATCTTGCTGCTACAATTTTCTTTCATGAACCAAGAATGAACCTTGCAATTCATCAATGGATAAAAGATCAATATCTTTTGATTCCTCAATGGAACATACCTATGTAATTGAACTTTTGTGTCAATGAGGGAAGAATTTTTTTCGACTACATCCACATCCTCTATTTTCTCTCCAAATGTTCTCATCTTGCTGATGATAACCATCGTTCTTGAGATGAAGTAGGAAATGGTCTCTCCAGATTGCATCCGATGAAGTTCAAACTCTAAGCGAAGTGCTTAAAGCTGCTGCCTCCTTGCTCTGGTTAATCCTTGTAATTTTTTTTTCATCGAATCCCAAATATCCTTTGACGTATCTTTGCAAAGGATGGTCTCCAAGGTTGAACGATCAATCGCTTGAAATAGATAATTCTTTGCCTTAAGATCTTTCAATTTCAAGGCATCAATTTCTAGTCATTGTGCATCCGTTGTTGCTGCCAACTCCGGAATTCCCATAGAGACAACTTGCCAATACTCCTTGGATATGAGAAAATTTTCCATCAACATACTCCAATGATCATAGTGACCATCAAAGCGAGGAATTGATGGTTGTACAAAACTATCAAAGGCCATTTCAGTTGAATAAAGGAGGGGAAAAACTATTGTTTATCGCTAATTAACCTGGCTCTGATGCCACTGTTGTGTGAGCAACAGATCAAAGAAAACATAACTTTGGGAAGAATAAAATTACACCTTATTCAGGGAATAAATAGCCTCTTTAAATAGGCTATACAATTAACATAACAAGCAAAACTAACTCCTAAAATAATGGAAAGCATAACAACTTATTCAAAACAACTACTGCCTGTATCCAGGACTATTGAAAAAGTCTAACAGCCTTTATCATTAATGGCTTCAGATTTCATACAAAATCTCGTGAAAGATTGAGGAGAACTCAAAATGGTAGAATAGTTGTTACTTCTTCAATTACAAGTTATGCTAGTGTTAGGGACAGACACCTTGTGGAGGGAAATATGGAATATTATAGACTTCTTACAAATATTATTAAGTTGAACTATTATGGCAAACGGAAGGTTTTGTTATTTTGATATGATTGGGTTGATGTTAATACTGCTCGAGGGATTAAAAAAGATCAATTTGGTTTTAGGGTGGTGAATTTCTCTTGATTAATTCACATTAGACAAAAAATGATAAACAAGTCATATATATTTTCTTCTCAAGTGAAACAAGTTTTTTACTCGAAAGATCCCATTGATGAGGGTTGGTATGTTGTACACCGTAACACCCTTAGAAACTTGTTTGACATGGGTGATGAAAGTAGAAATGACATTGAATCAAGATCGAAAACATTTGCTTTTATAGAACAAAACTTAGACGAAACTACCCCTAGACTAGTATATTTTAATGGGTTTATGAATATGTGGATGAAAATATTTATGAATCATGATGTGACATAAAAATGTAGTAAGATTTTATATTTTAATTGATTTATTAATAATATTATAACTTAAAAGATTATATGGTTGAATATATCTATTACTAGTATTGTTGTAATTAGTTACTAAAATTTCAAATGTTATATATTTTTTGCATGTAACATGCCGATGAGGAGATTGATGGATTTAAATATTCTTCGAGTTCCATTACAAGCGAAGGAAACAATTAATGAGCAACATATTGTTGTTGGATCTTCAAATATTCAAAATACATCAGAACAACTTGTAGAAACTCAAAGTAATGTTGTTCCAAATACACCAAAAAAATAAATAAAATAGCGACATTTATATGAATAAGCGTCGTTGAATTCTAAATGATATCACGACGTTTGCATGAAATGCGTCGTTATATATCCATTTTTTTTGCGGCATTTGTATGAATACTGCCTATATATGTCCAGTTCTTTTTTGCCATCCTAAAGCAAAAATGCCTCTAAAGTTTTCTACACTTATTTTACTTGTGTTTTTTACGACGCTTTGTTTTCACAACTATTTTTTAGTAGTGATTATGGATGTGTAACTAGCACTAACAACTCTGTTAACATTTTCTATAATTGTTATTATGATTCAATTTAAAGAAAAGAATTATAGTAACATATTTTTGCATAAATTGTATTTAAAAAAAAAGTAGGTTATGACATATTCGTACGTATTAATGTTTTTTTTTGTTCAATGTATGATAAATGTATGGATAAGTTTTCGTTTTGGTCACTTAACTAGAAAAAAGTTACAATTTGATCACTGAATTATTCAAAAGTTTTCATTTAAGTCTTTGAGCTATTAAAATTGATGCTATATGATTTTCTCTATTTGCACTGGTTGCACCAATTAAACAACTTTATTTCCCCTTCTCTTTTAAAATTTTTTTTATGAAACAATTTTGAACGTCACAAATTTGCTTACTAAAATTTAATCAATTTTTTTCTTCAATCTATTATATGGACCGTCAAATCGACTTGGATCTAAGGTACATTCTTCTACTCACCGATGAGTATTGATCCACCATATCAATCGTCGAATCATTGCTTGGAACATGCTAAGAAAACTTAAAAGAAAACATTAACAACACAGTAACTTACATAAAAACTTTTCAATAATTCAGCAACTTAAATGAAATTTTTTGAATAATTCAACGACTAAATTTCAACTCTTTTAGTTAATAAATCAAAACAAAAATTTACTCATAATTTAATAACTAATGATATAGTTTATGTTTAATGACTAATGATATAGTTTACTTTAAATATATATAATTTCTCTACATGTACTTTTTATTCATAATTTTTTATATGTTAATTATTCATTTATACAAAATTTAATATATTTAATTCTTTATATTATATAATATTTCATATTTATTTCTTTATTTGAAAGGTTTAATTCACTATTTGTTTTTTAAAGTATAATATATATTTTTATTTTGATATTTAAAATTTTTTTATTCCAATTAAATATCTAAAGTATTCAAAGGTTATAATCTTTAGCCCAATTATGAACTAATGTTAAAAAAAAAATGGATCAATCACGCAATGCCATATGGCTCTTTTGTTTTACGGTGCAAATTATGAAAAAAATTGAAAAGATTTTATTAAAAAAGAGAGAAAAGTTTAAATATTTTACTTTTCATTAAATGCAAAAAAAAAAAAATGACTCTTACCTTTTCTCTCCTCACTTTCTCCCCCTTCCCCTCCTTCCCAACAATAACTGAGCAAGCAAGTCAAGGTGCCGCACTGCACCACCAAACTCTTACCTTTTCTCTCCTCTACTTAAAATCACATAACACTGGAAGAAAGTAGAAACTGAAAAGTTTTTGATTTTTGGTAAAATACGCTTCATGTGGTCGTTTGGTTATCTAGGAGCTGTGGAGATGTGATTTTTGTGAAGGCTTCTTCTATTAGCTGGGTTGGATGAATTTATTTTTCCTCTTCTAAACCCATTGTTTCTCTTTGCCTTGTTCTGTTTTTATATAATTTTATAAAAGAAAGACACGTGGCACGACACATCAACCATTTCGTTGCGAGTAAAAGTCAATTTTTAAATTTTGTTTAGGTTGAAATAGACATTCAATTGGGCCGCAAATGGTGATTTTGGGTTGGATCATGCCTTCAATCCAACCCTAGGAGGGAAGTCACTTGCCAATTCGCCCTTATATATATACTCTTTAAGAACAACGTACTCAAAACCCTAACACTCCTTTAGTCCGCCATAGATCGCCGTCTCGAGAGGTAAATCGCGCTATCTCTAAACCCTCCTTCTCTGCTTCTTTCTTCTTCTGAATACTTTTCCTTCTTTGATTGCTTGGGAAATGAAATACTGTGCTCAAACATTTAAGCAGCTTTAGCTGCTTTCGGCTATTGCAATGAATTCAAACTGTGTTTATTAACTGCCTTTCTTTCATTCGTGGGTTTTCTTTTAAAGATTATATCATATTGGCTTTTCCATTTTATATGTATCGCAAGCTTTGGTTTCGTAATGGTTTTGATATCTATGTACATTGTTTTCGTTTTAATTTCAATTTTTCTAACTTCATTAATTTTAGTTTTTTAAACCCTTTTTTAATTTCATTTGCAGTAAGCCTTGGTCTTGAGATATTCGGGATTATCATGAATCAGTGTTATATATATTTTACTGCTGAATCATGCTAATAAATTATGTGAAATTTGAGAGGTTTTTGAGTCCTAAGTTAAAAAATCATATATATATCTGCTAATGTTTGAAGCATGAGTTGAAATCTAAATGGACGGTAATCTAGATTTGATAGCTTATTGAAATGCCCCTCGAATATTGTGCTTTTCATTCTATTTTTCATGATTTTTTTGTTTACTTAAGCAGGCATGGCCACCAAGCAGCCAAATACAGGCCTTTTTGTAGGACTAAACAAGGGCCATGTTGTAACCAAGAAGGAATTGGCTCCACGTCCATCTAACAGAAAAGGAGTAAGTGCATCCTATGCCTAATTATGTTCTTTTTTTGTAGAATAATAGTAAACGATTATATGTATTAGTCCTTTGCCCAAAGGTAAAAATACCACGAAGGTCCCTATACTAGGAGTTGGATTTCATTTTACTCCCTTTATTCAAAAAATGAAATGAGCAAATTAGTTTTTATATCTTAGATCAAAGAGCAAATTGATTCATGTGTACCTCATTTTGATGTATAGGAACTATTTTTTAATAGTAGAAATGAATGAATTTTTAACAAAAGACTTGTGTTTGCTCCTTGATCTAATGTATATGAACTAATTTGACTAGTTTTTGAGTAGAGAGAGCAAAATGCAATCTGAGTGTTTTTGAGTAGAGAGAGCAAAATGCAATCTGAGTCCTAGTATAAGAGCTTTCATGATACTTTTACCAAAAGAGGGAAGGGGGGAAATGTATGGAAAAAGGGCAGCACTACCTTTGAATAGCCATATTGGGTCTTTTGTTATTCTTTGTATTTAATCTTTTGGAAGGGATTGGATCTTAGAGTGGAAGTTGAAATCATGATTTATCTTATTTCTTCTCCCAGAAAACTAGCAAAAGAGTCCATTTTGTGAGGAACTTGATAAGGGAAGTTGCTGGTTTTGCACCGTATGAGAAGAGGATTACGGAGCTTTTGAAGGTTGGTAAGGACAAGCGAGCTCTCAAGGTAGCTAAAAGAAAATTGGGAACTCACAAGAGAGCCAAGAAGAAGCGTGAAGAGATGTCGAGTGTTCTCCGCAAGATGAGGTAACATATATATATGTTATTATATCAGAGGACATTGAATTATATCTTTGTCTTACGAATATGTTGATGATTTGCATGCAGGGCTCATCATCCTGGAGGTGGAGACAAGAAGAAGTGAAGCTTTTATTTTTGTTGATTTATGGACAAGCTTGAAGGTTTGATTTAGTAGCTGTTAGAGATTTTGTTTAGCACTTTGTTTGAGACTGAAAATCATGCACTCAAATTTGCTGCTTTACATGAATTACTGCAAGTTTTTTTTTTTTTAAATTTAAAATGTGTTTATTATGCACTCGTAAAAATTCAGTGAAATGCAGAATATGGCTGGGGCCATGGATTTAAAATCAAACTGTATCTGTCACAACTCAATTGATTCGAATATATATCAGTTGAAACTTTTTAAAAGAAATTAAAAATATAAAATTTATAAAATTCATCTCCTGGCAATCTGTGTGTGAGCTCTGTTAATTTTTATAAGTTTTAAGGGTTAAATTTTTCCTTTTATAGTTGGAAGGTCAAATATGTGTGTATGATAAATTTTTCCTTTATTATTTATCAAAATAAATTAAAAATTAGACTATAAATGGAAAACATTATCATTCAAAATGTATGAGTATGTAACACTATTAAGGTATGCAACTAAAGTTGGTTTTGAGAGCCAAAATCTCACTAACTTGTTTATTGTTGGCGGGTTGTATTTGTTTTTGCGTTGTTTATTTGGATTATTTAAATTGCCTCAACTTACAATTTTTTTTTATTTAAAAATTAAAGATAAACACGCAGATATAATTATGTGAAAATTTATCTATTCAACTAGTCCATAGTTTAGTTTTTTCATAAATGTATGATCCAATTGACTTGTAAATCTATTCAAATATTCAATGCAATAAGAAAATATAAATATTGACAATCGAATTAATCTTTATACAATTATACTTGAACTTCCATGGTTAGAAAGGATAAAGCCCAATCACGACATTCGTATCCATGTTCATGTTTGTAAAAGCAACAACCATTTGTTTTGTTTTTCATTTACTTGCCCTCCAAAGTGGCCTCATTGAACCCCCAACAAAATGAATCGACCATTTCAAAGAACTATAGTAAAGAAGATACATGGTATGTGTCTTGTTGCGGAAGTGATTTTCGCAACAATATTCCTCTTACCATCCAAAGCATTTAAGCTCTACCATATCTCTTCCACAATTGAATGTGAAGTAGTTAATTTAAGAAGCCTTTCCAACTATCTACATTTCACTTGATTCACATCTAATTCGTTCTTCTTTTTAGACGACACGACACTTAATAACCGATCATATTTATACTCAATATTGATGTTACTAGTTCCGATTATCGCATTCTCGTTAATTGAAAAACCGAATGTTAAAGTGATATCTTCTAACGTTAGTCATTTCTCAATATGAAAAATGGAATGTATACATTATCGGCTTCCATCTTTCCAACAAGGTGGGAAGCAATTCTAATTTCATAATAAACTTTGTTATCATAGATGTCACATGTAAACAATCACTCTTCAAGCAATTTACAATACATCCATTATCCTCCGAAAAATTTAAATTATGTTGAAAACGAATAACTCCATATTTCAACCGCTAAAAAACCAACATAAAAATATTTAATTTCACAAAATCTTAAAAAAAAATTTCTATAAAAGATTATAAATTTTAAAAAAATTGAATTAAAAATTGATACCATATTAAAGACATAATTTGTTATATTTTCTTCCTAAAACCTTCAAGATATCATTTTTTCTCGAAAAAAGAAGAAAATAACAAGTTTACTAGAGAGAGTTTGAGAGGACTTTTGATGGGAAGAGAAAAAAAATAAGTGGAGGTATTTATAGGAGAGAAAGTCGACCGATGGTTGTTAACTCCCCATGATTGTTAACTTCTTTGTATTAAATTCTTAGTGAAACTTTACAACTTAAAAATCTCACACCCTATGGAAGTTAATTTATTATTGATTTTACCTTGCAATTATGACATATAGAGTATGCATTCTTATAATAATTTGACATTACATAGAATTCAACACACACAAGTGTCAAAGTATCTATAAAAAGATATTCTAAAATATAACTTTTACAAATAATAATCAAATTTCGACTGAATCCTCAAGGGAACGCATAGCCACATTGCTTTTAGATTCAACTAAAACGTTGTGTCAACCAAAGCAGTACAAGACCCTCGTATATAGCCTGATGGACACTGAAACAACCAATATTTGTATAAAAATCAAATGATTTTAGTTCTTGGTTTGTTTCTTGTTCTTTGATTTTTCTGGATCCTTACTAAAATATTATTCTTTGAATTGGGGCCTAACAATTTTTTGTCAGATTTTACATTCCTAACCCCGATTTAAAGATTCGATTATTGGACGGTTGTGCAACCTCGACACTTGATAAGATGAACCTCTTCATTGCTCAGAACAAGCAAATGGCTTCCACAAATCTCCAAATTAAAAAGTGGATTTATTATTATTATTATTATTTGATTCTCTTGCCTTTGCAGATTATAAAAGATTTTATTATTATTTTTTTTTTTGGCATTCTTTGGAGTTTGCAAATAGAAAAAGAAAATTATGGAGATACTATGATGTTTTGAGAATGATAGCAACAGCTCCAGATACAACCCAAAATGGAGTACAGCTTCACACATCAATGTGGATGCAACTTTCACTACTTGATAATAATGTTTGGTTTAAGATATTCCAATTTTCTTTTATTTAAAATACTTTTAGTGTTACTTAAATTCAGGTCATTCAAATAAATTTTTTTTTGACAGTTGAGGTACCAAAATAGAGATACTAGCGTTTGGAGATTTGATGAAGTACAAGGACTACTAATGCTACCATACCAATTATTCATCAAATTATGTTTTTAAAGATTTCAAGATATGATTAAATGTCCAACAAGAAACTTTTCGGGTGCTATTAAGAACAAATACATAAATAGCAATTTTCATTGCTTATTATTTTCTTTTACACATCATTTAAATGACAAATGATTAACATAGTACACTCATTCTAATGCATATTCATCAGAGATGAGATGAATTACATGCCTCTCAACTGCAAAATTTCTTTATTTCCGTGCCCAAGAAAGGCCAAAACATAAATCACAGGTGGAGAGACTTATGTTCTGAACCTCTGAGTGAGTTTCCCAACCCCTTCCCGACAATCACCGGCCACCCGTTTTGCGCCTTCTTTAAGGGCCAAGCTAAATCCTGCTGTGCTTTGCTGCAATTCTTGTACCGATCCCCTTGTGCTCAATGCAGCCCTGTCTTTCAAAACTCCAGCTTTTGCGCTTGCTATGGAGGCCCACTCCTTCAACATTGAGATAAAATATTGTATCTTTTGAATGATCTTACCGATGAACTCTCTAGTTTTCCCTTTAACTTCACTTGCCAATGCCTTGAGCTTCTTCACTAAAGCTTCACTCCTGGTGACGGTTCCTTCAACCTCATCTTCGACTTTCTTCCCTACATTTACCCATGTAACTTTTGCTATAGTCTCTTCCTGAAGGTCTTTATCAACCACCACTTTGATACCTTGCCTCTCCCAGCGGTCTCTAGCCTCCTCTAAGGCTTTTGCCTGTTCTCTTGCTCTTTTTGCTTCATCCTCAGCCCACGCCCTGAATCATTAGGAACTTTAAATGCTCAAATGATAACAGAACTGAGTCAAACATATCTTTCAGAAAAACTAAAGCAGCCGACGACAGACAAATTAAAGAAGCAAAACAGTAAGACAATAATTGAATCTCCAAATGGATTTTACAGTAACCCAAGAGAAGAAAAAGCCAAAATTATGAACAATTATTCTTCCATAGAAGCATATAAGAAATGCAGGAGAAATATTGATTCGACTGCCATACAGAAGTATATTCATAATAAAGAATCAAGCTAGATATTGGTTTAGCAGTTGGCAGAGGGTATAATTCAAATAGCAAGCAAGCCAGGTTGTCTTTCTAAACTGATAATCTTACTTAATATATTGGTTTAGCAGTTGCAGAGGTAAAAGAACATTTGCATTTTGAACACAGATTTTCAAGAAAAATACTTCCGTAAATTAAACAAGAATATAAATCATGACATATGAACATCATGTCTGACGCATTGTTCCTCGTTGAAATATGTGAAAGCCATATATTTTGGGAATATATTTTAAATGTATTTAAGTAGATAAGTTTTATTCTTATTCTATAAATGTTTTATTTTATTTTTAATAGTTTATTAAAAAATAAGGAAATTATTTTCCCTATGTTTAAGTTTTAGTAGTTTATTAGAGAAAGGGAATTATTTTCCCAATTAGGATTAGCACTCTTTTCTCTATTTAAGTTCAGTTCTTTAGTTAATAAAAAATAGAACAGTTTTATTAAAAACTCTCTTAAAAACTTTCATGGCATCTGAGTTAGGTTAAATCTCTAGTAACATCATGGTTAAAACAACCTTCACTAGAGATAAGAGATCCAACAATTAAACAGAAGAAGAAAGTTCTACCGTTGAAACAACTACCAATAGTACAATGACTCAAGGGATAGAGGCGTCTCACCTTTCTTTTCAGCTGACATCTCACAAGCTGAATGACAAGAATTATCTAGAATGGTCGCTGTCCGTAAAATTAGCAATTGATGGGCACGACAAGTTAGGTCATTTAACTAGAGAAGTCAAGCAACAATAGGTGGGTGATCCAAAGATGAGCAAGTGGAGGTCAAAAAATTCTATGATAATTGCATGGCTTATTAATTCCATGAAAGCATACGTAGGTAAACCCTTTTTTTTTTCTCCTGACTATTAAAAATGTTTGGGACGCTATGAAAGACACCTATTCAGATTTAGAAAACGCTTCATATATATTTAAGTTAAAAATAAAACTTTGGAAAGCTAGGTAAGGGGAAAAGGAAGTTACTTTTTATTATGACGAGACGATGTCTCTTTGGCAAGAACTTGATCAGTGTTATAATGATGAATGGGAGTGTCCCGGAGATGGTGTAAAAGTTATAAAAAAAGAAGAGAATGAACGAGCTTATTTGTTTCTGGCTGGTTTAAATAAAGAATTTGACGAAGTGAGATCTCAGATCTTAGAGAAAAAATCGCTTCCAAAACTCTATGAGATTTTATTTTAGGTTAGAAGAGAGGAGATAAGGAGAAAAATAATGTTAAGACCAGGGTTTGAAGCTAATGATGATAATTTTGCTCTTGTAACTATTAAAAATAATGATGATAGTGAAAAAAGGAAAAAACCTTGATATGATCACTGCAAAAAATATTGGCATGCTTGAGAAACATGTTGGAAGCTCCATAGAAAACCGATGAATGGAAGAAAAAAGAGTTGCAATGATCGTGGTTCACAATCAGGGGATAGCAGAGCTTTCCAAACAATTAATGAAAATTATGAGGACCAAATTTCTCTGGAAGGGTCTCCATTCACTAAGGAACAATTAGAGCATCTACACAAGCTTTTTCAATCACCACAGTTTCGGATGAATTCTTCTGTTCCTAACTCATCCAATAATCCTTTTTCCACTTTTGCCTAACCAAGTATTGATTTTTCTTTTTTTTTTCAATATCAAGCATTGTAAAACAAACACATGGATCGTTGATTCTGGAGCTAGTGATCACATGATTAGTAGTCATTTTCTTTTTGCAACTTACACACTTGTGCAGGAAACAAAAAAATCAAAGTAACAGAAGGGTCGTTCTCGGCAATAGCCGAGAAAGGCACTGTTAAAATTTCATCTTCATTGGTTTTACATGTGCCAAATCTAGCTTGTAATCTTATATCGGTCAGTAAATTATCCCAGTCTTTAAATTGTCATGTTATATTTGACTCCTCTATGTGTAAATTTCAGGAGATGGTCCTAGGGAGGATGACTGGCAATGCTAAAGAATTTGGTGGAATTTACTTTCTTGACAACGACCATCTAAGTCAACCAATAACTACTTTATATTTAAATTTTGTTTCTGATTTTGATAAGGTTATGATTTAGCATTATAGACTTGGATATCCTAATTTTTACTATTTAAGATATTTGTTACCTGATCTATTTAAAAATTAAAAGTCCTTATTCATATCACTGTGAATTTTGTGAATTTTGTGAATTAGCAAAACATCATCAGTCATTCTTTCCACCTCAAAAATATAAAGTTTCCAAACCTTTTTCGTTAATTCATAGTAATGTTTGGGGGCCTTCAAAAGTTTAACTTTTTTGGAAAAATGTTGGTTTGTCATATTTATTAATGATCATACTCGTATTTGTTGGGTGTTTTTATTAAAAGATAAGTCTAAAGTTAAAAATGTGTTTCAGTTTTTTTATGCTATGGTGAAAAGACAATTTGATGTGAAAATATAACTATTTCGAAGTGACAATAGTGAGGAATTTTTTAGTGACCAATTAAGTGTTTTCTTAATCAAACATGGAATAGTCCATTAAAGTTCTTGTACAAATACGCCACAACAAAATAGGATTACAAAAAGAAAAAACCGACATCTTTTGGAAGTAACTAGAGCCTTGATGTTCACTAGTCAAGTACCACTTTATCTTTGGGGTGAAACCTTGTTAACAACTACATATCTTATTACTAGAATGCCTAGTAAAACTCTAAACTATAGAACTCCTTTTTGTCTCTTTAAATATAACTTTCCTAACTCTAAATTGATCACAGATTTATCCTTCTGAGTTTTTGGGTGTAGTGTTTTGGTTCATCTTCACAATCAAGGTAAACTAGATCCTAGAGCAAAAAAATGTCTTTGTTGGCTATGCTTATAATAAAAAGAGTTACAAATGTTATGATCCAATTGATAGGAAAATTATTGTTACCATGGATGTCACATTTGTTGAACCGCAGTCTTATTTTAATTCTAATATTCAGGGCGGGAATTATAGTACGGAAGATTTTATAATTGATCAAGAAAAGACTAGGAATATACAACCTAGAGATTCTAATAATGGGGAAGGTGAATTTATGATTAACACATAAATTAATGATGTTAATGTTGTTAATAAAAAAGGAGTATGAAGGTGTAGAGTCTGATCATGAGAATAAAGAACAAATAAAGGAGTTAATTGTTTACTCAAGAAGAAATCGAAATCAAGAAAGTGGAATCCACCAGATTCATCACCAAGAATCTGACCCACAAGATCTTGTCAAAAGTTCAGGTAAAGCTCATAATCCAGCCAATGATTTTTCTGATTTAGATATTCCAATTGCTAAAAGAAAATGTATTAAAAATATTGTCAAATATCTCATGTCTAACTTTGTATCCTATAAAGCCTTATCTTCGACATTCTCAGCCTTTGTTACGTGTCTCGGTACTGTGAAAATACACAAAAATGTGAAAGATGCTTTATAGGTTCCTGAGTGGAAGGAGGCTATTTTAGAGATGCGCGCTCTTGAAAAAACATGTACATGAGAAACAGTGGAATTACGTGTAGGAAAAAAAATAGTGGGTTGTAAATGGGTGTTCACAACCAAATTCAAACCGGATGGTTTTTTAGATAGATACAAAGCCTGATTGGTGGCTAAAAGGTACACTCAGACATACGGGATAGATTATCTTGAAACATTTGCTCCAGTAGCCAAATTAAATTCCATTAGAGTTCTATTATCAATTGTTGTTAATCTTAATTGGTCTTTACAACAGCTAGATGTGAAGAATGTTTTCCTAGATGGGAAACTTGAAGAAGAAATTTACATAGATCCTCCTCCAGGTTTTGAAGAAAATTTTAAAACTAGAGTATGTAAACTCAATAAATCTTTTTATGGTCTGAAGCAGTTTCCTTGAGCTTGGTTTGAACGTTTAACCCAAGTCGTTAAAAAACAAGATAACTCACAAAGGCAAGCTGATCACACAATGTACTATCGACATACACAAAAATGTAGAATAGCAGTTATTATAGTTTATGTTGATCATATCATTCTTACAAGAGATGAAGTGGATGAAATAAGGCGTCTCAAGGAGCATCTAGCATTGAAGTTTGAGATTAAAGGCTTGGGTCCTTTGAAATACTTTCTTGGAATGGAAGTTGCTCAATCAAAGAAGAGTCTTGTGGTCTCTCAGAAAAAATATGTGATTGATCTTTTAAAAGAGGCTGGGATGAGTGGTTGCTGCCCAGCCGACACACCAATTGATCCAAATGTAAAATTCGGAAATAAAGAAGGTCGATTAGTTGATAAAGGGCAGTACTAAAGATTAGTTGGTAAGTTAATTTCTTTATCACATACAAGGCCAGACATAGCTTTTGCAGTGAGCTTAGTGAGTCAATTTATGTACTTCCCAATGGAGGAACATGAAGAAGCAATGTTTCGGATTCTAAGATACTTAAAAAGTTCACCTGGAAAGGGTTTATTCTTCAAGAAATCTGAACAAAGAGGAATTGAAGCTTATACAGATGTAGATTGGGCAGGCTCAATAACAGATAGAATATCTACATCAAGATACTGTACATTTATTTAGGGAAACCTTGTGACTTGGCGAAGCAAAAAACAAAGTGTTATAGCAAGAAGTAGTGCAGAGGCTGAGTTTAGATCAATGGTTCAAGGAATTTGAGAAATGATGTGGTTAAAAAGAATTATGGAAGAGCTGAGGAAGCCAATAACTTCACCAATGAAGTTGTATTGTGATAGCAAAGCTGCCATTAGTATTGCTCACAACCCAGTCCAGCATGACAGAACTAAACATATTGTGATTGATAGACATTTTAGCAAGGAGAAGATTGAAGAAAACCAAGTGTGCATGCCATTTGTTCCTTCAAAACAACAGATTGTTGACATACTCACCAAAGGGCTCTCTAAAACAAGTTTTGATTTTCTTGTAAGCAAGTTGGGCATTATTGATATATATGCACCAACTTGAGGGAGGGTGTTGAAATATGTGAAACTCATATATTTTGGGAATATATTTTAAATTTATTTAGGTAGACAAATTTTATTTAGGAAGATAAGTTTTATTCTTATTCTAGGAATATTTTATTTATATTAAGGGAATTATTTTTTCCAATTAGGATTAGGACTCTTTTTTCTATTTAAGTTCAGTTCTTTAGTTAATAAAAAACAGAACCGTTTTATTAAAAGCTCTCTTGAAAACTTTCATTCCTAACTTCTAACTTGGAACAAAAGTGACATTTATAGATTGAGCAGATAAGCACAAATCCATGTCAAATCTGATAGATGCAAATTCTTATGCAAGTGAACAAACATAAGCAGTCTCACACTAAATATCCTTGAATATGTTATCCTGCAAATAGAGCATCTAATTTATATTAGAAGAATCTTTTCAATTCTTCCCTGTTAGGTGTTGCAGCATCTAATAAAGTTCATTTCTTTACCTGGCCATAGATAAAGCTTTTCTCTCCACCTCCAGCTCATGCTGTAACCTGACAACCTCCTGGCTTTCATCCTCTGTTTCTTTTCGTAGTTTGTTAATCACTTCCTTCTCATATGATATCTCTACCTTGTTATTCATCAGGCTTTCCAACTGCTCCTCCACTTCACGCCTTAACCTTGAAAGAACTTCCATTTCTGAATCAATGGCAGCACGGTCCTTCATTAAGGCCATATTCTGTGCCTCTCTCTCAGCTCTTAACCTTTCCAGTTCATGCATTGTCTCTTCGGCCATTTTTTCAACAGCATCAATCTTTTCCTTTTCGATTAAAAGCTCTTTCTCAAAACTAGCATTAACATCTTTCTCAACCTCAGCAACTAAAGCATTATGAGCAGATACTGCCTTTTCTGCCATTGATTCTGCTTCAATACGCGCAAGCTCCTCATTTACTAGGTCAAAAGCCTCACCAGTTGCAAGAGCAACAGCAACTTGGGCTTTGGTCACAGGCTTATTTGGCTGAAACAGTCTTGTACAACCTGCCGGGGATAATGAAAATAACAAAGAAATATCAATCATCAAATTCAACATCAACAAGAAATTTAGTGAAAGAAATTGTAATTCAAACAAAACTTACCAAAAGCAAGTGCTATTATTCCTTGTTCTCCAGCAGACACATCAGCCACAACTGCAGGCCATGCATCTGGATTTATCTTAGCTATGTCTATAAAACCAGAAATTTGGTAGAGGATCTATACATGGCCACAAGGTAAAATTAATACCAAATATACTCACTACTACGTACAACAAAGAAGATAAAATGGACAAATAAACAAAACTCAAGCATAGCCAACCTTTTTGTCGGCTTCCGGAAGTTGTCTTTTCTCCAGGGCCATTTTCCAACTCACAAGATCCTGGCGTGATAGTGGACTGGAGCATAAAAAAAAGAAGGAAATGAGGAAATGAAAAGACAATAGAAACCCAGAAGTAATGCAGGCTCGTATCCTCAAATAAAGCAACAGACTGAAAAGCAAAACTGCAATGCAAAACCGCAATGCAATTTTCATTCACATCATTCCAGATTTTATTAAGGCTAAGTCAGAAAGTTATATATCAGGCTTTTTTGCACATCTTTTAAGAGCATTTTACTTCAATTAAATGAAATGGGTTAACCACGACTTTGGGAAACGGGAACCATTCTTTAGATATAGAACAAAAGGCCATGCAGAAGTTTAGGGCAAAAAAGTAATGGCAAGAATTGTATTGGAGACTTATATTGCAAGTTCAATGTGTGAACAGTAAAAACCTTTCAGGAGAAAAGTAAAATGGGCCTAGATCGTCATTAAGCAGATCTTTATTTGAAAGAGTGCTTGAGATAAGTCCAGCCTCCGCTAAGCCTGAATAACCAACTCCATTAACAACAATGATTACAACAAAAATAAAGTTACCCAACAAATATGAAATATCATTGCCAAGAATATAAAATCCTATTCTCACCTTGAATGGATGAAAAATCAGGGTCTTCAGGTGTGATGTCATCAAATGCAAGTTCAGTAACATTCTCAATATACATTGCAGGATAAACTTTTGATACTGAATTCCTGCAAGCAACAAAAAAGGGATTGCAAGTTTTCTTTTCCCTATTTAAAATTGCTAACTAAGATGCTAATTTCCCAATGCCAACATACTGCCATACATGGGACTAATTAGGAAGGGACCTGTTACCTCGAAAGAACACCACTTGCAGACACTAACCATCGAGCATACTCACGGCGTGTGCAAAGACCGCTAGGTTGAGCATCAGCCTCAATGACCTGGAAAGATTCAGATATTTGATCAATAGGTTGCAACTTGCAGGTCCTCATCTTATCTGCAGAGCTTATACTGTAATTGTTTCAATATATCAGTGAGAAAGAAACACCTTCAAAACTTGAAGGGCCGCAAGTGCCTGCCCCTGAACCTGATCAACAACTGCAGGAATGAGAACCTTTCCTGGATGCACCTGTAGAGCTGCAGAAACTACAGATGGAGCAGGTATACCGGCAGGGGAGAAGGAACTCCTTGGAATTGGAGATTCCAAAACTGGTTTGCTATCATTTATCTCTTTATAATCAATTTCCTTTTGCTCATCTTGGGGATGAGCTGGTGCTGACATAGAGGTTATTTCAGATGGCATACTCTCATTTAAGTTGTTCACCTCAAGGTTTCCTTCAGATGGAAATGATTCTATGGTTTTCACATTGTCTATGGGTAAAGAATGAGGTTCTAAAATTGGTTCAAACTTGGAACTAACTGAGAAGTTCAAAGTCACAGCCTCATTGGTTAGACTAGAACTAGAAGAAGAATCCACTGAGGTATTACAATTCTCTTTTCCTTGTGATCCAAGCTTTCCCTCATCGATATCATTGTTTAGGTTTATTGGGTCAGACAAATTAGTATCTATAGTTTCTTTGACATTAAACAAATTTTCTTTAGTTTCTGAAGTTGCCTCAGGTGAACCAATATCAAGGTTGCTTTCTGACTTTCTAAGGCTTGGTGCGAAAATAGGCCCACCAGCAACTTCAGATTCAGGCAATTTAGGTGATATTGGAGTTAAGCCTGTGCCAATTGGCATTCCATCCAAAGCTGAAACATTTTGCAAGTCTTCTTGAATTGGAGCAGTGTTAGCGGCAACATTGCCATTATATATGTAACCGTCTACTAAGTACGAACCATTGTCATTTTCAAGTTTATTATCAGTAGAAGTGGCATTAAATTCTGAAGGTGACAAAAGATCCTTACGTATACCTTTCTTGCTTTCATTCTCCTCAGACTTATCAGTCTCATTATCAGAGGCCAATAAAACTTCCTGTAGAGCTGTTAGCGGTTCCAACTGTTGTTTTGTCCCTGCAGTCAACAGATTACAATCTTTCATCACCACCACTCAGGCCAATTTGATCTATAATACCTAATAAACACACAAACGAAAAAAGGTAATAGCATGCAAATGATACAAGAACATGATAAAATAGAACGTGCTGTAGTCAAAAGAGACCACTTACTAGCAGTGCTTTGGTTACCAATGGACATTGCTGCAAAGGAAAGCCCAGCTACCAGAACAAGTCCAACTGATCCAGCTCTTATAATTCCTGAAAGCAAACTACTTACGACTTGTTATTAGTCCATGATAAAGGGACCAACTATTTTAATTTAAACCCCTTTAAGAATAATTAGAACATCCCCAACCCAAGTCATTGCCCAAGCATTCTTTGACAACCATGAAAATAGAAGAGATGAAGAAGAGCCCAATTCTATTCGCCATTATCATCTTATGCATATCTGCTTCATTTCAAAGGAATACCTCTGATTGGCAGATGCTAAAAAGTAATTTAGCGTTAGAAAAACATAAATCATAAGCTTAAGCAAATTATAGCGGGGAAGGGATAAATCTACTAATAATGATAACAAAAAAAAAGAAAAAAAAAACAGAGCAACGCACCATAATTTGATATTGTAAAACCAGATTCAAAATATATTAACATAAAATTTCATCCTTTTGCCTTTTGATCAACAAAAATAGTTAGATAAAACTTTTATTATTTTCAACTAACTCTTGAAAACAAAATAGCACAAAATTCAATCAAGAAAAATAGTAATGACATTTTCGTTAGATGCAGAGTAACAAATGTATCATAAATTTATACCTCCGAACCATCCGCTCCGTCTCGAGTCTACGGAGTCTTCAACATGTTCCGAATCGGACCATCCAGAAAAGGCATCCGCCCCCGCGCCAGCTGTGGAGTCGGCCACAATCCGAAAAGCACCGTTATGACGTCGTTCCAGTCTCTGACTCCTGCTTCGTGTGAGAGAGAGCAGGCGAAGACGACGATGAGAATCGAGGTTGGTCGTCCACGCCCCGACGAGAAGCGCGCGTGGTTCGACGGAATTCCTGCAACGCAGAGCCAGACGGAGCTGGGGAGAGCTGGGGGACAACGTGACGGTGGTAGAAGCCATCACCAAAAGAAAATAAGAAGGAAGGTAAAAGGGGTGAATTGTTCTAGGGATTTTGGTAGAATTTGATTGTCAGTTAATGGTATAAAGGAGGATGGAAAGAGTGGGGTTGGTTATCTGAGTAATTAATAAACAAGAAGTGAGGAAGGATGATGCTTCATATTCAGTGTGTCGCTGTGTTGTTGTTTTTACCGAGTACCGGAATTTGATGTTCAGGCAGCTACCTATCTTTTCATTAATCTCTCCTCCCTCATTTTCCTCGTTTTGCCTTCCTAATTATCCTGTCTTAAATCTTAACCAGACATTTTAGGAATTAAGTCCGTAGGAGAATATTTTAAACATTTTTATTTTCTCTTTCTTTCTTTCTTTCTTTTTTTTTTTAAACCAACAATAACATTCGTTTTGTTTATTAACATAATTTAAATAAATAATCTATTATCTATTAGATTATAATATATTTATATTATAATCAACCTATTTATTTATAATCTATCCAAAAATTAGAGAAACTAATTTGAACATATTAGGAAGCATAGTTTGCTTTGATAACCCGTTTGGGTGTCTGCTTTAATATCACGTTTTGCTTTTGTTGTTTGCTTTGGTTTGTCATTTTATTTGGTGCTTCTCCAGATGTGTATCAGTAGTTGGAGTGTTGTTTTGTGTTTTTCCTTTTAGAAGTTGATCGATTTCAAATCTACTATGGAAGAGTCGCTGACAAGTATGAAGATTGAGGATGAGGCTCTTTGGAGAGTGCTGGTGGAAAGGAATGTCAGTTCTTGATAGTATGATCTATGTTTGGTAGGATGCTTCCGAACTATGAGTGTAGTTCATTTCCAAGCCATGAGGAACATGTTGGCAAATCTTTTGCACCCACTAAGAGGGGTGGCAATATCATATATAGGGAAAAAGAGATTCCTTTTCAAATTCTTTTATGAGATCAATCTCACTAGGGTGATTGAGGGTGGACCATGGACTTTTAACAACCAACTACTAGTGTTTCATCGTTTGTTAGAAGGAGAAGACCCTCTACATGTACAACTTTTTTCCGTGGATTTTTTATACAAATTCATGATATTTCCAATGGCTTATTCAATGAGACCATGGCAAAGCAATTTGAAGGTTTTCTCGGTAAGTTTATTGATTATGATGCTAAGGCTATAACACGGGGTTTACGGAATTATATGTGTATTAGAGTGCCACTGGATGTTTGTCAACCATTAAAAAGGAGGAAGAAGATTTATATTTCGACAGACCAATTTGTTTATGCTTATTTTATGTATGAGAGATTATCCCTATTTTATTTTTTGTGTGGGAGACTTAGCCATAGTGAGAGCTATTGCCTTTACGAATTTCTCAAGGTGCTTAGAATCTACTTATGGAATGGGATTGGTCGATAAGGTAATGCCAAGACGAGCGGTGATGGCACCAAGCATCTAGTTGAAAGAGGTGGTAGAGATACCTTCAATTGATTCCATGGAACTGATAAAGATTTTGGCAGTATAAAAGGAAATAATATTAATCTTTCCTTTTTTGATAAGGTTTGAGCTAATCCTGGCCTAAATTTAGGGGGTAAAACTTTTTCAAAATTCTAGGGGTTCATTCATGGGCCCGACACAAGTTGGAAAAGATAAATGTGTTTTTTGTCATCAGTAAGAGGGCTTACTAATGGATTAGACCGATGGGAAGAAAAGGCCCAGGTTGGATGTAATGAAGACCAAAAGTGTGGACCATGAATAAGTGTTTGGAGGTGCTTTAGATGATTTGGCTGAACTTGCTGGATAGGCCAGCCGTTTACAATATGGATACTAAGCTAAAATGTTCATGGGTCGGGGATTCCATAAGATATTATCGAGTAAGTCATTTCAGTTGGCATCAAAGAAGTTTCGAGATGATTCTAGCTGTTCAAAGGCTACTACGGGTTATACGAGACGTGATCGAGATAGACCTCCTATGAGCTCAAGAGCTACCTCAGTAGCTAGTATTGGTAATGTTAGATCGAATCAACCTGAGTGTAAACATTGTGGTAAACGACATCCCGACACTTATCTATTGCATGATAGGACCTGTTTTAAATGTGGATCGACAGATCATTTCGTTCGTGAATGCCCTGAGTTAGCTGAACAAAACATAATACAGAATGTGAGACCTAGTAACATGACAGCTCGAAGTAGACCGCCCAGAAATATGGGTAATGTGAGTAGCAGTTAGAGAGGGACTAAAGACACCATAGTTCGATCTGAGGCTAGCGTACTTGCCAGAGCTTATGCTATACGCACACGCGAGGAGGCTTCATCCCCATATGTTATTACTGGTACATTCACTCTTTATGATACTAGTGTAATTGCATTGATTGATCCTGGTTTGACTCATTCTTATGTGTGTGAGACTTTAGTATTCAGTAAGACTTTTCCTGTTGAGTCTATTGAGTTTTTGATTAGAGTATTGAATCCTTTGGGCTGGTGTGTTATTGTTGATAAAGTGTGTAAGAATTGTCCTTTGATGATTCGAGATTCGTGTTTTTTGGCTGATTTGATGTTGTTGTCATTCGATGAGTTCGATATAATTCTGGGTATGGATTGGTTGACTTTGCACGATGCTGTCATAAATTGCAAAAGAAAGATTATTAATTTACGATGCCAGAATGATGGGATTATTTGGATTGAATCTAATGATCTGAATGGTTTACTAGCAGTGATATCTTCGATGTTAGCTTAAAAGTATGTGAGAAAGGGTTGTGAAGCTTACTTTGCATATGTTCTTGATAGTAAAGTGGCCGAAAGAAAGATTGAATCAATATCAATTGTATGTGAGTATCCGGATGTGTTTCTTGGAGAATTGTCGGGTTTGCCACCTATTCGAGAGGTAGAGTTTGGTATTGAGTTAGTACCGGGGACGACTCTGATATTGATAGCTCTGTACAGAATGGCACCTATTGAATTAAAAGAATTGAAAACTCAGTTGCAAAAGTTGACAGATAGAGGTTTCGCGCGACCGGGTTTCTCTCCCTAGGGTGCACCAGTTTTATTTGTGAAAAAGAAAGACGAAACTATGAGAATGTGTATCGACTATAGACAGCTTAAAAATGTGACTATAAAGAATAAATATACGTTGCCACGGATTGACGACCTATTCGATCAGCTGAAAAGGGCTACAATTTTTTCAAAAATAGATTTGAGATCAGGTTACTATCAGTTGCGAGTTAAAGACTCCAATGTGCCAAAGACTGCTTTCCGAATGAGGTACGAACACTATGAGTTTTTGGTTATGCTTTTCGGACTTACTAATGCACATGGATTTGATGAACTGGATCTTCAGACAGTATTTGGATCGATTTTTGGTTGTGTTCATAGATGACATTTTGGTCTATTCCTATGATGAAATCGAGCATGCAGAACATCTGAGACTTGTGTTACAGACTCTGCGAGGTAAACAGTTGTATGCGAAGTTTAGTAAATGCGAGTTTTGGTTACGTAAAGTTAGTTTTCTGGGACATGTTGTGTCAACATCAGGTATCCAGGTTGATCCGAGTAAAATTTTAGCTATACTTGATTGGAAACCTCCAATAAATGTTTCTAAAGTCCGAAGTTTTCTAGGACTTGCTGGTTACTATAGACGGTTCATGAAAGGTTTCTCTATGATTGCAACCCCGATGACGAAGCTATTACAGAAAGATGTTAAGTTTGAGTGGTCAGAAAAGTGCTAGAAAAGTTTTAATCAGTTGAAAGCCCTTTTGACCGTAGCTCCAGTGCTAGTTCAGCTAGAACCGGGTAAAGAATTTGTTATCTATAGTGACGCATGTTTAAATGGTTTGGGCTGTATTTTAATGCAGGAAGGCAAAGTTATAGCTTATGCCTTGAGACAGTTAAAGCCACATGAAAAGAACTATCCGACACACGATCTAGAATTAGCAGCTATTATGTTTGCATTGAAGATATGGCATCACTATTTGTTCAGTGAGAAATGTCATGTTTATTCTGATCACAAAAGCATGAAATATTTGATGACTCAGAAAGATCTGAATTTGAGATAATGTCGATGGTTAGAGCTATTAAAAGACTACGAGCTTGTCATTGACTACCACCCAAGAAAGGCTAATGTTATTGCTGATGCTCTAAGCCGAAAATCATTGTTTGCTTTGCGTGCAATGAATACGCATATGGCTATGTCTGATGATGGTTCGATAATAGCTGAATTAAAAGTAATACCATTATTCATTCAACAAATTTGTAATGCTCAGAAAGTTGATAATGATTTGTTAGCAAAACGGGTTCAATGTGATTCGAATGTTGATTCAGAGATTCGAGTTGATGTTGAAGATTGTTTGAGGTTCAGAAACCAAATATGTGCTCCGAGAAATCCAGAATTAATTCAAATGATTTTCAACAAAGCTCATAGCAGTCGGTTATCTGTTCACCCGAGTAGCACGAAAATGTATAATGATCTGAAACAACTTTACTGATGGCATGGTATGAAACGAGACATTTCTAACTTTGTTTCGAAATGTTTTCTCTGTCAGCAAGTAAAATCCGAGCATCAGGTACCTTCTAGGTTGCTTCAACCGATCATGATACCTAAGTGGAAATGGGACAGAGTCATGATGGATTTTGTATCCGGTTTACTGATAACCCCAAGCAAGAAAGATACAATCTGGGTTATTGTGGATAGATTGACTAAATCGGCTCATTTTGTTCCAGTTCGTACATATTACTCCCTTGACAAACTAGCTGAATTGTATGTTTCTCAGATTGTGAGGTTGCACGGAGTACGTATTTCTATTGTTTCGGATAGAGATCCGAGGTTTACATCGCGGATTTGGAAGAAACTACAAGATGCTCTAGGTATGAAATTACATATGAACACTACATTCCATCTACAAACAGATGGTCAATCCGAACAAATCATCTAGATACTTGAGGATGTGTTGAGATGTTGCATTCTCGAGTTCGAAGGTACATGGGAATGATACTTACCTCTTATTGAATTTGCATACAATAATAGCTTTCAATCGAGTATCAAAATGGCACCTTATGAGGCTTTGTATGGTCGTAAATGTCGTACACCATTATATTGGACCGAGCTCAGTGAAAACAAGATACACGGGGTCGATTTGATCAGAGAGACTGAGCAGAAAGTAAAAGTGATCCGTAAAAGTTTGAAAATGGCAGCAGATCGTCAGAAATCATATGCGAACTTGAAATGAAAAGATATAGAGTTTCAGATTAGGGAAAAAGTATTTTTGAAAGTCTCACCATGGAAGAAAATACTCAAATTCAGTCGTAAGGGCAAATTGAGTCTGAGATTTATTGGGCTATATGAGATTATAGAGCGTATCAGGCCGGTTGCTTATAGACTGTTGTTGCCACCTGAGTTAGAAAAGATCCATAATGTATTTCATGTTTTGATGCTTCGTAGATATCGATCTGATCCCTCAAATGTGATTAATTCGTCAGAGATTGAGATTAAGTCTGATATGACATATGAGGAATGACCGATTCGTATTCTAACTCACAAAGTTAAAGAATTACGAAACAAGAAAATTCCGTTAGTGAAAGTACTATGGCATAAACACGGAGTTGAAGAGGCAACGTGAGAGCTAGAGGATGCAATGAAAGAACGTTATCTGACCCTATTCACCGATAAGATTTTCAGGGATGAAAATCCCTAAGGGGGAGAGTTGTAACAACTCAATTTAGATCCTATTCGGAACTGTAGTTTCATGACCATGAATTTGAGTCAAAAAAATATTTTAAAATTATTTTCTGTTCTTATTTTGTGTGAATTTATTTGTGTAAAATTTTCGTGATTTAATTTTGTCGTTTGAGTGCCCGATTAAGTAAAAGGGCTTAATCGCGTAAAATAAAAACTTGATAGTTTAATGTGTAAGGGCTGAATTGTTGTTGTATTTTTAAATGGAGGCATTGAAGTTGCAAATAGACCATTAATATATGGGATGGACGGTTGAAACCTTATGTTATAATGGTTTCATATTTTATAATAAAGGTTAAATATGTAAATTAGATAATATGTTAATATATGTTATATTATAACATAATTAAAAGCCATTAGTTCATTTATTATCTCATGACCCAAAAATAAAAAGGAAAGAAAGAAACATAGCTTAGGGTTCGGCCATTGTTGGAGCTTAACCAAGGTATGTAACTAGCTCGGTTTTTGATAATTTTTACGTTTTTGATATCGTTGTAGTGTAATGTACAAAGCTCATGCTTGAATTTCTGGTTTTGATGAATATTTTGAGTTATCCGATTGATGAATATTTGAGTTTTGTGATGTTAATTGATGAATTATGTAAGATATGTTTTGGATTGATATGTTTTTATTGGAATTTTTGTTGATTTTGAGTAATTAGGACTAAATTGAAAAAATAATAAATTGAGGGACTAAAATGTGAAATAAATGAAATATATGGACTTGTATGAATACATGGAACATTTGGCCTAAACATGGTATGTGCAAATTTTGCATGTTTTGTGTTTTGTGCAATTTGGACTGAATTGTAAAAAGTGTAAAATGTCAGGGGTAAAATTGTAATTTTCCCATTTATGTGTTTTTGGAATAAAATGAATGAAAATATGTTTGAATGAGATTAATTTGAATATGTTTAGATCAAGAACCAAAGAAATCAGATTTGGATTGGGGGAAAACTAAAGTTGTTGATTAGCCGTCCCGTTTCGATTTTCATCGTCTGAGGTAAGTTTATAAGCAAATAGATGTTGTTTATTTTAAATAAATATGAGCTCATTATGTTGAAACGAATTACATGAATTATATATGTTGTTAGCCGAATGTGTATATGATAGGGAACTATTTTTACGAATTTGTTCCGACAGAATTACGACGTCTGAAAGTCCCATACAAACCTTAGAAATAGTTATTATATATGCCACGACATAGGATTTTCGATATGTGTTTTCGTGTAAGACCACGTTTGGAACGTTGGCATCGATATATGTGGTTACTTGTAAGACCATGTCTGGGACATTGGCTTCGTATTTGATTCGTGTAAGACCTTGTCTGGGACAGTGGCATCGATATGAGATAGCATGTAGGACAGCGTCTGGGACGTTGGCATTATACGATATATGTGATTATCCGAGTATCCTATTCAATTCCAAATGGTTCAACGGGCAATGATAAGTTGTGATCGAAGGTATAAAATGAGCTAAATCGATCAGATATGAGTTAGTTGATTACCTATTTGAAAATAAGGTAAGTTGACCATTAGATATGTGATGCAAATTACTAATGTGAACATATGTGCATTGTGAGGTATATTCGGCCATAAGCTATGTATATGCGTGTAATGTTATATTTGATTCATGAGTATGTGTATAAGTGTACTTGGTTATAATAATATCTTGGCTTTGAAATTGAAAGATACTTTTATATATATGTACATTCAACTAGGAATAAGTTTATATGTGAAAGTATATGATATACATGAAATCTTAAGTTTGAAATTTAATATGATTATGATAGTATAGTTTGGTTTTATTTAAATGAGTTGAATATGTTATTGAGTTGTTTAATTGCTTATGACTTACTAAGCTATGATAGCTTATTGTGTTTCTGTATGTTTGCCTCTGTTTTATATATCTTGGAGATTAGTTACGAGCTCGGGGATCGTCAGCAAAATCCATCACACTATCGACTGTTTTTGGTATTTGATAAGTTAAACTCGAACCTATGACATGTATAAGCTAGGTTATATTTTGTTAAGATCGAAGTTATGTATATATTAAGCCATGCAAAAATGGCTAATATGCTATGAGAGTATAAAAAACTTTAGTCAAGTTTATATATTTTTTACATGTTGAGAATGGTTGGTGATTTTGGATGTGGTTTGATTGAATTGGCATGGTATTATGTTTGGATGATTCGGTTATAGTTCATGCATAGATAAACATGTATGTGAATTTGATTGATATGTTTAGTTAAGGTATTATTATGTGAATTGGTATTAAAGATTATTAGGTTATATCCAAACATGGTTGGAGTTCATATTGATGTGCATGTTATATGGTATGATCTGTCTTTATGAATGGTTTATTGATTTGGTTTACTAATGTAGTAAAATGATAATGACATTTATATGTATAATGGTTTATATGATACGTATTGGCTTATTTCAAAGTAGTTAGTACTTATATGATTTTCATGGTTAATATTACTACCGAATTGATAAGAAGCAATTTGGTCTTGAGTTGTATTTTGGTATAATATATAATATAAGTGATTATCATGATTGGGCATTCATATATATATGTATAAGTATATAATGTAATGGTTTAATATTTATACATTAGTTGAGAAAAATTTGTAATAAGTTTGATATGACATAAATCTTAGTAATATGTATATTTATGTACTTAATCAAATATATGATCATTGGATTGGTTATAAATATGATCTTTGTTATATTGCTTGCTTGGTAATATTAGCATGTATATATATTTAGTTATGGTATGTTACATGTTAGACAAGCTATATTTGATATATTGGTTTAGCTCTTTGAGATGCATAGATTTGTAAAGTGATTGAATAAAGTTGAAAATGGACAATTGTTAAAGCATAATTGTATTCGACTAATGCATTAAAAAATGACCAAATGAATAGTGATTTGTGTATTAGTAAATCGTGAAGATTTTATGAGTTTTATGTGGTGTATAAATGTCCTTCTTGATTTAAAATGGATGTTGAATAGTGTATAGGTTAGTTTTTTTAAATGTTGGTCATAAGTTGATTGATTTATAAGTTTATTATTTGGTCAAACAAGAATAGCATTGAAGTTGTTTGTATACGAATTACGATTTTTTTATTGAAATGATTCGTAAAGAAATTAAATCGGTTATTTAGAATAATATTTGATTGATTAAAAGGTTATGCATGTGTTTGCATATGATTGTTCGAAATTTGTGTCTTGTCTGGTAATACCTCGTAACCCATTCCAGTGACGGATACAGGTTATGGGTGTTACAGAGTTTGTGTATCTTAGTAAAATGCCCAAGAAATTGTACCTATTTAAGAAGAGATGTGTATCCGATTTGAAGATGTCCTAAATGATGAAATTAGAATGATGATTGGAGGTAATGAAATTTGAGAATTTTTTATTTTAGCTGATTGTGTACAGAAAATGGAAGAAGTGTACAACCGCAAGATACAAGGGGATAGATAGATTCGAGAGCTTAACAAGAGAAGTTCTTCTAAGTCATTTTCTGTACCACCAGTAAAAAAGATTAGAGAGGAATTTAGTCGAGCTACTTTAGTGTCTGATCATCTGAACAAAAATAAATCATTTCAGCATGACTTTAAATCTCCTATAAAACTAGTTGATAGTGTGGGAAGTGTACGGAATGCTCCGAAGCCTAGTTGTAAACATTGTGGAAAATTTCATCATAGCGAGTGCAGAGCTAAGTCGGAAGCATGTTATAGATGTGGATCGATTGATCGTTTTCTTCGAAACTGTACAAAACAGTTAAAGGAAAATGACAAACATAATGAAAAGCAAATGTCTACATCTTAGAAAGGTAGACGTCCGGGCCAGAACAGTACTGTTGGGACTACTCGTACGACATTGTTTTGTCAGAGGCTAGAACACTTGCTCGCACATATGACATCCAATCCAGAAAGGAAGCTGCTGCACCTGATGTGATTGCCGATACATTTTATCTCTTTGATGTTACTGTGTATGCACTGATTGACCTTGGGTCAACTCATTCTTATATTTTCACTTCATTAGTAATAGAAAAGAAATCACCTGTTGAATCAATTGAATATGATATTCAAGTTACTCATTCTTAGTTTGTCGTAAATGTTCACTGGAAGTTAGAGGTTGTGAATTCCCTGCTGATTTGAAGTTACTACCTTTTTGAGAATTTGATATTATTTTGGGTATGGATTGGTTATCGTTAAATGACAGATGGAAGAGATGATTTCAATTGAATCCATCGAGCCGAATAGCATTGTTAGAATCATTTCGGCTATTTATGCATAGAGATTGATATGTAAAGGTAGTGAAGCATTTTTAGCATACATTTTTGATACCAGAGATTCAGAGTCAAAGTTAGGATAGTTACCAATTGTTAGTGACTTTACGGATGTATTTCCTAGAGAGTTACCAGGTGTCCCTCCAAACTGAGTTGAATTTGTGATTGATCTGGTTCTTGAAACTGCACCAATATCAATACCATTGTATCGTATGGCACTTGCTGAATTAAAAGAATTGAAAGCATAGTTCCAAGAATTGATAGGCAGAGGGTTTATTTGACCGAGCATATCTCCCTAGGTGCATTTATGATGTTTGTGAAAAAGAAAGACGACTCTTTGAGATTGTGTATAGACTATAGACAGTTGAACAAAGTTACAATAAAGAATAAGTACCCCTTGCCACGTATTGATGATTTTTTTGACCAATTAAAAGGTGCCACAGTGTTTTCGAAGATAGATCTCAGATTGGAGTATTATCAGTTGCGAGTTGAAGACGGTGATGTGTCAAAGACCACTTCAGAACTCGTTACGATCATTATGAGTTTCTGGTAATTCCATTTGGTTTGACTAATGCCCTTGCTACTTTTATGGATTAAATGAATTGGGTTTTTCAGCCTCATTTAGATAGTTTTTTGGTTGTGTTTATTGATGATATATTGATATATTCCAAGACAGAATCAGAGCATACTTAAAACTTGAGAATCGTGTTACAAACTTTGAGAGAAAAATAGTTGTGTGCAAAGTTCAGTAAATGTGAATTCTGGATTCGCGATGTTGGATTTTTGGGTCACATAGTATCAGCTGACGGGATTCAAATCATTTTGAGTAAAGTTTCTACTGTAATAAATTGGAAAACTCTGAAAAATGTTTTTGAAGTACGAAGTTTCCTAGGTTTAACAGGTTGTTATTGTCGTTTTGTTAAAAATTTCTCAATCATTGCTTCATTGATGACTAGATTACTACAAAAAATATCGAGTTTGTTTGTTCTAATCAATGCCAATAAAGTTTTGATTAGCTAAAAAACATGTTGACAGAAGCTCTAGTGTTGACTCAGCTTGAGTCTGGGTAACGTATGTTGTTTATAGTGATGCATCTCTCAACAGTTTGGGTTGTGTGCTGATGCATGCAGGGAAAGTAGTAGCTTATATTTCTTGACAATTAAAACCTCATGAAAAGAATTATCCTGCTCATGATCTCGATCTGGCCACGATTGTATTTGCTTTGATATTTGGAGATATTATTTATACGGCGAGAAATGTCACGTGTTTATGGATCACAAAAGTTTAAAGTATTTGATGACTCAGAAAGAACAGAATTTAAGACAGAGATGTTGGTTAGAGCTACTGAAAGATTATGATCTGGTTATTGATTATCATCCGAGAAAGGCTAATGTGGTTGCGGATGCACTCAATCAAAAGTTGTCATTGTTTGTACTTCGAGCGTTGAACACTTATCTAGCTCTGAACAAAGATGGTTTGGTGCTGGGAAAATTGAGAACTAAACCCCTGTTTCTACAACAAATTCAAGAGTTACAAATCAATGATCTGAAATTCTTAATGAAGCGACAATTAGTTTAGAATAATTTGATTACTAAATACAGTATTGATGGTGATGATACATTGCATTATCGTGATAGAATTTGCGCTCCGAATGATTTAGATTTGAAACGTAATCACAACAGTATATATTCTATTATCTTTGTAGCATGAAGATGTATTGTGATTTAAATAGATGTATTGGTGGCTGGGTATGAAACGTGAAATTTGTCAATTCGTAGCTAAATGTTTGATTGGTCAGCAGGTAAAAGTAGAGCATCAAGTACCGTCAGATTTACTACAACCTATTATGATTCCTAAATGGAAGAATGAGTGAGTCACAATGGATTTTGTATTTGGTTTTCTTGTAACTCCAAAAAAGAAATATTCGATATGGGTAATTGTTGACAGATTGACTAAGTCAGCACATTTTATTCAAATCAGAACAAATTTCTCACTTGAAAAACTAGCAAAATTATATGTGTCTAAAATTGTGAGATTACATGGAGTTCTGACATCTATTATTTCTGATCATGATCTGAGACTTCTGTCAAGATTTTGGAGTAAACTTCACGAGGGTTTGGGCACTAAACTCAATTTCAGTACAACATTTCATCCTCATATAGATGGGCAATCAGAAAGAGTGATACAGATTTTGAAAGATATGCTGCGATGTTATATACTTGAGTTTGAAGGTAGTTGGAAAAAGTACCTGCCGTTAGCCGAATTCGCCTATAATAACATTTATCAGTCTAGTATAAAAATGGCACTGCTTGAAGCTCTTTATGGAAGAAAGTGTAAAACACTGTTGTATTGGTTTGAATTGAGTGAATCCTAAATGGTAGGAATTGATTTGATTCGAGAAACTGAAGATAAAGTTCAAATTATTCGAGATTGTTTAAAAGCTTCATCTAATAGTCATAAATCATACGCAGACCTGGGAAGAAAAGATATAGAATTTACTGTTGGCGATAGAGTATTTCAAAAAGTTTCTCCGTGAAAGAAAGTGCTATGTTTTGCCAGGAAAGGGAAGCTGAGTCCGAGATTTATCGGATTGTATGAGATTGTTGAAAGAATTGGTCTTGTAGCTTATAGATTAGCTTTGCCGTCTAAACTCGAGAAAATTCATAATGTGTTCCACGTTTCAATGCTAAGACTGTACATATTTGATCTTTCACATGTGATTCCTCATAGTGAAATTGAATTGCAACCAGATTTGACGTATTCTGAGGAACCAGTGAAGATTTTAGCTCGAGAAGTTAAAGAACTATGGAATAAACGAGTACCATTAGTAAAAGTCCTATAGCATCATCATTTTATAGAATAAGCTACCTAGGAAACTGAGGAATTGATGAAACTACAGTATCCAAATCTATTCTCAGGTAACAATTTCGAGGATGAAATTTCCTAAGGGGGTGATCGGCTGTTTAACGTCACAACAATAATGTGCAAGTGTACACTATTGATGCAAGTATAGTAGATAAATATGAGTCTGTTGGATATCTATCCCACGAGGATGGTTGTCTTTTGTCTATTAATATCAATGCAATAAATAGATAGAAACGAAATAAAGTGTGAGAGTAGTTGTTGAAGCAATAACTTGAAAACAATAAGATAAAATATCATAATGATAAACTAGGATCCCCAACATGAATATTCAACAGAATGCTAATTGCTCACAAGGTATAAAATGATATGTGATTGTCGATGCATTAAATTGCAATGAATATCTTACCAAGCTTAACTTTTATCTTTAATCAAATACTTAAAAATGCACATTAGCCACACCTTCCGAAGATGGCAATGGAATACTATTAAGAACAAGTGGATTAAATCCCTCTAATCCTCAAGCAACTTCCATTGTCATGCTTGTTAGCTTGAATTGTCACTACACCTTCTAGTTCCTGTGACCGCAATAACACTTCCTTGCTAAAAAACATTCAAACCCAAGGATTAAATAGTAGAAGCAAGATTGAATAAAATAACATTTAACCTAGAAATTATGTGTACTTCTGTGCTAACATGAAATAGAAAGTAATCACCAGCATTTAGAAAAGAAAAAAAAAGTGGAGAATACTATTCCTAGACAATTAGATTTGAATCTCTCTATTCCCTCTTGTGTTGCACTCAGAGCTCCTTGTCAAGAGCTGGTCTACATCCCTTTAACGTCGGTTCACCCGTAGGAGATTTAAGCTGCCATAGTCGAATGCTTTAAAGGATAGGTTGAAGAGGATGATAATCCAAAAAGCCTTACTTTTTTTCTTTTTACATGAATATTTATATTTTTCCCCAAATAGCCCAGGTGTCCTTTCATCAGAATCATGTTGCCTCTGTATGTCCAAGTTGGTTATACCAAACTAGACATTGCACACAATTTTGTTTTTATCTGGACAGCTGTTAGGTGCGGTGACAATTCTTGGCGCAATCTGAAAATACTCATGTAGCGGCATTGGTACCAAAACATGATAAAATTAAATACAAATAGGTTAAGATCCACTAAATTATAAAATGTAATTTACTGAACAGAAAATGCTAAAATATGTGCTAAAGATAACTAAATAGGGACAAATTAACCAAGAAGTAGGGAGAAAACATATGTTCTTTCTAGTACTATTAGGGGGAGAGTGAATATTTTATGATATGATTATAATATTGAATGACAATATGTTTAAATGGTTCTGATTGTTTAGTAATATTCCGTAACCCTAATCTGACGATGGAGACGAGCTAGGGGTGTTACAGATCCACAAGACAACATCTACCTTAGTGCAGGTTTGTTTCATGCCATCACAAGAGACCTTTGATGGAGGCCATAGGTCTTGTTTAGAGACCTTCTCCCACTTAATATTTTAAAAATATGCATTTTTTTTAATTTTCAATATCAATCATGAATGACCAATATATGCATGACAAGTACATATGACATTCTTTCCTAATCTATATGGCATGCTCATATCATATATGCATGAACATACATTTGTAGTCATATAAATATCATCATGGTTATCTCATAAATATAAAAACATAAAATTTAAATGACTCTGACCAGCCAAAGTTTCCATGATTCCATCCTAGAAAAATAATAAGATTATAAAATTACAAAATTCACCTCAAAGCATACTTTGGTTACTGGTTCACGTTTCCTTCGTTATCATCTCTTCGTCATCGTTTCCATGTCATTGCTGTTGGACCACCATCGACCATCGTCGGTTCTACTAGGTTGGGTTTCTTTCGTCTTGTTTTTTGAGTTTTGTTGGGAAAGAATTTTACAAAATTTTCTATGTCCATTTCCAGCTCACATATTTTATTCTAAATAAATAAATACAACCATTCGTGGAAATAATAGTCCACGATCTAAAATATACATGCCCAAAAAGCAATTTAAATTACAAATAAATTTCTAGAAATCAAACTTTGTTAAAATTATTTTAACATCCAGAACAATAAAGTAATTATATAAATTCATTCATTCACATACATTCCCCTAAACATGCGAATAATTACAAGAATGTCACATCTTATCAAATAAGATGAAGAGAGAAAGATTCGGTCTCGATTTACACTATAAAAATAGTACAACTTGAATCTTATACCAATTTTTAAAAAAATTCGATTTGAAAATGGTTTTCTTACATAGCGAAAAATTAAAATTTTGAAAATCGACCCACTTTGTGATATTTATAACGATAAACCTTGAACCGAAATCATACCCGTGTTTTTGGATAAGCGAATCCTTGACTTTTTTAGCCTTCAACAAAACAATCTTCTCCACTATTCTCATACCACGAACTGCTTTGAATGTGGGCCTGAACCAATTGAATTAAGACATAGAACTAGAAAAAATTTTCTTTTATCTTTGGGGTGAAAACAAAAATTTTGTCTTCTTTAATAGAAACTGATAGAATCGTTATTCTGAAAAATATATTTAATACTTGAGAATAAACTCTCTCTATTTTTTGGTAGAGTAACAATCTATCCAAGTTACATAAATATCTCTACCTATGTAATCTATTTATAGGAAGAAAAGGTAGAACCGTTGTTGAATTGTAGAGGTTTATTTCAAATAAAAAAACAACTTCCTAATCCAACTAGAAGAGGAAAAAGGACTAATAGGGTGTGTTTCCCTTCATATATATTATGATGAGGATTAGGGCCTTTTATTGTATTAGACCCAATTATATTTTCTTTCTGGGCTTTTAATCCATCACTTTATAATTTAATCCAACCCAATACATATTTTTCTATTTTCCAAAATAAACATTAACTTTCCAATTAAATAATTTTCTCATCCCAATTTTACCCCGTTAAAATTATGATGATTTTACCCCTGGTAAAATTTCCAAGAATATATTTTTAATATTTCACAACTCAACTTGTTCATTATGATCGAATGGTTTATTTTTATTTTCAGGCTTTAAAACTACTTAAAAACATAAACTCATTCCTCTGCTCATTTTTGAGTAATCCATATATATATTTGCAAATGGATCATTTCTCATCTTCATTTCCATTTCTATTTCCATTTTTAGTTTTGAGAAACCCGCATTCATTTCCAAATGATTTCATTTCTCCATTTCGGAGAAAACCATAATCATTTATGAATGTTTTCCATTTCTCTGTTTCTATTCATTTCATTAATTTTGATTCAAACACGCAATTCATTTCTGGTTTCAATGAGCTAGCAGAGGGACCAATTGGACATATGTAATTAGGGTCCAAATTATTTATAATTAAGTTTTAGCTTTTTGCCTATTAATTATAAACTCATTTAGTCACGAAGTCATTCCACTATAGTAGCGTGACTGAGCTCTCCCAAATGACAAACCATTATAAAAGCAACTACTCAATGCTCGTACAATGACCTTGTCATAAGCGTGTTACCCTCATATGATATCCTTGATCTCTTTAGGAAAATATATGCTTTCCTAATATGATCCTATTTTATCTCATGGTAACCATTACATCTTCTTTCATGAAAATTCAATCATTATCAAATAGTGATGAATTGATTCATCACAAAGATGAACAATCCATGGTCAAGTTTACTTTTCATCAACCATGTAATGCCAACGAGAGGATATCTTTTACCCATGTTTTAGGCTATGAATTCCATTGTTGCGAATGATGCTACATACTGAAGAAGTCGTACACCCAACAAAATAGCTTTCGGTTCCTTATCTATTTGAACTCAGGCTTTTACTTACATTAAAGTGTACGAGTCACGTATACATAGTCAATCATTCATTCAAGATTTAGGCATGCCACACTATGTGTAACAACCCATTTTCAGTGAAATCGGAACAGTGGTTTCGGGACCACAAATCCGAGCTGGAAAGAAAATTTATTTTAATATTATTGCATGGTCTGCATTATGATAGGAATGTCATATGAAAATTCTGATAAGAAAAATTTACCGATTTCGTGTTTAATTATGGAAATGATCAAATTGCATAAAATGCAAAAGTTGAATTCTAGTAGTTAAAAGGATCAATTAGCTATGGAATTCAAAATAAGAGGTCCTTATATGGTAATTAGACCATTAAAGAAAAGTTAGTAGATATTTTTGATGAATCATCCATGGGAAATTAGAAAAAGGCAAGGACTAAATTGGAAAGTGGAAAAATTAATGGATGATAAATAATTAAATAGAGATATTAACATTTTATATCATCTTTATCCCCAAAAATTCCATGGAAACCCTAGGAGAGAGTAAGGAAACTAATAAAGCTTAATTAGGTATGTTTTCTTGTCTCGTTTTTAGTAATTTTTATATTTTTGAGATCGGGATAGCTTAATCTATCTATGTTGGGGATTAATTTGAAAAGATATCAAAGTATCAAAGTTTTTCCATGGATAAATATGTTGAAAATTTGAAATTTATGGTAGAAAATGAAAGGTTGTTGATAGATGGACAACTTTTACAAAAAAAAAATTGATGAAATTATGATTTAGGGACTAAATTGCAAAGATGTAAAAGTTATATGAAAATTTTGGTTAGGCTTGGAATAAGGATTAAATTGCATGAATTTCAATTTCCGAGCCTAAGGACAAAATCGTCATTTGTGAAAAGTATAAGGACAAAATAGTAATGTTACCTAGGATGTGAATTGAATTAAATTGAGTATGAAATAGATTAAATTGATGTTAAATTCATTTATATGGATCCTGAAAGACCTAGTACTGAGTTGGATGAAGGAAAACAAAAAGTTTCGGATTACTAGATTTCGTGTTCGAACAAGCATCGAGGTAAGTTCGTGTAACTAAATTGTGTACATTTATATGTTTGAATTAAATATTGTATATGTGAATTGTATAATTGTCATGTATATAAAATTGATTGAATATCCGAAAATGTCTGATAAATGTTAAGTTCCGTTTGAAAAAATGAAAATCGATGGATACAGGATTTCCCTTATTGGTTGTAGTCTAGCATATGTTGTGGACACACCACAGCTTTTACGTGTGTTCCGTTATAATCTCTCTCGACCAACCCGTATATGGTTCTTGCTCTCGTTATAGCTCTTTGGAGTATCTCGATAGGTTGTGATCCTACATGTGTTGTGGTCACACCTTAGCTCTTATGAGCATCTCGATTAAAGGCTCTTTGTGAGCTTCCCGATAATACTCACTTGAACTTCCCGATATTGACTATCCGGAGCTTCCTGATATGGTTTTTTGTGAACTTCCTGATAAGGTTCTTTGTGAACTTCTCTATTATGGCTCTTATGAGCTTTTCATGATATAGCCCAAATAAGTTTCCTTATAGGCTTTTTATGAGCTTCCTGAAATGGCTCTATATGAGCTTTCCATTACAAGGCTCGAGAGTGTGCTTCCTGATTATGTACCCTAATTGGAACCCCTGGAAATGAATTGACGAATTATAGTAATGTACACTAACTATATGAGCGTATCTATTGATATTTCTAATAAATTCAACGGGTAAAGTTTTGACATGACTAAACTGAATTTGAAATGATTTGTTATCAAAGTGTACATGTAATATGGAATAATGTTATGGAAAGCATATGTAAACGAAAGACATTAAATGATGAGCTCATCTATGTTTTTGGTATTATGTAAATTACTTGACTAACATACTTGTTTGAGTGTATGTGATTAGGCAAATTTGTCAATTTCTTGGAAATCATGTTATTGTACGCTTATTTGAATGAATGTAATTGGTAAGTTTAATTCTTGTTACACAAACTTACTAAGTATTAAATGCTTACTAGTTTTTCTTTTTTCTATTTTATAGTGCTCGGAAGCTCATTAAGGTTGCAGAACGGTCGGAGAATCATCACATTATCCTCCAGCTTGTTTTGGTATAAAAAGTAATCTTATTTTGATATAATGACATGTATAGGTTAACTTGACCAATGTTGGCAGGTACATGGTTGTTTGTAATTTAGTCATTGGAATGACTAATAATGGTTTGTTTTGGAATATTGTTATGAGGTTATATATGTCATGTTTAATATATATGTATGTGGTTGGCTAAATTGAATTAGAGTAAAATAGAAATCATTACAAGAAGGTAAGTTTGATCATATGAATATGTGATATTATTTCATACATATTAATGATGTTTGCTTGATTTATATGACTTGAATTGGTTGGCAAATATATTCAAATGTTGTTGTAGGTTGAAGGTTAAATATATGTCTTGACTGTGTGTGACACACTACTTGGCACATGGGCATGTGGTTTGGTTGTGTGTCCTCTGCATCCTAAAATTGAGAAATAGAATGCTCAGAATTGGCACACGGGTGGAGACATGGGCATGTGTCTCAGTCGTGTGTGTTATACGACCCAGAACACGGTCGTGTGCCTTAGTCGTTTGAAACCTGCACCTAATTTATGAAAATTAAATTCACCACACGGCCTAGCACACGGGCGTGTGGCAAGTCATGTGGCACAAGTCAGGGAGTTACACGAGTAAGGACACGGGCTAGGACACAGCCGTGTGCCTCACATCGAATGTCTACACGGCTTGAGACATGGGCATGTCACATGGCCGTGTGAGCCACATGGCCTACTCACTCGGGCATGCGACCCTTGTATATAAGAAAAATTTTGGAATAGTGCGAAAAATTTTCTGAGTTTTCGATTTAGTCCGAGTTGATTCTGTTGTTTAATTTGGGCCGCGAGGGTCCATTCATAGGACAATATGAGAAATTTTAATTATGAAAAGTAAATGACATAAATTATATGAATTACTCTGTAAACTCAGGTAATGCTCTGTAACCCTATTTCAGTGATGGATACGAGTTAGGGGTGTTACACTATAAATGTCACAAGTGAATAAATCCATAAAAGAACTCATGATCTGTTCTGCTTGGGTCCTGTCTAATGTACTGTCAGTTTAGTTAGTCACATTTATGTCTCTATCTTCTGGGAGTCATCCGCTCCAATGCTCAAGACAAAGAATCTCCCCAATTGGATAGTATTTCAATTGGTCTGCTAATTTCCAATTAGACAAAGGACATGTTTAGATTCGTCTACTAATACAAGTTTTCTTTCTATATTATGACCCAACCACATAATATCGCTAAATATTAGTTAAACAATAGACAACTAGTAAGTAACATTTGCTTTCATTTTGCTTTGCGGTGCAAAAACTGTGTAAGGAAAATAAACAAAGTATTAATATAATTCATGAATAGTTTTATTAACCAATTTATTCAAAAAATTACAAATGTACTTAAACAAAAATAATACACTTAAGGCACCAAATTCAACACGTTTGTAATGGCCCGATAGTTAGGGGTGTCAAAAAATAAAGTTCGAGACCCGTTTCCGTAAAACAAACCCATAAATATTTTTATTTAATATTTACGAGGTTAGTTTAGTAGTGAATTAGATTTTGATTGAGTAAATTTACATGAATTATATGTTGTTAGTGTGTAGGGATCAAATTGCATAAGTATTAAAAATTGAATTATAGATTAAAATCAATTGAGGGGCTTAAGTGGTAAATATAAACTTACCTTGTTGAAGTGGACGGCATTAATGGATAGTATATATATATTATATATGTAAACTTATTATATATGTTATAATAATAAATAAGTTTAAAACTAAATGCATGTATATATGTATTATAATTAAATAATAATAAAAAGTAAAATAAAACAAAAGTGGTATGAATTGAAACATTCCATGCAAATTAAAGAAAAGAAAAGAAAGAGAGAAAAAGGTGATGAAGTTGTGGCAAACCTAGGGACCTTAAGGTTCAAATTCAAAATTGGTTAGTACAATTTAGTTATTTTTTTGTAATTTTTATATTTTTGGAATCCTGATGTTTAGAACTACCCAACTTATGTTGAAATTTTAGTATTGATTAAAATTTTAGATGCTGTTATTGTTGAATAGTTTTAGTATTAGGGATTAAATTGATATATTTTAAAGTTAGAAATGGAAATGGATTAAATTGTAGAATTAATTGTTAATTTTGAGCAATAAGGACTAAAGTTTGAAAATTTTGAAAATTAAGGGTATAATTGAATATAAGGAGCTAAATTTAGCTTAAAGTGAAATTAGTGTAAAAATATAGGATTAAATGTAGAAGTTAAAAATTAGTCTCGATTCAAGGACTAAATTGAAATTTAAGAAAATATAGTGCAAAAGTTAAGAATTTAATGTGAAATTGAATGGTGTAATATTGATGCATTTTAATTATTTTATTTCGTAGCTAACATCATATCGAAATCCTCAACTAAAAAGGGGAAGGATAAAATCGATGTCGAATAGCTCGGAATCCACAGTTTGTGTTTCTATAATTCGAACTAAGTTGTTAATTATTACATTTTGAATTATTGCATATGGTAAGCATTTGAGGTGAGTACTTTGGTACTTTGAGATTGAATTGAGTTCTTATTTGATTGAAATGGATTGAGTTGGTATATATTATGAATGTATTGATTATATGAAGATTGAAATGAATATATGTTTAAATGTGATAATGTGCAAATATGAGAATTGGACGTTGGATGTATTTGTAAGTGAAATGGAACCCTATTAACTGTTTCAGGCTAAGTCGGATATAGATGGCATGCCATAAGATAGGAAGAGTTCAGGGATTTCTTCGACCTCGAGTAGATGAGGCACTAGGAGCCAATTTGCTTCGGTTTATCCGATTAGACATTGGGTGTCAATTTATATAAAGCACTGCGTAGTTATTACTTCGGATTTATCCGATGAGGCACTGGGTGCCAAACTGGTGTGTTAGTTGGATTCGTATATCCGCTCGATTCCGAGTCGTGTTAATAGGGGTAATTAAATTATAAAGTTATGTAATTGACATTGAAATGGTAAAGTATGTGATTTAGAAATGAAAAAGTGGATTAGAAAATGAAATGTGAATTATGTTGTGAACATAAATGAGATATATGAGTAATGCACTCATGGAATGAACATGGGTTGTTTGTGCCATTATATAAGTGAATTGTTAAATGATCTGTGAAAAGCTATTTACATAGCAAGTGATTTGAATTGAGATATATGTTAAAACCAACTAAGTATGAATACTTGTGAAAGTTGAGCATAACATGAAATAATGTGGTAATATGCATGACATCGAAATGGTGATATCTTGTAATTGCATATTTAGATAGTAGTATGATTGTATAATTCAATTTGAGCATTCATGTATCATATCATGTCTTTAAAAGTTCAGATTATAGAAATATCACTGAGTTTTACTCAGCGTGCGATTTTGTTTTCAGTGCGCAGGTTAGGTACTTCTCTTTTGATCTCCGATTCCACATCCAACAATGATCCCGAGCTTAAGTGTGGCGATGTTTATTTTTTTAATAACATGTACCTAAGAGGTCTTTGGTTGATAGTTGTTTTGTGAATGTGATGTAAATTTGGGTTATAAGTATAATGACGATCATTGTATAGAAGTATACGTTTGTGTTTGAATCCATATGTTTGGTATGTTAGTTTGACTCAAGGCTTGATATATGTGTGTGTAACTTTAAGCTTGATATCTTACGTAGCTATATAATAGGCTAATATGGGTGATTTTGGCATGCATGAAACCTTGATTTGGATGATGCCTTGTTAATGTGTTTTGATGATATAAAATGTGGTACCAATAAGGGTATATTGGTTAGGCAACTAAGATGATTATTTTGGCATATTTTGAGTATGTTTAATCGTATTTTGAATAGGTTAAATGATTGGTATTTGAGATGCTTAATGCCCAACCAAGTAGGAAATGGTAAACTTGAGTTTTAAGGTACATTTAAGTGCACGGCCTAAGACACGATTTTTCACACGACTGTGTGTCAGGCGTGTGCCCTGAATGTTTGGTATAATTGCATAAGTGTAGTGTCACACACGGCTAACATACAGCCAGGGATACGATCGTGTGGCCAAAGTCAGAGAGTTACACGAGCTAGGATATGGCCATGTATCTTTATTTTGAAAGTCACATGGCCTAGGGGTATTCTATACGACCTGGCACACAGCCTTGAGTCCCCTATTTTTAAGCATTTTGAATTTTCACACTAAACTTCTAGAATTGTTTCAAATTAGCCCTTTTAGTTCTAAAATCATTTTTAAGGATTTGTAAACTCGTATTTAGGACAATATACATAACTTTCACCATGATTTGAATGAAATAGATTGATTTAAATTATAATTGATTTTGTAGTAATGCTCATAACTTTAATCCATTGACGGAGAGGGGTTAGGGGTGTTACAATCTTGGTCCTGGATTCGCCTGATATCGACTTACAAACCCTACTGTAAAATAGATATCTGGGTGTGTACATAACATAACATATATGAGATTTCTTACTCCCGAAGCATAAAGAACCTTTCTCATGTTCTCTCTTTCTTCTATTGTCTAAGGATAATTCTCCAAAGAGAGATGAAATCTCGATATGGAAGGTTGATTTCCCTTCTTCGAATTGGTCATTGCATAACACTCTAATATCTTGCTTATGTGTGAAGCCTGAGTTAGTGCTATCACTTTTTTCTTTCGATCCCTTAGGATTTGAATGACTAGAAGAAAATTAGCTTCTCCAAGTCCTTCACGCTAAACTATTGGTTTAATTATAGTTTAACTGATGACAAACTCCCTACATCATTCCCAATTAGTAGAATGTCATTGACAATTAGAATGAGAAAGACCACCTTTCCATTCCCCAAACATTTATAAACACAAGGTTTATCTATGCTTTGTTCAAATCCAAAAGTCTTGATCACTTGATCAAATCTTTGATTCCATGAGTAGGATGCTTGCTTCAGTCCATATATGGATCTAAGAAGTTTACAAACTTTATGCTTATTTCCTTTAGCTATTTATCTTGTGGGTTGCATCATATAGATGCTCTCTTCAAGATAGCCATTCAAAAATGTTATCTTGACATCCATTTGTTAGATCTCATAATTGAGAGTCGCCGCAATGGATAGTAATATATGGATTGACTTGAGAATGGTAATCAAAGAGAAGGTTTCTTCGTAATTGATGCATTCTTTCTAAGTATAACCTTTTGCTACAAGTCTGGCCTTTTACGTTTCCACTTTTCCATCTGCATCTCTTTTCCTCTTGAAGATCTACTTCCATCCTATGGGTTTTTATCCCTTTCGATAAATCTACATGTTCCTACACTCAGTTGGAATACATAGAGTCCATCTCAATTTTCAAAGCTTAGAATCAACACTTTACATTGCTGTGTTATATGTAAGTGGGTCATAATCTTCTTGTTCGATAGACTAAATTTTAAAAACACTTTCATCGAATTGGAAGTACTCTAGCCTATCAAAAACCGTCCCATTACAACGAAGCACATTGTGCTGCTGACCTTTTGCAAGTCTACTATTAGGAATTGGTTTTGGAACCATTTCTACAAGGTTTTGTATATTGTTGGTTTTGGAACCATTTCTACAAGGTTTTGTATATTCTCAAAAGTTCTTCGAGTACGTCTTTAGTCCAAGATTTAAAGTCATTCATTTAACTTTTTTTAAGGAAAGTAGCATGAGTTGACATTATAATAGTTTGCTCTTTCGAGTTATAAAACAAACCATCCTTTGATCCCTTTGGATATCCAATATGTGGGTATGGTGTCCCTAAAGCCATAAATGATTAAGATTCGGATTCCTACAAACATGTATTAAAATGATGCATGCGTCTTACATTAAACCCTGAAACTTTTCTAAGTCATTGTAACGATAATTCCTACACCATTGAATCAAGCCATCGTGGGGTGATCATGATCAACTAGTAAGAACGTGGATTTTCATTCAATTAGTACATGAATCTAATTCCTTAGGAATTCGCATGTCCTAATAATCCTGTAACATTTGACCATCTTTCTAACTTAAGTAGAGCTTTGTGGGGAGTTACTTAACTAGAAATCTAGAGTGTATAACCATCAACTCAACACATATCTCGTCATGTACTAGAAATGAGTCATCGTGGGACAATTTCACCGAGTAGCATGCTTTGACTAGTTGTCCTCTTTGAAGATAGAACTTCTAGCTATTCCATATGATAATGCCTACCAAAATGGTCGATCCAATTATCATATGAATAGAATATAGTTCTTATTACTTTCAGGAAATCTCTTCAGTGAGATCTACATGAAAGTCTTATTGTGGGGGTAATGCACTTGCCATGCCATTACAAGAGACCATTAATGGAAGACTTAGGTCTTATTTAGGGACCTTCTCCCACTCAATATTTTAAAAATTATACAAGTTTTTTATAAATCCAATTTCAATCATGAATGATCAATATATGCATGAAAAGTACATGTGACATTCTTCCTTAATCTATATGGCATGTTTTTCTCATATATGCATTAATATACATTCATAGTCTTATAAATATCATCATGCTTACCTTATAAACATACAAGCATAAAATTTAAATGATTCTGACCAGCCAAAGTTTTCATGATTTTGACCTACTGTCAAATGTAGTAGTTAATTTGGTTTAATTTCGCACTTAAGTAGCTTGTTTTCTAAGCAAATTAGGATTTTATATTTTGTTTTTGGTAATTAGGCCTTAGGATTAGAATATAATAAAATAAGTGTTTTTCAACACATTTTGTAGGTGTTGTGATCCACTAGGCTGACACGGGCCTTAGGTTATGCTAATGTATTTAATTGAGTGTATAGGATGAAGATTTAAAGACCCAATTGACGTGGAAGTAAGAGACAAATGATGCACAAGTTTCCCAAGCTGTCAAAGCACCAAACAATCGATTGAGGCTGGAATTGGGTGTCGTGTTGTGCCATAGCCTGGTGTGGCACAACACATATTAACATCCTACCCAAGTAATTTGGGGTTATTTTCGTTCGTGCAATCAAACTTATATGAAGACTTAGGATGTGTCGAAGACCTAACTTAGGCTGCTAAAACCTTTATAAATAAGACATTAGGGGTTGAATGTAATGAAGTCGTCCTAGACGCCTTAAAAAACCCTCATAGTTTAGAATTTGTTTTAGATTACTTTCTTTTCAACTTTTAGATACTTCTTTGTTTTTCTTCTTGAATCAATTTTGATTCAAGGACTTGTTTATTTAATTAAAGTATTCATTTTATATTCTTCTTTGCACTTGTTTTATTTTGTTATTTCAATCGAGAGATTCGCTACTCCGTTCCCCATTCGGTACTTAATCCACAATTATTCAAATCTCTTTTCTTCTTCAAATCGGTCGTGTTTCTTACATGGTTATTCAATTGCAGTTGAGATTATGAATAACATGAGTGGCTAAATCCCTTAAAAGAGATTAACGAGTGGATGAGGATGTGATTAATGGAGGATTTGGGATTTCTTGAGATAGATTGGTTGGTAAAAATTGCGTGTTCTTAAATAGTTAGGCTTGACAACCCTAATAAGTTACCATAGGGTAGACGAGATCAAAAGATGAAGCTGAGTTGAGTAAATTGTAATTTATCCTGGTTGAGAAAGTGATGTCGGAAGATAAGCGAGTATCACCAAATTGATAAAGTTAATTAAAGTTAGGATGTAATAATTGTCTAAAGCGATAACTAATCTACTCTAGAACCCCAATTCGAAGTTATTTGCAAACCCTGAAGTGAGTTAATCTTCCTAATTGGTTTATCAGTTTAGTTCATTTGTTTATCTTTCTTTCTTTCCTTCTTTCTTTTTGTTATTTATTTCTTTTTAATCTTCTTAATATACTTTATGATCCATCGTAATATAGGAATTAATTATTACGACTTAGGCTTAGTATTGTAAAAAAATATTTTCACTATTTGTACCATCCTCCCCTAGGTACACTCCTTGGAATACTTATGATATTTCGTTGTACAACTATATTATAATTTGACCTGTGCACTTGCGGACACCCCTGTTCTCAATTCTTATATTTTTGGTGTTAGATTTATTCTACAAACAATAAATCATCTATGGGCGATCAAATTTCATCCTAGAAAATAATATTATTATAAAATTACAAAATTCACCCCAAAGCATACTTTGGGTCATCAATTTTGCCACCATGAACTATTGTTGCAGTACCGGTTCGTATTTCTGTCATCACCATCTTTTTGTCGTTGTTTTTGTGTCGTCATCGTTATCGATCACCGTCGACCACCGCCGCCACAAGGAAAAATTAGGTTATCGTCAGCCACCATCGGACCACCAACAGTCTCATGCTGCCGGACCACCATTGACCATCCTTTGGTTCAGGTTCGTGTTGTCTTAGTTCTCAGGTTTTGTCAGAAAATAATTTTACAAAAATTTCTATGTCCGGTTTTAACTTCCATATTTTATTCTAAAATAATTAAATTAAAATCCTACATGGAGATGATAGTCCACAGTCTAAAATATACATCTCGAAAAATAAATTAAGGCTTCGTTTGTTTACCAGTAAAACATTTTTCGTAAAAGCTTTTCAGCCTTTTCCAATGTTTGTTTGGCTGAAAATGATTTCCCACGGTAAAACCTATTAGAAAACATGGGAAAAGAAATGCTTATTTTAGGAAAATGTCTTACCGAAGTAAGAAATTTTCGGGAAAAAAAGCTTCATCCCTTTCCCCTTCCCCCATCCTTGCCACCTCGATCTATTGTTTGTCGTTAGCCAGCAATAATTCTCAACACTAGTCTCCAGCGTTCATCTTTGATTTTCCCCATCTTTACCTTTCATTGTCGAAATCTACACTGTACCACCAGCCGACAATGACGTTCATCTTCTTTTCTTGAAGGTAAGAATGAAAAAAATGTGATTGTTTTTATTTATTTTTGTACTTATTGGGGAAAGGCTGTGATCTATTCCAGAAAAAACATGAAGCCCTTTGAGAAACTGGCTCTACTAATATTCTTTGAAAACCTAGCCTAGAGTCCTAAAGCTAGTAACAATGTAATAATGGGCAAAGCAATTCCCAGCCTGGATTCATCATTTTAACTTCTGTAAGTACTTTGAATAAAGTTTCAGCTTTTCTTTTTCCATTGTTAAAAGTTGCAGATTGGTATTTGAAGCTGCCCTTTTTTGCTTTTCTTAAGTGCAAAATGTAGGTGATAAGTCATAATTTATACATATTTTTATCCCATGCTTAGCACATTTTTTGGATGAATTATCATTAGATTTATGGAATTTGATGCTCCTAATCCTTTAATTTCATGTTTTATACTTAGGTGAGCATAGGAGAGTAAAACGAGTGAGAAACGGGCCAAAAACGGAGAAAATAGGTCAACGTGAGAAATCGACACGGCCTGGAGTTCCTTACACGGGTAGACCACACGCCCGTGTCTATTCAACAGACTCTAACACGATTTGAAGCACTTGCACACGGGCGTGTCACACGGGCGTATCCCTGTCGAACCCAAGTCTAGTTCTACTTGAAAAAGGCCACTTTTGAAGGTTTTGAACCATTCTAAAGTCTATATAAACACCCGAGGAGGCACCTAAAGAGATACACGGAGTAGGAGGTAGGGAATTACTCGAAAAAAACAGATTGATCCATCTTAGAAGTCAGATTCTCCTTCAAGACTGAAGATCTCCTTTCAATTTCCTTCACGATTTTTGGGTTTCTTTATGTTTTTTTATCATTATTCTTCTGAGATGTTTTCTTTTACACATATGAACTAAATCCCTTAAATCCCCTAAATACCTAAAGGGAATGAAACCTAAGATGGATCTTGTTATTATTTTCTAAACTATATGATAAATACTTGATTTGTTCTTAATTATGTGTTCTTAATTCTTACTTTAATATTCCAGGATATTGATTCAAGTATTGATCTACTTATTTAGAGGAGCAAAAGTCCTTGTCTAAGAGTAGGTCTAGCATAATTAAGCGGAGTTTATTGCACCCCTAGACATAGGGTGACATAAATCTGCCGGATTAGGGTCAAACCTAATAAGGGAATCCATAGATTGAGTTAATGCAACACTAGGTGTTTTAAGTAGAAAGAGATTTCAATTAATCAACCTAGGGTTAGACGTTGTTAGTCTCGAGAGAGATAACAATATAAATTAGGGATTTCTATGGATCAAGTCAAGCGAATAAATTGTCTAATTCAGAGTCAAATAACAAGTGAAGTCCAGGTGAATTTTTCCTTGGGTATTGTCTAAGTCAATCAGTTTTTCCAAAAGTATTTCCCCAATTTACTTCCTGTGCATTCTTAGTTTAGTTAATTAATTTAGATAAAACAAACCTCTTTATTTTTAGGCTAGATAATAAAAAGAAAGTTAATACTAGTACTTTTAGTTCTTGTGGGTTCGGCATTCCGGTCTTGCTATAAGCTATACTACTGTTCGATAGGTGCGCTTGCCTTTATTGTGATAATAGTTAGATTTCAAGTACGATCAATTATAAATATAAAACTTATCACGAGAGATTCCATCAAGTTTTTGGCGTCGTTCCCGAGGAACTAAGATATTAGGAACACTTAATTTTTATTACTTTAGCCATTTTTTTATTGCAATTTAAATTTTATTTGAGTTTTGTTAATTTTACTAAATTTTCTTTTGTTTTCTTCTGACAGTTTTTTTTATAGTTATGACTAGAAGAAACCCGTCAGGACCATTACTTTTTGACAGTGAGATTGAAAGCACAGCTCGTAAAAACTGAAGAGAAATAAGGCAAAGCCTAAGACATATAGAGGAAGGACAAGAGGACGATATCATAATACAACCGAGGAGATGGATGAAAATCAGAATAATCAGCTTCCTCCTGTGGTTGCTGCAGATCCAATAAATTAGAATCCTACTCCTCATACTATGTATTATTATGCTAAACCTACTTTAACAGGAACCGAATCGAGTATAGTTAGACCTGCTATTGCTACAAATAATTTTGAACTGAAACCTAACACAATTCAAATGATACAACAGTTTGATGGTTTGCAGGACAAGGATCCAAACACTCATTTGGTGAATTTTCTAGAGTTTTGTGACACTTTTAAGATCAATGGCGTTTCTGAAGATGCCATACGCCTTCGGTTGTTCCCATTCTCATTGAGAAACAAAGCTAAACAATGGTTGAACTCGTTATCACAAGGGTCAATCACTACTTGGGAACAAATGATTGAAAAATTTTTACTTAAATATTTTCCGTCAGCTAAAACGACTAAATTGTGGAATGATATCTATGGCTGCAGGTTCAGACTTTTTGCAATGGTGTGAACCCCTCAACAAGGCAACTTGTCGACGCAGCCGCTAGTGGAACTTTAAAAAACAAAACACCTGAAGAGGCTTACGAATGTATTGAAGAGATGTCACTAAATAACTATCAGTGGCAAGTCATGAGAACAAAGCTGAGAAAAGCAGCTAGTGTTTTCAACCTCGACGCAGTTACTATACTATATAACCAGGTAGAACTTTTAAATAAAAAGATTGACGGTTTATGTGGTTCTACTCAGGTACATCCAATGATGAGATGCGATTCAAATGGAGGAGGAGTACACACAGAATATCAATCTTTCAACCCTTGCACCGAGGAGGAACAAGTTCAATATATGGGTAATAATAATTCTATACCTCAAAATAACCCATACAGTAACACTTATAGTGCAAGTTGGAAGAACATCCCAACTTCTCGTGGGGTGGCCAAGGAAATCAAAGGCCACAACATCCTCCAAGCTTTCAACAACCACCTTACCAGCAGGAAAAGAAACTATACCTTAAGGAGATACTAACGAAATTTATCTCGGTGTCAGAAACTCGTTTTCAGAATACCAAGACAACACTTAAGAATCAACAAGCATTGATCCAAGGGCTCGAAACTCAGATAGGCCAGCTTGCTAAATTGATTTCTGAATGACCACAAGGTAATTTGCCGAGTAATACTGAAACTAACCCAAGAGAGCAGCTTAATGCGATTACCGTTCAATATGAAGAAGGGTTAGTTGAACCTGAACCAGAATCAAGGCAAGGAATTGTGGTAAGTAAAGGTAAAGGTGAGATGGACCACAATGAGCAAAAACCGGTAAGTAGAGAGTGCAAACCTCGTGTGCCATACCCCAGTGTGACAAGGAAAGACCACACGAACGAACAATTTGGTAAATTCCTTAAACTATTAAAGAAATTACACATTAACTTACCATTTATTGAATCTCTTTCGTAGATGCCAAACGCAGTTAAATTTTTAAATGAGCTTTTAGCAAACAAGCAGAAGTTGGATGAGGCATTGTATGTAGAGTTGAACGCAGTTTGCTTAGCCATTCTACAGAATAAGCTACCTAACAAGTTGAAAGATCCAGGGAGTTTAACGATTCCTTGTTTCATTGGTAGTTTAAACGTTAACAATGCTTTGGCTGATTTAGGGGCTAGTATTAAAGTCATGCCCTATAAAATGTTTAAACAACTAGGTCTTGGGAAACCCAAACAAACTAGGATGAGCATTCAATTGGCAGATAAAACAATCAGATTTCCTAGGGGTATTATTGAAGATGTACTTGTTAAATTAACAAATTTATATTCCCAATTGATTTTGTTGTTCTAGACATAGAAGAGGATAGTGACGCGCCTTTAATTTTAAAAAGGTCCTTTTTAGCAACTGCTAGAACTATTATTGATGTTGGTACAGGTGAACTCACACTTCATGTGGGTGATGAAACAATCACTCTTCAAGCTCATAATTCTACTAATATTGATAATGTGGCGCAGCCTTCTTTGCAAGAAATACGTTCGAAGAACATACATGAGCCATGTTCAAATAACAACAAAGGACTCATGTATGAAGAACGAAGGCTACAGATCGAGGAACTAGATGAATGGCGTACACAGAAACCAAGAACACACAATAAACCAAAACCACACCATGACAGACTCAATGTTTCACCAAATCAACTTAAGGTTGGAGATGAAGTACTATTAGATGCAGCTGACCCTCGCATTCCCACTTCTAAACCTAATGGAGCAATCCCTTTTACGGTACTTAACATTTTTCCATACGGTACAGTCGAGGTAACTCATTCGAAATTCAGCACGTTTAAGGTAAACAGTACTCATCTAAAACCTTATTTTGATAAAATTGATAGCAGGAATGAGGTGTGTACACTTCTCACACCACCATGACCACACAACAGAGAGGTAAGTCGAGCTTAGACTCTAAATAAGTGCTTCTCGGGAGGTAACCCGAGCACTAACAGTGTTGATTTCCTTGAATTTTAGTTTTTAACATCTAGATCATTAACTAAGTTGTTGAACATAGGTTTTCCAAATCCACATGGTCAGGCACACGGGCGTGCCTTAGGCTGTGCTCATACCACGGGAGGCGACACGGCCGTGCAATATGGCCGTGTGAAAATAGAGCAAAATTTTTCCCCAACACGAGATTCGATACATTGCCACGATCGTGCGACATGGCCATGGGCAATCCAGCCAAATCAACACGGACGGGTGACACGCCCGTTGCTAGAAGCCATGGTAGAAATTGAGAAAATAACACAGGCGTGTCCTCTGGCCATGTGATGATTCCTCATTTCGCGATAAACACGGGCTGGACGTGAGCCACACGAGCGTGTGACACGGCCGTGTGAGACCCGTGTGGGGCTACACGGCCATGCCTCTTTAAAACTCATATTATTTTTATTTTTACTTTTGTTTCTATTTATTTTTGAAGACTCATGTTTATATTTTTAAAACTCTGCTTATCTTTATAAGTATTATCAAATTATTCCCTTAATTCTCTTTCATAGTGGTGTCTTCTCATTTATCCCTCAGAATCATGCCTTTCCTTCAACTTTATCTTCAATTCTCGCTCTAGCTGATCCAGGGATTTCATCCATAATTTTAGGGTAGTTTCACTTCTTTCCCTCTCTTTTGATATTATCTTTGTACATTGAGAACAATGTACATCTTAAAGTGTGGGGGGTTATTTATATCATTACTAGAAAACCCCTGAATTTTTATCTTGTCTCAAATAATTTTCTCATATCATTATTAATAAATTTTGCTTAACTCGCAATTTTTATCGACATGCTTTGAATTAAATCATAAGTAACTGTGTATTGATTGTTTAAACTTTAAGACATTAGGGAATCAAATATGAAAAGTTGAAATTTATGAGAATTAAAATTTCTAGGTTGTTTCCCTAAATTGAGGTATTATCTTGAAGTTTTGAGTTTACAAGTTTGACATCAAATACCCATAATTTTTGTGAGATTTTGATCCTTACAGAGCATATATCTTTCTTGCTCACTAATTTTATTGGTTATGAGTGTGTCAACATTGATTGGTTATTCTAGAACTTGCATCAATTATACATGTCAAGACCACACCTTTGATTTGATATACTAAAATGATAAAGGCACTTAGGTTTTAACCCATTTACCCCATAAAAAGCCTACCCACATAATTGACCCCTAGTGAACCTCTTTGGGCCTTAACTATTTTTTCTTAATTTTTCCCCTTAATAATAACCCATAACTTAACCCTTTTTGATTCATTGAGAATTTTTCTATTTTATTGATTCCCTTTTTGTTGAGATTTAATTTGGTTAATTGCCTAACTATGTTCTTTTATTTGAATCACATAATTCGCTTTTATACTTAATTTGTTCTCTGAAAAAAATACATATTAGTAGTAATTCTTTGTTTTTGAGCTTAAGTTGTTAACTCCGTATTCTAAGAAGAAGCTAACATGTATTCAATTGATAATTAGTTAGTTTTCCAGTTAGGTAATTTATCAAGTTAATCTTGATTCTAACCGTTTCTTTCAGCCTTAATCCACACCTTTAACCCAAGGCCCCATTACAACCCTTCAAAGACCTCTTGATTTGTGTATCATCTCATTTATAGTGGTGGAGACTTGATTTTCATGCAAGCCTATGGTAATAACTTTTCATGTTTGACTAATGAGTGTTTAATTTGAACCTTAAACACATTGAGTGATATGAGTGAACCTTTAGTGAGGATATCAACCATTGTCAATATGGAATCAAAGATAATTACTTAGATAAAGGGGGATGCCTATACTTTTATGATTAAAATGCTCGATTTTGACTATTTGAAACTTTAATGCTCTTTTAGTTAAATTTTCAATGCATGACTACTTGTGGATTATTTCAGAACATTATTGATAGGAATTATAAGTTGAGAAAAATGAATTCTTAATTGTGAATTGAGGACTTTGCTTGAGGACAAGCAAACTTTTAAGTGTGGGGGTATTTGATAAGTTATAATTTATACATATTTTTATCCTATGCTTAGCACATTTTTTGGATGAATTATCATTAGATTTATGGAATTTGATGCTATTAATCCTTTAATTTCATGTTTTATACTTAGGTGAGCATAGGAGAGTAAAAAGAGCAAAAAACGAGCCAAAAACAGAGAAAATGGGTTAGCATGAGAAATCAACACGGCCTGGAGTTCCTTACACGGGTAGACCACACGCCCGTGTCTATTCAACAGACTCTAACACGATTTGAAGCACTTGCACACAGGCATGTCACACGGGCGTATCCCTGTCGAGCCCAAGTCTAGTTTTACTCGGAAAAGACCACTTTTGAAGGTTTTGAAGCATTCTAAAGTCAATATAAACACCCGAGGAGGCACCGAAAGAGACACACAGAGTAGAAGGCACGAAATTACTCGAAGAAAACCGATTGATCCATCTCAAAAGTCGGATTCTCCTTCAAGACTGAAGATCTCCCTTCAATTTCCTTCGAGATTTTTAGGTTTCTTTATGTTTTGTTATCATTATTCTTCTGAGATGTTTTCTTTTGCACATATGAACTAAATCCCCTAAATACCTAAGGGGAATGAAACCTAAGATGGATCTTGTTATTATTTTCTGAATTATCATACTTGATTTGTTCTTAATTATGTGTTCTTAGTTCTTGCTTTAATATTCCAGGATATTGATTCAAGTATTGATGTGCTTATTCAGAGGAGCAAAAGTCCCTGTCTAAGAGTAGATATAGCATAATTAAGCGGAGTTTATTGCACCCCTAGACATAGGGCGACATAAATCTGCCGAATTAGGGTCATACCTAATAAGGGAATCCATAGATCGAGTTAATGCAACACTAGGGGTTTTAATTAGAAAGAGATTTCAATTAATCAACCTAGGGTTAGACTTTGTTAGCCTCGGGAGAGATAATAATATAAATTAGGGATTTCTACAGATCAAGTCAAGTGAATAAATCGTCAAATTCAGATTCAAATAACAAGTGAAGTCCAGGTGAATTTTTCCTTGGGTATTGTCTAAGTCAATCAGTTTTCCCAAAAGTATTTATCCAATTTACTTCATGTGCATTCTTAGTTTAGTTAATTAGTTTAGATAAAACAAACCTCTTTATTTTTAGGCTAGATAATAAAAAGAAAGTTAATACTAGTACTTTTAGTTCCTGTGGGTTCGACATTTCGGTCTTGCTATAAGCTATACTACTGTTCGATAGGTGCGCTTGCCTTTATCGTGATAATAGTTAGTTTTCAAGTACGATCAATCATAAATATAGAACTTATCATGAGACATTCCATTAGTAGGTATATCACAAATTATGCTAGAGGTCCAAAAATCTGTAGGGTGATTTATTGATGATGTAACACCCTAAACCCGGCCTAGAAGTTTGGCTCGAATTTGGCGTGTCAGATTGAAGTGCTTTTCGAAAACCATGTTTCCATTAAAAACCCTTCTTAATAATTAAAAACTTATACCCTTTTTAAACCTTGTTAGAAAACCTCAGCTAAATAACATTTTTAACAACTTTGTAAAAATTTTGGTAGTTGCGAAAGCTTAATTTAAAAACAATTGCGGATATGTGATGTTTTGAACAACAGTAGTTGCTTTGGAAAACCGTGTTCTAATACTAGCAATTATAAGAACAATAAATAAAATTCCAAATTTGAAATCTAGAAAATTACAACGACTTTACTACAACCCATATAAAACATTTAAAAGTAATAATCAAAACTATAAAATAAACAGTGTGTGTGGCTTCCTCCGAGCCCCTCGTAGCTCCGATCTATCTAAGGCTGGAAATTACCTGAAAGGTTAATAAACGGGGTAAGTTTACGAAAACTCAGTGTGAAATCCCCTACTAAAAAGGAACAGTCAGTCATATAAAAGAATTAAAAGTCTGGCCCCAGCCTTACTTTCAGTTTCAGTATCAATTGGGCCTTAGCCCACTATAACAGACAGTACCAGATGGGCCTTAGCCCATTACAGAATAAGAAACATTATCAGAACTAGAATAAAAATGAGAATCAGAATCAGAATCAGAATTAGAATCAGAATCAGAATCAGAATCAGGTGACAGAATTAGAATCAGAATCAGTATCAGGTAACAGAATCAAAATCAGAATGTGAATGCAATCCCAACCCAATCCAGCCGTATACACCCCCGTACCAACCTTACACCATGTGGGGAGACTACTCGACCCACCCAACCGCTACACACCATAAAAATTGCAGCGAGGCTGCCAGATATTGTGATGAAGTCACCAGATATAGATATTGTGGCTAGGCCACCAGAACAGATATATATATGTGGCGAAGCCACCAGATTGCAGCGAGGCTGCCAGATATTATGACGAAGTCACCAGAACAGATATATGTGGCGAGGCCACCAGATTGCAGCGAGGCTGCCAGAACGCTTCCTCTATCAATATAACCCATATCCCATGCAACAGATATACATGTCATGGCATACAACATACAGAATCAGAATATCATGCCCATATTTGAATCAAACAGTCACAGTCAAGTCATTCATATCACCAACATATATTTACAATCAAATCTGTCAACCACACAGTCCAAGTCAGTCACTTGCCCACAAGGGCAAAACAATCATTTAACACCCTAGGGGTAAAATAGTAATTTCTAAATCGAGGGTAAAACGGTAATTCTATAAATCGATGGTAAAATAGTAATTTTGTAAATCGAGGGTAAAATGGTAATTCTATAAATCAAGGGTAAAACAATAATTTTGTAAATCGAGGGTAAAATGGTAATTTTGTAAATCGAGGGTAAAACGGTAATTCTATAAATCGAGGGTACTTTGGTAATTTTACAAGTCGAGGGTATTTCAGTAATTTGGTAAACTAAAGTATTCTAAATAGGGATAACAATACGAATGGACCTAAAGCCCATTCTCGGCCTGCCAGAACGCTTCCTCTATCAATATAACCCATATCCCATGCAACAGATATACATGTCATGGCATACAACATACAGAATCAGAATATCATGCCCATATTTGAATCAAACAGTCACAGTCAAGTCATTCATATCACCAACATATATTTACAATCAAATCCGTCAACCACACAGTCCAAGTCAGTCACTTGCCCACAAGGGCAAAACAATCATTTAACACCCTAGGGGTAAAATGGTAATTTTCTAAATCGAGGGTAAAACGGTAATTCTATAAATCGATGGTAAAATAGTAATTTTGTAAATCGAGGGTAAAATGGTAATTCTATAAATCAAGGGTAAAACAATAATTTTGTAAATCGAGGGTAAAATGGTAATTTTATAAATCGAGGGTAAAACGGTAATTCTATAAATCGAGGGTACTTTGGTAATTTTACAAGTCGAGGGTATTTCAGTAATTTGGTAAACTAAAGTATTCTAAATAGGGATAATAATACGAATGGACCTAAAGCCCATTCTCGGCCCAATGGGCCCACACGCTCGTGTGGCCCTTTTAGCCCAAATCTAGCCACAGATATGAGATTCACCTAGCCTAGTTCAATATTTACTACACAATCAAACAACTTATCCAATTGAGCCCGTAGGCCAATTGGGCCCACATGGCCCTTTTCAGCCCATCGTAGCCCGAAGTAGCCATCCTACAGCTAGAGTAGTGAGAAACACACACCTGTTAGGAGACTGCAGTTAATCCACACTCCAAACATTCTTAGCTGACGCCTAACCCAAACGAGCACGTCACAAAGCGAAAGGGATCAGCCAAGAAAGGTATGCCTACTCTCCTCATGGTTTGCTCTATTTAAAGCCAGCTCTCCATCTACTCTTATGTTAGCTTCCCGATGTGGGATCCCTCCATCACCAGAGTTTAAAACCAACACCAACTCTTACCGTCCCAACATAGTAAAATAATCAACCTTTGTGTGCCAAGGGATTCGAACCAAAGTCCTCTCACATGCCAACTCACGCCACCACCACTAGGCCATCAACTCATTTGTGTCATAAATCCAACACATTAAACTTTAAAACGCACCTACTTGCTTTCAGATTTATTGAAAAGAAAAACCAAAATATATTGCAAGAGCAAAGACCTGAACCTTGGACCCCTTGCTTCCTCTATGGCGTCACTTCCTTGTCCCCTAAGTGGCGCCACCTTGCCACTACACCACACTCCTTTTTGTGGCACAATTTCCCCAACAATATTCTTAAGGCCTACCTACTACACCCAGGGTTTGATTCACCTTAAACCAAAATTTTTGCTAGAGTCTAGGTTTGAACCCAGGACTTCTCCAACACTTCTTAGCACACTTAACCACTAAAGCAAGCCTTCATTAACGAAATTTACATGCACAAAAAAATATTATAAGCTGCCTTCAACCGCTCCCATGCTCAAGGCCCAAAACTTCTAGGCCCAAATCAGGGTGTTATAGATGAATCCAAGGTATTTTGATCTTATTGGTTTTGAAGCAATTTGGCTTGGCAGTTGTTCAGTTTGATCCTAGTATTTTGTAGAGCTTAATTAAATATGCATTGGTGCATTACTCTATAGTCTTATTTTTATTGTTTCCTTATAGCCTGAAAAAGTGAAGTTTCAACTAAGATTGGGACAAAGTAAACCCATTTATAATGCCTTCAAGGCGATTAAAGAATGTCCTGATTGAAAATCGTTGAGTGAAGCTCACAAACATATTATAGATGGTAAGTATATGTTCCCTTTTCACTTTGGTGCCTTAATTCAAAGCTAGAACCAGTACTTAATACTGAATGCACAATCTATTAGTTGGCTTGCTATAGCATATATTAAGATGAGCATTTTGGTAAAAAAATAAAAGAAAACAAACAAACAAAAAAACCAACTTAATGTTGTTGCATGTATTATAGATATAAAAGTGTTCTCACTACAACATGCTTTTTCCATTCCTTTTAGTTTCAATGGGTGTTTGACCTGATATCTCTTTTGTTTTATTTTATGTATTCAGCCTAGATAAAGGAAGTTGTTCTTAAAGGTGTTTCACTTGATGATGATAAAAGAGAAAAGTTTAACAGAATTGAACATGTACAATATAATGGTTCTTGGTGTCTAGTTTCTTCTTGTAACCATATAAACATTTATGCTCAATTGTATCATGTTCATTCTTTTTTACTATTCTTTTCTGTTTACTATGAACTAATTTGCAGGAATTGGAGATGTTGTCTCACAAATTTAGTGAGAATGTTTTGGATGCCACAAAGAAGTTTGAAAAGCTAATAACTAATAAGAAAGATATTGATGGTTTGCCTGCAACTGTTCTTGGGGTAGCTGCTTAAACAGCAGTGTCTAAGGTATTCTTTTCCAAATTTCAGCATGTATTTGAATTTATTAATGGTCTCTCATTGTCAAGTCTAGTGCAATTTTTGTTTTTTGTTATGTAATATATGTTCTCTCTCTATACTCGCCGAGGGGCATGAAAATGTAATTGCTGAGAATGGACCATGAACGATTACATTGGATGCTCCAAGTTTTATTTCTGTTATGCAACATGTTTGTAATCGTGCCTTGCGTGAGGAAGTCTACCGTGCTTATATAACTCAGGCATCAAGGGGTCATTTGGACAATACACCAATCATCAACCAGATATTAAAACTTCTGTTGGAAAAGGTTAAGCTTCTCAATTACAATAATTATGCTGAGGTAAGAATCTAGAGTATCTACTAGGTTGCAAATACTAATCTGCAGTTTTGCCTTTCACACTTAAACTAGATGCCCTTTTTTACTTTTCTTGAGTGTAAACTGCAGGTATATCACAAATTATGCTAGAGGCCCAAAAATCTGTGAGGTTGGTTTAATGATGAATCCAATTTTGGAGCCCATGAAAAACCCGGCAAGCAGGCGGCTTCAAGGATATTGCTTTTTAGGGTTTTATGATAAGAAAATCCCCTTGGTTATTATCAGCTTGTTGTGTTACTAGGAATATGTTACTCCATTGGTAATTAATAATTTATTAGGATAGGATGTTTAAAAGAATGGTCTAAAAGTGGAGGTGTTTTGATTTGTAGAGTTTTGTTACTGCAAATGTTACAAATATGATGTTGTGATTCCAATATTTTGAGTATTGTTGTATGAAAAATGAAAAACATTTGTTTCTTTTGAAAAACTTCAATAATATCTAAACTCGTTTTTTGCAGTTCACTCTGTTTATTTAATATTGTACATATTTTGAGATTTTGATTCTATTGAACAATCTAGCTTAATAATTGGGTATTATTATATATTGAGTACTATTTTGAGATTTGGTTCTCTAATTCTAACTTTATAATTGAGTACTATTATATATTTAATTTAATTTATTTATTTATAAATAAATCATTGTAATATATGTAAAAACAATGTAAAATATAAATTTAATAGATATAAAATAAGCTCAACTAAACCATGAAAAAATAATAAATTCTCGTATGTATGTTTGTTTAATTTAAAACAGTTTTTATGAAATATTTTTAGGAAATCTACCAAAAAATAGAAAATGTTTTACACATATTCATCCAAACACTAGAAAAAATTAACTTTTCCAGAAAAGTAAGTTATTTTCCAAAAATTATTTTCTAGAAACCATTTTCAATCAAGAAACCGGACCCTAAATTACAAATAAATTTTTAGGAATCACAACTTTGGCAAAATTACTTTACCATCCATAACAATAAAATAATTATATACATTCATTCACATACATTCCCCTAAACATGCGAATAATTACAAGAATGTCACATCTTATCAAATATTAATCAAATAAGATGAAGAGAGAAATTTGATCTCGATTTACACTATAAACATAGCATAACTTGGCACTCTGATACCAATTGTTGGAAAAAATTCTGATTTGAAAATGATTTTCTGGTAAAACGAAAAATTAAAATTTTAAAAACTGACCTAGTTTGTGATATTTATCACAATAAACCTTAGACCGAAATCGTACTTATTTTTTCGAATAAACGGATCATTGATATTTTTTGAATTTCAACTAAACGATCTTCTCCACTATTCTCATAGCATAAACTGCTTCGAGTGTGAGCTCGAACCAATTGAATCAAAATATAGAACTAGAAAATGTTTTCTTTTCATCTTGGGATGAAAACGAAAATTATCCCTTCTTTAATAGAAACTGGTAGAATTGTTATTCTGGAAAATATATATTTAATAGTTTAGAATAAATTCTCTATTTTTTGGAGGAGTAACAATCTCGCAAAGTTCTGTTAATAATCCTACTGGTGCTATCTATTTATAGGAAGAGAAGGTAGAACACTTGTTTAATTGTAGAGGTTTATTTCAACTAGAAAGACAACTTCCTACTTAGAGTAAGAGTAAGGTGGACGACATCCCTTAGTATTCCTATTAGGGTTGTCGCCCCCTCATATCCATAAGGGGTTTTTTGGCCTCTCTCACATCGAGTCCAATTATGAGTACTTCTCAGAATTTTGACCGAGTACTTTGTAATATGATCCAACCCGATTCTGTTTTTTTTTTATTTCCCAAAATAAACTTCAATATATTTATATTAAATAATTTTCTCATCCCAATTTTACTCCCAGTAAAATTATGATGATTTTACCCCTAGTATAATTTTTGAAAATATATTTAATATTTCACAATTCAACTTGTTCACTATGATCGAATTGTTTATTTTTATTTTCGGGCTTTAAAATAGCTCAAAAACATAAACTCATTCTTGCCATCATTTTTAACTAATTCATCTACATTTGAAATCAACCATTTCTCATTTCTCATTTCTCATTTTCATTTCCATTTCCATTTAATTTTTGAGAAAACCACATTTATTTCCAAATTCTTCGTTTGTTTGTTCATTAAGTGAAGTCTCTTTTTCCCATGGTTTTTTATCCTTCTGATTGGAGGAGTTTTTTTACGTAAATTTGTGTGATCAATTTTCTCTATTCTTTCTTATTGTTTATACGGGTCAATCCCTAATAATTAAGAAAGAAAAAAAATAAAAATTTAATTGTGAAAAATCTAATTTACAATGTAATGTCTTTTTATAGTTTTTACAAATTCTTTAATGATGATTAAGAATTTTTTATTAACATTATATTTGAATTGTCAAAATAATTAATATATTTTAACTATGTTTTTTTAGTTAACACTAATATACGGTCCACATTTAGTTACCATGCTATAAACACATCCAACGGCTCATATTTAATCCCAATTATAACATATCTGTTAAACATGACTCCTATTTTTAGTCAAAATTGAGAAATAATCTTTCAGTTAAACTCTGTTTATTTGTTTCAATCAAACACTAATTAGTTTAGATTATTTTATTATTTGACCTATGAATTTAGCCTATAAATAGGCTCTTTTACAACCTTAGAAAATAAACCCATTAGATATTAGAACTCATAACATATTTTGTGTTTACGTTTTGAGGGTTATTTGTTTTTGGGTTTTCGGGGTTTAGTTTTTATCTCCATCTTTTATACTCTTCATTCTTTTGCCATTATAGTAAAATTATCTTTACCGGTGATTTTTTATCCTCTTTGGAGGGCTTTTTCAACGTTAAATTTGTGCATTTAATTTATCAATTTATTCTACTATTTTTTTACTTGTTGCTTAATCGGGTCGATTCCAACAAGTGGTATCAGAGCTAGTTCAATTTTTATAGATCAGCTCATTCAGAGATGGCAACAACAAGGTTTGAAATTGAGAAGTTCGATGGTGAGACAAATTTCAATCTGTGGCAAGTTTGGATGATGACAATTCTAGTTCAATCCGGCTTGAAAAATGTTGTTACCACGAAAAAGCCTGAGAATCTAAATAAAACAGAATGGGAAGAGCTTGATGAAAAGGCTTTGTCTGCAATTCAGTTGTGCCTCGCAAATACGATATTGCAGGATGTATTGATGGAGAAAACCTTATCCGCCTTTTCAAAAAGGTTAGAAACTCTTTATGCCACTAAGTCTTTGGCTAACTGTTTAGTGTTGAAATAACGTCTATTTACATTTTGCATAAACGAAGGTGAGCTTCTTAGAGATCACATTAGTCAATTCATTACTCTTTTAAATGATTTAAAGAATGTTGAGATTCATATTGACGATGAAGATCAGGCTATGCTATTATTTTGCTCTTTACCCCCTTCATACAAGTCTTTTAGGGAGACCCTGATTTATGGCAGAGACAAACTCTCGTTCAAATATGTGAAGGGTTATTTGTTGAGTAGAGACAAATTCGACAATGAGTTTCATTTGGATAGCAAGACAGATAGGCAAGCTTCCGTTTTGGTAGCATCAAAGAAACGAGACAAAAGGTGCCGCTATTGTAAAAAGTTAGGTCACGTCAAAGTAGATTGTTATAAACTGAGAAATAAAATAGCTGCTGAGAGTAACGAGGAAGATGTAGCTGGTTCTAATTTGGCCAATGAAAGTGGTGATGATTTCTTGTTAGCGTCAACGAGCGATAACTCCAAGCTCACGTCTGAGTGGATCCTAGATTCGAGATGTTCTTCCACATATGTCCCAATAGAGAATGGTTCTCCACGTACAGATCGATTGAAGGTGGAGCTGTGTGCATGGGAAACTATTCATCTAGTAAGGTAATTGGTATTGGTACTGTTAAAATTACGATACACGATGGGATGATTAGGACACTCTCAGATGTCAAGTATGTACCTAATTTACGAAAGAATCTCATCTCCTTGAGTATTTTAGACTTGAAAGGATGCAGAATCAACATCGAGTCGAGCAGCATTAAAGTATCTCGTGGAGCTCTCGTTTTGTTAAAAGGCAAAAGAACTGACAGTCTTTATATTCAGGAAGGTTCTACAGTGACCGGTGAAATCAGACGTCCCTTGTCCGTTACAGAGTCGAAGTCAACTCGTTTGGAGCGGAGGCAACTTGGTCATAGGAGGGAAAAATGTATGACCATTTCGTTGAAGAAAGGTTCTCTTTTGGATGCAGGTTTTGAAAAGTTAGGGCATTGTGTTCGCGAAAATAAGACCCGGGTTAGTTTTGATTTGGCAGTACTGTACAAGTCGAAGGCTAGAAGTCTTCCAGTTTCTAAGCACAGATTTGACTCAGTTAATTCCCTGCATAGTTCAAGATAGGCCCGTGGCGGGCTTTGGGAAAGATGGCATTGTGGAAATATGAGTCAAGGTGGAGATTTGTTAAATATGAGTCCTATTTTTAGTCAAATTTGAGAAATAATCTTTCAGTTAAACTTTGTTTATTTGTTTCAATCAAACATTGATTAGTTTAGATTATTTTATTATTATTTGACTTATGAATTTAGACTATACATAGGCTCTTTTACAACCTTGGAAAATACACCCATTAGATATTAGAACTCATAACACATTTTGTGTTTACGTTTTGAGGGTTATTTATTTTTGGGTTTTCGCGGTTTAGTTTTTATCTCCATCTTTTGTACTCCTCGTTCTTTTGCCATTATAGTAAAATTATTTTTACCAGTGATTTTTTATCCTCTTTGGAGGGGTTTTTCCACGTTAAATTTGTGTGTTCAATTTCTCAATTTATTCCGCTATTTTTTACTTGCTGCTTAATCGGGTCGATTCCAACAATATCTTATCTTATAATATTTCCTACATAAATCTCAAGTAAAATAATCAAAATGCCATTATACGAAAAATTTGAACTTTAATCCATTTTTTACCTTTTACTACACTTCCTTCGCATAAAATTCAACACTTAACATATTCAAATTTCTTAAATCATATATACTCCCCAATATTTGTCTAGTTTTTTTGTTAAAAGTTACACTTATGTCCTTTACAATGAAAATGGAAAAATTATAATTTGATCTTTATACATTTCAATCTTTTCCAATTTAGTCCAAAATTGATGTTTAACTAGATTGCATCATCTTCTCCACCATCTGCGGTCCAGGCACTTACCTATCAACTGGTGCAACTCTTATCCAATAATCGTATATCATTCTCTGATCCTTCTTTTCAATGGCCTAACACCAATCAGAGCTAATGCCCAAATAACCACATGCATAACAAAAGGTAGGGAGACTTACCTTTTGTTCAAAAAATCATGGAAATTCCCTTTATTTCACATTATTTTAATCGAATCTTCTATACATGTATGTGTTAAGTATGCACATATGTTGTTTCTATTTATTAGATAAGTAAAATTAATTAGTTATAAAAATATTTTTATAATCAATTTAACTTATGTGATAGATTAATTATAATTTCAATTTTCTTCGAGTTTTGATTGTTTCATCCATAAAGTGTGACATTGTAGGATCCTATAATGTTGACAATAAGATTAAAATATTTATAATACTATAAACATTAAGTAATATCTAGCAATGTATCACTATTGTACGAGTTGGAGGAAGTCATGGTTCAACAAAACATTTCTATGATAATATTATCATTTAGTATATTTCTTTGTTCGTGATACTCAAATTTAGTAGAAGTCATGGAACAATCACACTTGTATGGTCCAATGTTTTATTTGATAACTCATATCCACTCATTTGAGCATGACCATATATTTCTAGTGTCATTTGATCAACTTGGGCTCGAGATATCGCTTCCATTATGTAAGAAGGACAAATATTGTCTTGATCATTTATATCCCACTACATAATTTGTGGTATATCTAACAATAATTTTTATATTACAATCATTTTCAAAAGACGTTTGATGTGTTAAAGTATATGACTCTTGATGTTGGAACTATGATAACTTCAAATCTAAGTATCACATCCATCATTACCGTTATGAGAATTGTTGTGACTATTACATAATAATCCAAGAAATATTCTCATGGTGAGTCAATCTAATACATTGTTTTACAAATATGTACTCATGCATTGACTTGATATTTCATATCTATAACAATACATTATCATTAATCAACCGTACATTAGTCTTAATGTATTATTGTAATCCAGTCTCACAATAACGATTGACTAAAAATAATTTAAAAATAATCATATTATTCTCAAAAATTTATTATTATTCAACATAAAAATTGAATTAAGAATATACTTTTATTAAAAAATAAATATACAATTATAATTAATTCATGATTCATATGAGTTACACGTAAATCTAGCACAAGGATTCCTTAATAGAATCCACTCCTGGGATTGCATTTAACCAATACAAAGAGCATAACATTATCTCCAACCTATTCCAATATTTATTATTGAAAACAATTTTTTTCAATTGCAATAACAGGACAAAGCCCAAACAACAAATGTGACTAACACGACTCGAATTCAGGCCACACTTGAGGCAGTGAACATCCTTAACTATTAGGACATTATATGGGATTCGAAAACAATATTATTTCTTAACTTGGATTTTTTATTCAACAATTTTTTTTTAGATGAGAAAAAAATATATGTTTAAAATTTGCTTTGACATCTATAAATTTCATAATTAGATTACTATGACTAGGCACCGCATAGACTATTTTACTAAAAAGGGCCCATTTCTAATTTTATTTACAGAAATGGGTCACTTAAAACTTTATTTACCAAAATAGGCCAAAAAAACCCAAAACGCACCTACGTGGAAGCATTTTAAGGAAAAATTTCAAAAAAGCGCGCTGACGGGGACCTGCTTTACCCCGAGTCAGCAAAAACGCGGGCACGCTTTTGCCCGTGCTCAGACTAAATTTTCAAAAAAGATCATATTTTTAAAATATTATAAAAATAGACCAATTTTTTAAAAATTTATGAGAATAAGCCTTTATAATGACCCAAAGTGACAGCAACATTTTTTTTTGTGCCACCAATTAATGTGGAAATAAAACTTACAAAACAGATCTTTATATAGACTCAAAGTCTCATTTCCCTTGTTTTTTTTAAGCAATGTAGGATGTGAGACATGTGTATATATAGACTAATAGGTTTGCAGCTTGTTCCTAGACAATGTAGGATTCCTTCCTCTTTTAACTAACAACATAAAATTAAAATCTACACTATACTTTATATTTCTTTACTTATAGAGTTTAAATTTTTTTTACAAAATGTTAACATTTGGTATATTATAAATAAAACTTTTAAACTCTATAAGTAAAAAAAATATAAAATATGAAATGACTATGGTAAAATATTAAAAAATAAATATTTAAAAAATTATTAATAGTTGAGTGATCATTTTGTAAGTTTTTATAATTCAATAGCCAAAAAATCATAGTTAAGTGACTATTAATGTAGTTTAATCTAGATATAAAAATATGAAAAATAATTATATATTTTATGTATATTATATATCTCTATAAAAAACTTATTTAACATAATTATATACTATGTTTAAATAGATTATCTATCTAGTCAAAATACATCCGAAATAAATTTATCAACATTCATTAGGTGATAAAAATTAAATTAAAATTAGGATTAAAAAATTAATGAGAATAGTAAAATATTAAAAAATATATATTTTAAAAAAAGAGATCAATTTTTTAAAATTACAAAAAAATACTATTTGAGTGTAATACCCCTAACCCCTATTCGTCGTCGGATCAGGGTTACGGAGCATTACTAGACTTTACGGACTATTTACGAATATTTCATCACCTTTATTATACAAATCAAGATCAATTATGTATCACTCATATTGTTCATTAGATAGGCCCTCGAGGCCAAAAATACACCTTAAAAGTGAATCAGGACTAAACTGGACACTCAGGCAATTTTTCCCAAAATCTTAAAAAAAATTTAGGAGCAGTGGACACACGCCCGTGTGGCCGGCCGTGACGCTTGTGTCTCAGGCCATATGGGCATTCGATGTGAGGCAAACGGCCGTGTCCCAGACCGTGTCCTTACCCATGTAACTCTCTGACTTGGATCACACAGCCAACCACATGCCCATGTGCTAGGACGTGTGCTAAACCTGGGCATTCTATTTCGAAATTTTAAAGTGCAAGGGACACACGGCCAAACCACACGCCCATGTCTCTGTTCGTGTGGACGAAAATAGGTCATTTTAAGGCCACTTTTCTCACCCTTTTTAACATCAACCTACACTCAACATTTAAATACACTAATATATCCCAACCAAGCAATCATAACCAACCAATACATGTTCTAAACATAATATAACATTACATGTACATCAATTACTTATACTTACCCATTTCACTCATTTCATTGATTTATCAAATTCTACTACTAATTATGCACATACAAACATTTAGGATTCACAACCACAATTCAAACTATTTCATTGCCAAACCAACCCTATACATGCCATATAAACCAAAATTTACATTTCAAAAACTACTGGATTAAACTGGATAGTGTGGCTTGATGCGTGATCTGATCTCCCGATCACACGTTAATCTACAAGAACATAAAACAACACAAGTAAGCTTAATGAAGCTTAGTAAGTTCAATAGATTAAACTTTGATCTTACCGAACTTAATATAATAAACTAAATTGTAAATAAATCATACATTCTCCCTGTCAAATACAACATAAGTCAATGAACACACTTCCTTCAGATCAATATCATTAATAATCAATATATCTTTCAACTCATTCACATAGGTCTTTTACCAATTCTTACTGAATCGAGAAATGACTTACGGATATGAATGCATCATTTTCTTTGTGCCATAGTCCAACTATGGTCTTGCATATGCATTGCCATGGTCTTACATTCGTAGTGCCATAACCAGTTATGGTCTTATCACCAGAATGTTATAGCCCAACTATGGTCTTACATATAAACACTGTCATTGTCCAACCATGGTCTTACGTTAATAGTGCCATAACCCAGTTATGGTCTTATCTATCAATTCATCATTTACATTAATGCCATAGCCCAGCTATGGTCTTACATATAAACATTGCCATGGTCCAACCATGATCTTATCTGTCAATTCATTATTTGCTATAAAGCGGTTGTACTCTATCCTACGTTCTACTTGTTTTAAACATTCATTTCAATTTCATATTTTAACAAAAAAATTAATTTCAATAATAAAAATATGAATAAAAGTATTATATCATTTATAAATTAATAAATAATCATGAAAGTTTAACCATACGAACTTACTTGGATTAAATTGTAAAATTGGTAGTAGTTCAAGGACTATTCAGGTAATTTCCCTTTTTCTCGTTGATCTATGGACTCTTGATATAAAATGTAAAATTTTTCATTCATTAGCATATATTTTAAAATTACACAATTACCCCAACTTTTACAGTTTTTGCAATTAGTCCCTCACCAATTAACTCATCAAATGAGCTAATTTTTCTCAATTAACACTTTATCTAAATATTATAAGCTATTACACAGCCTTTGATAAACAAAATTTAATGTCAAACCCTAATATTTAATCTTTTTCACAATTAGGTCCTAAAATCAATTTCTATTGAAATTTCTTGATAAAATCATCATATAACAAAATTAAAGCTTCAAATTCATGTTAATTCATCATAAACATCCAGTACTCATCAATGGTAACTTTCAAAATTACCCATAGAATAAAAAACTAATGAAATAGCTAGTTGGACCTAATTGTAGAAGTCTTAAAAACAAAAAAAATTACAAGAAAAAGGCAAGAATTGAACTCACTTGTAGCAAAAATATGAAAAACCAGCTCAGAAGGGCTCTTCTATTGCATTTTTGGCTGAAAATTCATGAAGAATTGTCTAGATTTCTTTTAATTGTTGTTTTATTTATTTAATTTTACAAAATTTCCAATTTTACCCTTATTTTACATAATTTCTTGATTTTTTCCCTTGCTAATGCCGCCTCAACCCTCCTCTTTAGGCTAATTTGCGCTTTTAGTCGTTTCTTATTTATCACTTGAGTTATTTAATAATTATTTCTTTATTTTACAAGTTTTGTACCTTTTCCAATTTAGTCCTTTTTAGTTAATTAACTATCAAAACGTTAAAATTTTCTAACGAAACTTTAATACTAACTCAATGACACTCCATAAATATTTATAAAAATATTTACAATTCAATTTATAAAATTGAGGTTTTGATACCTCATTTTCGAAATCACTTAACTTAATAATTCCTTCTAAAACACAAATCATTAATTCAAAAGTCTTCTTAAAATCACATTGTACTCATAAATAATAAATAATAAAATTTTTGAACTCACTTGTTAGATTTAGTGGTCTTGAACCACTGCTTCCGACACCACTAAAAATTGGGCTATTACAACTCTCCTCAAAATTTGTTACCTCATAATAAGTTCGGATATTGTGATCTCATCGATTCTTCTGATGCCCAAGAAGCCTCCTCCGAACTATGACGGTGCCATAATACTTTTACTAACAGTATGCGTTCATTTCGCAATTTCTTAAACTCTCAAGCTAAAATCTTTATTAGTTCTTTCGAATACGTCACGTCTGGTTGCAGTTCAATCTCACTGTGAGGAATCACATGTGAAAGATCAGATCTGTTCCGTCTCAACATTGATACAAAAAACACATTATGAATTTTCTCAAGTTCAGGAGGTAGAGCTAATCTATAAGCTACTGGATCGATTCTTTCAATGATTCCATACGATCCGATAAATCTTGGACTCAGTTTCCTTTTTCTACCAAACCGCAATACTTTCTTCCACGGTGAAACTTTTAAGAACACTCGATCACCCACATCAAATTATATTTCTCTTCCTTTTCAAGTTTGCATATGATTTCTAACAGTCAGAAGCAGCCTTCAAAATCTCCCGGATGATTCAAACCTTGTCTTCAGTTTCTCAAATCAAGTCAACTCCCACTAACTTGGATTCACTCAATTTCGACCAATATAATCGAGTCTTACATTTTCTTCCATAAAGAGCTTCAAATGGTGCCATTTTGATACTAGATTAATAACTGTTATTATATGCAAACTCAGCCAACAGTAAATATTTTTCTCAACTACCCCCAACTCAAGTATACAACATTTCAATATATCTTCCAAAATCTGAATCAGTTGTTCAGATTGCCCGTTAGTCTGAAGATGAAACGCTATGCTAAAATTTAATTTTGTACCCAGAGCTTCTTGAAATTTACTCTAAAATCTCAATGTAAACCTTGGATCCCTATCTGAAATAATGGATGCGGGACTCCATGTAACCTTACAATCTCTGATATATACAATTCTGCTAACTTCTCAAGTGAAAAGCTATTTTGACTGGGGCAAAATGTGCCAATTTAGTCAATCTATCAACAATCACCCAGATTAAATCTTTCTTTCTCGGAGTCACAGGTAATCCAGATACAAAATCCATCATGATATGCCCCCTTTCCACTTAGAAATCATAACAAGTTGCAATAAACCCGTTGGTACTTGATGTTCTGCTTTCACTTATTGACAAATCAGACACTTTGCTATGAACTCACAAATTTCCCTTTTCATACCCGGCCACCTACATCCGTTTCAAATCATAATACATCTTCGTACTACCCGAATGAATGGAGTACATGCTATTGTGAACTTCAAAAAGAATGTCATTTTTCAAATATGAATTATTTGAAACACAAATTCTATTGCGATAACGCAAATACCATTATCATCAATGGTATACTCTAAACTCAACTTGTCCCGATCTATTTGTCGTTTCAATACCAATTTTGAATCATTATCTTGCAACTCCTGAATTTGTTGAAAGAACATAGGTTTCATTCTCAATTCTGCTAATACAAAACCATCTTCATTAAGAGACAAATGAGCATTCATCGCTCGAAGTGCAAATAATGACGACTTTTGACTAAGTGAATCTGCAACCACATTAGCCTTCCCCAAGTGGTAGTCAATAACCAGGTCATAATCTTTTAGTAACTCTAACCACCATCTCTATCTTAAATTCAACTCTTTTTAAGTCATCAAGTATTCCAAAATTCTGTGATCCATAAACACATAACATTTCTCGCTATATAAATAGTGTCTCCATATTTTCAAAGCAAACACAATTGCAGCTAACTCAAGATCATGTGTAGGATAATTCTTCTCATACGGTTTTAATTACTGAGAAGCATAAGCCCCTACTTTTCCCAACTGCATCAGTACACAACCCAATATATTTAAAGACGCATCACTGTAAATAACATACGGTACACCCGATTCTAGATAAGTCAAAACTGAAGCTTCTGTTAACATTTTCTTTAACTGAACAAAACTCTGTTGACACTCATCAGACCAAAAAAATTCAACATTTTCTGTAGTAATTGATCCATCGGTGAAGTAATCAACGAAAAGTTCTTGACAAAATGGCGGTAATATTCTGCTAAACCCAGAAAACTTCGCACTTTCGTTATATTTTTTAGAGTTTTCCAATTCACCACTGCAGATACTTTGCGCAGATCCACTCGAATCCCTTCAGCTAACACAATATGACCCAAAACTCCGACCTCATGAAGCCAAAATTCACATGTACTGAACTTTGCATACAACTGTTTCTCCTTCAAAATCTGTAGCACAATTCTCAAGTGTTGTGCATGCTCGGTTTCTATCTTGAAATAAATCAGTATATTATCAATAAATACAACCACAAATCTGTAACATCCCGAATTAGGGCCTAGTCGGAACAATGGTTTAGAGACCATAAATTCAAGATAAAAATAATTATTTTATAGATTTTATGAGGTCCATGATATATACCACTGCCTGTGTGAAAATATCGAAGAGAAATTTTACCGATAAGGTGTCCAATTGAGTTATTAGGACTAAATTGCAATAAGTGAAAAACATGTGTTTAAGGGCTTAATTGTGATGTGATTTGAAATTTGAAGTCCTTATTTGGTAGTTAGACCATTATATGTCATTATGGAAAAAAATGGACATAGGAGGGATAAAATATCAAAGTTTTAACGGAAGAGCATTTTGGTCCATTAATTATTAAAAGAATTAAAAGGGAAACATAGTCAAAATTTGTGTTCATTTTCATCCCCCTTGTCCGAATATCATAAGGAAGCCATAGTTAGGGTTTTTTTCATCTTTAAGCTCAAAAGTAAGTGCATCCTAGCCCTGTTTTTAATGTTCTTTATATTTTTGAAATCCTCGTAACTCGATTTAGCTATTTCTACCCATAATTTGAGTTAGGGTTCATGTTAAAAAATATACCCATGAATGACATGCTTGTACTTTGATGTCTAATGGAAGAATATGAAAGTTTGATGGGTGATTAATAGCTTTTACTAGGTGGTTTTTGGTGAAATTGATAAAAAGGACTTAAATGTAAAAATTATAAAAACTCTAAAATGTGTGAACAAATGAAGAATGTGGGTTGGTATAAGAGAGAAAATTATGCGGCTAGGCTTGAATAATAAGAAAAATGTGTACTTTTTGTTTTACGAGCCTAAGGGCAATTTCGTAATTTTGTGAAATTTTAGGGGCAAAATTATAATTTTTTCATATCGTGATTTTTTGATTGAATTGAATAGTGTGTGTATTAAATGAGCTAAATGTACTATTATAAATCAAGAGGGAATAGGGATAGACCTTAACCGAGGAAAAGACAATGTTGTGGATTAAATCGCAAATTGTCATATTTTGCACTGAGGTAAGTTGGGTGTAAGTAATTCAAAAATTCCATTATTATGCGTTTAATAATTCATATTCTATGATATATGTATGTACGCCTTCACGATTGGCTTGTGACGATTTAATGAAAGTTTGGTGATAGTTTTATATCTCGGAAGTCTCGGATGACCCTGACGAATGCTTAGGATTCGGATATCATGACACCACGATTTATGAGAGCCAGTGTAAGACCATGTCTGAGACATGGCATCAGCATTGATATGAGAGCCAGTGTAAAACCATGTCTAGGACATGGCATCGGCATTGATATGTGTGCCAGTGTAAGACCATATCTGGGATATGGCATCAGCCTCCGTATCTGATTTCATGTAAGACCATATCTGGGATATGTCGTTGATATGAGATTTCATGTAAGACCATGTCTTGGACATGGCATTGATATGAGGTCCCATATAAGACTATGTCTGGGACATGGCATCGGCACCGAAATGAGACTTCGTTTAAGACCATATCTGGGATATGGCATCGGTATGTAGACCCATGTAAGACCATGTCAGGGACATGGAATTGGCATTTTATGTGGTGTATGATGATTCTAAACGTCCTTTAGTATTCTGGGTAATTCAATGGGCCATTCAAGATTATGATTAAGAATGTGGGGTAGAATGAGTAATAATGCATGGTATAGGTATGTATGTAAACCACATGAGTTTTGGGAAATTTGGTACGGGTATGAAGGAGTAAGATAAGCATGATGTTCAAATATATTTATTATCAATTCTCAATATGTTCATTATGTATAATATAATAATGTGATGGAAAATGATAGTATGTGAAATCTATGAGTTTTATGACCTATGTTGTTATTATTTGCACATGACTTACTAAGCTATATGCTTACCGCTCTCTATTTTCCTCTTTCTTATAGCATTGCCAAGCTAGCTCAGGGATCGTAGACATTGGAGTTCAAGTCACACTATCAACGACTCTTTTGGGGTATAATTGACTTGATACATTCAAGTATGGCATGTATAGGGGACTTAGTATTTTGTTATATGTGTCATAATTGTTAGCCAAAGTGATGGCACATTTTGGTATATTATTCCATTTTGTATATGGCCAAGAAATATAGCTCATATTGATTATGGGGTTGAAATCCCTAAATATTGATACATGCATGAAATGTGTTATTATTCTTGTGGTGTATGCCTAATTGGTTGTTAGCAATGGGTGATGAAATGTGGAATTTGTGCTTGATGGATAAAGGGTGTTAATTAGCATAGTCATAATATGAATAAAGGAAAATAGATGGATTGAACGAACCTAACAAGTCATGGAGTCCCAATTATGTATATTTGACATAAGTTTATCATGCATGAGTTAAAGTTGTGGATGTCTAAGTAGTCCATTTTATGCCATGATAATCACCATTGTCACATGAGTGTGTGTATGGGTTGTTGAGGGTGACAAGAGGGCTTGGAAAATAGCCTCAAAGTTGTCCACACGGGTAGACGCACAGACGTGTGCCTAGGCCATATGTTATACATAGCTAGCCCCATGGGCATGTTGTCCAGCCATGTGTCCCTTGCACCCAAATTATTCAAGTCAGTATGCATGGTAGTAAACACACGGGCAGAGACATGGCCATGTGTCTCAGCCGTGTAGAAGACACGACCTTAGGACATGGGCGTGTATCCAGGTCGTGTGAAATCTGCACCTTAAATGTGAAAATTAAATTCTCCACACGACCTAGCACACGAGCGTGTAACTTGGCCGTGTGATCTTAACTTGATGCTGACGTCATTAACAGAGAGTTACACGACCTAGGGACACAGGCGTGTTAAGGGCACACGGGCGTGTCCTTGTGTCCACATGGGCGTGTGACCCTGTTTAATGAATTCTTTTTCAAAATTCACGGGTTAGCCTCAAATCACCCCGATGCATGTTTTGGGCTTGTAGACCCGTTACTGGGACGATAAAAATGTATGCAAAAAGTTTTAAATTGGATCGAGATTTATATCTTGATTTTATATGCTTGTTTATATTTGAGTCCGGTAATGCCTTGTATCCTGTTCTGGCATCGAATACGAGTAAGGGGTGTTACATTTTTAGTATCAGAGCTACAGTTTAGTCGATTCTAGGACTATGTAGCTAGTGTAGAAGTCTAGATATACATGTCATACGTATATTATGATAGTGTGACAACTCTTGACAATTGAAATTGTGTTTTATATAGTAAATGGATCTCGAACAAGCAGTTGCTAACAATGTAGAAAGTACGTGCCTGCTCCCGCTGAAGGAGCAACGCCATCTGATAGTAGACCCGAGATAGTTAGTAGAGGAGAAGGAGGTAGAGAAGCCTTTCTCCACATGATGATTAATGGGTACACCGAGTTTGTTCGGACAAACCCGGGTGTTCAACCTTCCCCACCCCCTCCTATTCTTCAGCCTACCCCTGTAGCTCCCCTTGTTGTTGAGATGGTGATAAGGGAAAGGCCTCCGGTTGATCGAATTAGAAAGCAAGGGGCTGAAGAGTTCAGAGCTAACATTGATGATGATCTGGAAAGAGCGGAGTTTTGGCTCGAGAACATCATCCAAGTCTTTGATGAGTTGTTATGCACACCGAAAGAGTGCATGAAGTGCGTAGTATCGCTTCTAAGAGATTCGGCCTACCAGTGGTGAAACACCCTCGTATCAGTTGTGCCGAGAGAGAAAATGACTTGAGAGTTTTTCCAAACGGAATTTCGCAAAAAGTATATCAGTCAAAGGTTTATGGATCAAAAGAGGAAGGAGTTCCTCGAGTTGAAACAAGGTAAAATGATAATTACCGAGTATGAACGTGAGTTTATGAGGCTTAGCAAATATGCTTGGGAATGTGTATCTACTGAAGCCATCATGTGCAAAAGATTTGAGGACGGGTTGAACGAAAACATCCGATTGTTGGTCAGTATCCTTGAGTTGAAAGAGTTTGTTGTGTTGGTCGAGAGAGCATGCAAGGCTGTAGAATTGGCTAAAGAAAAGCGGAAAGCTGATCTGGAATCTCAAGACTCAAGGAAGAGGCAACTGAGCAAATCTTTTCATTCTTCATTTAAGAAGTCGAGAGAGTTTACTACTCGATCTAATGCCTTTGCTGGGTATTCGAGCAAGAATAGGAGTAAACAATACTCAGTTCCGAAAGCTCAAAATACCTCAATTGATAGTGTTGGGAATGCTTGACCCGATAGATCAGGATGTCCCCAATGTGGGAGACGCCACTTCGGCGAGTGTCGAGGGAGTGATAAGAATTATTTTAAGTGCGGCTCCCTTGACCACTTTGTTAGGGATTGCCCCGAGAGGACGGAAAGAGGAAATTTCCAAGGAACAAGGTCATATAGAATCCGGGTAGTGGAACAAGTAGTAAGGGTGCACCTAAAGAGTCTACGGTGAGACCCGAGGGTAGGGCACCTATGAGGACCTATGCCATTCGCGCTCACGAACAGGCCTCGTCTCCTGATATAATTATGGGTACATTTTCTATCTATGAAATTTCTTTTGTTGCTTTGATTGATCCGGGGTCTACCCATTCGTTTATTTGCATGAAGTTGGTGTCTGATATGAACTTGTTTATTGAATCTATTGAGTTCGTAATAAAGGTGTCAAACCCGTTAGGCAAGTATGTGTTAGTTGATAAAGTGTGTAAAAATTGCCCTTTAATGATTAGAGGTCATTGTTTTGCAGCTAATCTCATGCTATTACCGTTTGATGAATTTGATGTAATTCTTGGTATGGATTGTTTGACCACTCATGATGTGGTAGTGAATTGTGGAAGAAAGTTTATTGAACTAAAATGTGAGAATGGTAATGTTCTTCAGGTTAAACCAGATGAATTAAATGGCATGCCTGCAGTGATTTCTTCCATGTCTGCTCAGAAATGTGTAAGGAAGGGTACGAAGCTTACCTTGCCTTTGTGTTGAACACTAAAGAGTCTGAGTTAAAGATTGAGTCGGTACCGGTAGTATGTGAATATCCGGATGTGTTCCCGGAAGAATTGTTGGGGTTACCTTCTATTAGGGAAATACAGTTTGGCATTGATTTGACTCCTAGTACTGCGCCTATTTCAATTGATCCGTATAGGATGGCCCCAACAGAATTAAAAGAGTAGAAGGTTCAGTTACAAGAGTTAATTGATAAGGGTTTCGCGAGATCGAGCTTTTCACCTTGGGGTGCTCCCGTATTATTTGTGAAAAAGAAAGATGGTTTGATGAGACTATGTATAGATTACTGACAGCTCAACAAGGTGACAATAAAGATCAAGTAACCTTTGCCAAGGATTGATAATCTATTTGATCAATTGAAGGGAGCCACGGTATTTTCAAAGATAGACATGAGGTACTATCAGTTGCTGGTTAAAGAATCAGATGTGCCTAAGACTGCCTTCAGAACGAGGTATGGCCACTACGAATTCCTCGTTATGCCATTTGGGTTAACAATTGCTCCTGCCGTGTTTATGGATTTAATGAATAGAATATTTTGGCCTTATTTGGATAAATTTGTTATGGTGTTCATCAATGATATTTTGATTTATTTAAGAGATAAGGTAGAGCATGTCGGGTACTTGAGAACTATTTTACAAACTTTGAGGGACAAGCAGTTGTATGCCGAGTTCAGTAAAAGAAAATTTTGGCTTTGTGAAGTTGGGTTTTTAGGACACATTATTTTGGGAGACGGTATTAGAGTTGACCCGAGTAAGATTTCAGCCATTGTTGACTGTAAACTGCCGAAGAATGTGACAAAGGTCAGAAGCTTTTTAGGCTTGGCTGGCTATTATAGACGGTTTGTTAAATGATTTTGGATGATTGCCACTCCAATGACGAGGTTGATACAAAAAGATGTTAAGTTCGAATGGACAGAGAAGTGCTAATAGAGTTTTGAGAAATTAAAAGCGTTGTTGACTAAAGCTCTAGTGTTAGTTCAACCTGAGCGGGGAAAGGAGTTCGTGATCTTTAGTGATGCATCCTTCAATGGTTTGGGATGTGTGCTTATGCAAGAAGGCAAAGTGATAGCCTATGCATCTAGACAACTGAAAACGCATGAGAAAAATTACCCGACACATGATTTAGAACTAGCCGCCATTGTGTTTGCATTAAAGATTTGGAGACACTATTTGTATGGTGAGACTTGTCGAATATTCACCGATCACAAGATTTTGAAATATCTAATGACTCAAAAGGATTTAAATCTTAGGCAACAGAGATGGTTAGAGTTGTTAAAAGATTATGAGTTAATAATCGACTACCATTTGGGAAAGGTGAATGTGGTCGCCGATGCTCTAAGTAGAAAATCCTTGTTTCATTTGAGAGCCATAGATGCTCGGATTGCTTTATCAAATGATAGTGCGGTTGTAGTAGAGTTAAGAGGCAGACCAATGTTTCTTCAAGAAATTTATGAAGCTCAAAGTAACGAAAAGGAATTGCAAGCTAAGAGAACTCGGTGTGAATCGGGTTTTGAATCTAATTTTTGGATTGTTCCGATGGTTGCTTGATGTTTCGAGATAGGATTTGTATTCCTAAAGATACCGAATTGATTCATAAGATTTTGAATGAGGCACACAATGGTCGTCTGTAGTACGAAAATGTACAATGACTTGAAAAAAATATATTGGTGGAACGGTATGAAAAGAGATGTTTTCGAGTTTGTTGCGAGATGCTTAATTTGTCAACAAGTAAAAGCTGAGCACCAAGTACCTTCAGGATTACTACAGCCTATCATGGCTCCCGAGTGGAAATGGTCCGAATTACCATGGATTTTGTATGAAGCTTACTTTTGATACCTAGTAAGAAAGATACGGTGTGGGTCGTAGTTGATCGATTGACGAAGTCAGCTCATTTTACCCCAGTACCTACCGACTACTCGCTCGATAGATTGGCTGAGTTATATTTTTCTGAAATTGTGAGACTTCATAGAATACCCTTATCGATCATATCAGATAGAGATCCGAGGTTTACCTCACGGTTTTGGAAAAGGTTGTAAGAAGCCTTAGGCACGAGATTGAATTTTAGTATCACTTTCCTTCCACAAACCGACGACCAATCTGAGAGAGTGATTCAAACCTTGGAAGACATGTTGAGATTTTGTGTTTTAGAATTCCAAGGTAATTGGGAAAAGTAATTACCTTTAGTTGAGTTTGCCTATAACAACAGTTTTTAGACGAGCTTAAAAATGGCACCTTATGAAGCACTGTATGGCTAGAAGTGTCGAACTCCCTTGTATTGGACAGAACTCAAGGAAAATAAATTGCACGGGGTTGACTTGGTTAAGGAAACCGAAGACAAAGTAAAAGTAATTAAAGATTATTTGAGAGCGGCATCGGATAGACAGAAGCCTTATGCGGATTTAAAAAGGAAAAAAATTGAGTTTCAAGTGGGTGATAAGGTATTTTTGAAAGTATCCCCATGGAAAAAGGTTCCGAGATTCGGCAGGAAGGGCAAGTTAAGTCCTCGTTTCATAAGACCTTACGAGATCACCAAAGGGATAGGACCGGTAGCTTATCGGTTGGCTTTACTGCTGAAATTGGAAAAGATCCACGATGTATTCCACGTGTCTATGTTAAGCCGTTATAGATCGAACCCCTCACATGTGATATCATCGACAGAAGTTGAGATTCAACCAGACATAACTTATGCTGAAAAGCAGATCAAGATTTTGGATCGGGAAGTCAAACAGTTGAGAAATAAGAATATCACCTTAGTAAAAGTTTTAGGGTATAGGCATAGGTTAGAGGAGGCTACATCAGAGCCCGAGGAAGCCATGAGAAATTAATACCCGCACTTGTTTACCGGTAAGATTTTCGGGGAAGAAAATCCCTAAGGGGGAGAATTGTAACATCTCGAACTAGGGCCTAGTCAGAATAATGGTTTTGAGACCACAAATTTGAGATAGAAATAATTATTTTATGGATGTTATGAGGTCTATGATATATATGAATGCCTGTGTGAAAATATCGATGAGAAATTTTACTGATAAGGTGTCCAATTGAGTTATTAGGACTAAATTACAATAAGTGAAAAACATGTATTCTAGTTGATTTAAGGGCTTAATTGTGATGAGATTTGAAATTTAAATTCCTTATTTGGCAGTTAGACCAGTATATGTTATTATGGACAAAAACGGACATAGGAGGGATAAAATATCAAAGTTTTAATGAAAGGGCATTTTGGCCCATTAATTATTCAAAGAATTAAAAGGGAAACATAGTCAAAATTTGTGTTCAGCTTTGTCCCCCTTGGTCGAATATCATAAGGAAGCCATAGCTAGGGTTTCTTTCATCTTCAAGCTTAAAAGTAAGTGCATCCTAGCCCCGTATTTATTGTTCTTTATATTTTTGAAATCCTCGTAGCTCGATTTAGCTATTTCTACCCTTAATTTGAGTTAGGGTTCATGTTGAAAAATATACCCATGAATGACATGCTTGTTCTTTGATGTCTAATGGAAGAATATGAAAGTTTGATGGGTGATAAACAAATTTTACTAGGTGGTTTTTGGTGAAATTGATAAAAAGGACCTAATTGTAAAAATTATAAAAGCTATGTGTAAATGTGTGAATAAATGAAGAATTTGGGTTGGTATAAGAGAGAAAATGTTGCGACTAGGCTTGAATAATGAGAAAAATGGGTACTTTTCATTTTACGAGCCTAGGGGCAATTTCGTAATTTTTGAAATTTTAGGGGAAAATTGTAATTTTTCCATATCGTGATTTTTGGACTGAATTGAATACTGCGTATATTAAATGAGCTAAATGTGCTATTATAGATCAAGAGGGACGAGGGATAGACCTTGACCGAGGAAAAGGCAAGGTTGTGGATTAAATAGCAAATTGTCATATTTTGCACAAAGGTAAGTTGGGTGTAAGTAATTCAACAATTCCATTAATATGCGTTTAATAATTGATATTCTATGATATATGTATGTATGCCTTAACGATTGTCTTGTGACGATTTAATGAAAGTTTGGTGATAGCTTTATATCTCGAAAGTCCCGGGTGACCCTGAGGAATGCTTAGGATTCGGATATCATGACACTATGATTTATGAGAGCCAGTGTAAGACAATGTCTGGGACATGGCATCAGCGTTGATGTGAGAGCTAGTGTAAGACCATGTTTGGGACATGGCATCGCCATTGATATGTGTGCCAGTGTGAGACCATATGTGGGATATGGCATCAACCTCGGTTTCTGATTTCATGTAAGACCATATCTGGGATATAGGGTTGATATGAGATTTTGTGCAACCATGTCTGGGACATGGCATCGATATAAGGTCTAATATAAGACCATTTCTGGGACATGGCATCGGCACCGACATGAGACTTCGTATAAGAACATATCTGAGATATGGCATCGGTATGTAGACCCATGTAAGACCATGTTGGGGACATGGCTTTGGCATTTTATATGGTGCGTGATGATTCCAAATGTCCTTTAGTATTCCAGGTAATTCAACGGGCCATTCAAGATTATAATTAAGAATGTGGGGTAGAATGAGTGATACTGCATGGTACAAGTATGTACGTAAACCGCATGAGTTTTGGACTCGATTCATGTTGGGAAATTTGATACGGGTATGAAGGAGTAAGATAAGCATGATGTTCAAATACATTTATTATCAATTTTCAATATGTTCATTATGTGTAATATAATAATGTGATGGTAAATTATAGTATGTCAAATCCATGAGTTTTATGACCTAAGTTGTTATTATTTGAACACGACTTACTAAGCTATATGCTTACCCCTCTCTCTTTTCCTCTTTCTTATAGCATTGCCAAGCTAGCTCGAGGATCGTGGACATCAGCCTTTAAGTCACACTATCAACGACTCTTTCGGGGTATAATTGACTTGATACATTTAAGTATGGCATGTATAGGGGACTTAGTGTAACACCCCGAACCCGAAACCGACACCGGAGTCGAACACGAGGTGTTAACTGGCTTTAACCCCTTACAAAATTTATTTTCCAGACACTGCCCAATCTGTGTACTAGTCGTTTTAAAAATCATATCTTGAGTTTCGTAACTCGAAAATCAGTTTTGTAATTTTTCCCAGAAACTAGACTCATGTGCCCATCTATGTATTTTTTTCTAGAATTTTTGGTTGGGCCAATTAGTACAGTTTATTAGTCAAAGTCTCCCAAGTTGCAGGGGTCGACTACACTGACCTTTGCCCATTACGACTTGGATATCTCCCTCCACGGGGCTTCAATACTGATACCGTTTGTTTCTATGAAAACTAGACTCAGAGAGGAATCTGTACATATATGTTACGACCCCTAATTATCTCTGGTTAATTTATAATGAATTTCCGAAGTCGGAGCAGGGAATCCAGAAACCGTTCTGGCCCTGTCCCACAAAAATCTGATTATCTCTTAATATACTGCCCATATGATCTTTTCGTTACTTCCTCATGAAAGCAGACTCATCGAGCTTCGATTACATAATTTATTCATCAATTAATTCCACTCCTACTATTTTTAGTGATTTTTCAATCTCATGACACTGCTGCTGCCAGCATCTGTTACGAAAGTAACTAGGTCCATTTCATGCCTACCCTTGATCCAACTCAATCGAACATTCGTGCCATTTTCGCATGGCTTAAAGTTTACATGCCATAATTCAAACACAACGTACTAGCTTATACATGCCAAAATGATCTTCTAAGCACACTAAGAAGAAAGTACCAAAACTTGCTATCCGGTGTGATGACTTCGATGACGGCCCGACCCCGCAAAAATAGATGAGTCCAAGCAACCTATAATGGGTGACAAGGAAACACCGGGTGAGTTTATAACTCAGTAAGTCATAAGCAATGCACTACTATACATCAATAACATTATCACAAGAGGAAACAAAATGGAATGAGACAATTTACTCCATCCATACCGAACCATGCCATAGTTCCTCCAACCTATCGATTCAATTTCAGATCAATTCATGCATTCACAATCCATATACTCATCAATAGGACATTGAAGCATTTTCATAAATCAATTTATTTTCGTTACAATCAAACAAAAAAACGGCCTTTCACCCATCCTACGATAAATTTTTATGTACGTGACTTCAAGTATAGTTGTCACATAGGTTCAACTTACCGAGCTCAACACCAAGTATAAGCATAGCACATATTAGCCATGTACTCAAGACACTTACCCGATCCGCTGTCCGCGATCGACTCAATGGTGTCGCACACATAGTGTCCATAATGATTCACGAATGTATATTGAGCCCGCACACTCAGTGCTATATAATCAACTCGCACACTTAGTGCTACGTAATCAAATCGCACACTTAGTGCTACATAGTCAGACTCGCACACTTAGTGCCGCATGGTCAATTCGCACACTTAGTGCATCATATTCATTTCGCACACTTAGTGCAACATAGTCGAATCGCACACTTAGTGCTGTACAATTTAATCCCGCGCACTTAGAGCCAATCTCATGGTCATAAATGGTTATCCCGCACGTTTAGTGCCGAGATCAACAACTCAGTACATCTTACCTCTTTTCTTTCATTCAACAATTTCATCATCACATACGTAAATGCATATATATATATGTATATTTATTCATTCCATTCAGCATCAATACATACACATTATGACCATTTGAAATAATACCAACTACATGCTTAATGACTTACCTCGTGTTGGGTAAGACGGTTCCAACTCGGCTACTCGATAACCTTTTCTTTGCCTTTGCTCGATTCACCTCCTTTAACTCCTTGAGCTAAATCAATAATTTAACTAGTTTAACCACCTTGCTAAATATTTACAATCCAATTTCACATGTATATGTATGTTAGTATATTCGGCCAATAACCTCATGCAACTACCAAAGCCGAATCAACTAAATATACTTATGAATATATATATATCATCATCGAAATCACCTAAGCTTAGACATCAATTTTTAATTCCAAGCAAGTTGCCGAATGCAACCTTACTAAATTTTCATGGATTCAATATACCATTACCATGGGATCAACAACCAAAAATTCATAGACAATTTAGGAAAATCACATTACAAATCTCAAATTCAAGCAAAGACCATGGCCGAAATGCATGTATACATGTACAATGTCAACTATAACATCATTTAAGTCCACATATAACTACATTTCTTAAGTTCCACATCTTAATGCCCATTATAGCCACTCCCCTAGTCTAAATCTAGCAATCGGCAACACCACCTTTCCACTATGTTAGCCGAATACTCATTCTCTTCCTAGTCCTAAGTTCGGCACCTCCAACAAAATAGCTTAACAATTTTCAACTTTCATGCTAACATAACAAGCAACTTAACACATCCATATAACTAGCATGCTAATAGCATCAAGGTATCAACTAGCTTTTATTTTTAAACTCCTTAGCCGAATCCTAACTCTCCAACAACCCCAAATCCAACCATGGAATAGATAGAATCTAGACTCATCACCCCAAAGGTAGGGTAAGCTTCCAAAAATATCATTGAACATACCTTGGTCTAAAGGACCACCTTGGCCGAATCTTGCTTCCTCTTCTTCCTCTAGTTAGAACAATTGCAAAAGAAAGAAAATATGAACACTCCTTCTTCCCTCCTTATTAAGCATTCAAACTCCCTCATTTTTCATGCCACAACATCAAACACTCCCCCTAGGCACAAGCAATGGCCGAATTCCTTCCAAGTTCTTTTCTCCCCTTCTTTTTCTTGGTTTTTTGGCTAGGAGATGGCAAGTATGACACCCATTTTTTTTTGTTCCCTTTTCTATTATTATCCCATCATTTGTTCACCAAAGAAACATATTAAATTAGAATGAGTGGAGCATCATCACTCCTTGGCCGGCCACCATGAATTTTATGGGCAAATTGACATGCAAAGCCATGCTTCCTCAACCTATTATTAGTTAATCCTTATAATTCATCTATCATCTTTTCTAACTTCGTCAACTAGGTCCTTTTTGAATGAATTCACAATCCTAATGCTAATATTAAGCATTTAATTTCTCATATATTCACTGTCACACAACAATTTATGCAATTAAAACACGAAAATAAATTTTTGGCTCGATAATGTGGTCTCGAAACCACATTCCGACCAGGGTCTAATTTGGGTTGTCACAACTCTCCCCCACATAAGAAATTTTCGTCCCCGAAAATCTTACCGGTAAATAGGTTTGGGTATCGTTCTTTCATCGAGCTCTCGGTTTCCCAGGTTGCTTCCTCGATCCCGTGTTTAAGCCACAACACCTTAACCAACGGAACCCTCTTATTTCGCAACTCTTTCACTTCACGAGTTAGGATACGAATCGGTTCTTCTTCATAGCTCATATCAGCCTGAATTTCAACCTCCGACGGACTAATTATGTGCGAAGGATCAGATCTATAGCGCCGAAGCATCGAAACATGAAAGACGTCGTGAATCTTTTCAAGTTCAGGAGGCAAAATCAATCTATATGCAACCGGCCCCACTCGTTCGGAAATTTCGTACGGCCCAATGAATCTCGGGCTCAACTTGCCTTTACGGCCAAATCTGAGTACCTTTTTCCAAGGCGAAACTTTGAGGAACACTTTATCTCCCACCTGATATTCAATGTCCTTCCGTTTCAGATCCGCATACGATTTTTGACGATCTGTGGCTACCTTCAGACTTTCACGGATTACCTTTACTTTCTGTTCGGCATCTTTAATCAAATCAACTTCGAAAATTTTACTTTCACCGAGCTCGGTCCAAAACAATGGCGTTCGGCATTTACGACCGTACAAAGCCTCGTAAGGTGCCATCTTAATACTTGATTGAAAACTATTGTTATAAGCGAATTCAATCAAAGGTACATACCGTTCCCATGAACCACTAAACTCAAGGATGCAGCATCTCAGCATATCCTCGAGTATCTGAATTATCCGCTCGGATTGACCATCGGTTTGGGGATGAAAAGCGGTGCTAAAATACAGCTTGGTACCCAAAGCTTCTTGCAATTTCTTCCAAAATCGCGAGGTGAATCTCGGATCTCTATCCGACACGATAGAAATAGGTACTCCATGTAATCTCACAATCTGAGTAACATAAAATTCGGCTAGTTTATCCAATGAAAAATCCGTACGCACGGGGATAAAGTGAGCCGACTTAGTCAGCCTATCAACAACAACCCAAATCGCATCCTTCTTACTTGAGGACAATGGCAGTCCGGACACAAAGTCCATTGTGACTCGGTCCCATTTCCACTCGGGTATCATGATCGGCTGAAGTAATCCTGAAGGCACTTGATGTTCCGCTTTCACCTGTTGACATATTAAACATCTCGAAACAAAGTCGGAGATGTCTCGCTTCATACCATGCCACCAAAACCGACGTTTCAAGTCGTTGTACATTTTCGTGCTCCCCGGGTGAATTGACATTCGGCTACAATGGGCTTCGTTCAGTATCATCGGAATGAGTTCCGAATTCCTTGGAACGCACAAACGACTTCTAAACCTCAAACAACCATCATCATCAATCTGAAACTCCGATTCCTTGTTCGGAACACACTCAGCTCATTTTGCAACCAATTCATCATCAACTTTCTGAGCTTCACGAATTTGATGAGTCAATAATGGTTTGGCTTTTAATTCAGCTACTAACACATTGTCAGGTAGAACAGACAAGTGTACATTCATCGCTCGCAAAGCAAACAGTGATTTCCGGCTTAAGGCGTCCGCAACCACATTAGCCTTTCCCGGGTGGTAATCAATGACAAGCTCGTAATCTTTCAACAACTCAAGCCAACGTCTTTGTCGCAGATTCAAGTCTCGTTGAGTCATCAAATATTTGAGACTTTTGTGATCCGAAAATACATGGCACTTCTCACCAAACAAATAATGTCGCCATATTTTCAATGCAAACACAATGGCGGCTAGTTCAAGATCATGGGTCAGATAATTTCTCTCGTGTGGCTTCAATTGTCTTGACGCATAGGCCACAACTCGACCTTCTTGCATCAATACGCAACCCAACCCAAGTAGGGATGCGTCACTATAAATGACAAACTCTTTACCCGATTCGGGTTGCACCAAAATTGGAGCTTCAGTCAGATGAGTTTTCAGTTGATCGAAGCTTTTCTGACATTTCTCCGTCCATTCAAACTTAACATCCTTCTGAAGTAGCTTCGTCATTGGTGTGGCTATCATCGAGAAACCTTTGACAAATCGTCGGTAATAACCGGCGAGCCTTAGAAAGCTCCGGACTTCGGTAACATTTCTCGGAGGCTTCCAGTTAAGTATGGCTGAAATTTTGCTCGGGTCAACTCGAATACCCAATGCGGATACCACATGACCCAAGAAGCTAACCTCTCTTAACCAGAACTCACACTTACTGAACTTAGCATATAACTGCTTATCCCGCAAAATTTGCAACACTTGCCTCAGATGCTCAGCATGTTCGGTCTCATCTCTTGAATAGACCAAGATGTCATCAATAAACACAACTACGAACCGATCCAAATACGGCCTGAAGATCCGATTCATCAAATCCATAAACAACGCAGGGGCATTAGTGAGCCCGAACGGCATCACTAAGAACTCGTAGTGACCGTACCTCGTTCTGAAAGCAGTTTTGGGTACGTCCGAATCTCGAATCCGCAACTGATAATAACCCGATCTCAAATCTATCTTTGAAAACACCGATGCTCCCTTTAATTGATCGAACAGATCATCAATACGCGGTAACGGATACTTATTCTTTATCGTCACTTTATTCAGTTGACGATAATCAATGCACAACCTCATGGTTCCATCCTTCTTTTTCACGAACAATACTGGGGCACCCCAAGGTGAGAAACTCGGTCGAGCGAAACCTCTATCCGTCAATTCTTGCAACTGAGCTTTCAACTCTTTTAACTCGGTTAGTGCCATACGATACGGAGCGATCGAAATAGGCGTAGTTCCAGGTACAAGCTCAATACCAAACTCTACCTCCCGAACAGGTGGCAAACCCGGTAACTCTTCAGGAAAAACATCCGGGTATTCACAGACCACCGGCACCGATTCGGGTTTCTTTTCTAACTCCTTGTCATCAAGTACATACGCGAGGTATGCTTCGCACCCTTTCCTTACATATTTCTGGGCCAACATTACTGATATTACAGCTGGCAACCCCCTTAAGTCCGCAGACTCAACTCGGATTATTTCGTTATTTGCGCACTTCAAATCGATAGTCTTGCTTTTGCAATTCACAACCGCATCATGCGCGGTTAACCAATCCAAACCAAGAATAACATCAAACTCGTCGAATGGCAAAAGCATCAAATCGGCCGGAAAACAGGATTCTCGGATTATTAGAGGGCATCTCTTACACACTTTATCAACAAGTACGCATTGGCCCAAAGGGTTTGATACTCGAATTACGAGCTCAGTAGACTCAACAGGTAGAGTCTTACTGGTTGCTAAGGTTTCGCATACATATGAATGAGTAGAACCAGGGTCAATCAATGCAATCACATTAGTATCTAAGAGAGTGAAGGTACCAGTGATGACGTCGGGGGAGGATGCCTCCTCTCGTGCGCGAATGGCATATGCTCTAGCAGGAGCACGGTTCTCGGCGCGATCGGCCGTATCAGAAGCCCCCCTCTGACTACCACCCCTGCCTCCAAAAATTCTCGGTGGTCTACCTCTAGATGTCACTCCACTAGGTCTTGCACCTTGAATCTTATTCTTCTCATCCAGCTCCGTGCAATCTCTAATGAGGTGGTCCTTCGAACCGCATCCGTAACAGACCCTGCTAGTAGACTTGCCCCAACATTCACCTAGGTGTCGTCTTCCACATTGGGGACATTCAGGTTTCTCGTGACGATTATTGCCCACACTAGCTACTGAAGTAGCTCGGGAGCCCATCGATGGTCTTGCCCTGATGGAAATTCCCGCAGTCGCCCTCGACTTATTAATGTCCTCCCTGAACTTCTTTACAGCTGAGAACGGAGCTTTACCCGTCGATCTTTTACGATAATCTCTAGCTTCAAATTCAGCCTTCCTCTTCTCCTTTCCAAGTTCTTCCGCCTTGCAGGCTCGTTCGACTAGTGTTACGAATTCTTTTATTTCCAAAATACCCATTAGTAGCTTTAAATCTTCATTCAATCCTTCCTCGAATCTTTTGCACATAGCAACCTCATCAGCTACACACTCCCGGGCATACCTACTAAGTCTTACGAATTCATGTTCGTATTCAGATACAGTCATACGGCCTTGCTTGAGTTCCAAGAACTCCTTACGCTTCTGGTCAATGAACCGTTGGCTAATAAATTTCTTCCGGAATTCCGTTTGAAAGAAGTCCCAAGTTACTCGCTCGTTCGGGACTATGGAAATCAAGGTCCTCCACCAATAGTAGGCTGAGTCTCGCAACAAAGATACAGCACATTTTAGACATTCATCGGGTGTGCATGACAATTCATCGAACACCCGAATGGTGTTATCAAGCCAGAACTCGGCCCTTTCGGCATCATCAGTTACTATGGCCTTGAACTCCTCGGCCCCACGCTTCCTAATCAAGTCTACAGGTGGCTTACTCAGCCTCACAGGATCAGCGACTGATGGCCTTACAGGCTCTTGGGGTGGATTATTCAAATTTGGGAATTGTTGGACAGCAGGGTTGGTTCGGGCATATTGCGCGACCCACTCATTCATCATGGTAAAGAAGGCTTGTTTAGCCCCCTCACCTTGATTATTCGCAGATGACTGAGGTTCAACAGGCGGCGTCCCTTGCGCAGGAGCAGCCGCTACGCTCTCAACGTCATCCGCTAGAGTTCTTTCTTCACCGGGATCCATTTACTAATCAAAACAAAACATTTCAACCGTCAGAAGTCATCACCCTTTTAAACATTAACATTATGGCATGTATAGCTAGACTCATACGTGCTATGGTAGTCCTAGAACCGACTAAACCATGGCTCTGATACCAATAAAATGTAACACCCCGAACCCGAAACCGACACCGGAGTCGAACACGAGGTGTTAACTGGCTTTAACCCCTTACAAAATTTATTTTCCAGACACTGCCCAATCTGTGTACTAGTCGTTTTAAAAATCATATCTTGAGTTTCGTAACTCAAAAATCAGTTTCGTAATTTTTCCCAGAAACTAGACTCATGTGCCCATCTATGTATTTTTTTCTAGAATTTTTGGTTGGGCCAATTAGTACAGTTTATTAGTCAAAGTCTCCCAAGTTGCAGGGGTCGACTGCACTGACCTTTGCCCATTACGACTTGGATATCTCCCTGCACGGGGCTTCAATACTGATGCCGTTTGTTTCTATGAAAACTAGACTCAGAGAGGAATCTGTACATATATGGTACGACCCCTAATTATCTCTGGTTAATTTATAATGAATTTCCGAAGTCGGAGCAGGGAATCCAGAAACCGTTCTGGCCCTGTCCCACAAAAATCTGATTATCTCTTAATATACTGCCCATATGATCCTTTCGTTACTTCCTCATGAAAGCAGACTCATCGAGCTTCGATTACATAATTTATTCATCAATTAATTCCACTCCTACTATTTTTAGTGATTTTTCAATCTCATGACACTGCTGCTGCCAGCATCTGTTACGAAAGTAACTAGGTCCATTTCATGCCTACCCTTGATCCAACTCAATCGAACATTCGTGCCATTTTCGCATGGCTTAAAGTTTACATGCCATAATTCAAACACAACGTACTAGCTTATACATGCCAAAATGATCTTCTAAGCACACTAAGAAGAAAGTACCAAAACTTGCTATCCGGTGTGATGACTTCGATGACGGCCCGACCCCGCAAAAATAGATGAGTCCAAGCAACCTATAATGGGTGACAAGGAAACACCGGGTGAGTTTATAACTCAGTAAGTCATAAGCAATGCACTACTATACATCAATAACATTATCACAAGAGGAAACAAAATGGAATGAGACAATTTACTCCATCCATACCGAACCATGCCATAGTTCCTCCAACCTATCGATTCAATTTCAGATCAATTCATGCATTCACAATCCATATACTCATCAATAGGACATTGAAGCATTTTCATAAATCTATTTATTTTCGTTACAATCAAACAACAAAACGGCCTTTCACCCATCCTACGATAAATTTTTATGTACGTGACTTCAAGTATAGTTGTCACATAGGTTCAACTTACCGAGCTCAACACCAAGTATAAGCATAGCACATATTAGCCATGTACTCAAGACACTTACCCGATCTGCTGTCCGCGATCGACTCAATGGTGTCGCACACATAGTGTCCATAATGATTCACGAATGTATATTGAGCCCGCACACTCAGTGCTATATAATCAACTCGCACACTTAGTGCTACGTAATCAAATCGCACACTTAGTGCTACATAGTCAGACTCGCACACTTAGTGCCGCATGGTCAATTCGCACACTTAGTGCATCATATTCATTTCGCACACTTAGTGCAACATAGTCGAATCGCACACTTAGTGCTGTACAATTTAATCCCGCGCACTTAGCGCCAATCTCATGGTCATAAATGGTTATCCCGCACGTTTAGTGCCGAGATCAACAACTCAGTACATCTTACCTCTTTTCTTTCATTCAACAATTTCATCATCACATACGTAAATGCATATATATATGTATATTTATTCATTCCATTCAGCATCAATACATACACATTATGACCATTTGAAATAATACCAACTACATGCTTAATGACTTACCTCGTGTTGGGTAAGACGGTTCCAACTCGGCTACTCGATAACCTTTTCTTTGCCTTTGCTCGATTCACCTCCTTTAACTCCTTGAGCTAAATCAATAATTTAACTAGTTTAACCACCTTTCTAAATATTTACAATCCAATTTCACATGTATATGTATGTTAGTATATTCGGCCAATAACCTCATGCAACTACCAAAGCCGAATCAACTAAATATACTTATGAATATATATATATATCATCATCGAAATCACCTAAGCTTAGACATCAATTTTTAATTCCAAGCAAGTTGCCGAATGCAACCTTACTAAATTTTCATGGATTCAATATACCATTACCATGGGATCAACAACCAAAAATTCATAGACAATTTAGGAAAATCACATTACAAATCTCAAATTCAAGCAAAGACCATGGCCGAAATGCATGTATACATGTACAATGTTAACTATAACATCATTTAAGTCCACATATAACTACATTTCTTAAGTTCCACATCTTAATGCCCATTATAGCCACTCCCCTAGTCTAAATCTAGCAATCGGCAACACCACCTTTCCACTATGTTAGCCGAATACTCATTCTCTTCCTAGTCCTAAGTTCGGCACCTCCAACAAAATAGCTTAACAATTTTCAACTTTCATGCTAACATAACAAGCAACTTAACACATCCATATAACTAGCATGCTAATAGCATCAAGGTATCAACTAGCTTTTATTTTTAAACTCCTTAGCCGAATCCTAACTCTCCAACAACCCCAAATCCAACCATGGAATAGATAGAATCTAGACTCATCACCCCAAAGGTAGGGTAAGCTTCCAAAAATATCATTGAACATACCTTGGTCTAAAGGACCACCTTGGCCGAATCTTGCTTCCTCTTCTTCCTCTAGTTAGAACAATTGCAAAAGAAAGAAAATATGAACACTCCTTCTTCCCTCCTTATTAAGCATTCAAACTCCCTCATTTTTCATGCCACAACATCAAACACTCCCCCTAGGCACAAGCAATGGCCGAATTCCTTCCAAGTTCTTTTCTCCCCTTCTTTTTCTTGGTTTTTCGGCTAGGAGATGGCAAGTATGACACCCATTTTTTTTGTTCCCTTTTCTATTATTATCCCCATCATTTGTTCACCAAAGAAACATATTAAATTAGAATGAGTGGAGCATCATCACTCCTTGGCCGGCCACCATGAATTTTATGGGCAAATTGACATGCAAAGCCATGCTTCCTCAACCTATTATTAGTTAATCCTTATAATTCATCTATCATCTTTTCTAACTTCGTCAACTAGGTCCTTTTTGAATGAATTCACAATCCTAATGCTAGTATTAAGCATTTAATTTCTCATATATTCACTGTCACACAACAATTTATGCAATTAAAACACGAAAATAAATTTTTGGCTCGATAATGTGGTCTCGAAACCACATTCCGACCAGGGTCTAATTTGGGCTGTCACACTTAGTATTTTGTTTATGTGTCATAATTGTTAGCCAAAGTGATGGCTCATTTTGGTATATTATTTCCTTTTGTATATGGCCAAGAAATATGGCTCATATTGATTATGGCATTGAAATCCCTAAATATTGATACATGTATGAAATGTGTTATTATTCTTGTGGTGTGTGCCTAATTGGTTGTAAACAATGGATGATGAAATGTGAAATTTATGCTTGATGGATAAAAGGTATTAATTGGCATGGTCATAATATGAATAAAGGCAAAGAGATGGATTGAATGAACCTAACAAGTCATGGAGTCCCAATTATGTATACTTGACAGAAGTTTATCATGCATGAGTTAAAGTTATGGATGTCTGAGTAGTCCATTTATGCCATGATAATCACCATTGTCACATGAGTGTGTGTATAGGTTGTTGAAGGTGACAAGAAGGCTTGGAAAAGAGCCTCAAAGTTGTCCACATGGGTAGGCACATGGGCGTGTTGTCCAGCTGTGTGTCCCCTGCACCCAAATTAATCAAGCCAGTATGCATGGTAGTAAACACATGGGCAGAGACATGGCTGTGTGTCTCAGCCATGTAGATGACACGGCCTTAGGACATGGGCATGTGCCCAGGCTGTGTGAAGTCTGCACCTTAAATGGAAAAATTAAATTTTCCACATAGCCTAGCACACAAGCGTGTGACTAGGCCGTGTGATCTTAAATTGATGCTGACGTCATTAATAAAGAGTTACACGGCCTGGGGACATGGGCGTGTCAAGGGCACACGGGCGTGTGACGCTGTTTAATGAAAAATTTTCCAAAATTCACGGGTTAGCCCCGAACCACCCTCGATGCATGTTTTGGGCTTGTAGGCCTATTACAGGACGATAAGAATGTATATAAAAAGTTTTAAATTGGATCAAGGTTTATATCTCGATTTTATTTGCTTTTTTATGTTTGAGTCAGTAACTCCTCGTACCCTGTTCCGGCATCGAATACGGGTAAGGGGTGTTACAAAATCTATCTAGATAAGGTTGAAAAATCTGATTCATTAACTCCTTAAAAACAACAAAAGCATTAGTCAAACAAAATGGCATTACTAGAAACTCAAAATGACCATAACGAGTTCTGAAAACAGTCTTTGGTACATCACACTCTTTGACTTTCAACTGATAATACCCGGATCTAAGGTTTATTTTCGAAAATTTTGTAACATCTTTCAGTTGGTCAAACAAGTCGTCAATACGTGGCAAGGGATATTTATTATTAATTGTGACCTTGTTCAGTTGTCTGTAGTCTATATAAAATCTCAAAGACCCGTCTTTTTTTTTCACAAATAAGATTGGTGCACCCTAAGGAGACATACTCAGTCTGATGAACCCTTTGTCTAGTAATTCTTGCAACTGTGTCTTTAATTCCTTTAACTCAGCTGGTGTCATTCTGTATGGTGTTACTTATATCGAAGTTGTTCTCAGAATTACATCAATTACAAATTCAACTTCACAATCAGGTGGTAAACTCGACAATTCCTTAGGAAACACATCAGTAAACTCATTAACAACTGATAACTATCCTAACTTTGATTCAGAACTCCGAGTATCAAGAATGTAGGCTAAAAATGTCTCATTACCTTTTTGCATTAATCTCTGAGCTGAAAAAGCTGAAATAATTCTAACAATTTCTTTCAGATTCTCAGACTCAACAATAATAACTTCTCCTGTCTAACATTTCAGATCAATTCGTTTTTCTCTACAATTTACTATGGCATCATGCTTCGTTAACCAATCCATTCCCAAAATAACATCAAATTCCCGAAAGGGTAGCAATATCAAATCAGTAGAGAATTCACAACCTTTTATTTTCAGTAGGCAATCACGACACACTAAATTAACAATTACACTTTGGCCTAATGGATTAGTGACTTGAACATCATAACCAGTAGGTTCAACAGACAATTTCTTTTCTGATGCTGATACAGTGCAAAACATAAGAATGTGTAGACCCAAGGTCAATCAACGCATATACAGTAACATCAAAAAGATAAAATGTACCAGCAATTATGTCTGGAGCTGTAGCTTCTTCCCTTGCTCGGATAGCATAAGTATGTGTCGGCGCTTTAGTCTCTGATTGAGTAGCCTTATCTCTCACATTCAAACGAGTAGCCCTATTAGCACTACTTTGACCTGAACGTTCACTTTTTTGAGAAGTGGATATTTGCTTTGCTTTTTTGTTCTTCCTCTTCTTTTTGTAGCTGAGGACGTTTTCATGTTTTGTCTTTGGATTTTTGATGAATTTAAGTAATTTGGACTAAATTATGAACATAAGAAATTAAGGGACTAAAATGTGAAATAAATGAAATGTGTGGACTTGAATGAGAGCCATGAAAATTCGGCTAAGCTTGTGTAGAAGCAAACTTTGTGTATTTTGTGATTTTATAAATTAGGGACTAAAGTGCCGAAATGTGAAAATATGAGGGATAGTTTGCAATATGCCTTAATTGTGTGTATATGGATTGGTTTGAATGATTTAGTGAATAAAAGGGTTAATTTTGAATACATATAGATCAAGAAAAGAGGAATTCGGATTTAGACCGAGGGAAGTCGAAAGTTATTGAGTAGACAATCCAAGTTGACAACTCCGAGTACGAGGTAAGTTCGTACGGAAAATATGATGTTATAAGTATGTTTTGATGCTTTGATTATACATGGATTGTATATATATTTGATTTTTATTAATACGATGGTAAATCAATGGTATTTGGCACTAAGTGTGCGATTTAAACTAGCTTCGATTATATGAGGCACTAAGTGTGTGATACCGATATAGTTTCGATTAATTAAGATGGCACTAAGTGTGTGGAATTGTTCTAGCTTCGTCTAACCTTTAAAGCAATAAGTGTGCGGATGTTTGAAGCAATAGTAATTCACAGAGAGTCTTAAAATATCCGAATGAAATGTGAGAATGAAAAATTAATAAGTATAGAAGGTTCAGGTATGTACGATACCTATGTGGTAGATGACATTATGTATGTGAAGTTCATTGAATTGGTATAAACATATGAATTTTGTTGGCATAGAATTGATAGATGATTAGAGAAATGATAAATACTTATGTATTGATGTTTCATATTTTATATACTGTTTATGATTTTTGGTACGAGCTTACTAAGCTTTTATAAGCTTACTTTGTGTGTCTTTTAATTATACTACAGATATCGTAGCTACTGGAAGCTCGAGGATCATTGTGGAACATCATCGCACTATCGAACTGCATTTTGGTATATTTTGGAAATGTAAATATTGAAGTATGGCATGTATAGGCTAGAAGTACTTTGAATATGTTTTGAAATGTGTATATATCTAGCCATGTGATTTGTCTTGATTATGGATATGTTTATGAATGGGTGTGGTATAAGTTATATGATGAAGTTATGTTTATTACATGTTCTTGTTTGGCCAAAATAAATGGTAAATCTGGAAAGTATTTGATAAGTTCATTGTATGAGATTGAGTGGTATGTATTAAGGTTTATAAACCATAAGTTTTGAGATGTTTTTGTTTTATGTTTTGGCATAAAATAGTAAGGTTATTAAGCATGGAATTAGTTGGCAATGCTATAACATGAATGGTTAAAGTTTTGGTTGTGAATTGAATGTGAATTGGTTAAGAAAGGTTGTTATTTTGGTTGCTTGTAGGTTTGATTTAAATGGGTGGAAAATTGGCTTTTCTAATGGCCTATTTTTGTCCGCACGGGCAGAGACACGGGCGTGTGTCTTAGTCATGTGCAACACACAGTCATGTTGTATCACAGTGTGTCCCCTGGGGTACCCTACAATTGTATGTCAGGTTCGAGCACGGCCAAGGCACACAGGCGTGTGACTAGCCATGTGGCTCAAGTCAGACTCGACCACGGCCAAGGCACACGGGCGTGTCTTGTGGCCGTGTGAGCAATTTAGTATGTATGACCTGTTTTGACACGGCCTAGACACACAGGCGTGTCTAATGCCGTGTGAGGTACACGGCCTATTCACACGATCATGTGATTGTACTTGTTTGAAAAATGTTTAAGTTTTAGAAAAATTTTGTATGTGTTTGGTTTAGTCCCGACCCTTTTCTAATGCATGTTTATGGTCACGATGACCTATATAAGGGACTCTATAGTGATGTTGATTACTAAAGCTTTGATGTTTATGAAATGAAAGTTAAATGTTCCGATTTGTCAGGTAATGCCTTTAACCCTAGTCCGACGACGGATACGGGTTAGGGGTGTTACATTTTGTTGGTATCAGACCTATGATTTAGTTGGTTCTAAGACTGCCATAGCGTATGTTAGTCTAGGTATACATGCCATATTTTTGAAATGTGATAGTGTGATGAATCCTGACATTGAAATGTGCTTCTATATAGCAAATGGGTCCTGATCGAGCCGTAGTGGATGATGTCGAAAGTAATGCGTCTGCTTCCGTACAAGGGACGACACCATCTGATTCTAGATCGGCTACAAGTAGCCGTGATGGTGAGGCTAGACAAGCCTTCTATCAGATGATGAATGATTGGTTCACTCAATATATCAGAACCAATCTGGCTGTACAACAACCTCCACCCCCGGTTAATTCCCCTCAAACTCTTGTTATGCTACCAGTGAATCCAGTTCAGTTAAGTAGACCACCAGTCAATAAGATTAGAAAATATGGGGCTGAAGAGTTCCGAGCTACAACAAGCCATGATGCTAAAAAAGCTAAGTTTTGGTTAGAGAATACGATAAGAGTATTTGACGAATTATCATTAAATCCCGAAGAATGCATAAAATGTGTTGTTTCTCTTCTGAGAGATACGGCGTATCATTGGTGGAAGACTTTGATATCTGTGGTTTCGAGTGAACGGGTTACTTGGCATTTCTTCCAAGCGGAATTCTGAAAGAAATGTATTAGTCAGAGATTTATCGATCAAAAACATTCAAAGTTTCTTGAGTTTAAACAAGATCGTATGTCTGTCACAGAATACGAATGGGAGTTCACAAGATTAAGTCAACATGCTCGTGAATGTGTATCTACGGAAGCTATAATGTGCAAAATATTCGAGGATGGCTTAAATGAAGATATTCGTCTATTAGTTGGGATTCTGGAAACCAAAGAATTTGTCGTGCTTGTTGAACGAGCATGTAAAGATGAAGATCTCGGAAAAGAGAAAAGAAAAGCTGATTTTGAAGCTAGAGAGATACGAAAGAGATCATCGGGTAAATTATCTCAATCTGGATCAAAGAAATTTAGAGATAATAATAACCGTTCAAAGGCTAGTGTGGAGCATTCGAACAGAGATCGTGCTAGATCGCAATCAAATTTCAAAGCTTCAGCTACGTCTGTTACCAGTGTTGGTAATGCAAAGAATGAAAAACCTGAGTGTGATCAATATGGAAGATGACATTTTGAAGAGTGCTTGGGAAAGAGTAATAACTGAGCTTGTTACAATTGTGGTTCACGAAATCATTTTATAAAAGATTGCCCAGATTTTGCTGAAAAAGATAATGTTCAGAATCTGAGATCGAGTGGCAACGCTTCTCGTGGTAAACTTTCTAGAAATACGAAAAATGTAAGTAACAATCAAAGAGGGACAAAAGATACAGCTGTTAGATCCGAGGCTCGTGCACTTGCTAGAGCATATGCTATCCGAGCTCATGAAGAAGCTTCATCGCCAGATATGATTACGGGTACATTTACTCTTTATGATACTTCTGTGATTGCTTTGATAGACCCTGGATCAACATATTCGTATATATGCATGAACTTAGTGAACAGTAAGACTTTGCCTGTAGAGTCTACTAAATTTGTAGTTAGAGTTTCGAATCCCTTAAGCAGATGTGTTTTGGTTGATAAAGTCTGCAAGAATTGTCTGTTAATGTTTCGGTACACTTGTTTTTCAGCTAATCTGATGTTGTTACCTTTTGATGAATTTGATATAATTCTGGGTATGGATTGGTTAACTTTGCATGATGTTGTTGTGAACTGCAAACGGAAATCTATTTATTTGAGATGCAAGAATGATGAAATAGTCAAAATTGAATCTAGTGATTTGAATGGATTGTCTGTTGTGATATCTTCAATAAAATCTTTGAGTATTGTGAGAAAGGGTTGTGAAGCCTATTTTGCTTATGTGATTGATTCAAGAATTTCAGAAAAGAAAGTTGAACCTATGCCTATTTTCTGTGAGTTCTCTAATGTGTTTCCTGAAGAACTTTTGGGACTACCTCCGGTTAGAGAAGTAGAATTTGGCATTGAATTGGTACCTGGTACTACTCCAATTTCGATAGCTCTGTATAGAATGGCTCCGACCGAATTAAAAGAATTAAAGTCTCAGTTGCAAGAATTGACTGATAGAGGATTTGCTAGACCGAGTTTTTCACCTTGGGGTGCTCTAATTCTATTTGTGAAAAAGAAAGACAGAACGATGAGAATGTGTATCAATTATCGTTAGTTGAACAAAGTGACTATCAAGAATAAATATCCTCTTCCTCGAATTGATGATTTGTTTGATCAGTTGAAAAGAGCTACTATGTTTTCGAAAATAGATTTGAGATCAGGCTATTATCAGTTACGAGTGAAAGACTCAAACATTCCAAAAATTACTTTCAAAACGAGGTATGGCCACTATAAATTCTTAGTTATGCCTTTCGGATTGACTAATGCACCTGTTATTTATGGATTTGATGAATAGAATTTTCAGACCATATTTAGATCAATTTGTTGTTGTATTCATTGATGACATATTGATTTATTCACATGATGAATTCGAACATGCTGAGCATTTGAAATTAGTGCTACAGATTCTACGAGAAAAGCAGTTGTATGCAAAGTTCAGTAAATGTGAATTCTGGTTGCGAGAAGTTGGTTTTCTTGGTCATATTGTATCAGCATCTGGTATCCAAGTTGATCCAAGCAAAATTTTAGCTATTTTGGATTGGAAGCCTCCAAGGAATGTCTCTGAAGTCCACAGTTTTTTGGGACTTGCTGGTTATTATAGAAGATTCATAAAAAGTTTTTCAATGATTGCGACTCTGTTGACAAAACTGCTTCAGAAAGATGTGAAATTTGTATGGTCTGAAAAGTGTCAGAATAGTTTTGATCAGTTGAAAACTTTGTTGCTGAAGCTCCGGTATTGGTACAACCCAAATCGGGTAAAGAATTTGTGATATACAGTGATGCTTTGTTGATTGGTCTGGGGTGTGTTTTAATGCAAGAAGGCAAAGTCATTGTTTATGCTTCGAGATAGTTGAAGCCACATGAAAAGAACTATCCGACACAAGATCTTGAGTTAGCCGCGATTGTGCTTGCTCTAAAGATATGGCGCCACTACTTGTTTGGTGAGAAATGTCATGTGTATTCTGATCATAAGAGTTTGAAGTATTTGATAACTCAAAAAATCTGAATCTGTGACAAAGAAGATGGTTAGAACTGCTAAAAGACTACGAACTTGTGATTAATTATCATTCGGGAAAAGCAAATGTTATTGCTGATGCCTTAAGTCAAAAATCATTGTTTGCTTTGCGTGCGATGTATGTTCATTTGGTTCTGTCCGATGATGGTTCAGTTTTAGCTGAATTAAAAACAAGATCTTTGTTCTTACAGCAGATTATTGAAGCTCAGAAGATTGATAATGAGATTTTAGCTAAACAAGCTCAGCGTGATGTAGAGTCTGATTCAGAATTCAGAGTTGATAAAGATGATTGTCTGATATTCCGAGATAGAATTTATGTTCCAAGAAATCTAGAGTTAATTCAGATGATTTTAAGTGAAGCTCATAACAGTTGGTTATCTGTGCATCCGAGAAGTACGAAAATGTATAACGATCTGAAACAGCATTATTGGTGGACTGGAATGAAAAGAGATATCTTTGACTTTGTTTCAAAATGTTTGATCTGTCAGCAAGTTAAAGCTGAACATCAGGTGCCATCTAGTTTGTTACAACCGATTATGGTTCTGGAGTGGAAATGGGACCGAGTAACAATTGACTTTGTTTCGGGTTTACCACTGTCTCCGAGAAAGAAAGATGCAATCTGCGTTGTAGTTGATAGATTGATGAAATCTGCTCATTTTATTCTGGTTTGATCTGATTACTCGCTTGATAGATTAGCTGAGTTATACATTTCTGATATCGTGAGATTGCATGGTGAGCCATTGTCTATAGTGTCAGATAGAGATCCGACATTTACATCGCGATTTTGGAAGAAGTTGCAAGATGCTCTGTGTACAAAATTGCACTTTAGTACTGCTTTTCATCTGCAAACGGACGGTCAATCCGAGCGGATTATTCATATACTCGAGGATATGTTGAAATGTTGCATTCTTGAGTTTGAAGGTACGTGGGAACAATATCTACCTTTGATTGAATTCGCTTATAATAACAGTTTTCAGTCTAGCATTAAAATGGCACCCTACGAAGCTTTATATGAGCGCAAATGTCGTACACCTTTGTATTGGACTGAGCTCAGTGAAAATAAGATTCACGGAATTGACTTGATAAAAGAAACTGAACAGAAAGTAAAAGTAATCTGAGATAGTTTGAAAGCAACTTCCGATCGTCAGAAATCTTATGCAGACTTGAAAAGAAAAGATATTGAATTTGAGATCAGTGACAGAGTGTTTTTAAAGGTGTCACAATGGAAGAAATTACTTCGTTTTGGTAGAAAAGGCAAATTGAGTCTGAGGTTCATTGGGCCGTATGAGATTATCGAGCGTATTGGACCGGTAGAATATAAATTATTGTTACCACTAGAGTTAGAAAAGATTCATGATGTGTTTCACGTATTGATGCTTCGACGATACAGATCTGATCCGTCGCATGTGATTTCCCCGTCTGAGATTGAAATTCAGTCTGATATGACTTACGAAGAAAAACTGATTCGTATCTTAGCTCGCGAGGTTAAAGAACTGCGAAATAAAAAAATTCCGTTAGTAAAAATGAGGTGGAATAGACATGGAATTAAAGAGGCTACGTGGGAGCCTGAAGATGCTATGAGAGGCAATATCCAAATCTATTTAACGGTAAGATTTTTAGGGACGAAAATCCCTAAGGGGGAGAATTGTAACAGTCCAGTTTTGACCCTAGTCGGAACAGTGGTTTCGGGACCACAAATCCTAGTCGGATATATGTTTAAATATTGTTTTCTATGTCTATGATGTGTGAATTAGCATGTGTGAAAGTCTCATATGAAAATTTGAATGTTTGTGTGCTCAATTTGATAAAAGAGCTTAATTGCGTAAAACGTAAAAGCTGTGTGCTAGAAGTTAAAGTGCTTAAATGCTATGATATGTTAAATGTGAGGTCTTTAATATGTAATTGGACCATGGATAGTGGAATAGGTCATAAATGACCTTATAATGAATGTTTTAATTGGTTTTTCATGAAGGTTAAAGTTGTAATTTGGTTATTAAAGTTATATTAATTAAAACAAAACAAAAAATTTAAGTCATTTGGTTCATTTTCTAGCAGAAAATAAGGAAAAGAAATAGGGTTCTAAGCTTTCTTAACTTTCGGTCATTGAAAGCTTTGATTGATGTATGTTTTTTATTCAGTTTTTGATAATTTCTACGTTTTTGTGATCGTTGCTTTGTGTTTTACTAAGCCCATACCTCAATTTCAAATTTTGATGATGATTTTGAAATATGCCATGGATGAATTCATGAGTTTTGTGATGTTATATGTTGAAATATGAAAGTTTGATGTTGGGTTTACATGTTGTCTTTGGATTTTTGATGAATTTGAGTAATTTGGACTAAATTGTGAAAATAAGAAATTGAGGGACTAAAATATGAAATAAATGAAATCTGTAGACTTGTATGAGAGTTATACCTCAATTTCAAATTTTGATGATGATTTTGAAATATGCCATGGATGAATTCATGAGTTTTGTGATGTTATATGTTGAAATATGAAAGTTTGATGTTGGGTTTACATGTTGTCTTTGGATTTTTGATGAATTTGAGTAATTTGGACTAAATTGTGAAAATAAGAAATTGAGGGACTAAAATATGAAACAAATGAAATCTGTAGACTTGTATGAGAGTTATGAAAATTCAGCTAAGCTTGTGTACAAGCAAACTTTGTGTATTTTGTGATTTTGTGAATTAGGGACTAAAGTGCCAAAATGTGAAGGCTAGTTTGCAATATGCCTTAATTGTGTGTATATGGATTGGTTTGAATGATTTATTTAATAAAAGGGTTAATTTTAAATAAATATAGATCTACAAAAGAGGAATTCAGATTTAGACCGAGGGAAGTCGAAGTTTATTGAGTAAATAATCCGAGTTGACAACTCCAAGTACGAGGTAAGTTTGTACACAAAATATGATGTTATAAGTATGTTTTGATGCTTTGATTATACATTCATTGAATATATATTTGATTTGGATTAATACGTAAATCAATGGTATTTGGCACTAATTGTGCGATTTAAACTAGCTTCGGCTATATGAGGCACTAAGTGTGTGATACCGATATAGTTTCGGTTAATTAAGATGGCACTAAGTGTGCGGAATTGTTCTAGCTTCGGCTAACCATTAAAGCACTAAGTGTGCGGATGTTTGAAGTAATAGTAATTCACAGAGAGTCTTAAAATATCCGAATGAAAGGTGAGAATGAATTGGTATAAACATATGAATTGTGTTGGCATAGAATTGATAGATGATTAGAGAAATTATAAATACTTATGTATTGATGTTTCATATTTTATATATTGTTTATGATTTTTGGTACGAGCTTACTAAGCTTTTATAAGCTTACTTTGTGTGTCTTTTAATTGTACTACAGATATCGTAGCTACTGGAAGCTCGAGGATCATTGTGGAACATCATCGTACTATCGAACTGCATTTTGGTTTATTTTGGAAATGTAAATATTGAAGTATGGCATGTATAGGCTAAAAGTACTTTGAATATGTTTTGAAATGTGTATATATCTAGCCATGTGATTTGTCTTGATTATGGATATGTTTCTGAATAGGTGTGGTATAAGTTATATGATGAAGTTATGTTTATTACATGTTCTTGTTTGGCCAAAATAAATGGTAAATCTGGAAAGTATTTGATAAGTTCATTGTATGAGATTGAGTGGTATGTATTAAGGTTTATAAACCATATGTTTTGAGATGTTTTTGTTTTATGTTTTGGCATAAAATAGTAAGGTTATTAAGCATGGAATTAGTTGGCAATGCTATAACATGAATGGTTAAAGTTTTGGTTGTGAATTGAATGTGAATAGGTTAAGAAAGGTTGTTATTTTGGTTGCTTGTAGGTTTGATTTAAATGGGTGGCAAATTGGCTTTTCTAATGGCCTATTTTTGTCCGCACGGGCAGAGACACGGGCGTGTGTCTTAGTTATGTGCAACACACAGTCATGTTGTACGACTGTGTGTCCCCTGGGGTACCCTACAATTGTATGTCAGGTTCGAGCATGGCCAAGGCACACGGGCATGTGACTAGCCGTGTGGCTCAAGTCAGACTTGACCACGGCCAAGGCACACGGGCGTGTCTTGTGGCCGTGTGAGCAAGTCAGTATGTATGCCTTGTTTTGACATAGCCTAGACACATGGGCGTGTTTAATGTCGTGTGAGGTACACGGCCTATTCACACGGGCGTGTGACCTGTACTTATTTGAAAAATGTTTAAGTTTTGGAAAAAAATTGTATGTATTCGGTTTAGTCCCGACCCTTTTCTAATGCATGTTTATGGTCTCGATGACCTCTATAAGGGACTCTATAGTGATGTTGATCACTGAAGCTTTGATGTTTATGAAATGAAAGTTAAATGTTTCGATTTGTCTGGTAATGCCTTTAACCCTAGTCCGGTGATAGATACAGGTTAGGGGTGTTACACGTCAGACAGTGCAGTAGGGGGAGGAAGTTGTTGAGCCTGATTTCTTTCTTGCATAAATTCATTAAACCATTGGTTCATAAACCCATATAACATGTTTTTAAATTCTTGTTCTTGAACCATAGAAATTGGGACGTTACTACTTGTCCCGTGCTCAGATGCCTGTACTCTACTATTAGCCTCATCACGTTCAGCATGTTCAGATCTATTTGACATCTTTACAATCTATAAAAAAACAAGGGTTAGATCGGATCATCCACATCACACTATCATAGATTTATATGGTATGTATTTCTAGACACTTTACACTTTACATTCATTTCGAGAATCGGCTAAACTGAAGCTTTGATACTAATAAATATAATACCTCTAACTCTTAGCTGTAGCCAAAACAGGGTTAAGGAGCATTACCAGACTTTACGGACTAATTACGAATATTTCATCACCTTTATTATACGAATTAATAATCAATCATATAATACTCATATTATTCCTTGATGGGCCTTCGAGGCCCAAAATACACCTTAGAAGTGAATCGGGACAAAATTGGACACTCAGGGAATTTTTCCCAAAATCTTGAAATTTTTCTTAAAAGCAGAGGACACACACCCATGTGGCTCACACGGCCAGGAGACACGCCCGTGTCTCAGGCCATGTGGGCATTTGATGTGAGGTACACGGTCGTGTCCCAGCCCGTGTCCTTACCCATGTAACTCTTTGACTTGGGTCACATGGCCAACCACACGCCCTTGTGCTCAGCTGTGTGCTAAACCTAGGAATTCTGTTTTGAAATTTTAAGGTGTAGGGGACACACAGTCAAACCACACGCCCGTGCGAATGACCGTGTGTCACACGTGATTGAGACACACATCCATGTCTCTGTCCGTGTGGATGAAAATAGGTCATTTTATGGCCACTTTTCTCACCCTTTTTAACATCAACCTACACTCAACATTTAAATAAACTAATATATCCCAACCAAGCAATCATAGCCAACCAATACATGTTCTAAACATAATATAACATTACATACACATCAATTACTTATACTTACCCATTTCACTCATTTCATTGATTTATCAAATTCTACTACTAATTATACACATACAAACATTTAAGATTCACAACCACAATTCAAACTATTTCATTGCCAAACCAACCCTATACATGCCATATAAACCAAAATTTACATTTCAAAAACTACTGGATTAAACTAGATAGTGTGGTTTGATGCGTTGATCTGATCTCCCGATCACATGTTAATCTACAAGAACATAAAATAACACGAGTAAGCTTAAATGAAGCTTAGTAAGTCCAATAGATTAAACTTTGATCTTACCGAACTTAATATAATAAACTAAATTGTAAATAAATCATACATTCTCCCTATCAAATACAACATAAGTCAATGAACACACTTTCTTGAGATCAATATCATTAATAATCAATATATCTTTCAACTCATTCACATAGGTCTTTTACCAATTCTTACTGAATCGAGGAACGACTTACGGATACGATTATATCGTTTTCTTTGTGCCATAGTCCAAATATGGTTTTAAATATGCATTGCCATGGCCCTGCCATGGTCTTACATTCGTAGTGCCATAATCCAGTTATGGTCTTATCACCAGAATGCCATAGCCCAGCTATGGTTTTACATATAAACACTGTTATGGTCTAACCATGATCTTATGTTAATAGTGCCATAACCCAATTATGGTATTATCCATCAATTCATCCTTTACATTAATGCCATAACCCAGCTATTGTCTTACATATAAACATTGTCATGGTCCAATCATGATCTTATCCGTCAATTCATCCTTTGCTATAAAACGATTGTACCCTATCCTGCGTTCTACTTGTTTTAAACATTCATTTCAATTTCATATTTTAACAAAAAATTTTAATTTCAATAATAAAAATATGAATAAATATATTATACCATTCATAAATTAATAAATAGTCATGAAATTTTAACCATACGAACTTACCTGGATTAAATTGTAAAATTGGTAGTAGTTCAGGGACTATTTAGCTAATTTCCTTTTTCTCGTTGATCTACTGGCTCTTGATCTAAAATGTAAAATTTTTCATTCATTAGCATATATTTCAATTTCAGTCCACTTCACAATTTATACCCTTCAGATTTCAAAATTACACAATTACATCAACTTTTACAGTTTTTGCAATTTAGTCCCTCACTAGTTAACTCATCAAATGAGCTAATTTTTCTCAATTAACACTATATCTAAATATTGTAAGCTATTATATAGCCTTTGATAAACGAAATTTAATGCCAAACCCTAAGATTTAATCTTTTTCACAATTAGGTCCTAAAATTAATTTCTATTGAAATTTCTATTGAAATTTCTTGATAAAATCATCATATAACAAAATTAAAGCTTCAAATCCACGTTAATTCATTATAAAATCTAGCACTCATCAATGGTAACTTTTAAAGTTACCCATAGAATCAAAAACTAATGAAATAGCTAGTTGGACCTAATTATAAAAGTCTTAAAAACATAAAAATTACAAGAAAAAGGCAAGAATTGAACTCATTTGTAGCAAAAAAATTAAAAACCAGCTTAGAGGGACTCTTCTATGGCATTTTTGGCTGAAAATTCATGAAGAATTGTCTAGATTTCTTTTAATTATTGTTTTATTTATTTAATTTTATTAAATTTCCTATTGTACCCTTATTTCACCTAATTTCCTGATATTTTTCCTTGCTAATGCCTCCTTAGCCATCCTCTTTGGGCTAATTTTCCCTTTTAGTCCTTTATTATTTATCACTTGAGCTATTTAATCATTATTTCTTTAATTAACAAGTTTTGCACATTTTTCAATTTAGTTCTTTTTAATTAATTAACTGTCAAAACGTTAAAATTTTCTAACGAAACTTTATTACTAACTCAATGACACTCCGTAAATATTTATAAATTTTTTTACAGCTCATTTTATGAAATCGAGGTCTCGATACCTCGTTTTCGAAATCACTTAACCTAATAATTCCTTTTAAAATACAAATCATTAATTCAACAGTCTTCCTAAAATCACATTGAACTCATAAATAATAAATAATAAAATTTTCAAATTCACTCGTCTGATTTAGTGGTCTTGAACCACTATTTTTTACACCACTGAAAATTGGGTTGTTACATTGAGTACCAAAACTCACCATTTATTTATTAATCAAATATTCATAACATAAAATAAATAATAATAAAATGAAAAGTATAACTTCTAAATTGAAATAATGGAAAATTATTTTAAAAATTAGAATTGCATGGATATTAACTTCAAACATTTAAAATTGAATATAAGATTACTACATGTACAAGTTTCATATGTATAAATTGTTCTTTTTTTTTAATACTCCTTTTGTATATGCTAGCAATTCTAAAATGCAACAAGATTAAAGATCTCAAAAAATAATTTTATAATATGAGAAAATGGTAACAAAATATAAAAAAAATAGAAATTGTTTTGTAAAAAAAATTATAAAATATAGTACAGCTTTTAATAGCTAAAAGAGGAAGGAATCCCACATTGTTTAGGAACAAGTAGCAAACATATTCATGGCTCTATATATGCATATATCTCCCATTCCATATTGCTTAAGAAAATAAGGTAAATGAGACTTTGTGACTATATAAAAATCTATTTTGTAAGTTTTATTTCCATATTAATTGGTGACAGCTTAAATAAAAAAATAGTGTTGCCACTTTGGGTTTTTATAAAAGTTTATTCTCGTAAATTTTCAAAAAACTGGTTTATTTTTATAATATTTAATGATTTTTTGAAAATTTAGTCCAAGTACGAGGTAAAGCACATCCCCGTCAACGCATTTTTTTTTAAATTTCCCCTTAAAATACTTTAAGGTAGGTATATTTTAAATTTTTTAACCCATTCTAATAAATAAAATTTTAAGTGTCACATTTTATTAATAAAATTAGAAATGAGCATTTTATAGTTAAATGGTCCGCCGCATAGTTTGATAATATCAGCATTTTATGTTTATTAATGGAGATGAGGAAATTTGTAATAAACAAATATGCATATTGGCGGTCTTTTAATTTTGATTAAAAATTAAAATGATACAACTCGATTATTCTATTTTTTAGTTTTAGAATTTAATTTTTTTAAATTTTAAAAATTAAGTATAATTGTTAATACGGTTAAGATTATTTTATTAAATTCAGGTTATTTACAAAAATATTTTTAATTATATTGTTATCAAGTGAGTTTTTTTTAAATTTTAAAATTTCACACCAATAAATTTAAAAAATAAAAATAGTATTAAAAATTGAATATAAATATTAAAATCTGAAAAATAAAAAAAATTAAATTCTTAATTTATAAAAATATATATGAAAATTATAGCATATTTTAACATTTAATTTCAAAGCAATTCATGTCCAACTTGATTAGATCATTTACTTAAAATTATAGGGATGGGTGATGAAGTTTAGTTAACTCCACTAGGGACGGATTCAAGATTTTACTTTAAAAGAGTGAAATTTCTAAATTTGAATGATTTTTTTTAAAAAAATAAAAAAGATTTGATATTTGATTTTTCTCTACTAATAGCAGAAGTTTGAGGAACCGATTGCTTATTATTACTTTCTAACGTTATTTTCTTGAAAAAAGATTTAATCTTTTTGTTAATTATAATTTAATTGAAAAACCTAAATATATTAATAATACAACATATTAGGAAAAAGAAAATAATAATAATAATAAGTCAAATAAATAAAGAACGTAATTTATACAAAAATATTTTTCAACAAGTCTTTTGCATAAGGAGCTGATAGGAAGATTTTTTGTATTTTTTTACTCTATGTTCTCAGTCTCAACATTGAACTCCTTTTTTTTTCTCTCGGCAGTGCCGACACCTTACCAAAAAAAGATAATTTCTTAGCAAGGCATATGAATTAACATATAAGAAAGTCACTAACCTAATATGTATTATGAGTCAAATCAGTTAATTCTAGAATTTAATTTTAAAGTCAACATTTGGCCTCTAAATTTAATTTTTAAGCCCTATTATACATAATATTTGATTATTATTAAAGTTATATAATTAAAAATTAAAAAATACATTATTAATATAAAGTATACCTTTATGACTTAAAAAGATAAATTATATGAAGTATAATTTAATAAAAAAAGATAAATATAATACAATATAAACACTAAATAATTTATATACAAAATTTAAAATTTTGAAAAATCAAGGAAGAGCGACGGCGGCACCCGCTGTTTTACACTTTTTATTTGACAAAATATATTAACATTATTGGAGAATTAAAGTGAAAAGAAAATGTCAGTCCACCTTTATTTGTTTAGTTGGTAGAATAGTTGGTCAAGGAATGATGTAATCCATTTTAGTCTAAGGTCAAAAATGTTGTTGGCCGAAAAAAGAAAGTCAAAAATATGATCATGATTTTTATGATGTCATTACATGTTCTTTATTAAGTTTACAAATCGTAGTTGTACATCGAAAGTAAAAAGAAAGAAATATGGATATGATGTCATTCATAGAAAGTGACCATATAATATATTTTTTAATTAATGTCATGGAAGGAAAAAGAAAATAGACAAAGAATTTAGTTTGATTTAGTTTGTTATATTTTAATTTTAATTTTCTATTTTTTTTGTAATATCTCAAAATAGGGCCTAAACGAAATAGTGGTTGCGAAACCATAAATCCGAGGTAGAAAAATTTATTTTATTATCATTTTAAGGTCTATGGCATGATTGCATGATTGTGTAAAAATTTGGTTTAGAAATTTTATTGATAGAGGGTCCAATTTGATATTTAGGACTATATTGCAAAAGTTGTAAAATGTGTGTTCTAGTTCACAAAGGTATTAAGTACTTGTGAGTAATGGGTTTTTAAAATGGAGGTCCTTGGATAGTAATTAGACCATTATACTAGTTTGGACAAAAATACCTAAAGGAAAATAAAACACCATAGTTTTTAATTAAGGGCATTTTGGTCATTTAGTTATTAAAATGAATTAAAAACAAAATTAAAAGCCAATTTTTGTCCATCTTCTTCATTAGGCCTAAATTTCAAGGTTTCTCCATAGCTAGGGTTTGTTCCAAGCTTTCAAGCTCCATAGTAAGTGATTCCAAGCCCCGTTTTTAATGTTCTTTACGTTTTTGGAGTCCCGGTAACTTGATTAAGCTTATTCTAGCAATAATTCAACCTAGAGTTCATATTTGGAAAAATACCCATAGGTGAAATTTGTGTATTTTTGTGTTTTATGATAGAATATGAGGTTTTAAATTATGTTAGACAACTTGTGCTACTCGATTTTAAGTGAAAACGAGTAAAAGGGCTTAATTGGTAAAAATACCTAATCGTCATAAGTACATGTTAGAGTGAGAATTTGATGTTGTCATAGAAGGAAAAAATGATCAGCTTGTCTAGAAGTTCTAAAATAAATTGTTTGAGCTGTTTAATTAATGAATTAAGTCCGTTAACACCTCCTGCTCGACTTTGGCGACAGTCTCGGGTTCGGGGCGTTACATTTTTAAATTGATTAATTTTAGTATTTATATATTTTTTTGAATTTTAAAATTTTAGTCTTAATCCAAATCGTGATAATTAAATTTGTTTGGTTAAACTACATTATTAGTCATATACTATGTATAAAGTTAGATTTAGTTTATGTTTTCTAATTTAATCATTTTTAGTCTTTATACTTTTTGAACAACCGTTGTTAAATCATTTAATTGATTTTTTGTATATAATATGTGGAACTAACAAATTGGCATTGCATGTGATAACATATTTGTCACATAAGATTTTAGAAATTGCAAGACTTGAATAATTAAACATCTAACATTTGGTAAGGATTGAAATCTCAAATTTCAAAAAGTGCAAGGACTAAAAATATCGAATTAAAGTACAAGAACTAAATCCACTACTTACATTTAATATATGTACTAATAGCAGAATTTAACCTAAACAGAAATATTACAAAGTTTAGCCTAAAAATTGATATTATATTCAAATTAGGTTATGTACTCGAAGAATAAAAAAATTAGAGATACTAAAATTCAGACATGAAATATGTTCTTAATTAGCATCAAGATTCAACTTAGTATCATTTTAAGTAAAGAAAATGGGGAAAAGAATGAAGAGCCTAAAGGGGTTGAACAATGAGAGGCAATCCATATCTAGGCCGTAGAGAAATAAAAATAGAAGGCGAATGGCGATAGGTAGGGGAAAGGGAGAAGGAAAACCTAGTGATCATAAGGATTAGGACAACTTTATATTCCATAATTGCAAAATTCTTCCCAATGCACATTCTCCCTCCGAACCCGAATGGCAAAAACCCCATCTTGTGCTTGCACCCACCATATAAATGATCGTCCTTAAACCTCTCTGGCCGAAACTCATTAGCTTCATCACCCCATATGGTCGGATCATGGTGCATGGATACAATGTCGATCCACATGTTGGTTCCATTAGGAATGAGTAGGTCATCTACCTTTATATCTTCTCTTGCTTGCCTTTGTGCATTTGGTGCTGATGAGTATAGTCTTAGCACCTCGTTCATCACCCATCCCATCTGCAAATGAGCAAATCAATTTATCCATATCAAAAATTAACCCAAAAAAATATAAAAAAGGAAGAAAAGGGTAAAAGTATTTTGGATGTCCTTGTATTAGGACTTGGATTGCATTTTGCACTTTTTATTTAAAAATGAGCAAATTTGTCATTGTACGTTAGATTAAAAAGTAAATCGATCCTTCTGTTAAAAAAACTGTCTATTTTTACTGTTAAAAATGAGTTCATATATGTTAGTATGAGGCACATATGGCATATCACGTGTCACTATTTGATTGTTCTATCTATCATGTTGATTTTTAATAGTAGAAATTAATCAAATTTTTAATAAAAAATATCAGTTTACTCTTTAATATAATGTATAACGACTAATTTATTTATTTATTAATAAAGAAAACAAAATGCAACTTAACATTTAATATAGGGTCTCCATAATATTTTTACAAAATAATACATATCAAATAAGAAAATATAAAATTCCACGTAAAATCCGTTTAATACATAAATATAGGAATATATATATATATATATATATGATCAAACCAAGACATTTGTAGGAAAAAACAAAATAAATGAACTGGAGGCAAAGTCCATACATTAGGCTCAAAAGGAGAAGTTTGATTCTCATTATAATCCGACAAATAGTCAGTCCGACAAATAAGATTTGATTTTTTTTTAAGCAAAAGAATTGAGTCTTTTCATTATATTTTTGTTGATTTCCAATTTAGATTCTTTAATAAAATATAATGCTCCGATTGGTTTAAAAAACGGAGTCATTTTCCTTTTTTTAGAAAATTAAAATATTAAAAAATATGTTTAGTTGCAAATTTTAAAAATAACAAGTAGATTATTTTTATTATTTTCAATAAAAATATTTTGTAAAAAAGAAAATGATAAAAATAAAATTTTTAGATTTAAATAGATTTATCCCGATCAAACCAAAAAGGGAAAAGCGTGGGGGGCCGTGTGGGGAGAGAGAGGGGGGAGGTGATGGCTGGGAGGTTCGTCCCACCATGATTTTAAAGACGGCTGCCGCAATTTGCAACAGGAAGAGCCAAATTTTGGTAATTTACAATTCAATGGTTAATATTAACGCATCATATAAGGGAAAATATTAAATTTATACCTTAACATTTGTATCTTTTGTCAAAATAGTTTTTATTTTTTGTTTTATTTAAATTTAACTCTTAACCTTTTAAAAATAATTAAATTGTTTTTAATAGAAATATTGATTAAAATTTTAATCTTTTAACAATATTAGTACGACAATCTACGTATATTTTATATTGACATGACATTATTTATTTTATATATCTAACTAAAAATAATTTAAAAACTATAAAAATATTCAAAAATAATAATAATTCAAAAAATATATCTAACCAAAAATAATTTAAAAACTATAAAAATATTCAAAAATAGCATGAATTACATGTGGATTGCCATAAAAATTGTCATGTTTAAAAAAATTAACATTTTAGGTAATATTTCTGTTAAAATTTAACAATTCAATTCTTTTTTAAAGGTTGAAGGTCAATTTTAACTAATAATAATAAAAAGAATCAAATTGACAAAATATATAAAAAAATAAGAGTTAAATTTGGTATTGCCTTATTAATCAATAATAATATTAGTGAGACTTAAGATTTAGGGTTAGCATTAACATTTTTAAGATTTATTTATTATTTTTTAAACTTATATATATAAAAAAATCTCATATATAAGTAATTTTTTATTATCAAACATGTTTAAAAATTAAATTATTAAAAACATATTCGATAGATTTAAAATTTTTAATTATTTTTCAAACAATACCTCAAAGATTTTATTGGATGTAGATAATTGTAGTATAATAATTAGACTTAGAATCCAAGTTGTGAAATGTAGATTGGGTATTTGTCTTTCTAAAAGATGACATGAGTTTGAATCATAGTTGGACTAAAAGAGATGATTAAATTTATCAAACCTTGGTTAAGCGAGACAGGGTGGTGAAAGCGATGTCTTCTCCATCTCCAATCACTTGTCTAATTTCTTCCCTCAATTGGATTTGCCATTGTGGATATATGGCCAAAAGTAGTAAGGTCCATGTGAGTGCCATTGCCGTAGTTTCATGGGCACCAAAGAAGAAAGTATTGCATTCATCAACAATCTCCCTTGCACTTAACTTTTCCCCTTCCATCAAATACCCAACCAAGTACCGATGATGGGATCCATCCCGATCTTTTATGATCGACCAAAGCAGCTGGTCGATCTCTTTCCCTAGTTTCTTGGCTTCTAGGTTTTTCTTAGGACAAATCCAGTGGCTAAAAGGAACACCGACGTACCTGTTTGAGTTGAAAAGCGTGAATTGCATGGCTCTCAATTTTTCAAACACTTCACTCCCCTTTTCGTTTCTTAACCCAAAGGTTGCCCTCGCTATGATCTCCCCTGTCATGCTTGAAATTTCCTTTTCAACATCCATTTCAAGTTTACCACTATTTATTAAGGTAGTCCACCTTTCTAGCATCTTTGTGGCCGGTTCCAATATCAAGCTTGCCATAGCCTGCATCCATCATCAGCATATATCGTAACTTCAAATAAGAAAAATTGGGTAAAAGAATCATGGAATATTATGTAGTAGGAATTATTGTATTTTTCCTTTTCTACTAAAAAAATAGGTAAATAATCTGTATAGCAAATTGATAATTTTTATTAAAAAATTTATTCATTTGTATTATTAATATTGACGTACATATAGACCTGTTTTTTTTAAAAATAAAAAGAATTTTTAAAAGAAAAATTAATTTTGTCTTAAATTTAACTTACATGGACTAATTTCCCCATTATTAAATTAGAATACCTCCATGATAATTCTATTGAAAAGCTAGCTATGCCTATGGTATAAATAACTATATATAAACAGTTGACCTTCAAGGTAGGTGGAGAGAAAGCAGGGTTAATAACATGGCGATGTCGAACCCAATCATCCCCTTCAACCATCACCAAACCACTTCCGAACATAGGCTTCCTATCATGTTTGAACACATTGGGTTTTCCCCACTTATTTCCATGCACTCTCGATGACATTTTCTTCAGGAACTCTGGCTCTGCAATGTATAAAAATGGCTCCTTTCCCAGCCAATACACGAATACTTTCCCTGCAACAAGCATAACATTATTAACCCCCCAGTCACACACACACACAAGAAACAAAGAGAGTTAGGTACCGTAAGACTTTTGCCACCGAGCGAAGTAGGGAAACACAATGGGGTGTATATTATGGGAAATAGCAAGTGATGAAGAAGCAACATTATTAATAATCTTGGTATCCACTTTCATCTCTCTTTAACATTTCCCAATGGAAAACGAGGAGTTGGACCTCCAAACCCATTCTTCCTTATCTTACGGTAAACTAGAATGGGTAGAATCCAGCATGACAATATCAATCTCAACAATAAATACAGAACCAAACCCACCATCACTGACCTAAAATAACCTTCCAATAACCCCATTTTTATATTCAATAATCTCTACCTATATCATTTTTGATATTGTGATAACTAAAGAAGATGATGAAGTGGGTTTTTGTAGGGGATGATACGTTCACTATTTACTCCACCTTTTTTTTTCGGTTTTTTGTTTTTAGTTTCAACGTTTCTCAAGTATTCGTTTACTGTTGCTGCAGTGTTTTTTAATTTGTTTCATTGCCTATATATGAAACCAAAAATAAATAAATAAATACCTGGTCTGATTTGCCGTATAAGAATATAGGTTAAATTCTGCAATTAGTCCTTATAAATTATAAAAATTGTATATTTAATCTTTAAACTTTAATTTAATTATTTTTAATTTCTGTACTATTTGAATAACAAAATTCTAAGTTAAATTATATTATTCTAAAATTTGATGTAATAAATATATTATTATATATGTAATGTGATGTTAACATATTATTTCTAAAATTTAATATTGCGGGTTGTTTCTAAAACATTTGGAAAAATCTCTAAATTGTGGTCAGCCTTTTCTTTCAACTCATCTAATCAAATATTCTAAGTGATTGAGTGGAGAGGCTTGGGAGTTCATAGAACATGGGAAGGGCCAAGTCAATTTTGTATTAAATAACACTAACAAAAAAACAGCTCATGTGAAGTCATATTAAACATACACACATGCCGCATTAAATACATTAATTTATTAATCAACGTGTAAAGTTTATGAACACACCTTCTCAATGTGTGAAAATTCAAAACAAGGCCAAACTCAGAAAATTTTTTAGGGCGGAAATTAATTATAATTTTTATGATAATAAAAATATAATTTTATTATTTTAATTGTTTATATTTTTATAATTTTTAAATGATTAAATTAAATTTTTATGTTTTTAGGAGGGTTAAAATATAAATTTATTTTTACTGATATAAAATTTTAAATAACTTAAAAGAAAATTTTCCCCCTAGTTTTGCCCCTTACTGAAAAGGTTATATTAAAATTAAAACTTTAATTTTGTGTACGGGGAAAACATTTTTAATTAATAAAACCAAGTTTGTGTAGTTTCTCATTTTTCCTATATATAGTAAAAATAATTCATCAAACGACGCACATTGTCTTGCACATTGGAAGAGAAATCCATCGATTTGTACAATATTAGCCTTTTGAGTTTAATTCTTGTACACGTTAACTTTTTCCTTCTACTATTTCTTGTAAGACCAATGGTTCATTATTACCTGATAAATTCTTTTAAAATTCTTCAAATTCCAACCATCTCTGACATATTTTAAAAGAATGATGGGTAAATTTTGATTAAGTATTTTAGTATCTTTTAGACATGAATCAAAACTAAATATAAAAGATATATATTTACAAAATTATTGGTGAATTCATCTTGTAAACTAAATTTCTCGTAGAAATGCAATTGTTCTTAAACGCAAATGTGCGCCAATAAGCCATGCACACGTCCGGATTTTTATGAGTACTTTATAGATTTTATCACAAATCTCATAAAGTGGTCCTACTACACACTTGTATTGCTCAAACCATCAAAGTGTACATTACAAATTAATACACAACTTATTAAAGGATATGAATTTGATTAAGAATTTTGCTCACCCTCATTTTTTTTTGCAATTTTAAAATTATTTACACTAGAGAAATGACATAATTTTATAGTACTTAACAAATCAACTAATGATTTTTTTATTATCTATATGAACTTTATTCACGGGATCGTTAATCTCATAAGTTGGGTTATCATCATTACTGATATATCAGTTTGGTAGTAGTCACATTCCCTTGATGCTTCATTTAATCTTTTTCTCTCAACAAGTTTAGTTAGAGGATCAACCAAATTCACTTCTAACTTCACATAATCAATTGATATGACTACATCTTTTTGTAGTTGTTTTATAACATCATGTCTCAAAAGAATGTTTATTTTTACCATTGAAAGATTTATTATTTGCAATGGTTATTGTCGATTGACAATCACAATAATGGATACAAAAGATGTTGGTTTTGTGCCCAATGAAATATTTGCCACTCAGTCTCATTACCATCCAACTCTAAAGCAATAAATTTTTATTCTATGCTAGATTTTACTATAATAGTTTGTTTGGGTGAGCTTCGTGTAACTACACCGCTACCAAGGGTGAACATATAACCACTAGTGGACTTTGTCTCCTTTGAATTTAAAACCCATTTAGCCAGGGATGAAGCCAGAACAACTTTTTAGGGGAGGTCGAATGAAATTTTAATTTTTTATAGTCTATATCTTTATAATTTTTAAAGAATTAAATTGAATTTTTATAATTTTAGGGGGGCCAAAGTATAATTTTAACCTTATTAATTTAAAATTTTAAAAAAAATTAGATGCCTAAATGGCAATTTTTCATTTTAGGGGGCTAATCGCCTCTGCATTTAGCATCATTATATCCTTCTAGTATAATAGGAAACCACTAAATAAGATACATAATACATAGTACCTTTCAAATAGTTCTTAGTTTGTCTATAATATGCCAATGCTCATGATCTGAGTTATCTGTGTATTTGCTTAATCGATATACAACATATGCTATATTAGGTTATGCAAAATTTACTAAATGCACTAAACTTCCAATAAATTTGTGCATACTCAGATTGAGTAAGAGGGTCACCTTTATTTTTCTTCAATTAAGTGTTAGCATTATAAGAAGTATTCGCTAGTTTAACATCAAAGTGTCCAAACCTTTTTAAAAGTTTCTCCACATAATGTTCTCGTGATAGCTTTGTACTATAACTTTTCCTTATGATCTTAACACCTAATATAACACTTGTTTCACCTATATATTTCATGTCAAATTTAGAATCAAGAAAACACTTTGTTTTTAGTACTAACTCATAACTAGTACTAAATATAAACATGCCATCAACATACAAACATATGATCACCCAATCGCTGTCAACAAGTTTTTCATAAACATATTTATATTTATCTACTTTAATAGAAAGTGGCACACCCCAAATCTCAGAATCCCAAGTGGCTGACACGATGGGCATAAATAGGGATCTTGTAAGTTAGTTCGTCTAATAAGTAAGATTAGACTAAGTTTAGGGTGGATTCGTCCAACAAATTATTTCACTGTGATCTACCATCTGGCAGATTTTTACTTTTCTTGCATTCAGCGAACTCTTGTGTTTGGCGAATTATCCAGTGCGTGAACACGCCAATGGTAGGTTCTTTTATAGCGAAGTTAATCATTCAATATTTTTTTTGATAAAATGGGCCCGAAAGCCACTACCTTATATTAACTAGAATCAACAATTACAAGCTCATGGATATCGCAAGGATACAATCATTTGATATTTTAACTCGAGGTAGGTGGGACACATATTAGTTATGTGTCAAACTTTAAGTAAGGAACGTGTCATTTGCATGACACCTGTAGAGTCTTGATAATGGTGATTAATTAGTGGAATCGTGTGTGCATGAATTATGATTAGGGATCCTACTTAGTAGGAGACACAGGTTAAGTTTTGTATATTTATAGAACTGAAGTTTAAAAGAAGAGACTCTATTTTGCTTCCTTCTTTTAAACATTTATTTCTCCCTGAAGAAATTAGAGTGTTCTTCATTACTGAAGGAGAAACCAGATTGTATAGCTTCTCTAGAAAGTACCCTTGTTCAAGCAAATTGTCGATAATCTCTTGAGTCATTTAGTATATAGGAAACTAATGGATAGTTTGAGACATTTAAATAGGTTTTCTCATGAAGTTCTTGATTGAAGATAGACTTCCTTTTTAATCCTTGATGCATGCTGTCGATTCTTTCCTCCCTTTAGTTTGCCCCCTTTCCTTTATTAGCCCACTTTTTGCTCCCCTTGTCCACCTACCTTTTTAACTCATTCATTTTTCTCTCCCCTATTTGACCTTTTATTCCAATTCACCTAGAAACAAAAATAATTTTTGTTTTCTCTTCTCATCCATTCTCTTCTTCTCCTCCTTTAGCCACCACTCTTCTACTTTTTGCCACCAAATCACCACCATCGGCCACTAGTATTTCACCATCTCATCCATCTCTTCCTTTCCTTGCCACTGCCTCACCACCCGCTGCGCCACTGTTGTCTTCCATTTTTTTCTCCATTTCGCCTCCTTCACTCATCTCATTAATTGTAAATGAATTTTATCAATCTTAACATCTATATTTTTTTATTAAAAAATAATTATTTTCATCCTTTCACTAATTTATTTCTTTTTATTTTGTTTCATTAATCACTATCCTTCCTTTATAACTGAGCCACCGTTGAATCATAAGTTTTCCAATCTCGTTAGTAGAAAGTGTGTAAGTGATATTAAAGTTTTAAGTTTTGATTTTGATTTGCGATTCCAAATTCTTGGGGTTGGCCGAATATTTGTATAACCATTCCACTCATGAGTTATTTTGGATTGAAGGATCAAACTCAATTATTGAGAATATTTAGTGATTTCAAGGATAGTAGTTCTTTTTTTATTGAAGAGGAAGAAGAGTAATTTTAGAGCACCCAAAATAATTATAACATTTTGAATTCTTTCAATTTTTGCCATATGTTTTGGTATAAAAAAAATGGATTTTTAACTTTGATTTGTATATTTTAGGTACTGATCTGAACTAGTCTAGTTAGATCCGAAAGTGAGGGTTGCGATTTAGATTTGCTACTAGTAGGATGATTATTAAAGGTGTGTGTCTTATCTTGAAGATCCAATTATAAAAATTGAAGTTTACGTAAGTGATTATTATTAACTGTAACGATTGGAATAAATTTTTTATTGGCTAAATAAGCAAATGTAATATTTCAAATAGACTAAGGTATGTTCCATAACTTCCAACATTCTGTTAAATTGCCTATTGATTGATGAAAATTGTGTATGTTCTAACACTCACGCTATGTGACTTAATAGCACAACCTAATTAAGCAAAATTTGATATCATGGTGAAATTATGTGAACATTTTATTTTGTCTTGATAAGCATAAAAAGTAAACAATGCCTACGATTTCTGTTAACATCCGATTTGCATGTTAAGCATGTCTATTGTACTGTTTTTGTAATAAAAATCTGACCTCATGTTAAACATGCCTTCTTAAATAATTATGTTTTTGTATGTCATATCACATGCATGGGGTTGGGACGATATTGAAAGGAGGAAGATTTTGGCAGTATAATGATCTGCACATTCTGGTGGTTTTACCACATTTCTGGCAGTATATCTGTAATTTTAGTGGTTTGTCCACATATATCTATATCTGGCAGCTTGTCTGCACTATCTGGTGACTTGTCTATAACTTGGGTATGTTATTGGATGAATGAGTTCTGGGGAACTCTTTATGGTGTGTAACAGAGTTGGGTAGGGACGTTTTTCGAAAATTTTGTACTGATTTTTGAAAAACTTTGCATCAACATTATCATGCATATTGATATCTGTGAAATTAGAGTGCTTATATATTTTATTTTTTAAATGTATGTTTTAATTACTATTGTACTTAAGTTGAGACTCACATTGGACTAGTATAGCTCATTCTTTAGTTTTTTGACATTACTGATAATCCTTGATGTTAGGACTTGAATGCGGTTGTTGGAGGAGTTCTCAGATGGTTTTCACTTTAAATACCTAACTCTATTATATGGTATTTTGGAATTGTGTTTTTATTTTATGGACTTTGGCATGCGACATTATTTTTTGGATTTAAGTTATTCTTGCATGACACAAGGATTTTAAACTGCGTAATTATGTTTTATCGAATAAGTATGAAAAACCAATTTTTAAGTAAATGTGATTTCCATACAACTTTTCTCAACAATAATAAGAAATTGATTTTAACACAATATATTATAATTAATACTTTGTATGAAATATTGATTTTATTAAATTTTGGTTTTAATAAAACTTCCGCTACGACATTTTAAAATATGTTGTTTTTCTTTAAATATTCAAGCGTGGTTGATCACAAATTATTTTATCTTTACAAAAATAATTCCAAAGACATTTGACGGGTTTATTTTTGAAACTAATTAAGTTTTCTGAAGACAAAATAATTTAGACAAAAGCACTGTGTTTAAAATTAAAGGTAAATTATTCTAAAGAAATAATTAAACAAGAATGTTTATAGTGCCAAATCAATGGCCAATGTAATCTTCATGATTCAACATAACGTTTAAGCCAGGTTTGGGAGGTTGCAAGATGTCACTAGATTCTTCTGACCTTACAAGAATTTCTACATGTATGCAGGGTGGACAAAGACTCAAGACTTGAGTAGAGGGGCCAAGTCAGACACTGTCAGAGTCTAGTGATGGGTTGGGTAGCTGTGCATGTATATAGAGGTGCATCCCTAGAGGCCACACCTTAAGGTTTAAGTTGACTATATCTCTATTCGAGTCTTAACTTAAAAATTTGTATTTAGATGTTGGTATCAAAGTTGTAAGAAATTATCACTGGTTTTGTATGAGTTTTTAATAATGATTAGATTTTAAAATTTAAGTTGTTTAAGCATGTAATTAAAGCTGAATTAGAGATACCGTTAAGTTATTTGGGTTACTATATCATCCGGTACCTGGACTTGGCAACCAGATTGAGTATAGGGTGTTTCAATTTAATGGTATTAGAGTTTCGATTTAGCTAATGCTTTGGACATAGAAAGTTATGGAATAGCCCTATATACATGTTTCATTAGAACTGGTTTAGTCCATTAGGTTGTTATAAGATAGTAAATATGATGAGAATAAGTGCAAATTGGCAAATTACTACAAGATTAGCTGTAAATTACTGAAGAATAATAAAAATAAGGGTAAGTGCAGTGGGAATGAAAGACAAGGAAAATAAAAAGGTAGGAATTTTCATTAATTGGGGAACTAGTACAAGTACAAAGATGATCAAATTTTGTCACCAGCCGACGGATCAATCGCCTCCTCTGTATTTTCCACTCCCTTATCAATGGGGCAAGAGTGTTTGGCTCAGGTTCGAAAAGGAAGAAGAGGTCATCAAAATCCTTCCACCTCTTCTGAAACACTTCCCATTCAACCCTAGAGGGATTCATCACATCGAAGCCCAAGTCAGTGTAAGCGAACTGATGCAAGCAACCGAAGTTTACTTGACTCACGTTAAAGGGTCCCATGGTAACTTAAGCATCTAGAATATAGTTAGATATTAATTTGGGGATATAATTTGATATCCCCACTGTGGTATCCACCTCGTATTGTTCTAGGGCTTCCTTGCTCTCTCTTTGGACCTTCTCTAAGTCTGCCAAGTGACGATCCTCCAGTGGCTTGATCTGACTCTTCAACTAGCATACCTTATCTTCAAATTCTATTTTTAAGGAATTGTACTTAGACTCCCAGATAAAGACAAACTTTATGAACTCCTGAATTTAGTGGGCTGCAACTTCTTGTGATTGGCAGAGCTAGGCCAGTTCTTGCTTTCGAGAAGCTAGGGTCATCTCCAACTAAGCTCGTCTAGTTTTACTTCCACTACATTACTCGTGAAGGGCCCAACCCGGTAAACCACGTTCCTCTACAAAATTTTGGTAAAAGTCCATCAATTCTAGGAATTGTGGTTTGCAAGCCTCTGAAGAGGAGAGGAGATTACATTCTTTCAATTCTTGAGGCAAACACCTTTCCAATCGTTAGTTGACTTTTGTTAGGGAGAAGGGATGTTGACCCGTAGCAAAGAGGTCTCTCCATAGGAGTAAATTTGATGCCCCGCTAGAAGAATAGGGATTTTACCTTATGCCAGTAGGGGTGGGCAATAGTTTAGAAGAGGAAATAAATGGAGTTAGCTTTTTAGGCAGACTTTGAGCTAGGGGAGCTAAGTTAGTTGGGGTGATAAACTTCGTCTAAGCCTCAGAATGAGAAGGTTGGATTAATCTCCCTTTTCGAACTGACTAGTTTTTACTACGTCTATAGCGAACCAACCTACTGCCATTACTCTCCTTAGTACTTTGAGAGCCCCCTTCAGCCCTTGGCCTTTTACGGCTACTACTCCTTGGCTGAACCCTTACGTCCTTCTCCATAACGACTGTTTATTCCCTATCCATCAATGCCTCTATGTCCATGCTGCTTGAAGTGTGTGATAGAGTAGAAGATTGGGAAAAACCTGCAAGGGAAGAGTTAAGGTCAACCATAAGTGGAACCAAACGTCTATTAGGATTCACCAATAGTCATTACTACTGGGGTAGACCAGTGATACACTCACTGCCTACAAATGGTATAGAAGAAGTGTAAGGATTCATCCTTCCTTCCAACTAGTACAACGGCCAGGTCATCAATAGTGTTGTAAGGTTGCGCCTTCTCGGCAGAATGCACTACTTGGGGATAACCCCAACGATAATATACATGAATTGATAACCATTTGGGCTCTGATTCTCTAAATAGAAACAAAAAGCATTTTTAATGGTGACGAGCATCTCTAACACTAGTGAGCAATCTGATTTTAAATGATCAAATTGATCCCTCGTCGTCTCATTATCTAGTGCTTGCTTATGGGTGTAGACGGACTCGGGGGGAATTGACCACTGTGTTGGGAACCCAAACCCATCCATTAGTTTGCTCCTCACTCGAATAAAGATATTTCTATTAAGGTGGATATTGGAAGCCCAATTTTTTATTATTGGCTCGCATCCCTGGCGAGTGCTAAAACATGCCAACCAAACCTAGTCCCTCAGGTGGTCACCTTTAATTGGTAGATACGTTGGAATATGGCTACGATAGACGGCTCATTATTTAGGTGACAATCTATGAAATAAGCAACCAGAGTCCACCAAGATAATCTAATGAGTTGACCTGATACAACTTCGTCTCATTTAAAATAGTACAAAAAATGATAAAGAGGGGGATGAAACTCAACCTCGAACAAGTAAAGGGGGAGGATAATGTTGTCAGAGTTTTCATTAAGCTGACACTCGCCTTGAACTAGGCTAAATTCATAAGCAAAGTTAGATAGTTGAACCCCTCAGACCCCCAGATGTCAGACCATCTTTTCCTGGGTTGTCGAGCATCAAAAAAGAGGGGTTTCCACCAAGGTGCTTATCTAGTTATTAGGCTTGGCCTCGTCACCCTTTTTACCACCTCACGACTCTCCTAATACCAACATCACGGTTGCTTCTATCCTTGAGACGACTATACTTAATCCTGGCCATTTTAGGGGATAATGAAAGAAAAGGGAAAAACTCAAAAGATTACCTGAAAACTTGCAGAGAAGTAAAAAAAAAAAGAAACGAAACACAAACAAGGAAATTAGAGAGGACTAAGAGAAGAAATTTAGGGATATAGTGTAACACCCCAATTTGATCTATTTGCTGAATCCGAGTATGGAGCATCATAAATGGACCGAGTTCTCTTATCCTTATTTAATTTATGCTAAGATAATTACTATAAAGTAGACTAAAGTAAAATAATCTAATCATAAATTCAATAATAATAATTCTTACAACCAAGGCCTTAGGTTCTAAATGTTTAGACCTTCACAATTTCTATTTTAAAACTATCTAACTGTGTACAAATAATCATTTAAAATCTAGCTAAAGTTAATTATTCAAAAATCCAGATTCAACGATTGATCTATAGATATTACATAACTAATTTTGAGGCGAAACCTTCAATAGTATCCTTTTCCTATGTGCATGACTTGATCCAATAGTGATTCTCGACCTCCACACCATCTGGCTTGGGCCCTCCTCGGAGTCCTCGATCAACTTCGCAATTTTTGCGAACACCAGACAACTCTGGTAAGTTTAAATGAACTTAGTGGGTTCCTTTACTACACCATAATTAAACCCTATCGCTCAAGGGTAACAAATGAAAAATAAAAAAAATGTAAATTTACTCCCTGCTCACTCAAGATGAGTGTTCGTTATCAGGGTGGCGAACTCCACCCGGTACTCTGAGCTACTCGACTCACTATCAGACCTCCTTCTAGTTGAACTCTTCACCTGACTGTAACCCAAATACCTTGCTATATCAGCGGGCCCTATCTTACTTCTTCTCTTTCCTTCCTTTCACAGATTCCATGTACAGGTTGTTCGTTGACTTCTAACTTACCTGGTTGTACACCTTTCTTGGTAGACTTAAACGGACCAGTTCTTTGCGGACTTCCTCTTCCCTTACTCTAATATTGAAAGACTTGTTGGCATTTCCATATTGTGTTGACCTTTAACAGTCCTCGCCACTTTGGAAGACCCATTCTTGTTCTATCATATTGTTCGCAGTGTAATATTACTTCCAGTAATCTTGGCTGCTATAACATGTTTTATCTATGGTCTTACTCGTCACACATGGTTGCTATAACATCTTTCATCTATGGTCTTATATCGTATACCTTATACCTTGTACCCTACTGCCATGATATCTTTCATCCATGGTCTTGCACTACGTGCTTCATACTAGACTGCCATAGCCTCTTTCATCTATGGTCTTACGCTATATACCATCATCAGGGTGTTGCCCCGAAGGACCATTCGATACAGCCTTTACGGTAAATACCTTTCCTTAATTTTTATTTCTTGAATCCTTCTCCCATTATCTTTTTTACACCACATAATATTGATGCTTGAACACCACACTGTTTCCTCCATAATGCTTGGAGCTTCGTCCAAGGTGGTAACTAATAGATTCACTCCCCATTTCCCTTCCTAACTTCATCTATACCATTGCAATACATGCTCATATAAACATATCTCATGGCTACGTGATATACGATATACTATGACCCTTTCATGCTTAAGAAAACATGGCATGCTCAGACAACATAGATTGTAACAACAAGTTTGAAGTCTGGAACTCACATGAAACTTTATCGTTTCCATAACTTAACTTTCTCAGACACTAGAGCTTCTATTCTCTTGGCAGCTAAGCATTGCAACAAAAAATCAACTAGTTAAACTTACATTTCATCTTAAAAGCTTAGGCTTTTATAAGCATGCAGAACCCCTAAAATGCTTTTGAAAGTCCGCAACCATATTTACCTATTCTTATGCACAAATAAGGGTTGAAAACCTTACTAGCTTATTGGTTTCCCTACTTTTCCATCTCCATCCTCGTGAAGTCTGCTCCATACAGAACCTTCCATGGCCTCCTCTTTTTCAAAGCAACCAAATAAGGTGAAGAAGAGAAAATAAGAAAAGCCGAGAAGAAAATCATCCATGAGAAGTTGTTTCCCAGCTATTTATAACTTTTCTTGCATTATTTCCAACCTTATGAGACCTATCCATTACTAATTATTATGTCTCCCATTAAGGAACCGACTAGTTCCATTTTAATCGAACTAGGTTTGGTTCTCAACCATGTCAAATTTAATTTTCAGTTTTCCCATTTTTCCAATAAAGGCCACCAACTTGCGTTTCCCATTTTTCCAATAAAGGCCACCAATTTGCGATATCTTTCGATTTAATCTTCCAATTATTTCAAGATTTTGGGTTCTATAGAATTCGGGTGTTATATACAGAAGGAAACTTAATAAAAAAAAGAATATGGAAAAATGATTTTAGATAAAAATGTCTCATTCCTGTAACACCCTAAATTTGGGCCTAGAAGTATTGAGCCTTGAGTGTGGGCCCGTAAGGAGGTTATATATAGGTATTTAATTGTGCAATGAAATGACACAATTAAATGTCTGCTTTAGTGGTTAATGGCCCTGAGAAGTGTTGGAGAAATCTTGGGTTCAAACCTAGGCTTTAGCAAAAATTTTGGTATTAAGTGAAAAAAAAACCTGGATGCTTGGATGAGGGCCTTTTAAATTATTGTGTTAAATAAATGACACAAGGAAGTTTGTAGTCTAGTGGTTGTGGCATTATTAAGGTTGTATGGGAGCCTGGGTTCAAGCCTTGGCTCTTGCAATTTATTTTGGTTTTTTTAAGGGAACCTGGACTTTGACCTTTAGACCTTATAATTAATTGGGGATAAAATATGACACAAAAAGCCTTGTGGCTTAGTGGCAAGTAGCGTGTGGAACATCTAAGGGGAGGCATGGGTTCAAATCCCATGGCAAGCAAGGAGCATTTATTTTGCTAACAGGGGGCGGCAAGAGTTGGTGTTGAATTTAAACTCTGATGTTGGAGGGATCCCACATCAGGAAGCTAACATAAGAGTGGTTGCGAAGCTGGCTTTAAATAGAGGGAACCATGAGGAGAGTAAAGGTACCTTTTCTTGGCTGATCCCTTTCGCTGTATGGCATGCTCGTTTGGGTTGGGCGTCGGCTAAGAGTGCTCGGAGCATAGATTAACTCCAGTCTCCTATCAGGTGTGTATTTTCTCGCTACTCTAGCTGTAGGATGGCTACTTCAGGCCGCGATGGGCCGAAAGGGGTCATGTGGGCCTAATGAGCCTACGGGCCCAATTGGATAAGTTGTTTGATTGTATAGTAAATATTGGACTAGGCTAGGTGAATCTCATATTTATGGCTAGATTTGGGCTAGAAGGGCCACACGAGCGTGTGGGCCCATTTGGGCTGAGAATAGGCTTTAGGCCCATTCGTATTCTTATCCCTGTTTAGAATACTTTAGTTTACCAAATTACTAAAATGCCCTCGATTTGTAGAATTACCATTTTACCTTCGATTTACAGAATTACCGTTTTACCCTCGATTTACAAAATTACCATTGTACCCTCAGTTTACAAAATTACCGTTTTACCCTCGATTGTGAAATTACTGAAATACCCTTGTAGGATAGAATTACCAAAATACCCCTAGTCTGTAAAATTACCAAATACCCCTAGTTTGTAAAATTATCAAAATACCCCTAATTTGTAAAATTACAGAAATACCATTGGTTTGTGAAATTACCGAAATACCCTCAATTTGAAAATTACCAAAATACCCCTAATTTACAAAACTATAAAAATACCCTTAACTTTTTAAAAATTATAGAAATATCATTGGTTTACAAAATTACTGAAATACCCTTGGTTTGTAGATTTACCAAAACACCCTTGTAGGATGAAATGACTAAAATACCCTTAATAGGTAAAAAGACCGTAAAGCCCCTGTAGGGTAAAGTGACCGTAATACCCTTGTATGGTAAAATGACGAATATGCCCTTATGTTCCGTATGACTGATGTGCTTAGGATTTATATATATTGATATTGGATTAGTTAAGTTTGAGTGACAGGTGGTGGTTATCGTAGGTGATTGATTATGGAAACGTTTCAACTTCAACCCATAGCAGGTGTGTACTAACCCTCGTAGTAGCTTAGATTAATATATGCTGAGAAGCCGAAATGCTAAAATACCGGTATTTCGAGAACTTGTAATGTTGCATGTAGGTATAGATGCGATAAATACGATAAGATCGATGTTTGGATCGATGGAACGGGTAAGAACTCAATTTTGCGCACGATGGTAAGTTGGGCCTCAATCGGCAGGAATTGGGCCAAATGGGCTTTTGGGCCCATTTGGGTAAAACTGATAGAAAATGGAATCTGGAAAAGTTGCATGTTAACACGGTTAGTACTGTTGTAAAATTTGGATTAAGCAGGCTTAGTGGGCTAAATCAGCATTCGTTGGGCCCATTAGGGGTTTTGAGCCCAAAAGCCTGAATTTGATAAAGTGGGTTAAAGATCATTGTTTAAACACTCAGAAATATTGATAATTGTTAATGAACATGGAAAACCCTGATATTTGGTAAAATTATGAAATTACCCTTATAATATGAAAAATGACTGTTTTGCCCTTGTAGGCAAGTGACTGACTTGGACTGTGTGGTTGATGGATTTGATTGTGAATATATATTGGTGATATGAATGACTTGACTGTGATTGTTTGATTCAAATGTGGGCATGACATTCTGCATACATGACATGTTGCATGGGTTGGGTTTTATAAATGGAGGAAGTGCAAAAAGGGCTATGCCCCAGTTTACCGAAAAGGGCTTTGCCCCAGTTTATCAAAAAGGGCTTTGCCCCAGTTATTAAAAGAGGCTAGTCCTCCAGTTATATGATAAAGCAGCTATGCTGCCAATGGAGAGTTTGGTTGGGTGGGTTGAGTTATTCCCCACATGGAGAGCTTGGTTGGTACGGGTGGAGAGTAGCGGATGGTGGGTTGAGTAGTCTCCCCAAATGGGCTTGCATACATTCATTGGTATTTCATGTGATTTTGAAATGGGCCTATGGGTCATACCATTTATTGTAAAGGCTTTGGACCAGTGATTTGATTTATGAAAAGGCTCTGGCCCAATAACTGTTAAACGAAAGGCTTCGGCCCAGTAAATGTATAAACTGAATAGGGCTTTGGCCCAGATTGTACTGATACCGTGTTATTCACTGTTTGTTTGTTTGTTATTGGGATTACACACTGAGTTTTCGTAAACTCACCCCGTTTCTAACTGTGTAGGTAATCCCTAAGCTTAGATGGTTTGGAGTTGCGAGGGACTCGGAGATGGCCACACTACTGTTTCTGTTTCTTTTAATTGCAATTAGATTTCGTTTTGGATTTTTAAATTATGTAATAAGGCCGTAGGTGGGTTTTAAGTTTTAATTTGGATTGTGATTTCTTATACTAAACTGCTAGTTTAGGAAAACTCGAGATTTCAAAATGGCATGATTTTTCAAAGGAACACGAGCTTCCAACAACAAAGTTTTCAAAATGCTTCCGCGATTTTAAATGAGGTAATATACCAAAGGCAAAAAAATTGGTAAACATTTTGATGAGAACTTTAGTTTAATAATAAAGGAATTTAGATTCATTAATGGATTTTCACCGGAAAGATCAAATTTAAAAATAGTTTGATGTGAAGCACCAGATTCGGCCATAACGTTTAGGCCGGGTTTGGGGTATTACAATTTCCCTGCGTATTAATTTAAATAACGCAACGTCCAAGTGAAGTTTAGGCGAACTAAACGATTCAAATCCTCGAATCCATATTTGACACCTATTTGAAATAAATGATTTTATATTTTTTGGGGGTGCCCATCAAGTATTATTCGTTAAACAGAAGCCTTGCCAACATCAGACTGAATTGATGTCTGATTCAAGGTATAGGTCAAGGGTCTACCAAGATAGACACGAGGTTGTCCTTGTGCGACTATTTATTTTATATGAACGTGAACTATAAGACCTAGTTACTATTATTAACTAAAAAATTTGGGAAGGGTAGGATTAAATTGAAAAGATTAGTAAATTATCAGACCTTGTTGGGATATTCGAAAGTTTTAATGGTTGGATTGTGATTATTTGGATTCCAATTCCAATTTAGTTAGATTGGAACCGACTGGTTCCATAGTGAGGCACAACATGACTAAAAATAGGTGGTTTGGAATGCCAGTGAAGACTGTGCCTAAAGAGTATATATATAAGTGTGAGTGGAGATGGAGTTTTCTCATCTGTTTATGAATTTTTTTTCTTCTCCATAGCATCATCTTCTTTAGTCATTCTGAAGAAGAAAGGGGATGCAGTTGTAGAGAACTATGCATGTTGCTGCAGTCGTATGGATTGAAATCTAGTAGTAGAAAAACTAAAGAACTGGTAAGCTTTTTTACCTCTATATACTTGTGGGTTGAAGGATGAAGTAGAGTAAGAACACTTAAAAGCTTCTGTGTGATGAGAAATTCTGAGTTTTAAAGGTCGAACATCTATAGTTTCACTGATGAATGGTTGTAATGTTTGGATGCCAAGACTAAGGAAGCTTGAGCAATTCGGACCAGCTAAATTACTAAGGATAAGGAAGCAATGTGAGTTTTTACACTCCAACTCTGAGATGCAATATTTTTAGCATGTGTTTGTGTAAATTCCAGAATGAATTCTATGATGATGCATGACCCTGGTTGTTTGAGAACATTTGATTTCTTAAGTATTGAGTAGGTTATGAATGCTCGTCAATATGTTGAAATTAAAAGGTGTTATGAAATTCTCGTAATGTATGATTGTCTGTTTTATAGATTACAAGCATAAATTATTGAAGGGATAGATGAAGTTAGGATAAGAAAAATGGTGATTCTGTTAGATGCTACCATATGGTGTTACTAAGTGCACCCATGATGTGCGAAGCTTCGAGCTTTGTGGAGGGGACATTACGATGTTCAAGTATCAATGGATAGGATGAAGAAAGGAGGAATGAGAGGAGGAATAGGGGGAAAAAGAAATTGAAATTCCATTACCATCTGGGATTACTGGGAGTAAACTATGATGTGCGAAGTTTTGGGGCTTGCGATAGGACACTTCTGTGTTAGAGCATCAAGGTGGATATATGATAAGATGATATTGACAGTACTTAAGTTCCATAGAGTATCACTGCGGCGGCAGATAGCAAGTTCTATGGGGCGACACCTCACAAAGGTTTAAGGTGTAAGACCATAGCTCAACTTTGGCAACCAATGGAGTCCGCCAAGATGTTAAACATGAGGGCATAATGTGTAAGACCATAACTTGGATATGGCAGCATAACAAGTTTGTTGGGATAGTAAAAATGGGGTAGTCCGTTTCGGATAGTAAACATAGAGTAGTTCATCGAGACTATAAACACGGGGTAGTTTACCGGGACAGTAAATATGGGGTAATCTACTGGAACAGTAAACACGATGTAGTCTACCAGGACAGTATAAATGGGGAGGTTCACCAGAATGATAAACATGAGAAATCCACTAAAATGTTAGACTTGGGGATCACAATTGAAAAATTCACAGTTCATGAAGGATGTTAGGGGTGAAAGTAGAGTTCGCGGTGTGAAAGGAATGATAAGTCACAAGAAGAAGTGAGTTGGTGCGTTTAAGAAACGTAGACCACTAAAATAATGAGTGATGCCAAGGTTATGTCTCAACCCCAAATAGAGTGAAAAGGGAAAAGAAACTTATTAGATAATGAGGTAAACATAGTACACGTAAATACTAATCTGCCAAGGAAGTTGTGGATTCTCCACAATTTAAACAGGCACGGATTTGTCCGCGATAAGACGTAGTCATATATTGTAAGTTGATAAAAAGTTAGTCGAAAGATCTAATAGGCTGGTTAGGGTTTTCAAGGGAGGTAACGCATGCCCAAAGTCGGATGGCCAGCAAAGTGCACCAAAGGATAGTAGAAAGTGGAGATTAGACATAGCTATGGAGAATGGCTGAGATCTTGTTAAGTTTCCAAATTTAGGAACTGCATGTCCTAAGAAGCCTTTTTGGGAAATAAATCGACAGAAAAATGGCTATAGTGTTGACTAAAGAGTCCTAGTACTCTAGGGCAATGAGAACATTGATATTTGGTAAAGACCGCAGACATAGCAATTATTTGGTTAGTTGCCAAGCATTTTCTGCCAAAATTATATTGAAATTGTACGGTGTAATTAGTTGGATTGTGTGTTTTTTGGTTGTTTACTAAATAGTCACTTCAGTGACTAATGTGATATTTGAAATTCGGGTTGGACCATCTTGGTCCAGTTTGGGGCACTATAGGCATCCTTAGAGGCCACGCCTAAGGGTTTAAGTTGACTATATTTGTATTCGAGTCTTAACTTAAAAATTTGTAATTAGATTTTGGTATCAAAGTTGTAGGAACTTATCACTAGTTTTGTATGAGTTTTAATAATGATTAGATTTTGAAATTTAAGTTGTTTAAGCATGTAATTAATGCTTAATAAAAAAATACCATTAAGCTATTTGGGTTATTGTATCATCTAGTACCCGGCCCTGGTGACCGAGTCGAGTATAGGGTGTTTCAAATGTATACTTTCTTTACGGAGCAATATTGTGAAAATGGCTCTTCAGAGCATTGATTAGATCAAAAGCTAGCACAAGGAAGGGCCCATGAACTATTTATGTTTAAGTATATTTAACATAAAATCTTTCATGAGAAGTTATGATAGGTATCCGCATGTAAACTGTAGGTCATGTGTCTTATTCTATTAAGCAATTATACCTAGAAGCGGATAGTGTCCGCCATTGTATAGTAACTATTTTGCACTATATATTGCCAATGAATGGTGCAAAATTGAAATGTCACATTTGCAAGTAAACCAAGTTACTTATCTTTCTGTGATATTTTCTTTTCTTTGGGAACCTTGTTAGGGAGGTTGTCATTTTATTGGAACTCACTAAGTTCAAATTGAACTTACCTTGTTTCTTTTCTCCAAATTTCAAGAATTTTAGGTTTTCATGGATCCTTGAAGACTCAGCCAGAAAGCGACTACAATTGTGAACCTTGTGTTTGTTTTATAACATGTATATATATTGAGGTAGCTTATGGAAAAATTACTCAATGTTTTAATATGATGTACTGCAAACCTTAAATCTGGTTGTATTCAAGTACTTTGTTTCTTATAAAATAATTTATGGAGGCATTAGCCAAAACTTAAAACTCTATTTATTATAATGCATACTCTTATTTTATTTTTGACTTGTTTCAAATCATTGCCTACCAAACGTATTTTAAATTAACTTTTTCTCAAAACATTTTTTGTCTTAAAGAATGTGTTCGTTCAAGTTTTCTGGTAATACTATCGTTTGATGGTATAACCGCCAAAATAGAGGGTGTTACAATGACCATGGCACATGGCCCTAGCTTCTACCCTACAATTGAAATGCATTTTGAAGACTGACCAATAGTCATCAAATGAAGGGTGCGAGGTACAGGGACTTCCTTGGAAATTGAAGTGCATGGTTATGGAACCAAAATTCTAGGTGATAAAACCTAGGAAGAGAATCCATTATATGCTTATAATCATATCACACCCTTTTAAGGGAAAAATCATGAAGTCTATGACAAAGTTAGACCCTTAAGCCTCCTATCTAACCTCTCTACAAGTGTCACTAGTGAACAAACACCTCTCATTTTTCACTGTAACCTTAATTTGATCCTGCTACAAAATTGACATGGACAACCTGCTAGCTAATCGAGTGACCAAAAAATTATGGGTACTCCCTAAATCCACCAGTATGATAGTTCTGGCAGCTCCTACACCCATTTCAAAATGCATGGTATGAGGTCTTTAGGACCCTTTGTATAGCATGTGGAGATAAGACAGGAACTTGAGGTTGATCCCCTTCTATAGGAGAATCTTCTAAATGATCTAAACATTCCTAGAACTCATCTCCCTCACCATCAGAATGAGAATCAAGCAACATCTATTTAGTTAAGCCTTGACACACTTATGGCCAATATGGTATATGACACCACACAAAATACACATGCCCTTCTATTTTCTTTTAGCCATGATAGTTGGACTCAACCCCTTTGAAGAGACTCAAGGGCCATTCGAGCCACTAGAAGTCATATTAGCAGACTGACCATGTACACCAGTGTGAGCAGGAGATACTAGCTTATTTGATACTGTGGCTTGTGATCCTGCTGATCTAAAATGAGGTAATTGATTCGACTAGTGAAAAAGCTCTTCTTAGGTGAGTTACATAAAATGTTCTCCGCTTGCTTGGTAATATGAAAGCCTTCTACTAAAAATTTGGGCCAGAATAGTTGTAAGTATTGACTAATCTATAGTTTCAAATTGCTAACAAATATGCTTAAAGCATAGGATTTACGCAGTTGCAATTGATTTAAGAGACTTCTAAACATGTCATGGTAATGCTCCACAGTCCCTTTGTAACACCCCTCGCCCGTATCCAATGTTGGAACAGGATTTAAGGTGCTACCGAACTTAAACTCAACCAATCTTAAGAAATCAGACCATAAAATCTTGATCAATTTAAAAATTTTCATTTCATAAGCAATATGTCCCTTAATTGGGCTTACGAGGCCCAAAACATACATTCGAGGTGATTCGGGATCAAACCGAGGGCTCAAGAAAAACTTAGAAAATTTCGTGCCTTAAGACTCCACATGCCTGTGTAGGTATAGGGCACACACCCGTGTGCTTGGGACACGCCCATGTCCTGCACCTGTGTGGGCAATTTAATTTTTACAATTTTTCATAAAACAAGTGCAGACTTCACACGGCCTAAACACAAGCCCCTGTCCTTTCACACGGCCTTAACAAGCCTGTGGCGCAACCCGTGTGCAAAAACCTAAGTATTCTATTTCTAACGTCAGCATCACACGACCATGGTACACGCCCGTGTACTAGGCCGTGCCCTTCACACGGCTGAGACACACAACTGTGTCTCTACCCGTGTGATCCTTACCATGCATTTTGACTTGAAATTTCTAGGTGCAGGGGACACACGACCTTCTCACACGCCCATAGGGCTGATCGTGTGTCACACACGGCTTAGACACACGCCCGTGTCCTTTCACACAGCCTCAACACGCCCGTGGCACAACCCATGTGCAAAAACCTGGGTATTATGTTTCTAACGTCAGCATCACACGTCCATGGTACATGCTTGTGTACTAGGACGTGCCCTCCACACAACTAAGACATACGGTCGTGTCTCTACTTGTGTGATCCTTACCATGCATTCTGACTTGAAATTTCTAGGTGCAGGGGACACACGGCCTTCTCACACGCTCATGGGGCTGACCGTGTGTCATACACGGCTTAGACACACGCCCGTGTGTCTACCCGTGTGGACAACATGAGGCTATCTACCAAGCCTCCTTACCACCCTAGTGTACCTATTTTCATGTCAATACCAACCAATACCAAAACAAGCATAATAGACATTTATTCAACCATGAAGATGCATCTTTTATAAACTCAAAATGAAAGCCCTCATTCAAGGCTCAATGTAAAGAGTAGAATCTATTCTAGACCAACACATTTGGTCAATTCTCAAGGACACAAATTAATAAGGTCTAGCCCTATACATGCCATAATCAAAAATATAAATCCAACTATATCGAGTATTACGGCTGACAGTGTGATTGATATCTCTGACTTCAAGGGATCCTTGAGCTAATTAAGCGGCACTGAAAGAAAAGGGAAAAGAAAGAGAGTAAGCATAAAGCTTAGTGAGTTGCATATAAATAAATATACAACAATTTCACCATTAGTCATCATGCTCATAACTCAAAGATAAGCATAAACTTGAATTACTCATTACCGTCTACTCAAGTCTCATTCTCTAATTTGAGCTCATTACTCATGCATACCAAATAGGCACCTGTACCACTCACAACATTATTATACTTTCCTTATTAAATCACTTTCGTAATCTTTGAAGTTAAACCTTTGGGAATACTACCGGATATTCTATAAGCCTCAATCATAGGATAAGTTGCCGATGCCATGTCCCAGACATGATCTTACACTGGCTATTATCATCGAGGCCGATGCCATGTCCCAGACATGGTCTTATACTAGCTCTCGTATATACGTGCTGATGCATGTCCCAGACATGTCTTACACTAGCACAACTCTTAGCCGATGCATGTCCCAAACACGTCTTACATTGGCTACCATCGTCGAGGCCGATGCATGTCCCAGACATGTCTTACACTAGCACTCATCTCTACGCCGATGCCATGTCCCAGACATGGTCTTATACGGCACTCATAATGTGGCTGATGCATGTCCCAGACATGTCTTACACTGGCACTTATCTCTATGTCGATGCCTTACACTGGCACTCATAATGTGGCCGATGCATGTCCCAGACATGTCTTACACGGGCTATCATCGTCGTGGCCGATACATGTCCCAGAGACGTCTTACACTAGCACTCATCTCTACGCCGATGCCATGTCCCAGACATTGTCTTACACTGGCACTCATAATGTGGCAATTGCATGTCCCAAACATGTCTTACACTGGCACATAAGTAATCTAAATGTTATGGCATGAATATCCGGTTTGTTTCCTGGGGTCCCAACTAGATCTGTTTACTATCTCAGTCATTAATATGCATTCTTAGTTCACAATCCAGTAATTCATACTGTATCAATTCAATAACAATTTGAATACATACATTAATGATGTAGTTGTATCATTTACATACAGCTTACCTTAGTTTACAAAATGTACTCGAATAGTCGGTTTAGTCAATTTGCTTGGCTTTCCCCCAGTCTAGGTTCAGATTCGGTAAATCTTGATCTATAATAGAAAAATGCACTCATTTAATCACTAATTACAATTAGGCAATAATAAATTCATATTTTTGGTAAAATGACTATTTTGCCCCTAAACTTTAGCAATTTGACATTTTACCCTTATGTACGAAATTTGATTTTTATCGAATTTCCTCTTATCTTAGGCCTAGCTGACCCCTTTTTAATCTTATAGCAACTCCAAATTCTCACTACTTCACACACTTATCACTTGTTTTGCAACCTATGCAAAATAGCCCCTTTAGGTGTTTTCATGCTAACACCTTTCACAAAAGTTGTTTAGAACTCTTCTAAGATTCATTTTCTTCCATAAAATTTCAGAAAACAACATAAACTCTCTCATTGTAAATCTCTAGACTTATCACCATTTTTCAAAATAGTCTTCTCATTTGAAAGCCCATGATACAAGCATGCCAAAAATGTAAAAATCATCAAGAAAATCATCAAAATCACTTACATTATGAGAGGAATAAGTTGCTGAAAAAATTGAGCTTTCAAACCTCTATATTTTCTGATATTTTTGGTGGAGAGAAAGGATGGAGAAGAAGAAAAATAATAGCTAGGCTTTTAGGTATTATTTTATCACCAAATCATGACATCACTTACCTAAACCTTGACTATTTGTTTAAAATTCATATCATGGCCGGCCAACACAATTAAAAAGGGTATAATTTCTCTTTAAAAGTTCTCAATTTTATTTCTCTAGCTAATTGACACATTTGGGTTCTAAAATGCAACTTTTGCCTTTTATGCGATTTAGTCCTTTTTCGAAATCGGGCTCATAAAAATTAAAATTAACTCCCCAAATTTTTCATGCTCTAATATAATCATACTATAACCTCATAATAATAATAAAAATAATTTTCCCAACTTCAAATTTGTGGTCCTGAGACCACCATTCAGACTAGGCCCGAATTCGGGTTGTTACACCCTTGTTGCTTTAGTGTAACCAACTTAGCCATGACATCCCTGGAAATACTCGATCCAAACATTTCCCTCAAACTATAGCATAATGAGCCCAATCCAGATGTGCAAGCCCCCATGCTTATGAGCATAGAAGTGGTGCTAGTCCAGTACTCGCCCTTCCAAGTGCAACATGATAGTATAGACCTTGTCCTTGCCAGTTGTTGCGTGTGAATGTTATATGCGAATGTGCAAGTATACACGTCGAATCAAGTAATAAAGTAATGAGTGAGTATTGCCTCCACAGGGATCGGAATTGATTAAGAAATTTGGTTATGCTATTACTATGAATTTGACTAATTAAACTGTGCAACAGAAACACATGACAAATTGATGAGGAGAATTAATGAATGGATTAATAAAATCAATTATGAATGAAAATATGTTAGGGCAATTGAAATGTTGTGGCAATTCTCAAAGAATAAATAGGGTGGATTTGTATTGTTGAATGGTAAAGGTTAGAATTACTTAGGTTTTATTTTTATATCCTAATAATGCCATGGCAAAATCTTGACCATTCTACTGCTCAAGGATTCACTACTACAGTCTGCTTCTTTCGAGAGCCAGACTTTAAGTTATCATTCTGATTTTTTGCATGTTTACAGAACTCAAAAATGATATCCAGATTGTTCTTCCTTTCCCTGTACAGATCACAACTTCTACATCTAAAGTGCTACGAATATTCTTTCGAATACTTGCTTGTATCAAATGGTAATAATCAAATTTATTTATTTCGGAAATAAATTAGATTTAACAACATACCATACAATCATCTATGTCTAGAGCTTGCATGCATGCATTTAAAATAATCACAAATTGAATGAAACAGTAATATACTCAAAATCAAACCATAGGCATTAAGGGTAGTAAAAATTCACCCAAATAATTCCAACCCAATAAGATTTAGCTCATGGATTGGATGTTCAAATCCAAAATAAAACAATTTAATATCATCATTCAAGTTTACAAATCACAAAGTTCAAATCAGAAAATAAAGGTAGAACTACAAGAAGCTCTCGCTACTCTAGCTTTCACTTTAATATTGAAATTTGATGCAAAACCTAAGGTAGATTTCTTTTCCCCTTCTTTGTGTCTATGGTTTTTGCTTTGTAAGCTGTTACCCTCTCCTCTCTTTTCTCTGAAATTTTCCACAAGAATACGATGTAGAGAAAGAGAAAAACTGTTCTTAAATTCCTCTCTCTCCAAAATCCTCTTTTTTTTTCTTTTTTTTTCTTTTTCCTCCTTTATAAGGTAGGTTCCTTCCTCTCAGCACACACCTTTTTCTTCCTCTTTTTCAAGGTGGTTTATCTGGTACAAGTATAACTGGCTGAGGGTGACGTGGACTGAGTGTTGCGTCATCTTCCTGGAATTACCATGGCATTCTTGTTGGCAATCTAACCAACATTTTGCCATGGCAATATTTCACTTCTTTCATTTTCTTTCTCCTTTCTCTCTTCTCTTCTTTATCCTGCACCTGCTGCCAACAATAACCAGCACCTTTCTTCCCCAGTAACAAATAATGTCATTTATAGCACAATGCAAGCTTTGTTATGAAATGTTCTAAAAATATCTTAAAAATGAAAACATATTTACTTAAATACAAATAATTAATTTAATCTAAAGGCCTGAAATATAACTCTTTTCAAGAGTTATCACACCCCCAAACCTAAATTATTGCTTGTTTTCAAGCAAAATATGTATGAATATGCATGAATGCATGAATTTACCATAACACAGTTACCATATATACTGCTAAACCATTTTCCACATATTCTATACCTTCATTCTCAGCAATCTTCTATTAAAACAAAACAAATTGATTCAAGTTAGGTTTGTTTAGCAAACAAAGTGTAGAAAATGTTACCTAAAAATAAAAATTCCTAAATATTCATGCAACTCTGACTATAGTGCATACCTTCTAATGCACTTAGGTTATCTTTCTTCTAAACTCAATTTCTCTATTCTCATTTATTTTATCATTTCAAAACTTTAATTACAATTTTTTTTCTAGTGAATTCATCTTGTCACATGGTTTCTTTACTTCACAATCTCAATGAAGCATACACTTGCCACCTGGTATTACATCATGCTACAATTTGAATGTAACTCACTCATGAAGCTAAAACTTTTAACTAAAAAGATGGATGGAGCAAACAACTACCTCCTTGGCTAATCAGCCTATTGCTACAGTAGAGTGTCCCTCAACTATTTTTTTTTACTCACTCTTATTTGAACATGTTTTTTTATCAATAATACGATGGAGCAAACAAAGTATTACTGATCTACTCATGATTTTCAAACATTAGAGTGATTCTTATCATTTTGCCATGATATTCATTATTACACACTGTCGATTTTTTGAATTTAAGTTTAAGAATTCCTAAATGTATTAAAAGAAACCTACTATAGACTAATTACAATTATAAATAAGGAATTCTACTTTTATGAATCACTTTTCACACAACTATCCTAAACTAAACATACCTATTCACCCATCACAATTTTTTAATTTTATCGAAGAATTATTATCCTCATCGAATATCAGAGATAATAATATACTCGTAATAGTCTAGCAGTTACTTGGTATCTATATGTAATGGAAAAATGAATGACAAAATGCACGAATATTAAAACATATATCTACTGCATACTATATATACAACACAACATACCCCCAAACCTAAATGATGCATTGTCCTCAATGCATGAACAATGAAACATTTAAAAATGCAAAAACAACAACTTACAAATATAAAAATGCAATGACTACCAAATATGAATGCATGAAACATATGTTATAAAATGAAAAAGATGCAAGTGAAAATAAAAACAAAAGCTTGAAAGGAGTTTGGGTTACTTTAATTAGGTTAGGTTGATTTTCTGGCAGCGCATTTGTAGTGCTGCTTCCTTTCCACTTCACCAACATCATCTTGAACTAATTTCCCAACAGCTTGCTTATAGCGCTTCCTTTTTAGCTGTTTAATTGGCACCTCTTTTTCATCATCAGTATATGATTTTGTGAGATCATCAATCAGTTGATGAACCGTACGCTCTTGCTTAGTCATAGGTGTAGTGGATTTCGGTGTAGTGGTAGTTGTAGCAAGTGTAGAAGTTTGAGTCATATTAGCTTCATCCTTATCATATTTAATACGCACAAATTCAATTTTTTACTAATCTCCCTTTTTTATGTTCTTTTTCTCAACAATGGCTTTTTCTCCATCTTCATCATCATCTTTTGGCTCCAACAACAATTCTTTAGGAAAAATAGGGAATGTAGGCATAGGTCGGGTAAAGTTCTTTTGAAGAGATTTCTTAATGGCTTTTTCCAATCATTAGACATATCCTTAAAATAGAGTCATTTCTTCTTAAGCTTGGCTAAGATCAGTGACTATCCTCGGTTGTTGCTTTTCCATCATCCGAAATTGTTATTGCAACATCTCAAGAGCATCAATCACTTTCTACTCAAAGTCACTGTGAGATGTTGATAGGGCAACATCAGTAGTCATAGGTGGAGAAGTTGTGGATGTAGAGCTAGGATGCTTTGGCATTTCCTCCCTTGAAAATCTCAAGGCAACTTACTTGGATATGGCTCTTTTATTGGGGATTTTGTCTTCATTTGCATGAGTAGGAAACTTTACTCTTTGACATAGTGTTGTAATGAGCGACAGAAAGTTTAAGGTACAACGTTCTTTTATGCGCAGTGGTGAACTTCTCTAAAAATAATTTTTTCGACATTTATCTTTAGTTAAGTCTGACAGAGAAAATAAAAAAGAATGGAATATGGTGTTGGATAAGAAGATGGAGGAGGAAAAACAGAAAGAAACGTGGGAGAAAGATAGAATTTAAAATTTTAGTTTTTATTTTTATTTAAGTCATTTTTAATAAAAAAATTTAATTAGCTTATTTAATGTAATGAAAAGTTAAAGACACATGGTATGTTATAATTGGTTGTTGTTTTTCTCTTTTAAATTGCAGCTAATTTTTTAGCTAATAACCATGACAAAATTATACTTTTAAGTGCTGAATTTGAACAAAAGAAATTAATATCAAAGTGAAAAAATAAATATACTTCAAACATAAAATTGCAAATTAAGCCTAATATACATGAATAAATTAGGATTTGAATTTTTCTATTAAGTTAATTTTTAAATTTAATAATTGTTGTATATTGGGGTTGAATTTTTTTTATCGAAGGAGGACATGTGTCGTTACATTAAAAAAAGAAAATTACAATCCTCCCGTAACACAAAACGTCAAAACTTAAATAGCCTTTCAAAAATATATATATCCCCCTTAAATAAAGGTATCAGTACTTGGTACAAAGACAAACAGTATTTCTAGTAAACAATGGAAATAGCGAAAAATGACCCACGAAGCGACACTCACGTAAAAGATACCAAAAACAACAAGAGAAAGCTCACTGTCTCTTGCAATGATGATTCCTACTTCAATCTCCGTCTTTTTCTACGACAGCTTCGATCCCATTTTATTCAGGTTTTAACACCTTCACTTTATTATCCTTTTACCGTTTATCCCATTTTCTTCTTTCATTGCTTCTTCTATTTCGGGTTTTGGGTACGTTTGGTTGGTTTCTTTTTGGAATTTAATTATAGTTTTGAGTGCTTTCAGCGGATTTTCAGTGTTTTTTTTTTCTTTTAGGGTTCAATCTATTTTGGGCGAGCAAACTGGGTTTCCATGGATAAAGATAGTGATTTTTAGGAGTTTTGTTTTATTGTATGAAAATGTAACAGTTAAAAACCACACAATGGAATTCTAAATGGTGCCTGTTGAAGAGTCAAATCATGCTTATATTTTAGATGCTAATATAAAAGATGATACAACAGGACCATGACTTGTAACTGGGTCCATTGTATATAAACACCTAAGAAGTCGTATTATAGCATGGAAGGTTCTCAAGTTAAGCTAAATGAAACAAGTACCCAATAGTGTGTATTTTTTAGGCATATGCAAAATGCTCAAATGCTTCTTGATAGCAACAAGGATTGCTATCTTTCCATACTGATGACTTGTTTCTGTTCCAGCATTCAATTTGTAGATTTCAACTATTGATTCTTAGTTTAGTTTCCATCCTCATATGATGATTTTTTTGGTAAAAATACCATGAGGCCCTATAATATGGGTTAGATTGTATTTTGTCCCTTCTACTTAAAAAATGAGCAAATTAGTCCATATAGGTTATTTTGTCAAGCATGTCAATTTTTAATAATATAAATAGATGAAATTGTAACAAAAATGATTAATTTATTCTTTGATCTAATATACAAGGAATAATTTGTCCATTTTTTAAGTTGAAGAGGCAAAATGCAATCTACCTCTTAATACTTGGTCCTCTATGGTACTTTTACCAATAATTTTTTGTTTCATATTGTATGAAAGTTGAAAATGTGGTGGAGCATTATGAAATTAATTTTTGTAGCTTAGAACAATAACACAACTGAGAAGCAACAAGCACATTTTCACCCTTGTGGTATCTTAATTTCAAGATATTAAATGTGGTGGATTATATTGAAACTATTCTTTGTTCGTTGTACTTTATGCAGTCAACTCTATAGCTTGTTATATAGTTTTTTGTCAAAGTGATGAGTAAGCTGGAAAAGAGAATCAATCACAGATTTGTTAATTCCTTTTGCCATTTTTTCAACATAGGTTCTTGGGACACCTGACTTCAGAAACTGCAAGAAATTAAAAATAGCTAGTTCCTTATGATAAAAGTAATAAGTTCCTAATGTTGCACTAGGTGTATATTCTTACTAATTTTTAGTTTGCATCCTACTTTCCATTGGCTGAATATGAGCTAATTTTGTCAACAAATTTCTGGCAAGGCATTAAGAACCGGAGATAAATATGATTATCGATATTTGATATGCTTACACTCAAGCTTAGTGAACAATTTGAAATGTATATAGTGATAATACATACACTACATCCAGTATGTGTTTTTTCAGACATGAAGCTTATTTTAGATTTATACAAACAGATGATAGCGGAGACAGACTCAGCTGTGGTGGATCTGCAAAATGAAGATTGTGTAGAAAAATCAACAGTGTGGAAGATGAATGATGGACGACTTCGTGGTAGCTATATTGTGAACCAGTTTACCATGGGATAACAAAGGAGTCATATCTAAGTAATAAGCAAACCAAGTCAATATGACGTGAAGCAAAAAAATTGCAGTTGGAGGCCATGAAAGATTACTACAGTTTTTGAAACTTGGATTACAACTTAGGAAGAAGCCACTTACTATTGTAGATTTCTTCTCTTTTTGTGATTTTGCTCCATTAATCCCCATTTTCATTTCCTATTGTTACAGCAATGCAATACGAATGTAATCTCTATTGGATAAACACGGATTATGATATATATATGTATAAACCATTGCAGAACGACTTCCAACAGTTGAGTGGACTCAATCAAATAAGTTAATATTGTAGGACATTCTTGTAACCCCACTTGGAATTCCTATGGTGGAACACCACATCCCTCCCTTACCCCAGGAAATGGTATGGCTCTGTCAGAAGTCATGGAAAAGCATGATGGCATCATCAAGCTTCATCTGTGATGATTCCAAGAGTAATCGTTTTCTTAGTCGGTTAACACGCTTATCTTGCAGGACATTCGAAAGCTGAAAAATTCAGCACACCATATTATTAGTATGAGATACATAGAATTCTTCTGCTGGAAAAAAAGACTGTGCAATGGCAAAGGGATTCAAGAATCTGTACCTCCTTTTCCTGTTCCAACTCGAATGCCACTCGTTGGCTCAAATTAAAGGCAGCATGGAACATCTCATCTAGAACATGCACCTTCAGAGTGTTCTTGTTCACCTTCCACAACTGGAAGGGTATTTGTTTAACTCCTATCTGTAATTTCTGCAGGCAGAATATAAGCACAATTGTTATAAACAACCTTGGACTGTTTAAAACATTGTCCACTCCATGCAGCAAAAGCACATCACAATCATTACAAGCGCATAGCCGACTGATAATGTAAAAGGACACTTCAGTTCCACAATTAGCAACATTATTTCTTTATTACCAACAAATTACTCATACACTATACGGCACTGCCCAAGATAAACATCTATTTGTAGAAAACATAGTGCTTAAATATCTGATTACACACACCATACATCACCCCGATTATTAGTTTTGAATTTCAGAAAAATAAGTATTATCACATTTATCCATTTGAAAAACAAACTTAATTTTAAATGAATCCAATATAATCATTTTAAAGCAACATGTAGCAACAGCTAGTCAGAAATATATACAGTTCAATATGTTTACTCATGGGAAGACAAAAGATTTGTACCTCCAATTGCAAATAATCATCCTTCCACAGTTTATAAAGAATTATTGGCGTCTCCTTCTTCTCAACAAATGTGGCATCTGCAACCTACAACATGAAACTATAAGGAAACAAATAGGGCTGTAATTGAAAATGATGTCCAACAAAGACTTTCTTTTTGGATAATAGAAACAATTAATGAATAGACTGGTATGTGTTTTTTTTTCTTTTTTCTGTATTCATTTCTCAAGCTAAACAAAATGATTTTGAACACAACAATGTTCTAACTCAGACCCTGATTTTTTTTCTTTCCCCTTCCGAATCAAAACTCTACTAATCAACTTTCATCCCATCTTAGCCCAGCCCAGCCCGTAGCCACCTGCAATAGCAATATTTCACTCTTTCAGACCTTCTATCACTGCTTTCTAATCATAATGAATGTTTGCAGGTCTTTTGTAGTCAGTAGCAAGAAAACAGTAGGGTATTCTTATTCAATTTAAAATTTTGAAGTTATTCATCTAATACTAATTTCTCATATAGAGTGAAGAAGATATTACTTTGAAGGCTATTCATTCTCAACATGTAAAGGTAAATAAAAGTTCAATAATTTTTAAGTACTTAGTTTTGCTCTTAGGTTATGTGTTTCAAATTTTGTTGGAATTAACAACTAAAGGGTTGTAGTTATGCATGCAGTTTTGATGTTGGATTTCTTAATTTAGTTTTGTCTTTAACTTTTAATTGATAATTTGCTATTGCTACTAGCATATATATATCTTATAAACTCATAGTTGTTTCTTTAAATTCTTTTTTGAAGCATTCGGTCGAATTGAGTGAAAAAATTTTGAGCTAATCGAGTTGATGAGTCCTATTTTATCATTTAACTCGATTTGAAATTTTTTAAATCAAGTCGAGTTAAATGAAATTTGAGTCGAGTCAAATCGAGTAAAATTGTTCAAGTTAAATTAAAAAATTAAATAAATAATTCCATGTCTAAAGCACATAAATTTGGAAACTTTTTCAAAGCAAAATAAGAAAAAAAATTAAGATATTTTAGTATGATAAACTTGAATCATTAATTAACTTATTTAGGTCCTTGAAATTATTATTTTAATTATTTTAAATATTTAAATTTCCTTATATATTCTTTAGAATTCTTTATAATTTTTTAAAAAAATATAAATTTTGGAATTTTAAAAATTATTTTGAAATTTTTATTGAGTGAGACCAATTTGCTCATTTTCATAACTGATAGGGACCAAAGGAGTATTTACACTAATTTGTCATTCAAATTGTAAAATTCAACTCAACTCGAACTCGAAACTCGAATTACTTATTCAAGTTGACTCGAATAACTCAATTCAATTAACTCGAAATTAGAAATCTTTTTCAAATCAAATCAAGTTTTGCTCATCCCTAAACATATCCTTCACAAATATGTTCATCAACAAATTCACCAAACATGTTTTATTATACATTCATGAACAAACACATAGGTCTGTTCTATTTGTTCAAAGCCAGCTCGTTTACAACCCTAAAACGAGCAATTCCGGTGCAGTAAAAGATTTCAGAAACATTCTTAAAACCACTACTATATATATCAAATGGCAATGGCAAAAGCCTACAGTGTTATCTCTGTTAAAGGATTGTTACCTTATCAGTTTCAAGTAGGTGACCACTGTTCGATAGTAGCCGGAACATTCTATATGCATCCCTTCCATATCTTTTCAACACAATAGATTCCACCTGCAATATGCGATATTTTAAAGGTCATCTGGCTGAGAGGAGCATGAGCAACTCGAATATTTTAACCAACACAGAAATCAGAAATACCTCCTCATTCTGAGCTAGTTCAATTATTTTCTTGAAATCTGTTAAAAAGAAAAAGTGTCACCAGAAATATAAAACAAATTAATCAGCCAAAACAAAGATAGACTGAGAAAAATGGCATACGAACCAACACTGTATGACTCATTGGCTGCTTTTACAAAGGGTGGGCAACTCAACTGAACAAGGGAGGCTCTAACACGATCAAAGGTTATATTACGACCTTCTTCACTCTTTATCACCTCTTCGTAAATGGAACTGAGTGACAGTGGAACTGTAAAATGCAGTTTTATCAATAATAGAAGCAATAATTAACAAAGTGGCATGAGCCAAAGGCATCACCCCCACCCTCTTGCTTTTATCCTTGAGCTAAAATATTGTTTACATCAAAGCATCTAGGACCTCTTTTTCACATATTAATTAAGATCTGTTACTCGGACTAAAGTGTGTGTCAGATAGGATACATTTGAATATGGGTATGTTTTAGACACGGGCATGTTCATTTCTTTATAAGCATTTCTATGTATTTGGAGAATCCTTGGAGAGTCATGTCCCTGCATCCATGTCCTGATGTGCATTGGACATAGGTACTCTGAGAAAATGAAGAGTTGGAGAAAGATGGTTAATATTACTTTAAAGACACTCTGTGGACGTGTAGTACTTTTTTAAAGTTCATTAAGGAAAAGAACCTAGGACTTTGCAAGTTATAATTTCTGTAAAAGGCAGAATAACCCCAATTCTTGAAGTGATAATGTATTAGATCCATGTTTTCATTACAGAAAATAAAAAATATATCTGAATATGATTCTGGAAGCAAAATAAATACATAATTGTAGGTGTTCAAAGATAGTTAGCAACCATATCTAAGATTATCTGACCTGAATTCTCTGTTTTAACTTTCTTCTCTGCACTTCTAGTTGCTTCCAGCATTGCACCAAAGACAATAACAGCTCCATCATCGAAGCGTGCCCTCACATTCTCAATGCAAGCCTAGAAATTACACACAACTTGACATCCATTAAACAACAAGAAGCAAGGATTACTGAAGTACAAGCAAGGTTTCATCAAGCATCTAAGCCCATTAGCTCTGTAATTTGTAAGGAAACACTTTTGGCCAGTAGAGTAATCAAAGAAATAGAGGGGAAAAAGCCTTTGAAGGGACAGTTAACTGGACCCTTGAAGTCGTTACTTCTGTTATTCACTACTCTGAATTTTTTTTACCAAGGAGTACATGAAAAAAGAAATTTAAAAAAAAAAAGAAAGAGAAGACTAAAGAAAATAAGGGCATTTTTTAAATAAAGTTTGTCCAGCAAAAGGAAATGGCATGCTAGTTTACAAACTTTAGATAGACTGAGATCTCTAAAAGTCAGATCATCTATATGTGACATCTTTTTTTTTTCAGTGAATTTTTTTGAACATATTGTCAGAGATTTTTATATGGGGACACAGGCTACTCGTCTAAAGATGACTTTCCCCCAAAAAACTTTGAACCGGTCAAAAAACCCCAAGACTTTAATGCTGAAAATTCCCAACAGCACGATCCTCTGGAGTATGGCAATGCTGGTAGAATATCACCACTTCGTAAGTTACATTAGGATTATATACATAATTATCATGGAGCATAGTATTCCTCAAATGAAAAAATAAAAAAATTCTTGACATATGCAAAGAATAATTCAAATGACAAAAGGTAAACTGACCTTATGCCTAAGACACCGTATAAACTCATCAAAATTAGCACGCCAAAGAACCACTTGTTCATCTGTAGCCCCACATTCAGCCTCTGACTCTAAAGCATCATGCTTGCGCTGTAAAAGATGGGGAAATGTCAAATTAGCATATGGATAAGTCTAGTCACTTAAAATGATATGTCTTATGCCAACCTTCTCGCCAGGTGTCACACTAGAGGAATTGCTCTTATCCTTCCCTCCATCAGCAGTAGGTTCAGTTTCTGTTGCAAACAAAAATCTTAAGGCTTCAGTAGGCATGGCAGCTTCCACAACACGTTGCTCTAATGTTTCTTGCACTTCAAGTATCTGCAAGGATATATCGAAGAAACTCAACTGTCATGTTTATTCAGGATAAAATTTAAAAAATACACAAGTTGACATGAGGAGGCCACTAACAGTAAGTAGAATATGAATTGCTGCAATAGTTAACTGCAATTGAAAAGGTTCATCTATACTTGTTATGCCTGCCTAGTTCATTTGACAACAGCTCTTCAGAAACTCACATTGACATAACAGAAAATTAAAATATGAATTAGTGTTCCCTAAGACGTTTCAATAACAATCCTGAAGGGCAAGACTGTGCCGCAATAGACTTTACTTCCAATACCAATCCTCTAATGATGTTTCAATCACCAGAAAAAAACATTTGGCTTAGTAATTTTGCATGAAAGCAATCACCAACTAATTAGACATGAATCAAAAAATACCTTGCCAGACTTAGCAGCTCGCTTCCTTGCAGCTTCTTCTTCTTTAGTTGGGTTAGTGAGAACTGGTTCAGAGGCAGGGCATCGTTCAATAAAATGAGCATTAAGTAACTTAACAAAGGCTTCTTGTACAACATCATCTCCTGGAAAATATATAAAAATATATTAAATGAAGATTAATTACTTCAATTACAGGTATATCAATCACTTAACTCAGATGCAGTATCTAATCAATCTCTAGTTCCTTTTAACCAAAAGAGAAACTTTAGTGTATATCCAAGAAACAGAAAGTAAACATGGAATTCTGAAAGACTTGCCTCCATTTTGACCTGATTTTGCTCGATCAAACATTTGTTTGAGGGTAAGCCTTCCATGCTGAAGCAAACCCTCAAGAAGTTCAGCACACTACAAAGCCAATGCACAAAATTTAATAAAGTTTTAAAGAATCCATATTTATTTAGGCTCCATTTAGTTTATGCTTTTGCTATTTGTCTGCTGTTTTCTACAAAACAGCCAACTGAAGAGACTGTTAACCTTAATTTTGCTATTCCGGTTCTGGTTAATAAAGTTTAAAAAGAAAACACAGCAGCTGCGCCCACTAAACAGAGATTTAGTCTTAATTTTACAATGTTAGTAGTAATGATGAGTTTACTTGTTTATCAAGTTTCTTGGAGACCATAGTCAAGAACTTGGGAAATCTCCAACGCTGAATTATGTTATCGAACAATGCTATGTACTGAGTGCTCTGTTTTGCTCCATCGCCATGCTCACCTGCATGTTCCATTGCGAATTAATTTAAACAGTCAAAATAAAAAGCAAAGGCAGAAGGTTGCCAAATTCAAATCAATTTGAGATCCAAAACCATTCGCACTCCCATTGTCCCCTAATCCAGACAAAGGGAACTAAACCCTAAACCTAAACCCTCCTTTCCCCCACATTCTTAGCAGCCAAACGGAGAATAAATAATTAAGAAGAAAAGGAAGTATAAAATTGAAAGGAATAAGAAAGTAAGAACCAGTTTGATCGAGAATAAAAGCTTGAACGCAATTGTGTTGAATCAAAACAAGTAAGCTGTTCTTGACTTGAGAAGAAGTGAGCTCCGTGGACCGGACTATCGCTTGTAGAGTTAGCGGTCCTTTTCGGAGAAGACACTCACAAACTTTCTGAACAAAGCAAAACAACAAAATCAAACCTTATACTACCATTATCATCGTCGTCATCAGAAATTTTTTATAAAATCGCATGAATAAATAAATCTATATAATAATTGCAGGTATAAATTGAATGTTGAAGAGAGTTAGATTTATTTACGGCGACGAGATCACCGAAGTGAGCGGTGATTAGATTGACGGCGTATTTGATGCCGTACTGAGTCACCATTGCTCGCACTTGTGCTGTTTCTTTGTTTGATGCTCTATTGACGGAGGAAGATTAAAATATGAAAAATTGAAATTTATTAGGGTTTTAAGTAATTTAGAAATATATGCAGTTTAAAAACAGTTATAAAAAGGGTTTATAGTTTAGCGGTAGACGATTTTTTAGATAATTACATTAACCATCTCGAAACTATAACTTTTATTTTAAATTAGTCTTTAAACTTTAAAATTTTTAATTATATCCCTAAATTATCAATATTATATCAATATTGTCATTTCATTATAAAAATTATTAATTTAACTGTTAAATGATATGTCAAACTTATGTGACACATTTTAAAATGGAAAATTTAAAGAAAAATGAGTATTGTAAAAATGGATATTGTAAAAATATTAATTTTGAAATTATCAAAAAATTTACAAAAGCTTTATCGTACAGTCTTCTTTTTTGATTTTACTTTATTTTTAGTTTTAATTTTTAAAAGTTGTGAGGTATCATTCTACTTTTCTTTAAAATTTTCATTTTAAATTATGCCACATAAGAATACACGTGTTATTTAATGGTTAAATTAATGGTTTTAATAATAGAAGAATCTTATTGATATAACATCAAAAGTTTAGGGATGTAATTTGAACATTATGAAGTTTAGGGGCCAATTTAGAATGAAAGTTGTTTTTTAGAGATGTTTTGTGTAATTAACTCATTTTTTTGTTGTTTTTAAATGCATGTGAAAAATTTAACCCTCAACATTTACATTTTCTCAATTTGACCATTGTTTGTTTAGCTAAATTTGACTATAAACCTTGCAAAAAGAGTTAATTGTAACACCCTAAAGCCTAGCCTAAATCTAAACTTGAGTAAGGAATGTTGCATTTTGAGCCATACACTTCACATAAGTACCAAACATGTGACTCAAGATTTCACACACCTTTTAGACCTATTTAGGGCCATTTAAGATTTTTTAAATCATTTCTAAGTCCACTCTATTATCTGGTTGCATTCAGAGGTCATTTCGGACCCTTTCAGTGCAAAAACAATTAAATATAAACAAAACAAAGTAGAGGCACCCATACCTCTCCCAATGTATCAATATTTTGTCATTGATGTTGTTCATTTTTAACATTATGTTGATGTTGTACATATACAACTTCCTCCAGTATCGGTACCTAGGTGTAAGAGAGCCTAAAATAAGCCTGAAATCACCATAAAACATATAAACACGTTCCTTAAAATTTTCAGTCAATCTCATTCATTCTTAGACCTTAAAACACTTCAAAATCTTATTTTAATTGTCAAATGCTCAACCATGATCAATCACTAGCAAGTAATCTCAACAAATTCAAAAAATTTTCACTTAATCATTATACAACTTTGTGCCCATTTGCTAACTAGTTAGAACTTCCATTACTTATGTACATGCCACACTAATTCTATAATTTAAATTACATTGTAATAGCCCATTTTTAGTTGAATCAGAATAGTGGTTTCGGGACCAAAAATTTGAAGTCAAAATATTTATTTTATTATTATTTTAGTGTCTATGGCATGATAATATTATTGTGTGAAATTTTCGTGAAATAATTTTATCGTTTGATTGGTCAATTTGATAAAAATAACTAATCGCGTAAAGTGCAAAAGTGATGTTCTAATAGTTAAAGGTATTAAATAGCTATGGAATCTTAAATTAGAGGTCCTAATGTTGTAATTATACCATTTGAAATATGAGTGGACAAAGATGGACATGCATTAAGTGTTTTTATTAGTTTATAATAAAGGTTAATTAAGTAATTTAAAATTTTAAGTTAAAATAAGTAAAATAAAACAAAGTATCATCTTTGTTTCTTCTTGTTTCAACCGGAACTAGGGCTAAGAAAACACCATTGTTGTGTTCTTCATTCGGCCAAGCTTGAATAGCTAATTAAGGTACGATTTTTGTCTCGTTTTTAATGATTTCTATGTTTTTGAGATTGTTGCAACTAGGTCTAGCTAGCCTAAGGACTGATTTGCAAAACTGTTAAAGATTTTGAATGTTTTCATTAATGAATAAGCATGTATTTTGAAGCTTCTTGATAGATTATGAATGCTTGTTGATAGATATACAAGTTTTGTTAAGTGATTTTTAATGAAAATGTAAATTAGGGGCTAAATTGTGAAATGTGTAAATTTAGGGGTTTAAATGTGAAATAAATGAAAAGTATGAGCTGGTAAGGGTATAATAGTAATTCGGCTAGCATGGATTGTCATTAAATTGCATAAATTTGTGTTTTTGTGAAATAAGGACTAAATTGTAAAAGATGTGAAACATTAGGGGCAATTGTGTAAAAATGCCTTAAAGTGAATTTTAGACTAAATTAAATAGAGAGATGATTTAATAAGTTGAATTTGATATTATATAGATCGAGAAAAATGAAACTCGGATCTTGATCGGGGGAAAAATAAAATATCAAATTAGTCAGTTCATTTCATCGTTTTTGTGAATCCAGGTAAGTTCGTATGTGATAAATTTCATTATAAATGTATTTTAAATGCTTTGATATTCCATAAAATGTAATTACGAGACTATGGATATGTTCGACAATGATTCGACGACGATTCGACATTCGAAATCCCGGTTGAACCTTAGGAATAGATTTGGATACTAGTGACATGTCATTAAGGAATTTTTGTGATTATGTGATTTGAGTGCTAGTCCTGTACGTCCTACCGGTGGCTGAGTATACCGGCATGTGTTGCAGATACTTGACAGCTTGTGTAAGCAGCACTGTATAGCTACGTCTCAACTGACAGCTTATGTGAGTAGGCCTGTTGATAGCTCTAGTGTGAGCAATATATGTAATATGAGATTTAATTGGATTCGGGCCATGATATTAGCACTTCGGGTTCGAGATACATTGAGTTGGCTTCGGGCCATGATATTGGCACTTTGGTGTAAGTTTCCCATGCATCCAAAGTATTCCGAATGGTTCAACGAGTAAATGAAAGATGTGATTGTCTATGAAATTGATACGAGATGGTACAGGTATGTACATGAAACGTATAAGCTTAAATTGAAGAAGTTGTGAAATTATATATATAAGATTATGATTGAAAATGTGAAAGGTTTGTTAGTTACATAAATTACATGTTGATATGTTCAAATTGATGATTTGTATATTCATGTTTAGATTTAGTTTATTTCATAAGAGCTTATTAAGCTATATAGCTTGCTTTGTTTATTTTGCAGTTTATAGTGACTTCAAAGCTAGCTCAGATTCCGAGATCGTCGAAGACATCGCCACACCATCCTACTATTACTTTGGTACTTTTGAACTTATGTTTTGGTTATATGGCATGTATAGGTATTTTGAGTCATTGTGGTTATGAGTTGATAATGATTTTGGCTGTTTGAATTGGCTTGTAAATGTTTATATTTTGGTTGTAAATATATAGCCATGAGATTTGGCTAAAGTTGGTTATTTTGGATGTATATGTATATATGTGAGAATGGCCTATGATGTGGTCCATAATTGCTTGCAAATGGTTTGTGGTAATTTAGCATTTGTGGTAGCTAATGGTTAGAAATGGCTATTGTATGTTTGTGAATTTAAGTAAGGTAAAATGTTTGGTTGAAATAATACATATAAGTGTTCGAGACTAATGTGTATAGAGAATGGGAGTATTGAATATGCATGAATTATTTTTGATTTGGTTGAATTAAAATGCCTTTTGATGCTATGTATTTGTGCCAAATGATGTGGTGTAGGTACATGCAAGTTTGGGCGCCAAAATGGCTTAGTAAATAGCCTATTTTTGTTCACACGGGCAGAGATACGGGCATGTGTCTTAGCCGTGTGTGACACACAGTTATCTTACACGGCCTTGTGTCCCCTAGTGTTGAAATTAAAATCAAGTCAGTATGCTCCACAGGCCTCACACACAGACGTGTGACTTGGCTATGTGGCATAAGTCAGTATACTCTACAGGTTTGGCACAGCCTAGCACACAGCCTGGTACACGGGTGTGTATGGCCATTTTTAGGCCACACGGGCGTGTTTGTTATTCATGTGACCCAAGTCAGAGAGCTACACTAGGTCAGACACGGGCTGGGACACGACCATGTGATCCCATTTTGAATGTCCACATGGCCTGTGACACGAGCGTGTCTGTTGGCCGTGTGAGAGACACGGTCGGGCTACATGGGCATGTGTTCCCTGTTTTTGAGAAAATTTTCTATGTACTTCAAAAGTTTTTAAAGTTATCAGTTTAATCCCAAACCACTCTTAATGTATGTTTAGGGTCTTGTATGCTCGTAATAGGGACAAAATGATTGTTTGTGATTGAAATGTATATGATTTGATTAATTGTATGTGAAATGTAATTTAAAATGTGTTATAAGCCCGGTAATGCTCCATAACCCTATTCTGGTGTTAAATACGTGTGAGGGGTGTTACATACATACTTCACAAATCTTGCCTTAATAATGAGATATGATATGGTGAGCTTACTCGAGCACCTTACACACGATAACTTGTCAGGAGTCCTTCGTTTGGGACAAATGATTTTATCTTTACTAATTTGAATAATGACCATTTTCATTGCGAAAGATATAATGGTGACGAATAGATAAAAGTATATCGAATTAGGTGAATGGATTTAACCTAAAGAGACCATGGTTGTCTTATAAGGGTAACATACATATGACAAGCTCATTCGACTAAAATTTAAAAATTGTAGCTTTTGTAATGGTATATAATAGGGAGTTTAGTCATGGTAGTTTAATGGAATGACTCAATGACTAATTAATTTGTGATTAATAAATGAAAAGTCGAAACTTAATTACAAATTAATTTAATCCTTAATTATTTATGTCCAATCAATCTCTCTATTAGTTCAACACAACTTGCTAACAGATTGCGTTTAACATGAATACTTGTATGGAACTATAAACAATTGAACAATGAGGAATGATCCACTGCATTTACTTATTGGATTAATAGGTGTTTTCTCAGTTTAATGATTACATTGATTTGGGGTTAATTTAGTCACTTCGGATATCCATTTAATTGGATTAAATAATGATTCTGAAGTGGAGCTAAATTAAAAGATTATGTTTTCTAATTTTTTTAATGGAGTACAATGAATTAAATAAAGTTCACGTGCATTTTAATATGATGAAGTCATCATGATTTTAATAGGATTAAAATAAGGCTTTTGTACATTACTTAATTGGGAATTAATTTTGATTTATTAACTAAAATTAAATAAGATTCCAAAAGACATATGTTAGTCTTAAGGTGATCCAATAAGGGTTAAAATAGGCCGACACATATGAGATAATAGGGTTTGTTATCAATTCACTTATTCGACAAAAAAGAGAGTTTGTTTAAGAATCATTTTTCTTTAGAGAGTTTTGATTCAATACTTGTGTTTGTATTTAGAACAATGTTGCTGTAACAATGATCGCCTATAAACTTGTTATCTTTAAAGTATAAATATCACACCAAATATATATAGAATTAAATCGACGGTGTCTGCAAGTATACGAGTCAAATTGTAATAAAGTATTCGTGTACAATCGAGCACAATGAAGTATTTCGAGGATCGTACCCAAGGGAGGATGAAAAAAACCTATTGAAACCCTCTTTACAATTATAAGTTTAAATAGTAATAATTAAATCCTATATTATGAAAAATCATAAAATAGATTACAATTAGAAATTAAATAATGAAAATAAATAAACAATAAAATAATCTAAATGACTGAATAGATAAAACCAATTAAGATGATTAACTCCTTTTAAGGGTTGTAATTAATTTTGGATTAGGGTTTTAGGGTGGATTAGCTATTAACTAACTAATTATTACCTCTTTGCCTCTAATTGATTAATTAATTGGTTAAAACTCACTTATCTCTTGACCTCACTTTCTCAACCAGGATAAATTACGTTTTACTCGTTGAAACTTATCTTCTGATCTCGTTTAACCTATGATTACTTCTTAGGGTTGTCAAGCCTAGGGTTAGGAACCATACTTTAAACTAACTAATCCTATCGAGAAACCCTAATTCCTCCATTAATTACATCCTTATCCACTCGTTAATATCCCCTAAGGGATTTAACCACTCATGGTATTCATAATCTCTAACTCAATTGAATTAAACATGTAAATAACATAAATAAATAGAAAGAGAAAAGAGATTAGACTAATCCTGATTCGATGTCGATTGAAGAACAAGTAGATAATCTCTTGATTAGAACAACTCGAGTTGTCACTTGTGAAAGGAAATAAACTGAAATACTTCGACTAAATAAAAGAACTCTTGGAAAAAATCGATTCCAAGAGGAAAGAACAAAGAGTTTATGAAAACCGAAAGGAAACTTAGTCTGATCCTACTCTTAAACTACTAGGGTTTTTGGATGCGTCTAAGATGACTTAGTTACATCAAACCCCTAAGGTTTTATTTAAAAAGTGCTGGCAACATGAATTAGGTCTTTATCATGTCCTAGGTCTTTATACAAAGTTGATTTTGAGAACAAAAATAGCCTTGAAGTACTTGGGCACCATGTTAGGGCTGTGTCGCACCATGCAAGACCTATGTAGCGACACAACAAGTATTTTTTGCCTTCTTTGGTTCGTTCCATGCTTTGATGGCTTGGGAAGCTTATGCATCACCTGTCCATTGCTCCTACGTCCATTGAGCTTATAATTCATCATTCTACACACTCAATTCAACACATTAGCACTACCTAAGGCATGTATTGGCCTAAGAGGTCACTACACTCACAAAATATGTTAAAAACACTTATTTTATTAACTTTTACTACCTAAATACTAAATACTAAAAACAAAATATTAAATACTAAAATTTCTAGAAAATAAGCTCCTTAAGTGTGGAAATAGATTGAAATTACTACTACATTTAACGACAAGCCAAACAACCCATTTTTAATGGTATTAGAAACAGTGGTTTTAGGACCAAAATTCTAATGAATGAGTCTGTAAATATTATTTATTTAATATTTACAAGTTTATTAGAGTGTTATATTAAAGTTTGGTCCAATAATTTTGATGTTTGATTGGTTAATTAAGGTACAAGAACTAAGTAAAAATTATAAAAGTTATTTACTATTGAGTTTTATCAGTTAAATGATTTAAATAGTAAAAGTGGGAGGACTTATATCGTATTTAGACCATAATATTATAGTATGGACGATTAAGGCTCGATTTTTACTTATTTTATATGTTAAAGTTATATTAAAATAATATATATGTTTTTTACTTTTTTATATGTTAAAGTTATTTAAAATAATATATATGTTTATTAAACATTAAAAGATGGATATCATCTTCCTTAATTAGTCTTCCTCCGAATAGAAAAGCATAAAATAGTCATTTTGGAAGCTCTAAATTTGGCTACACTTGTGTCCTTGCATGTAAGTCCATTCTAAGCCTATTTTTAGTAATTTTATGTTTTTGAGATTGTTGTAGCTTAATCTCATTAACCCCTACCTTCATTTTTGAAACTGTTAAAAGTTTTAAAAGTTTTCATTGATGAAATTGGAAGTTTTTGGTGTTTAATGGCTTGCTTGAAAGCTTAGATGTGTTTAAAGATTAATTTGTAAAAGAAATTTTGTTAGTTTTAAGTATAAAGACTAAATTATGAACATGTTAAAAATAATGTGAAATTTCTATAAATTATGCTTATAGAAGGTTATAGAAGGATATAATTGAAATTGAAATGAAAATTGAAGCTTAAATGTGAAAGTTATATTTGTTTCGATTTTAAGGGCTAAATTGAATAAAATGAAAAAATTAGGAAAATTATGAAAAATGAATAAAGATGTTTTATACATGAAATGAGATAATTTAAGTGATATGAGGTGATAATTTGAAATGGATTATTGTATAGATATGGATTCAAAAAAACTAGTAGATAAACAAGGAAAATGAAAACTTGTGGAATAGTCCCTAACTTTGTACTTAGTGCCAAATTCACCTAGTAAGTTCATATGGTAAAAAAAATATGTGAATCAATGTAATGTTTATGGTTGAAATTTTCATTTATAATGTTTGAATGTACTTTTAAATTGTTTACATATTTGTACAAAAGGTGAAAAATGGACAGAATTGTAAAGTATAATCCTAATATGTTAATAGAGCCTGGATGAACATAAGATAGGGTACTATTGACATGCCAATAGGTTTGATCACGCACTAGTTGGGATACGTGTAAAAGATGTTGTGGAATAAAATATTTGACGGGGATATCATTGTTTACGCTGAAATCCTGAATTTGTTACCGATTACCGAGCTTTGTTTCTATGGAGACCTTGGTGTGGTGTAGTTATCACTGTATTGAGCTATTTGGTGTGGTGGAGGGATAATTCATTACATAATATGATATTTCTACCTACAGGCTTTGCACTATGGTGCCTTGGTGTGGTGTAGTTACCTGCATATCTAAATCTCATATTTTAGTTCATTGGGCTAAATGTTTAAAATAAAATGTTTCGATTGCTTCCATGAGATATATGGAATGAATATGTTTATAATGCATGGGAAATGAATATGTTTATATGGCTAATGAAATATTATATGATTAAACAGAACAAACGATGTGTCTATGTTTAACAATTACTTAGAATTGATATTGAAATAAATGGATAGTTAACAGTTTATATGTACGAAATGCTCAACTTGTAAATGTGACATGTTGTGATAGGGATATAAATAAATTACTTAAATTCAGTGTATATTAATATGAATTGAGGTAAGTTATTATTTTTAATTCTATGAACTTACAAAGCATGTCAATGCTTACCCATTTCATTTTTCCTGTCTTCTATAGTTGAATTTTTGGCAAAACATGGCTATTGGATCTCTTCCAAGGCTCACACTATCCAACATTTCATTTGGTAGACTTCTAATTCATTTTGATTCAGTTATAAGTGGCATGTAATAGGTGTAAATGTTTATATATGTGTTTGAAGTTAACACTTATGGATTTGTTCATTTTGAGATGTGTAGTGTAATTAGTAAAAGTAAAGTTTATAATGTTGTTTAAATTGCATTTGGTATGTTATATATATATATATTTTTTGAATGTGTTTAAGTAGTTGGAAATGATAATGATAGAGTGTGTGTAAGTATTGAGGTTGTGGTATGCTTACTTGTTAATAGATTGAAATTGTTTGGTTGTATTGTGATGCCAATTGTGGCATATTGGTTAGTTACATTTTAGGTTTGAATATGTATGTTTTGAATTGGAATTGCTAAGTTTTGATTAAGGTTAAAAGTAGAGAAGATTTCTTGGTTTGTTTTGTTTAGAAAATTGTCACTTTCATGTAGAACAACTTGAGTTGTTTTGTAGTTAGTTAAATGGATGCATTGATATATGTTTGAGTTGATTTTGTGCAGGTTTAAATGGCCAATATTGTACCATTTGAGTCTTTGGTATGGCTTGGCACGAATTAGGTATCAAAGGGCCAAATTTTACCAAAAAATAGGGTTCTCGTTTCGACGTGATTTTTCCCTCGTTGCAACGTCGAATGATAGTTTGTGACGTCTTGACGTCAAGTGGTCAAATGTCATGGCGTGACTCATTGTCCAACATCATCACAATGTGAAGAAGGGCTCATCACATTGTGAAGTCCAACTTTTCAAAATATTACAATTTGGTCCTAATTCATGCTCGAGTCATCTATAGAGCTTCCGTAAACTTGATTTAGTTTCGATTTCTATTTAAAATAGATCTTATGATTACAATTGAGTTGCCAGTGAATGTTGTATGATTATTTTATTGTTTTAGATTTTGAATTATTGTAGTAGCATCTCGTAGCTAAGGTTAGAAGACCGGATCATGTATGAGGCTTACATTTAGTGGTATTAAAGCTACAATTTAGTCTATTCTTGGACTGAACGTAGCGTGTATAGGGTCTAGAAATTACATGCCACATATAACTCGTGATAGTGTGATACTTTTGATTCTATCTAACCCTTTTTCTTATATATATAAATATGTCGACAGGATCTAACCTTGTTGTCACTAATAAAGTCAAAAGCATTGTCTCAGCTGTCGAGCAAGGGGCAAGTCATAGCTTGCCAGTTCCATAGATTTCTGAGAATGAGGTGAAAAATGCCTTTTTCTTTGTAATAGATCAATGGTTAAATGAATTTTTGTGAGTCAATCCTGTGACTCCACAACCTCCGCCCCCTACTGTGCCTTCCTTAACACCCTTTGGTCCTCAAAGTTCGAACCCTATACATGTGCACAGATCCCTTATTGATAAAATTTGGAAATATGAGGTCGAAGAGTTCAGAGGCAAGACAGATGATGATCCAACTATAGCTAAATTCTGGTTAGAAGACACTCAAAGGGCATTTGATGAAATGGCATGTTTACCAGACGACTATTTGAGGTGTGTTATATCGTTGTTGAAAGTTGAAAGGCAAGGTGTAGCAGTGGTGGCATACATTGATAACTATCGCATTGAAAGCTAAGGTAAGTGGGAATTTGTTCGAGCTGAGTTTTGAAAGAAATATGTTAGTAAACGACACCTGAACAAGAAAAAGAAATAGTTTTTTTTTTAGTTGAACAAGGAAACAAGTTTGTACCAAAATATGAGCGAGAATTTATTCAGCTCAGTAAATATGCTCGTGTGATAGTTTTGACCAAAGAAGAGATGTGTGTTCATTTTGAAGACGAACTAAATGATGAAATTAAAATGTTAGTAGGGATAATAGAAAAATGAGAATATGGGATTTTTTCTATTCGAGCTCAGAAAATGGAATAAATATGTAATAGTAAGAAAAAGGCTGAAATGAAATTTGAGATTTTGGTAAACGGAATGTGTTTAAATTATTCTCAACTCTACCACTAAAGAGATTGGGGGAAACATTTAGTAGTCGATCTACTGCAATTCTGTGTAGCAGATTAAACTAGTTTTTGCACTTAAGGAGCTTGAATACAAGCAGTTTTATTATGTTTTAGTTAAGTTTTAGTATTTTACTTTGAATTCAATAAAAAATGTATTTTGAGTCTTTTATTAACCTTAGGGGTTGAATAAGGCCTAAAGGCGAGCTAACATACTTAGTAAGTGTGGAAGAGACCATTCAAAGGTGTAAGAATGCAAAGTTGGTCACTATGTTGCAATATATGGAGCTTGATTTTGCAATATAGGGAGTAGAATACAAGATTTCAAGTCTGCCTTAAGTGTCATGACACAACCATGGGATGTTACAACACACCTCTAAAGCCACCTCTAAACCTGAGCATACTGCCTACGATGTCATGACATAGACACTAGGGTGCCACGACACCGGCCTTCTATGAGAATAATTACGAGTTAGGGGTGTTTTGGTCTGCATAATGGAAATTAGACACGAGAACTTCAATTGAGCTAGGGTTGAGGACAACAGCTACCTAATTCTATAAATAGGCTTATTTAGCACTTGTTTGAGGACAACTTTTCAGACTTTAAGTTTTTCTTTGTAATTTTAGTTTAATTTTTCCTTTCTTTTAGGCCTTAGGCTTATTTTCAATTATTTTCTATTTTGTGTTCTTCGGAGAATGTGATTTGTAACTGCAATCAAACACTAGTGGATTTTCTGCACTTCATCTGTCAAATAGAAACAAGATTCTCTAAACTCTGTTCTTGATTTCCTCTTTATGCATAGTTTTATTATCAATTTAATGATGTTTATAGATTCCACGATGAACTAATCCTCATATGGGGGATTAGTGAGTGGAGATGTGATTAATTAATTGCTACGTAGGGTTTTCTTAGTGGGTTAACTGTTTGGGGGAGGAAGAACTTAAACCCTTGGCTTGACGACCCTAGGAAGTCATTTAAGTGAGAATTAGCCCAAAATTAGTATTGCCTATCCATGAACACCTTATCCCTGAACCAGTCTGGACTATGAGGCCGAGAGTATGGGTGACCAAAACTCGATTCGACTTGAAAGAATTAAAAAAATTTTGAATTTCGAGTTAAACGAATCAAGTTATTCGAGTCAACTCGAACTTTTTTTTTTGAATTTTGAGTTCAAATTGACTTTGGTTTTTGAATTCGAATAACTCAAATAATTAGAATAAACCAAATATCAAACTATAATTATTTACATTATTATGCCAAACTCCTAAACCTCTTCACTTTCCTCCCAAAACTTTTACTCCCTCCCACTTTACCCCCATAACTTTTGCTCCCCTCCTATCCCACCCCTTCTACCCCAAACCTATCCCCCCATTTGTTCCCATTTATCCCCCCTCGCCCAAAATTTTAGTCTCTCAACCTCCAACACTTTTTACTTCCCCCCTAAACTTTTACTTCTCACCTTTACCTCCAAATAAAAAATTAAAATCATCCAAAAAAATTCCTAAACCTAAATAATAATTTTATTTATATTCACTATTTATATTATTAAATTAATTTTCACATATTCTACTATCTATATTATTGAATTATTTTATCATATTGAATATTTATAAATTTATGCTAAAATTGAATTATTGATGATGCCATAAAATATTCGTGTTAAAACTTTATATTGGTATCAATTTCACATTTTATTAAAAAATCACATTTTTTTTACATTTAATACCTTTTTTAATTTCAAAATACATAGTGACAAGAATCAGAAGATAATTGAAGCAACTAAGCAAGCAAAAAGAAATGAACCTGTATATAAAAGATTAATAAATAAATTATAAGGGGATAAAAGTTAATAACAAATTTGATTAATGTGGACAAATTTGATTACGGTGGGTGATAGTGATTACAAGGACCTAAAATATTTTTTTTTAATTTAACTCGAACAAATATATTCGATTCAAATTCCATCTCACTCGACTTAATTTGAAAAAATTTTAAATCAAGTTAGGATGATTAAATATGATTTGTCAACTCGATTAACTCAAAAATTTTTCATTCGATTTGATTGAACACTCACCCCTAGTCGAAAGATAAGTAGTTATTGCAACTCGTTAGTGTAGTAGAAGATCGAGAGATCCTACTAGGGTAACAACTAGTTGATTGGGTAGAAACCCAAAAGAGGAATTAGTTATAATTACTGAAGCAAGCTAATCACCCATACCTAGATTTGATTAAGTTAGAATTCATTCAATCGAAGTTCATTTTATTTATGTTGTTTTTATTTTGTTATTATAAAAATCCAAAAATCTTTCCTTTATATTTCGTCTTATTATAATTTATTTAAACTACTAATTAATTCCATTAGCGTTTAGGTTAAATTTAATTTAATACTTGCCTCCCTTGGGTATAATCCTTAGGATACTTGCCTATTCTGTTGTAAAAATTATATTACAACCTGACCCGTATACTTTCGAACACTACCTCAAATTCATATCTTTAGTTGTAGTATTCACACTCTGGATATTAGTGCGTCCGGAGGCGGTCAAGTTGTTGGCGCTGGCGCCGTTGCTGGGGAGGCAACGCTACTAAGTTGAGTTTAATTTTTTTACGATTTAATAGAATAATTAGAAAAATACTTAAATTATAGATATGATAGTTATTTTACTTTTACTAACATATTTTTTCTTTTGGTTTCAGTGCTTGGGAAGGCACCTATAGAACCACACATCGATCTAGAAATACTAATAGTTAGATTCTTATGGTAGTACACAATGTATAACTCATAAAATGACTCCCAAGGGAAGTATAAAATAACATTTGGTTTACACTATACGTTAATTAACCTCTAACAAAATGATGCAGGTATTAGGAGCAATTTCTTTTGATATGAATTGGTTTCGACCTAACATTATTCACCTTATTATCCAAAGTCATTATTTTGAGTTGAGTCCTTCAGTGTTAACATGGATTTCTTCAAATGTCAGGTTCAAAGATTATAAAAAAGATGATCCCATAGCTTTTCTCCAGCAGTTTGAACATATAGGCAGTACATTACACATACTGGTGTTTCGACAGAGGTTGTCAAACTACTATTAATCCCTTTTTCCCTAGATCGAAAAGCAAAATCTTAGTTAGATGCACATCCACCAGACACAATCACCGTATGGATAGAATTTTTGCAATTATTCCTTCGCCGAGTTTTGCCAATGACCCAGGTAATTAGCACATATGGAAAATTATTTCAATTTAAACAAATTGTTGTTGAAATGTTAGGAAAGCATAGGATAGATTTAAAACCATCTTTAGGTGAATATTCGAAGGAGTCGTACACTTTGTTATCCAAATCCAACATTTTTATGATGGGTTGGTGGGCCAAAACAGGCGACAATTTTGATATTATAACTAAGGGAAGTATATTGACAAAAACTGAAAGGGAAATTATGGATATATTAGAAAAAGCCAGTGAAAATGAATTTACATGGGGCATACACCAGGAAATAGAAAATGAAAATATCACAGAATCTAAGTGGCCGCCTCTAGACGTACCAACGTCCAGAGTGTGAATACTGCAATTAAAGATATAGATTTGAGGCTGTGTTCGTAAGTATACAGGTCAGGTTGTAATATAATTACAACGAAGTAGATAAGTACTCCTGTAACAGCCTGGTTTTAGCTAAATCAGAACAGTGGTTTCAAGATCACAAATCCGAGGTTTTAAAATTATTTTAATATTATTTTTGGTGTTTATAGCATGTGATTATATATGTGTGAAATTTTCGTGAAATAACTTTATTATTTAAGTGGTTAATTTGAGAAAAGGACTAAATCGCCGATGAGGCACTCTGTGTCCGTTACTGTTACTGTTTCAGATTTGTTCCGTTGAGGTACTCTGTGTACCGTACTGCTACTGTTACTGTTACTGTTTCGGCTTTGGCCGATGAGGCACTATGTGCCGTACTGGTGTGTTGGTTGGATCCGTGTATCCGTCTGAGTCCGAGTCATGTTAATAGGGGTAAATAAAGGTATAAAATAACTGACTATTAATGAATAATTAACTGTTACCGGATAATTGACTGTTACTAGATATTAGACTGTTACTGAATAACTGAATATTACTGAATAATTGATCATTACTGAATAACTGATTGTCACTGAATGAATGACTGTTACTGAATAACTTAATTGTTACTGAATACCTGATTTTACTAAATAATTGACTGTTACTGGACAACCGATCAATTGATCGATACTGAATAACTGGTTATTATTGAATAATTGATTGTTACCGAATAACTGACTGTTACTGAATAAATAATTGTTCTGATTGTTAATGAACATTACTGATTGATTAATTGCTATTGAAATTAATAAATGATTTGAAATTTAAAGTAAACCAAAACATTGGTTGGAAAGTGAATGTTTGAATACTCATTGAGTTTGAACAGTTCGATATATATATAAAATAATAAGTTTTATAATTGCTTAAGTGTTCAGATTATAGAAATACCACTGAGTGTATACTCAGCGTACGGTTTGTTTCCGTGCACAGGTTAAGTTAAGGCTAGACTGTTGAATTAGCATCCAAGGCCGATCCCGAATTTAATAAGGTAAAGTATGTTGAGTATTGATAATGGCATGTACCTAGGATGTTTAATGAGAGTCATTTAGGTTGTAAAAGTATTGATGAAATAAGTAAATTATTGTTGGCAACAATATATAGTATGAATTTTGAAATTTATTAAAAATTCGTAGTGATTCTAAATTAGTTCCAAATTGAATTTACTGTTTATATTGGACCACGAGGGCCCATTAAAGGGACGACTAGGATGAGTGTGAATATTTATTTTAATTAATGACCGGAATTGGACTGTACTGGCTGGTAATGTCTCGTAACCCTGTTCTGACGATGGTATAGGGTTAGGGGACGTTACACAAGCAAATCGACTAAATCGACTAGTTGCCACATTTTGAAATTCGAGGTAAGTTGCATATAAATAGTACAACTATATTAATAATATATGTATTTAAATTTTATTGAAATTATTATAGCCTAAATTGCTTGATTGTGGAAATGAGAAAATGTGATGAGAATAGAGATTGTAGAATTTCCGATTGAACCTTAGGAAATAAATCGGATATTCATGCCATGACGTTTGGGTCACTTGTGTGAGCTAGTGTAAGACATGTCTGGGACATGCATCGACCACATTACGAGAGCCAGTGTAAGACCATGTTTGGGACATGTCATCGGCGTTGAGACGAGTGCTAGTGTAAGACATGTCTGGGACATGCATCGGCATCGAAACATAAGTCAGTGTAAGACTTGTCTAGGACATGCATCAGCTACAAGATGTGTTAGTGTAAGACCAAGTCTGGGACATGACATCGACACCTTACCCCATGTTTGAGGCTTAATGAATATCTGATAGTGTTCCAAATGGTTCAACGGTGAAAGTTATAATTTCAAGTAAACGAGGAAAGTATAACAGTGTTGTGAGTGGTACAGGTACCTGTTTGGTATATATAGAATATAAGCCCATTTTATGATATACGATGTGTGTAACACCCCAAACCCGGCCTAGACGTTATGACCGGATCTGATGTGCCACAACGAAGCGTTCAAAACATTCCGTATTACTTAGTTGGAAAACTTAGTTGGTGTTGTTAAAGACATTTTTAAAAGTAGGTTAAAGTGAATGGAAGCTGTGCACCAGGTAGGAAACCAGGAAGAAGAGGAGGTGAGTCCGTCGGACTGCTTAAGTACCAAGCTCCCTTCGGATCCAATCCTAAACATGCACACCGCCATTGCCACACTTTAACATCTCGTATAATTTTGAGAAAACCGTTTGGTTATGTCCATCTTAAGAAAATCATTAAGGTTGAAAACGTTTGCTTAGTGGAAGTCTTACTTGTGTTCGTGTTATTTTGAAATTACTTAACGTTTTTGAAAACGCGTCCTAAAGCTAATCCATTCCGTTAATTATCATAGATCAGTTTTATCATAATAGAATTAAATAATAAAGAAACAACCCAAACCATAAAAATAATTAGCGGCCTTATTACAAAAAAAAACCCAAAACCATAAACGAAAATATGGAAAATCTAGTTCACCAGAAGAAAACGAATTTGCAGAAAACGTGTGGCCACTCCGAATCCCGCCCAGCTCCAAGTCCACCAACTAGGGCTCACCTGCAAGGATGGAAGGGAAAAGGGGGTGAGTTTGGGAAAACTCAGTGTATACAGAAACCCATCCAAAGCCCAAATCAGCTCGAGCCCATTGGGCCTAAGCCCTATTCAGATCACAGTACACAGTGGACCGAAGCCCCTTTTCAGAATACAGTAGCAAGGCCTTAGCCCTTTTTAACATAACAGTGTGGCCCATAGGCCCAATTCAGTAACATAAGTAACCATAGTAGTAATGAATGCAAGCCCAACTGGGGAGACTACTCAACCCACCAACCGCTACACTGCCCCGTACCAGCCCTACACTCCATGTGGGGAATATCTCAACCCACCCAGCCCTACACTCCGCAGTTGCAGCAACACTGCTCAAATATCAGTAAGTTGAGGCAAAGCCTCCAGTACGTGGATAAACCACTTTCAATACTTCCTCCATCAATTACCCCAATCCCATGCAACAGACATTAATAAAGCATATCATGTACAATACAGTATTAATCAATCATGCAGTTTAGCCAATTTAAACCCTAGGGGTATTTCGGTAATTATGCTCTTTAGGGGTAATTTCGTACTTACGCAACTACACACGTTATTTTAGTAATCTTTAGCAGTTTTATGCAATTTGGTTCCACCATCTAACTAACATGCTACTTTGCCCATCTCTTACCCATATTGGTTCGTAAGCCCATTGGGCCCAGTTTTGGCCCATCGAGGCCCTCTTTTTCCGAAGTACGTTAAGACGTCACACGAACTTACTTACCACTTTGCGGTGCCAGATCTAACAATTACTCTATGTCTTGAGAGCATTCGCATACTCACAAGCCTATGAAATGCCGGAATTTCGGCATTTCGGCTTTTGCCGAATTGAAGTAAGAAAGGGTGTTCGGTACACACCTGATTCGCGACGACTGCTACTGAGATCTCTTCTGATGTCCTACAATTGATTAGCATAGTTCTTATTTACAAACCATAATCACTAAACCCACAACCTACTTATCCATGATCGAACCATGTCCCTAAAAGCCTTTGAAACCTTACATTTTTGCGAAAATCGATAGCTAGCTCTGAATCCGATTGTTCCAATGATTCACGCTTTTGATCCAACGCTTAAGAAGACTCTAATCACCGAAAGAAAACATCAGTTACAAACCCTTAAAGCCTTATGCTCAAATCGGCAGCCTCCCTAATTTTTAGGGATTTCGGCTTTTCCTAACATAGTAAAATAAGAACAGATCTGAGATGATAAGTACTTACCCCTTACTCCTACTTGATTTCCACGTAATCTGGTGCAGATTTATCCTTAGAACAATGGAAAAACCCGAATCCAAGGGTTAAAGAAGTTTCGGCTATAAGCCCCTAAACCAATGGTACTTTCGGCTTTTGGGTGGTGAAGGAGATGACGATATGAGGCTATGACCTTGAAGTAGAATTGCCGTCAGGTATCGAGGATTAAGAAAAGATAATCGTATATTTAATAAAAATAAAAGAACATAGAAGGACCTGGCTTTGAAGAAATCGGCACAAGCAGTGATCACAGGATTTCGGCTTTTGCGACCTCGGCAAAGGTGCTGATGAATAGCAGGTTTGATGAATGGTTTTGAAGGAGAAAAATAGAAAAAGAAGAATAGGGGAGGTGGTAGTTTCGGCTAGAGAGGAAAAGAGAGAAAAGAAAAACCTTAAGGTGTTTAAGCAGAAGAAAACGACACTACTCAATACCCTAAGTGCCGAAATACTAACCTCAAAAACCCCCTGCCGATTTTTCCCTCTTCAATTCCCAAAATTCGGCCAACTCCTAGCCTCTCTCCTAATCCCTTAAATCTCTCCCCTTATCACTCCTTAATCCAAGCGTTTGGACTGATCCAAACTCTCCTTTAGCAGAATCCACCTAGACTCCAACACTTACCCCTCCAGCACTTAAAAATAAATACATCTATTTGTCAACACTGGGATTCGATCCCATGCCTTCCCCAATGCTCCACACGCCACTTTTCTAGGAACCTAGTGGCGTCACCCTTGCCACTTTACCAAGGCTCTTTTTGTGATGCAATTTACCCATCACTCCACTTAAGGGCCACTTAGCCAGAACCCCTAACCTTTTAAGTCCAAAATTCAAAAATTCAACCGGGTTTTGGCCAACACATGGGCCTTCTATAAGCCCATTTACTTACTCAAAATATTAATTTCACATCCAAATACAAAATTTTAAAATCTTCACAAAATATTGAAAACTGCGAATAAATCCGAAAATCAGGATGTTACAACTCTACCCTCCTTAAAGAAATTTCGACCTCGAAATTTTACCTTATTAGAACAGTTGAGGGTACTGTTGACGCATAGCCTCCTCAGTCTCCCAAGTAGCTTCTTTCTTGCCATGGTTCCTCCAAAGCACTTTCACTAGTGGAACTGATTTCCTTCTTAACATCTTGACGTCACGATCAAGTATTTGCACAGGTTCCTCTTCGAAGGTTAAGTCTGACTGTACTTCGATTTCTGCAACTGGTATGATATGTGTTGGGTCAGATCGATACCTCCTCAGCATGGATACATGAAACACGTCGTGGATACGCTGCAGTTCTGGTGGTAACTCTAGCTGATAAGCCACTGGTCCAACCCGCTTAACAATTCGGTAAGGCCCAATAAACCGTGGGCTCAACTTACCCTTCTTACAAAATCTCAAAATTTTCTTCCAAGGGGAAACCTTCAAGAAAACCATATCCCCAACAGCGAACTCAATCTCTTTGCGCTTCAGATCCGCATACGACTTCTGTCTATCGGATGCCTCCTTTAACCAATCCCTTATCAGCCTAACCTTGCTTTCAGTGTCTGCCACCAATTCCGGTCCAAGCACTCGTCGTTCAGCCAACTCTGTCCAACACGTCGACGTACGACATCTTCGCCCATAGAGCGCTTCATATGGTGCCATCTGAATACTTGCTTGATAGCTGTTATTCTAAGCAAACTCCGCCAACGGCAAGTAGTCCTCCCAACTTCCACGAAAATCAATGATACAACCTCTTAACATATCTTCCAGAACCTGAATAACCCTTTCTGACTGTCCATCTGTCTGTGGGTGAAAAGCAGTGCTGAAATCCAATCGTGTACCCAATGCTTCCTGCAACTTCTGCCAAAACCGAGATGTAAACCTAGGGTCTCGATCAGAAATTATCGACACTGGCACCCCATGCAGTCGCACTACCTCTGCCACATATAACTTGGCCAACTTTTGCAGTGAGTAGTCGGTACGAACAGGTATGAAATGAGCAGATTTTGTTAACCTATCCACAACCACCCATACCGAATCTTTCTTGGTGGGTGTCAAAGGTAACCCACTCACAAAGTCCATTGTTACCCTTTCCCACTTCCATAGCGGAATTTTCACAGGTTGCAGTAATCCCGAAGGCAATTGGTGCTCAGCCTTAACCTGCTGGCACGTCAGACATTTCCCAACAAATTCAGTCACCTCTCGTTTTAATCCGGGCTACCAGTACACCTCTCGCAAGTCTCGATATAACTTATTCCCCCCAGGATGTATGGCACAGAGTCCACCATGAGCCTCTTTTAGAATTAACTGCCTCAATTCAGGGTCATTTGGAATACAAACCCTTCCACGAAAGCACAGAACTCCTTCAGTATTCAACCCAAAATCCTCGTTCTCACCACTCTTAACTTGCTGGAACCGGAGAGCTAATGAATCGTCCTTCAACTGTTTTTCCTTAATCTGCTCAGTCCAAGTAGGCCTTACCTGCAGTTCTACCAACAAGCTTCCATCGTCGTACAGACTTAATCGTGCGAACAAGGCTCTCAAATCAGTAACAACCCTTCGACTCAACGCATCCGCCACCACATTAGCCTTTCCTGGGTGGTACTCTATCGAACAGTCGTAGTCTTTAAGCAACTCCACCCATCTTCGTTGCCTAAGGTTCAACTCCTTCTGAGTCAACAGATACTTTAAGCTTTTATGATCTGTGTATATGATGCACTTTTCCCCATATAAGTAGTGTCTCCAAATTTTTAACGCAAAAATCACCGCTGCTAGCTCCAAATCATGCGTAGGGTAATTCACCTCATGAGCCTTAAGCTATCGCGATGCATAAGCGACCACCTTGCCCTCTTGCATCAGTACGCAACCTAACCCCACATGCGACGCATCGCTGTATACAGTAAAGTCCTTCCCAGACACCGGTTGAATCAACACTGGCGCTTCGGTCAATACCTTTTTCAACCGATCAAAAGCTTTTTGTTGTTTCTCGGTCCAGACAAATGGTACTCCTTTCCTTATGAGTTTTGTCAAGGGTGCTGCCATCACCGAGAAACCCTCCACAAACCTTCTGTAGTAACCTGCCAACCCTAGGAAACTCCGAATTTCCGATACTGACCTAGGTAGCTTCAATTCCAGAATCGCTTCAATTTTACGAGGGTTCACCTTAATCCCCTCGGCAGAGACTACATGCCCTAGGAAGGTTACCTCCTTCAACCAGAATTCACACTTGCTGAATTTCGCATAGAGCTCCTTTTCCCTTAACATTTGCAGCACAATACGGAGATGTTCATCGTGCTTCGCCTCCGTTTCAGAGTATACCAGGATATCGTCGATAAAGACGACTACGAACCGATCCAAGTAAGGTTGGAATACTCGATTCATCAGATCCATAAAAGCTGCAGGTGCGTTCGTCAGCCCAAACGGCATGACCACAAACTCATAATGTCCATATCGAGTTCGAAATGCTGTTTTATGAATATCCCCTTCTTTTACCCTTAGCTGATGGTATCCAGAACGAAGATCGATTTTGGAGAATACCGAAGCTCCCCTCAGTTGATCGAATAGATCGTCAATCCTTGGTAGTGGATACTTATTCTTAATCGTCAGTTTGTTCAACTGGCGATAATCGATGCACATGCGCATCGTTCCGTCCTTTTTCTTCACAAACAGGACCGGTGCTCCCCAAGGAGACACACTAGGCCTAATGAAGCCTCTATCTAACAACTCTTGAATTTGAGCCTTTAGTTCCACCAACTCTTTCGGTGCCATCCTATAAGGTGCAATAGATACTGGAGTTGTTCCAGGCAACAAATCGATTCCAAACTCAACTTCCCGATTCGGGGGTAATCCCGGAAGCTCTTCCGGAAAAACATCCCGGAATTCCCTAACAGTTCTGATGGTCTCCACAGTCAGATCCTCAGTTTCAGCTTGGCTTACCAAAGCCAGATATGCCTCGCATCCCTTGCGCATTAGTTTCTCAGCCCTCAACGCCGATACTACATTGGATAAGTAATCCCTCCGTTCTCCAATAATCATTACCTCTTCATCATTGACAATCCTTAACACCATTTTCTTAGCTGCACAATCCAAAGTTGCCTTATGCTTGGTCAACCAATCCATCCCTAATATCAAATCGAATTCTTCAAACGGTAACTCCATCAAATCCCCACAGAAAACCCCGCCTTGAATCTCCAAAGGCACCTCTCTACCTTAACCGAATGACCTAAGGGACTTATCACAGACACCCCACATACAGTCTCCTCAGAATGCACACCCAGTACCCCAGAAATGTTATATGCCACATATGAATGGGTTGATCCCACATCAATCAGAGTAGTATAAGATACACCATAGATAAAAAAACGTACCAGTTATGACATCAGGTGCGTCACCCTCCTCGCGGCGACGAGCAGCATACACCAAAGTTGGCTGACGAGCATCTGCATTACTAGTACCCCTGCCGGGTGCCCCACGTCCACGGCCATTACCACCGCGACCTTGTCCACGACCTCTTGGCAGCGGCGGTCCATCCCTCACAGGTTGAGCCGGTCGCACAGCCCTTGTTGTTATTATTAGGCTTGTATAGGGAATTAGGCATGTATAGGGAATTAGGCTTGTGGTTTGGGTTATTATTAATTTGGCCAAATGTGTTAGCTTAGGATAAATATCTTATTTTTTACTAAGCCTCGAATTACGGCATCCATTTTGATTTATATACAAGGATGTTATCTCCGTAGATGAGTAAAATACACATAGAATGTTGTTTATGGTGGCTGATTTAGTTGCATGAGATAGCCTTGTATTGGTTTTGGTTGACAATGTGTAGGTTGTGTAAGTGAGGGTGGCAAAGAGGCTTGGTAAATAGCCCCATATTGTCCACACGGGTAGACACACGGGCGTGTGTGATACACAGTCTTCCTCATAGGCGTGTGGTCCGGCCGTGTGTCCCTTGCACCTAAAAATTTCAAGTCAGTATGCATGGTACTAAACACATGGGCAGAGATACAGTCGTGTGTCTTAGCCGTGTGATGGATACAGCCTAGCCCATGGTTGTGTGCCTTGGTCGTGTGACATTTTGGGGATGCTGACATTAGAAATAAAATGTCCATATTTTTGCAAAGGGCTAGGACACGGGCGTGTCACGGTCGTGTGAAGGACAAGAGCCAGGGACACAGACGTGTGCCAGGCCGTGTGAAAACCCCTGTAAGAGTGCATTTAAAATTATGTCCATATGGGTAGAGGACACGGGCGTGTCCCTTCATTGCTTAGACCGTGTGAGCCACACGAGCCAACAGCACGACCATGTCGAATTGGTCACATGGGTGTGTTGCCCCTCCCGCACGGGCATTTGCCCTTATATCTAGCAATATTTTTCAGAGTTTGTGGAAAGATCTGTATCATTCCCGAATGGTTTTAAATGACGGATGGAACCTCGTAGGCCTTTGTTATGAATTTCTTGACAAAGAATCGAAAAAGTTTTAAAATTGACTAAATTTTGATGACTAAGAAATATGTGTTTGTATGTGAACGAGTTAGGTAACACCTTGCATTCCGTCCCGGCGTAGGGTACGAGTGTAGGGTGTTACAAATAGAGCTTCCATTTGGGGAGTTCAACTTTATTTTGGGCATGGACTGGCTGGTTAAACATCGAGTGAGTTTGGACTGTGCCACAAAAAGGGTTGTCTTGAGGACCAAGGAGGACAACGAGGTAGTAGTGATTAGGGAGCGACGAGACTATCTGACTAATGTGATTTCTACGTTGGTGGAAGAAAAGTTGGTTCGAAAAAGATGTGAGACATTCTTGGCCTACATCAGTGTTAGGAATTTTGGAGACTATTTAGTTAAGGACATCAGAACCGTGAGAGGCTTTTCAGATTTTTTTCTTAGGAACTACCGGGTTTGCCTCCAAGCCATGAAGTGGAATTTGGGATTGAGCTTATTCCGGGTACAGCTCTGATGTCTATCGCCCCTTATCGAATGGCACTGAAGGAGTTTACGAAGCCGAAGGCTCAAATTAAGGAGTTGTTAGATCGTGAGCTCATTCATCCTAGTGTGTCTCTATGGGGAGCACCCTTGCTATTTGTAAAAAAGAAGGATGGGAAGATGAGGATGTGTATTGACTACCGACATCTGAACAACGATTAAGAACAAGTACCCACTTCCGAGGATAGATGATCTATTCGATCAGTTTAGAGGGGCTTCTATGTTCTCTAAGATTGATCTACATTCAGGATATAATCAGTTGAAAGTTATGGAGGCCTATGTGCATAAGACGACATTTAAGACTCGATATGGACATTACAAGTTCCTGGTTATGCCTTTTAGGTTGACTAATGCACCAGTGGCATTTATGGACTTGATGAACCGTGTGTTCCGGCCTTATCTGGACCAATTTATGGTGGTATTCATCGATGATATTCTTGTGTATTCTAAGACTGAAGACTAGCACAATGAGTATCTCAAGGTGGTACTACATACTCTTCGGGAGAAACAGTTGTATGCAAAGTTCAGTAAGTGCGAGTTCTCGCTCTGAGAAGTAGCCTTGTTGGGTCATGTGGTTTCTATTGAGGGGATTCGTGTTGATCCTCGTAAGATTGAGGCTGTATTAAATTGGAAACAGCTGAGGAATGTGTCCAAAATTTGTAGCTTTCTAGGGCTGGCAGGGTATTATCGATGTTTCATAGAAGGGTTCTCCTTGATGGTAGCTTCGATGACTAAGCTTCTGCGTAAGGGAGTTCTTTTCATTTGGACCGATGCACAGTAGGAGAGCTTTGATAAGCTCAAAACTATTCTGACTTGGGCTCCTATTCTGATACAGCCTAAGTCTGGTGGAGATTTTGTGGTTTACAGATATGTTTTACACGTTGATTTAGGGTGTGTATTGATGCAGGATGATAAGGTGCATCTTGTCAGCTGAAAACTCACAAAGCAAACTATCCTACGTATGATTTGGAATTGGTTGCGGTAGTGTTCGCTTTGAAAATCTGGAGGCACTACCTGTACGGTGAGAAGTGTACTATCTACATTGATCATAAGAGCCTCAAGTACCTCCTCACTCAGAAGGAGTTAAATCTTAGGCAGCGTAGATGGATGGAGCTGCATAAAGATTATGATTGTACCATTGAGTACCATCCTGGTAAGGCCAATATGGTGGCTGATGTATTAAGCCGTAGAGCCATAACCGATCTGAGAGCGATGTTCGCTCGAAGAGTCTGTTGGCAGAACTTCAGGTTAAACCGACATAGACTGATCAAGTCAGAGATAAATAGTTGGGGGATAAGTCTCTTGAGTTGTGTTTTCGTCAGGTTAAGAGTGGTGCTACTACTGATTTTAAGGTTAACAATGATAGGGTATTGTGTTTTCGCGGTCAGATTTGTGTACCAAATTATGAGGATCTGAGACTCTCGATTCTGAAGGAGCATAGTAGCCCTTATGCTATACATCCCGACGAGAATAAAATGCACCATGATCTGCGAGAGTTGTACTAGTGGCCGGGGTTGAAGCGTGAAGTTACTGACTTCGTTGCCCGCTGTTTGACTTGTCAGCAGGTTAAGGCTGAGCATCAGTCACCTTCGATTTTGCTGCAGTCGGTTAAGATATCGTTATGGAAATAGGAGTGAGTAACGATGGACTTCATTAGTGGGTTGCCTCTAAGATCCACTAAAAAGGATTCTGTCTAGGTCATCGTGGATTGATTGACCAAATCTACTCACTTCATCCTGGTTAGGACAAACTTCTCTCTACAGAAATTGGCTAAACTCTACATCTCTGAAATAGTGAAGCTACATGGGGTACCCGTCTTGATCATTTCTGATAGGGATCCACATTTTACGTCTCGATACTGGAAAAAACTTTATGAGGCACTGGGTTCAAGATTAGACTCTAGTACTGCTTTCTATCCTCAGACAGATGGTCAGTCAGAGAGGGTGATTCAGATACTAGAGGACATGCTAAGGAGTTGTGTTATCGATTTTTGAGGCAGTTGGGAGGAGTACTTGCCATTAGCGGAGTTCGCCTACAATAACAGCTACTACTCTAGTATACAGATGGCACCTTACGAGGTCTTGTATGGTTATAAGTGTCGCACTCCCTTGTGCTGGACGGAGTTAGGTGAGTGACGTGTTCTGGGTTCGAAATTGGTTTCTGAAACTGAGGATAAAGTTAGATTGATTCGGGATCGACTGAAAGTGGCTTCAGATAGGCAGAAGTCCCATGCAGATCTGAAGCATCAAGAGATAAAGTATTTTGTGGGAGACTTTATTTTTCTCAAGGTCTCGCCATGAAAGAAGGTGCTGAGGTTCGATCGTAAGGGCAAGTTAAGCCCTCGATTTATCGGGCTGTACCGGATTTTGAGACGAGTAGGACCAGTCGCATATCAATTGGAACTACCTCCGGAGTTGGATTGCATTCATGACGTATTCCATGTCTAAATGTTGAGGCACTGCCGCTCTGATCCCACGCATATTGTCCCTGTTCAGGAGATTGAGGTTCAGCTAGATCTGACCTTCGAGTAGGAGCCTGTTCAGGTTCTGGATCATGATGTAAAGGTTTTGAGGAGTAAATATATTCCACTTATTAAGGTTCTATGGCGTAATCATAGCATTGAGAAAGCTACGTGGGAGCCTGAGGATGCGATGCGTCAGCAGTATCCTCACCTATTCTGATCAAGAAAAATTTCGAGGCCGAAATTTTATTTTATAGGGTGGAGTTGTAATGCCCCAAAAATTGTATTGTTGTTCCTGTTAAACTGTGACACCACTGTGTATCTGCTTCAGTTGTTAAGTGCTCTGGGTATGTGTGTGAGGTCCCAAGTTCAAGCCTTGAATTTGGAAAATTTTGGTATTTTCTGATTAAAGCCTTAACCTTGTTCAATAGACTTATATTTAAGTATTTGTAAAAGCATATCAGAATGAGCTTGCTGGTCTGGCGGTTAAGTGGAGTGCTAGAGTGTTAGAGGTCCTGTGTTCAATTCCCTGTGTCGGCTTTATTTTTGTGAGGTTACGGGGAAGAGTTTGAATTGGATCAGAAATTTGAGTGGTGGGTAGTTAGTGGAGAAAATTGAGGAGAAAAAGATTGGGGGTTAACAGTTTCAAGGAATACTACTTTCTTTTTGGCAAATTCGGCTATCCCATCTCCCTTTCCTCCCCTTTTGCTACCAAAATTCCCTTTCTTTCTCTCATATTTCGACTATTCTTTCTTTCTTCCTTTCAATTGTTCTGTTATTCGCTGTTTGGGGTGTGTGTGGTAAGTTTTCGTTTCACTAAACTCGAATGTTACTCTAAGTAAGTGTCTAAAAAGGTGTTTTGGTTGCTGTTTAGGGGTTATTCGTGTGGCTGGTATTAACGCTTTGTCGGCTTGAATTGGAGTCATGTATGTTTTGGTAGTAGTAAGTCGGTTCTACGATTTTAGGATTGGTTGTAAGACTCATTTTGGATTCTAAAAAGTTGGAATACTCTAATTATAGGTATTGGTGGCCTCGGGATAGCGGTTACAGTGAAATTAAACTAGGTCTGTACCCGAAACACAGAAAATGAGAGTCGACAAAAAGTCGAAAAGCCAAGCTGTCAATGCCAAATGGACGTGTGGTCGCCCGTGTGGTAGGCCATGTGACGGGTTGGGCCATGTGGGCCACACAGGTGAACCAAATCGGCGTGTGGCATTCTGGGCTAGGCTGTGTGGTCCACACGGCCAAGGCTATTTTGAGCCGTGTGAGCTACATGGGCAGGCCACATAGGCGTGTGAGCCTATTTTTCTGAAATAATCTGTAAGGTTGCACGGGTCACCCAAGTTGACTGTGGACCTACTGTAAGGTCGGTAAGTGCTACTTAGACCTCTCATTGAGTATTCTGACTGTCTGATTTTTGTATCGAGCATGAACTGAGATAACCGAACTGAATGTGCGATCTGATAAATGGCATATTAGCATGTCATTTTTGTATGTTGCATTGCATCGGGGTGGGATGATGTTATTTGGAGGAAGTATTGTAAAAGGCTCTAAAGCTTGATATCTGGCAGCTCAGCTACGATTATCTGATTATGTGACGCATTTTGGTACAGCATGGTGTGTAGGGATAGGTGGATCAATTTTATCCCCACATGGTATATAGGGTTGGACGGAGGTGGTGTATAAAGGCTGGTAGGTAGGATTCTGATATTCTGTCTGCATTCTGTATTTAACATGGGCTAAAGCCCTATGTTGTATCTGATTTTGTATCTGATGGGCTAAGGCCCTAACCGATTCTGTAAAGGGCTCCGGCCCCAGAATGTTTATGTATGACACCTGATGTGTACTCTGTATTAGCGATTTCTGTAGGGATTACACACTGAGTTTACGAAAACTCACCCTTTTCTATTTAACCTACGTAGGTAATCCCCAGCAATAGACGAAGCGGAGCAGCGGGGGGACTCGGCAGTGACCACCATGATTTCGTACTATATTAGTGCAACTTTTCTTAGTTATCTGTTTCCTCTTTTAATTTGGGTTTTACTTTGTAATTTCTGGGACTTTGGGCTATCTGGTTTTAACTCGGTTTTATACTGTTGATGTTTTATTTTGACAAGCATGATCAAAACTCTACTTTCACTAAAAATAAAAGATTTTTCTTATAAACTAAAGTTTTCAAAATTAATTACGAGTTTTCCTAAAATAGTTTGTTTTCAAAGCTTCTACGAAAAAGAAATACGTTTTAATCATAACAAAGATTAAGTAACTGGAACAATTTTTACTCGTCAAGTACAATTTCAAAAGCACTATCATGAGACATCGCCAAATTCAGACATAACGTCCAGGCCGAGTTTGAGGTGTTACCCATACTTTGATAACTTCTCAAATTGATCCCCTAAATAGATAGATTAAGCTATCTCGGTTACAAAAATATCAAGATTAATAAAAACGGGCCAATGAAACTTACCCAATTTGGCCATGAAAGTTTCTTCTCTCTCTCCTAGGGTTTCCATGTATTTTTGGGGAAGAAGATGATAAAAAAATGATATTTCTTTTTTATCATCTTTTAATTAATTAAATATTTTCACTTTCCAATTTAGTCCTTGCCCTTTTTTTTAAATTTACATGTATAAGTCACCAAAATATCTACATACTTTCTTTAATGGTCTAATTACCATATAAGGACCTCAAGTTTTAAATTCCATAGCTATTTAATCCTTATAGCTCTAGAATTCAACTTTTGCATTTTTTGCAATTTGGTCCTTCTCATAATTAAGCACATAATCGATAAAATTTTCTTATCAAAATTTTCACATGACATGTCTATCATATACGGACCATATATTAAAATAAAAATAAATTTTATTTTTCATCTCGAATTTGTGGTCCCGAAACCACTGTTCTGATCTCACCGAAAAATGGGCTGTTACAACTCTCCCCTCTTAAGAAATTTTCGTCCTCGAAAATTTTACCAGTAAAGAAATTCAGAGATTATTTTCTCATAGTTTCCTCCAGTTCCTAGGTAGCTTCTTTTATATCATGTTAATGTTAGAAAACTTTTACTAAGGCTACCTTATATTTTTCATTTTTTTCACTTCACATGCCAGAATTTCAACCAGTCCCTCACTGTAAGTCGTGTTAAGCTGAATTTAACATTTACCAAAACAATAACAGATGATAGGCCTGATCGATATTGTCATAACACATATACTCATTAACGCATTGTGAATTCTGTAGAACTCTGATAATAATACTAATCAATACGCAATAGGTCTAATTCTTTTCAATGATCTCATATGACCTATTAAACCAAAGAATCAATTTGCCTTTACTGCCAAACTTGTAACACCCCTTACCCGAGACCATCCCGGGAGTCAAGCACAAGGTTATGTTTATACTAGGCATCAATTTCATGCAAACATAGGAATGGGTCAAACCCGGATCAATCAAAGTAATAACATTAACATAATGAAAAGAAAATGTACCCGTAATTACATCGGGGGAGGATGCCTCTTCACGAGCACAGATAGCATAGGCCCTTGCAGGTGCTCTAACATCTGGTCTCGCAGCTGAATCTTTAGACGCACCTCTACCTGCCCCTATTCCCAAACTTCTCTAAGGTCTGCCTCTAACGGGGGCATTGCCTGATCTTACACTCGGTATTACTTCTTTTTTAACCATCTCAGAAAACTCCTGAATGAAATGATCTGATACACCACATCGAAAACAACCAGCCTCAGTTGCTCGACATTAACCTGGATGGCATCGACTACATTGAGGACACTCTGGACTATCAGGCTGAATACTACCAACACTCGCAATTGAAGTGGTCTAAGCTTTCAGACCCATAAATATTCTACCACTTTTTCGGCTAGAATACCCTGCTGAAAACTTAGATCTCGTAGAGAACTCTCTAGGCCTCTTGAATGTAGACTGAAATGACTTGCTCATCTGTCTTTTCTTCATGTCTTGCATCTCAATTTTAGCTTTACCCTTTCCTTTCAGCAACTCCTTTTCCTTACAAGCTCTTTCAACTAAAATAACAAACTCTTTTATTTCTAAAACACCGATTAACAGTCGAATATCATCATTGAGCCCATCTTCAAATCTCTTGCACATAATAGCTTCAGTAGATACACACTCTCGAGCATAATTACTGAGTCTGACAAATTCACATTCATATTCAGTCACTGTCATCTTACCCTACTTTAGTTCAAGGAATTCTCTTCTTTTCTGGTCGATGAACCTCTGACTAATGTATTTCTTACGGAACTCCTCCTGAAAGAAATCCCAAGTTACCCTCTCTTTCGGTACTACTGACACAAGTGTCTTCCACCAATGGTAGGTCGAGTCTTATAAAAGTGATACAACACACTTCATGCACTCTTCAGGTGTGCAAGATAACTCATCAAAGACCCTGATAGTATTCTCGAGCCAAAATTCAGCTTTCTCTGCATCGTCATCTTTAGTAGCCTGAAACTCTTTGGCCCCCTGTTTTCTAATTTTATCAACTGGTGGCTTCTCTCTTCTGACTGTATCTGTGACTGGGGAAGATACATGGGTAGTCTGAGAATCATGAGGGGATGGAGGTCTAACAGCCGGATTCGTACGAACGAACTAGGCAAACCATTCATTCATAGCTTGGAAGAAGGCTTCTCAAGCCCCTTCTCCCTGACTAACTGTAACGGGCCTTTCACTACTATCTGGTGGCACCGTCTCTTCTGTGGGAGCGGGCGCATTACTTTCTACATCATCTGCACCAACTTGTTCAAGATCCATAACTATAAAAGAAAAATATTTTAAAATCGTCAGGAGTCGTCACACTATCAAAATATAAGTACGGCATGTATAGCTAGACTCTTACTCATACTGAATATTTCGAGAACCGACTAAACTCTTGCTTTGATTCCAATAAATGTAACACCTCTTATCCGAGACCATCGCTGGAGTCGAGCACGAGGCGTTACCAGACTTATCTTACTTGTTCGAGGCATAAATTTTTTAATTAATTCACTCGTATTCTTCCAATAAATCCCTAAAAAGGTCCTTCGAGGCCCTAAAACATACAATTGGAATGGTTCGGGACCAAATCGGGAACATTAAAAATTTTCCAATTACTTACACAAATCAAAACAATTTATTTCACTATTCATAACAAAACTGTCCACCTGCACAATAGTCACTAAATTAATTATAACTTGTGTTATGAAACTTTAAATTTGAATTCGTAAATTTTCCCTAAAACTAGACTCATATATCTTATTACCATAATTTTTCCAGAATTTTTTGTTTGGCCAATTAGTACGGTTTATTCATTAAAGTTTCCCCTATTTTGCAGTTCAATGGACCTGCCCTCTCTTCACTAAAAATTGATTATCACATTATACAGAATTTAGATAATGTTTATGTTTGTTTCTAATCAAAATAGACTCACTAATAAATCTATACATATAAACTCCGACTTATAATTCTTTTTGTACAAGTTCTAGTGATTTTCCAAATTTGGATCAAGGGATCACAAAGTTACTCTGAACCAGTCTTACAAAATTTAAATATCTGAGAATATAGACTTCCTTCTCTTGCTTTGTTCCTTTCCTATGAAAATAGACTCAATAATATTTAATTATATATATCATTCACCATTTAATTCTATTTCTAAATTTTTTAGTGATTTTTCAAATCCACATCACTGCTGCTGTTTCCTAACTATTCCATGGCCAACTCTTACTCCATAATTTCTTTGCATCAAACCTCATTTAGGCATACATAATACCAAAACATGTTCTTATTTAGCTATAAGCTAATCATTACCAAGTATTCACGTGCCATTCTTTAATCATATCATAAGGACATACACACAAAATAGCCAAGTCCCTATACATGGCATAACTTAAAGTATTTCTAGTCACAAAATACCGAGATAGCTCGTTGATAGTGTGAGGCGGTCTTCGACATCCTTACAATTTTCCAAGTTGGCTTTATGATACTATAAAAAAGAGAGAAAATAAAGGGAGTAAGCATAAAGCTTAGTAAGTTTGCATGTAAATAAATAACAACATTCTAAATGAATTATCAAGATAACCTGAACCTTTCGAACATGGACTTATCTTACCTTCCCTTTGGTACACTCTTTAAATTTTTCGTTGAACCACTTGGAATACTAAGGATACACGGGTACCATTCCTTTTTAAACTTACCATTGTCATGTCTTGATATGGTCTTACGTGGTATCCTTGCCTTATGAACTCACCATTGCCATGCCTTGGCATGGTCTTACATGGGATCTTTGCCTTATCGTAGTTTATCAATGCCATGTCTTGACATGGTCTTACATGATTTCCTTGCCTTGTAAAACTTACCAATGCCATGTCTTGGCATGGTCTTACTTGGTATCCTTAAACCCTAATGTCATGACATTTGTATCCTACACATTCCTCGGCTTCAACCGGGACTTTTAAGTATCATTTCTCTGTCAATTCTTGCTTGAATCATCAAGGAATAAATTTAAAAAATAAATATATAGATGCTGAAAAATAGCATCATTAATTATAAATAATAAAACATTGCATTTATTTACCGCAAACTTACCTCGATACAAAATACAATCAAATATTTTGATTTAGTCCTCAACCTTTTTCTTTCCTCGGTCTAACCCCAAATTTCATTCTTCTTGATCTATAATAGAAAATTTAACTTATTTAATATTCACATTTATCAAAAAAGTCCTTAACTCTAACTTTAGAAAAATTATAATTTTGCCCCTCAACTTTTGCATATTTACACTTTTTCCCCAAGGCTCGGAAATGAAACTTTATCCATAATTCTTATGTTTTATGACATGCTGATCATTTATTTACCTACGGTAACATCAAATTCCCACTCTAACATGTACTTATGACCATTAGGTATTTTTACTGATTATGTCGTTTTACTCGTTTTCGCTTAAAATCGCTTAGCTCAAGTCGTTTAACATAATTTCAAGCTTCATATTCTACCATAAAACATCAAAATAAACACATTTCACCTATGAGTATTTTTTCAAATATGAACCCTAGGTTAAATTATTGTTAGAATAAGCTAAATCAAGTTACTGAGATTTCAAAAACGTAAAGAACATTAAAAACGGGGCTTGGAATCACTTACTATGAAGCTTGGAAGCTTGACAAAACCCTAGCTATAAAGAACCCTTGAAATTTCAGCCTAATGAAGAAGATGGGCACATTTTGCCATCTTTTTCCCTTTTTTAATCTTTTAATTACCAAATGACTAAAATACCCTTCATTAAAACTTTAGTTATTTTTATCTATATATGTCCATTTTTGTCCATGAAAACCTAATGGTCTAATTACCATTTAAGGACCTCTACTTAAATTATACTCTTCAATTTAATCCTTTTGCATCTAAAACTCATACTTATCAACTTTTGTCATTAAGCCCTAGTAGGTAAATGAAGCATGCTATCTATAAAATTTTCCATCGATATTCTAACACATGCATCTAATCACTCGGTAAATTATAAAAATTAATCAGAATAAAATTTTCTATCTCAGATTCGTGGTTTCGTGACCACTATTCCGTTTAGGCCCTATTTTGGGATGTTATAAAACCAGAGAACTTTCTTCCATAGAGAAACTTTCAAAAATATTTTGTCGCCAATCTGAAACGCTATTTCTTTTCCTTTTAGATCACATTGGATTTCTGACAATGAAATTCTGCTTTTAAACTGTCTCAGATCATTTTCATCTTTCTTTGGTTTCAAAGAATCAAACCTACTACATATATCTTTTCTTGCTGAGCTCAGTCCAAAACTATGGAGTTTTGAACTTGTGACCGTATAAAACCTCATACGGTACAATTTTATACTTGATTGTTAACTGTTATAATAAGCAAATTCAACCAGAGGCAAATACTTTTCCTAGTTAACTTCAACTTCAAGTACACAACATCGAAGCACATCTTCCAAATTCTGAATCATATGTTCAGATTGATCATCCGTCTGAAAATAAAATATGGTACTAAAACGTAACCATATACCCAAAGTTTCTTGTAACTTGTTTCAGAATCGGAATATGAATTGTAGATCACTATTGGAAATAACAGAAGCTAGCACATTATGTAATCTAAAAATCTCAAAAATAAATCATTCAAGCAATTTATCAAGTTTGAAATCCACTAATTCCATAATAGAATGTTTAGGCTTCATCAAATAATCGACAATTACTCAAATAGTATTTTTCTTTTTCATAGATAGGGATAATCCTGACATAAAGTTCATGGTAACTCTGTCCCATTTCCATTTCGGTACTTTCACTGACTATACCCATCTTGAAAGTATCATCTCTATCTTGCTGATACATTCAACATTTAAATTTTGATTCAAAAATACCACATTTCATTCCGAGCTACTAATACAACTTTTTCAAATCATTATGCATTTTATCATTTCCTAGATAAACAAACATAGTACTACTATGGTCATTCATGTAAAATTTTCTGTAAAAGTTCCAAATTCTTCAATACACAGACTCTGTCTCTGAATGACAGACATTTATCAAATTTATTGTAACACCCCTCACCCGTATTCAATGCCAGAATAAGGTTTCGGAGGTTAACGGACTTATAAAACAATTAAACCACTACTTAGCATACATTTTCACAATTCAAACATTCATCATTCAATCTCAATCAATTTGTCCCTAATACGAGCCTACGAGGCCCTAAACATACATTGGGAGTAGTTTGAGACCAAACCAATAGCTTTGGAAACATTTGGAACACTTATAATTTTTTTCTCAAAACAGGGGACATATGCTAGTGTGACCAGGCCGTATGTCTCACACGGTCACCAGACACGCCCGTGTCATAGACCGTGTGGACATTCGGAATGCAAGCATATGGCCATGTCCCAGCCCATGTCCTACCCCGTGTAACTCTCTGACTTGGGTCACACAACCAACACACAAGCCCGTGTGGCTAGCCTGTGTGCCCTAAAAATGGCCATACACGCTCGTGTGTGAAACCATGTGCTAGGCCATGCCAAACCTGTAGGGTATACTGACTTATGCCACACGGCCAAGTCACACGCCCGTGTGTGAGGCCGTGTGAAGCATACAGACTTGATTTCAATTTCAACACCACGGGATACACGGCTGTCTGCTTGACCATGTGTCACACACGGCGAGACATACGCCTGTGTCTCCGCCCGTGTAGACAAAAACAGGCCATTTACCAAGCCATTTTGCACCCAAATTTAGGCACACCTACACAACTCATATAGCTCAAAACATAGCATCAAAAATTATATAATTTAATTTCAAATCAAACATGATTTATACCATTTCCAACACCAACCAATACAAAACATAAATACCACATTATGCCATCTAAATTCATATCAATTCTTATCTTCTCAAATCATTAAAATGAACATTAAAAAATATGCATTCTTTGGCCTAATTTCACAAGCATACCAATAACCACAAATCATTCATTTGACACTCATAACACATATTATCATCAATCAACTCAATTCACAAGACATAATCATATATATATACATGATTTAAACATACCAAATATACCAAAATAAGCCATCACTCATAGCTATATATACATACCAAAATATAAACATTTAAAATGCCAATTCATATGGCCAAAATCACTATCAAGTCATAACCAAAATGACCAAAGTCCCTATACATGCCATATACTCAAAATATAAGCTTAAACGTACCAAATTGATTGTAGGATAGTGTGATGAAATCTCCGACAATCCCCGAGTCTAAGCTAGCTTTGAAATCACTATAAAACATAGAAAAATAAACGATGTAAGCTATAAAGGTCAGTAAGCTCGTATGAAATAAACTCAATGCAATCTCACAAATATAATTCAATAATTTGAATATACCAACATATAACATACATTAATTAACAAACCTTTCAAATACTCAATCATGAGAACATACACTTCCTTCATAAGTTTCCTCGATTTGAATCTTATATAATTCATGTAAGTACTTGTATCATCTAGCATAAATCTCAAACTCATCCACATCTATCGTTTACCCATTAAGTCATTCGGAAGAGAGATCGGATACTCAGGAGTCTCGTAAACTAAGTACTTATACCATGGCCCGAATCCAAATCAAGGTAACTTATGTTCGAAATATTGATATCATGGCCCAAAGCCAATACGTGTATCCCCTAATGACATGTCATTAATATCCTAAACTATTCCTAAGGTTCAATTGGGATTTCGAACGCCGAATTTCTATCGAGTCAATGTCGAACTTACTCGAAGTCTCATATTCAAAACTTATACAGTATCAAAACATTTAAAATACATTTATAAAGAAATTTATCACATACGAACTTACCTCGGGTTTGAAAACGATAGAATTGTCGATTAATCGAGTACTTTATCTTTTCCCTGATCCAATTTCAAATTTTACTTTTCTTGATATATATAATATCAAATTCAACTCATTTTATTATCCCTCTATTCAATTTAGTCCAAATCACACTTTAAAACACATTTACACTTTTGCCCCTAATATTTTACGTTTTTCACAATTTAGTCCTTATTTCATAAAAACACAAATTAATGAAATTCAAAATAAACCCATGCTAGCCAAATTAATATTATGCCCCTGGTAGCCCACATTTTTCAGCTTTTCACACATTTAACCACACATTTTCACATTTTCACAAATAAATCCCTATTTTGCATTTTTACTCAAAATCACTTTACAAAATATGTAAATACAGCAACAAGATTTCATAGAACACATATTTTTATCAATGGAAACTTTCAAAATCTTTAACCGTTTTGCAAAATAGTCCCTGGGCTAGTTAGAACTAGTTGCAACGATCACAAAAACATAGAAATCATTAAAAACCTAGAAAAAATGGACTTACAATTGAGCAATAAAATGGCCGAAACTTTAAACCCTATGAATGGATTTTTCTTCTCTTCAATTTCGGCAATAAGATGATGATAATATTTAATTTGGTTTTGTTTTATTTATTTTATGCTTAATAAACAAATTACAAAATTAACCTTTAGTAAAACCATTTAAAACACCTTAATATATGCCCATATAAGTCCACTCACAAATAAAATGGTCTAATTACAACATAAGGACCTTAACTTTAAGGTTCTATAGCTATTAGACACCTTTAGCTATTAGAACTCAAGTTTTACGCTTTACGCGATTTAGTCTTTTTTATCAAATTGACCATTCAAATGATAAAATTTCTTAACGAAATTTTTACACAATCACTCCATCATGCTGAAAACATTAAAATAATAATAATAATAATATTTTGATCTTGGATTTGTTGTCCCAAAACTACTGTTCCTATTTGACTAAAAACGGGCTGTTACAACTACTGTTCCCGAAAATCTTACAAGTAAATAGGTTAGGGTACTTTTTGCTCATAGCTTCCTTGGGCTCCCACGTACTCTTTTCGACACCATGTCATTGCCAAAGTATTTTTACGAGAGCTATGCTTTTATTTCTCAACTGTTTAACCTCACGTGCTAGAATTCTGATTGGTTCTTCGTTGTATGTCATATTAGGTTGAATTTCAATCTCAACCAGAGAAATTACATGTGAAGGGTCCAATCTATATTGATGCAACATCGATACGTGAAACACATTGTGGATCTTCTCTAACTCAATCAGTAAAGCTAGTCAATATGCCACTGGCCCTATTCTTTCAATAACATCGTACGGCCCAATAAAACGCGGACTCAATTTGCCTTTACAACCAAATCGAAGGATTTTCTTCCATGAAGACACATTCAGAAATACTTTATCACCGATCTAAAATTCAATGTCTTTTCACTTCAAATCCGCATATGATTTTTGTTGATTTGAAGCTGCTTTCAAATAGTCACGAATTATTTTCACTTTCTCTTCGGTTTCTCGTATCAAATCAACCCCGTGAATCTTTTTCTCACTCAGCTCAGTCTAATATAATGGAGTTCGGTATTTGCAACAATATAATGCTTTATACGGTGCCATCTTTATGCTCGATTGAAAACTATTATTATGTGCAAATTCAACCAGCGGCAAATATTTCTCCCAGTCGCCTTCGAATTCTAAAACACAACATCAGAGCATATCTTCGATAATTTGAATTACTCTCTCAAATAGACCGTCGATTTGTGGATGAAATGCTGTACTAAAATTCAACCTCGCATCTAGAGCTTCTTGCAATTTCTTCCAAAATTGTGACGTAAACCTCGGATCTCTATCCGAGATAATTGAAACTGGCACCCCATGTAATCTAACGATTTCAACAATGTACAATTCAGCTAATCTATCGAGTGAATAGTTTTTACGTACTGGTATAAAATGTTTCAATTTCATCAGTCGATCAACAGTAACTCAGACAACATATTTCTTTTTAGGAGACAAGGGCAAAACCGATACAAAATCCATAGTCACTCTATCCCATTTCCACTCGGGTATCATCACAGGCTGTAGCAAACCCGAAGGCGCTTGATGCTCGCTTTCACTTGCTAACAAATCAAACACCTCGAAAGGAACTCTAAAATGTCTCGTTTCATACCCGACCACCAATACAGTTGTTTCAAATCTGTACATCTTAGTACTTCCAGGATGAACGGATAAACAACCACTATGTGCCTTGTGTACAATTTTCTGAATTAACTTTAGATTTTTCGGTACGTAGATTCTGTCTTGGAACATTAAACAATCATCAACTCCAATCTGATAATCTAAATCACTATTCGATTCACATTGCTTTCTTTTAGCTTGCAATTCACTATCACATTTCTGAGCTTCACAAATTTGCTGAAAAAACTGGATTAGCTTTCAACTCAGCTAATATCGAACCATCATCAGACATAGTCAATCTCGTATTTATTGCTCTCAAAGCAAATAGAGATTTTCTACTCAAAACATCTGCGACTACATTAGCTTTCCCCGATGATAATCTATTACTAACTCATAATCTTTAATAACTCGAGCTATCTCTATTGTTGTAAATTCAAATCTTTCTGAGTCGTAATATACTTTAAACTTTTATGATCGGTAAAAATGTGGCATTTTTCACCGTACAAATGATGTTGCCAAATTTTCAATGAGAAAACAATAGCGGCTAACCCTAATTTGTGTGTCTAATAATTCTTTTCATGCGGCTTCAACTGTTTGAAGGCATAAGCTACAATCTTTCCTTCTTGCATCAAAACGCAACCCAAACCATTCAATGACGCGTCACTATAAATAAAAAATTCTTTACCCGATTTAGGTTGAATCAACACTGGTGCCTCAGTTAACAATGCTTTTAATTTATCGAAACCCTGTTGACATTTCTCAGACCATTCAAACTCTACATCTTTCTATAACAGTCTGGTCATTGGTGTAGCAATCATCGAGCACCCTTTTACAAAACGTTGATTGTAACCAGCCAAGCCCAAAAAGCTTCTAACCTTCGATACATTTCTAGGTGGTTTCCAATCAACAACTGCCGAAATCTTACTCGAATCAACTATTATACCTTCCACTAAAATAATGTGTCCCAAAAATCTGACTTCTCTAAGCCAAAATTCACACTTACTGAATTTAGCATGCAGTTGCTTATCTCTCAAGGTTTGCAACACAATTTTCAAATGCTCGGCATGCTCAGACTCATCTCGAGAATAGATTAGAATGTCGTCAATCAACACAATAACAAATTTGTCTAAATACGGTCTAAAGATCTAATTCATAAATCCACTAAAATGGAAGGAGCATTAGTTAGTCCAAAAGGCATAACAAGGAATTCATAATATTTGTACCTCGTTCTGAACGCAGTTTCTGACACATCTGAGTCTTTAACTCGCAACTGATAATAGCCAGATATCAAATCAATCTTTGAAGACACTGTTGCACCTTTCAACTGATCAAACAAATCATCAATTCTCGGCAATGATACTTATTCTTTATCGTAACCTTGTTGAGCTGATGATAGTCTATACACATTCTCATTGACCTATCTTTCTTCTTAACAAAAAATTCTAGCGCACCCTAGGGCGAAAAACTAAGTCGTGAAAAACCTCTATCTATTAACTCTTGCAACTGAGCTTCCAGCTCTTTTAACTTGGTCAGAGCCATTCTGTAGATATCGGTGAAGTTCTCGGTACTAACTCAATAGCAAACTCAACTTCTCTGACCGGTGGCAGCCTAGGCAATTCTTCTAGAAATACATTCGGATATTTGCAGACTATTGGCACTGATTCTATCTTCATTTCAGACACTTTGGTATCCAGTATATAAGCAAGATAAGCTTCACACCCTTTTCTCACATATCTCTTAATCAACATCAACAAAATCACTATAGGCAATTTACTTGACTCGTCCGATTCAATCCAAAGAATTTCATTATTCTGGCATTTCAATTCAATAGTCTTTCATCTACAGTTCACAACGGCATCTTGCAGAGTCAACCAATCCATACCCAGAATCACGTCGAACTTATCAAATGGTAAAAGCATCAAGCCAGTCGAAAAAAAGTAACCCTGAGTCATCAAAGGGCAATCCTTGCAAACTTTATCAATTAGAACACACTTGCCTAAGGGGTTCGATACTTTAATTACAAATTCTATAGACTCAATAGGCAATTTCTTACTAGACACTAAATTCTCACAAACATACGATTGTGTAGATCCAGGATCAATTAAAGCAATCACATTAGTGTTATAAAGAGAGAATGTACCGGTAATAACATCAGGGGACGACGCCTCTTCACGAGCGTGAATAACGTAGGCTCTAGCAGGTGCTCTGGCCTCGGATCTCACAGCTGAGTCTTTTGTCGCTCCTTTTCCACTCGACACATTTCCCACATTCCTCGAAGGTTTACCTCTCGTAGTCGTGTTGCTCGATCTTGCGCTCTGGTATCCCACTAATGCATTCGATCGACTATATAAATCTCAAGATTTCTTTGATGAAGAATGAATATATTATTCATCGGTCTTTTCCTCGAATCTCTAGCCTCTAAATTAGCTTTCCTCTTTTCTCGGCTAAAGTCTTCGGCTTTACAAGCCCAATCAACTAATACAAAAAATTCTTTCAAATCTAAAATTCCTACCAGAAGTTTAATGTTTTCATTCAACCCATCAACAAACTGCCTTGCACATGATCTCTTGGGTAAAAACATACTCTCGAGCATATTTACTCAACCGCACAAATTCTCTCTCATACTCATTTATGGTCATACAACCCTGTTTCAATTCTAAAAACTCTTTGTGCTTTTGATCCAAAAACTGTTGACTTATGTATTTCTTCCGGAACTCAGTCTGAAAGAATTCCCAGGTGACCCTCTCTATCAGCACCACTGATACTAATGTATTCCACCACTAGTATGTAGTGTCCCTCAGAAGTGATATAGCACATTTTAAACACTTAACTGGTGTGCAAGAAAGCTCATCAAATACTCTGATAGTGTTTTCAAGCCAAAACTCGGCCCTCTCAAGATCATCGTCAACATTAGCTCTGAACTCTTTAGCCCGGTGTTTACAGATCTTATCAACTGTAGGCTTGTTCAATCTTAAAAGTTTGACACCTTGAGGAGCTACGGGAACTGGTTGAGGATTAGGAAAGGGTGAAAGTTGTTGAGCAACCGGATTTGTTCGGATATACTGCGTGAACCATTCGTTCATCATTTAGAAGAAGACTTCTTTAACCTCTCCTCTTTGGCTACTCGATACGGGTCTAGACTCGAAAGGCACTGTCCCTTGAACGGGAGCTGGTGCATTACTTTGAACCTCATCAGTTATAGCTCGACTGGGATCCATTTACTATATGAAATCACATTTTATAATGTTAAGAGTCATCACACTATCACAGTTTACATATGGCATGTATAGCTAAACTCTTACATACGCTATGTTAGTCTTAGAATCGACTAAACCATAACTCTGATACCAATAAATGTAACACCCCTCACCTATATTCAATGTCAGAATAGGGTTTGGAGCGTTAATAGATTTATGAAACAATTAAACCACTACTTAGCATACATTTTCACAATTCAAGCGTTTATCATTCAATCTCAATCAATTTGTCCCTAATACGAGCCTACGAGGCCCTAAACATGAATTGGGAATAGTTCGGGACCAAACCAATAACTTTGGAAACATTTGGAACACTTATAAATTTTTTCTCAAAACAGGGGACATATGCTAGTGTGACCAGGCCGTGTGTCTCACACGGCCAGCAGACACACCCGTGTCACAAACCATGTGGACATTCAAAATAGGAGTACATGGCCATGTTCTAGCCCGTGTCCTACCCCGTGTAACTCTTTGACTTGGGTTACACGGCCAACACACACGCCCGTGTGCCCTAAAAATGGCCATAACGCTCGTGTGTGAAACCATGTGCTAGGCCATGCCAAACCTGTAAGGTATACTGACTTATGCCACACGGTAAAGTCACACGCCCGTGTGTGAGGCCGTGTGAAGCATACAGACTTAATTTCAATTTCAACACCAGAGGACATACAGCTGTCTGCTTGACCATGTGTCACACACGGCTGAGACATATGCCCATGTCTCTGCCCGTGTAGACAAAAACATGCTATTTACCAAGCCATTTTGTCACCCAAATTTAGGCACACCTACACAACTCATATAGCTCAAAACATAGCATCAAAAATTATATAATTCAATTTCAAATCAAACATGATTTATACCATTTCCAACACCAACCAATACAAAACATAAATATCATATTATGCCATTCAAAATTCATACCAATTCTCATCTTCTCAAATCATTAAAATGACCATTAAAAAATATGCATTATTTGGCCTAATTTCACAAGCATACCAATAACCACAAATCATTCATTTGACACTCATAACACATATTATCATCAATCAACTCAATTCACAAGACATAATCATATATATATACATGATTCAAACATACCAAATATACCAAAATAAGCCATCACTCATAGCTATATATACATACCAAAATATAAACATTTACAATGCCAATTCATATAGCCAAAATCACTATCAAGTCATAACCAAAATGACCAAAGTCCCTATACATGCCATATACTCAAAATATAAGCTTAAAGGTACCAAATTGTGTGACAGCCCAAAGTTGACCCTAGTCGGGAAGTGGTTTCGGGACCGCTAAACCGAGTCACCGAAATGTTTGAATGTGATACTTATTGTGTAGAATATGTAATTATGAATGTGTGAAAATTTCAAGCTTCAATTTGGTTGATTTCATGTGAATTTAGTCAATAGGACTTATGTGAGAAAATTCTAAAATGTGATAGGTCAATGTGTGAGGACCTACTCGTGCATGTGGACAAAGGGGGGGACTTGCATGTCAAATTCCCCCCCTAATGAGTAGTGGCCGGCCATGACAAGGAAGGATGGGCAAAACATGTCATGAAACATGTTTTGTTAGTGGAAGAATAAAATAAGGAGTATGGGTAATAAAGAAATGGAAAACAAAAGAAAAAAAAAAGTGTGTGTGGTGTTTGTCCCCCCATTGCCGTGAGCTAAACAAGAGAAAGGGGGAATTTTGTTCATCCTTTTCTCATCATCATGCTTGCCAAAAACTAGAAAGAAAAACAAAGAAAAATTTTCTCATCCTTTGGTTCATCCTTGGCCAAAAATTTTAAGGAGGAAAGAAGAAGAAAGGTGAAGAGATTCGGCCATGCATGTAGCTAGGCTAAGGTATGTTTGATGATGTTCCATGAGAGGCATGCATGTTTTAGTTGTTAGCTTGAGTTCTACCTAACCCATGGTCTAAATCTTGCTATGTGATGGAAATGGCACTTGACCATGGATGAATCATTCTTGGTTGATGTTTGATGTTGTGGTGATGAGGCATGAGGATGAGTTAAGATTCGGCCTAGGTGGAGGTTGTGTTAATGCCATTGCATGCAAAATATGAAGCTTGTTAATGATGCATGTGATGATGGCTTGATGATTCTTGAACCTCCTTTTTAGCATTTTTTGTTGTGTGAGCACATATGTGCATTGGTTGCTAAATGGAGAAGAATCGGCTAGCAAGATGTGTGCTAAGGCCGAATGTAACTTTGCATGTTAATGAGCAATGCATGTGTTAAATTGATGAAAAGGGGGAGGATGCTTTACTAGTGTGTACATGTGTGTATTAAGTGTTGAAATCGACCCCAAAAATGGACATGCATATTCGGTCAAGGGCAAGAAATTAGCTAATATGTGGTGTTGATGCATGATTTTTGCATGTATGAGACTTTAATGTCTAATGTATAAATATGGGCTAAGTGCCTTGTGTTCATCTTTTGATGCCTAAAATGATGAAATCAATTTATTTGTTTGATTAAGCTCAAGAGCAAAGGGGAAATAAAACCGATAAAGGGAAGGAAAAAGTGGTTGAATAGCTAGCGGAATCGTTCGACAACACCCGAGGTAAGTTCTTGAGTAAGAGAGCTTAAATTTCGATGTGATTAAATCATGCTCTATGTGTGGCTATTGAGCCGAATGTGCAAGGACAATATGTGCCTTGTGTTTGAGTTTCGTAAACGAAAATGAAATATGAATGTGCTATGAATTATTGTTAGATGTGCATGATTAATTGAATGCTGTCCGGGCTAAGTCCCGAAGGCTTTGTGCTAAGTGAATATATCCGGATTAAGATCCGAAGGCCTTTGTGCGAGATACTAAATCCGGGTTAAGTCCCGAAGGCATTCGTGCGAGTTATTAAATCCGGATTAAGATCCGAAGGCCTTTGTGCGAGATACTAAATCCGGGTTAAGTCCCGAAGGCATTCGTGCGAGTTATTAAATCCGGGTTAAGTCCCGAAGGCATTCGTGCGAGTTATTAAATCCGGGTTAAGTCCCGAAGGCATTCGTGCGAGTTATTAAATCCGGGTTATGTCCCGAAGGCATTGTGTGAGTTACTAAAACCGGGCTATGTCCCGAAGGCATTTGAACGAGGAGCTATATCCGGTTAAATCCCGAAGGTACGTGATTTGGTAATGAATGAGCTTGCTGTAAAATTCCAGCGAATACTCGAAAAACATCCCAATATGGGGATATGTTACGTATGTGTTGAATTTAATCGAGCCCTTACAAATAAATGTTCGCTCAGTTGATAAACGAGCTACCGGCCTTCGGCCAAGTTAGTTTATTGTGTATGTACATAAGGGTTGTTAATGTTGTGAAGCAAGTTTGATATCGGTAAATTGCGTATTATGAAATATTCCGTTTAGCTAAATGTGTGCTATTCTTTGTGCATGCTGGAATTCCTTGCTCAAACTTACTAAGCATAAATTGCTTACTCGTTACATTGCTCCTCTGTTTTATAGATTTTTGGTTCTCCAGCTATCGGACTCGGGATCTTGAAGTCGAAGTCGCCCACACTATCAAAGGCTCTTTTGGGTACTATTTTGGTTGAATTTTGTTATGGCATGTATAGGACTACCCATTGTTGTCTTTCGAGTACTTTATGAAATGTATAAGTGTACAGCCATGCGAAAATGGCTTGTAGAAGTGGAGTATGGCATTAGACCATTCGTATTTATGAATGTATAGATGGTTTCATGATGTAACTATGTTGGAATGGAAGTGTTGAGCAAATGATCAGCCACTAGAATGGCTAAGTATGATCATATGTGGGCTTATGTATGACAAGGCCCTAGTTGGTCCATGAAACCTCAAATTAGGTAAGGTTCACTTTGAAAACAGAAGCTGATAGCAGCAGTGGTGTGGATTGGAAAAATCACAAGAATTCGTAGGAGTGGAATTAAATAGTGAATAAATTATGTAATCGAACCTTGATGAATCTACTTTCATATGGAAGTAACGAAACAATTATAGGAACAGTACAGAAAGAGATATTCGGGTTCTTGTGAAACAGGGCCAGAACAGTTTCTGGATTCACTGTTCCGCCTTTGGAAATTCACTATAAATTGACCAGAGATAATTAGGGGTCATACCATATATGTATGGATTCCTCTCTGAGTCTAGTTTCCATAGAAACAAACGGCATCAGTATTGAAGCTCTGTGCAGAGAGATATCCCAGTCGTAATTGGAAAAGGTCAGTGTAGTCGACCCCTGTAACATGGGAGACTTTGACTAATAAACTGTACTAATTGGCCCGACCAAAAATTCTAGAAAAAAATCCATAGGTGGGGACATGAGTCTAGTTTCAGGGAAAAATCACAAAACTGATTTTTGAGTTGTGAAACTCAAGATATGATTTTTGAAGCGACTAGTACTCAGACTGGGCAGTGTCTGGAAAAATTTTTCAAAGTTTGTTAACATCTCGTGTCCGACTCCGGTGTCGGTCTCGGGTTCGGGGTGTTACATTTTATTGGTATCAGAGCCACGGTTTAGTCGATTCTAGGACTACCGTAATGTTTTGGGTCTAGCTATACATGCCATTTTATGTGATTACTTGATAGTGTGGTGATTTCCGACAATTGTAAATGTGTTTATTTATAGTAATGGATCCCGATCGTGACCGAGAGGTAGCTGATGATCTTGAGAGTGTAGCGCCTGCTCCCGCACAAGGGACAGTGCCGGCAAACTCTCAACCTAATGCTAGTAATCAGAATGATGAAGCTAGATAAGCATTCTATAGCGTGATGAATGATTGGTTTAACCAATACATTCGAACTAATATGGCTGTTCCACAACCTCCATTCCCGAACAAATACTACCCCCGCACCTACAATACCGCCGGTAACGGACCAAATAAGGCACATAAGCCCCAGTTGACAGAATCCGAAAACATGAGGCTACTGAATTTAAGGCTATGGATAGCGATGATGCCGAGCAAGCTGAATTTTGGCTGGACAACACTATCCGGGTACTCGATGAGCTATCTTGTACACCCGATGAATGCCTAAAGTGTGCTATCTCCTTGCTACGTGATTCTGCCTACTATTGGTGGAGTACTCTGACTTCTATTGTGCCCCGAGAGCAAGTAACTTGGGAGTTTTTCCAAACTGAGTTTCGGAAAAAGTATATCAGTCAGAGATTTGTTGATCAAAAACGGAAGGAATTTCTTGAGCTTAAGCAAGGCTCCATGTCGGTTACTGATTACGAGCGAAAATTTGTTAGACTTAGCAAATACGCTCGGGAATGTGTTTCGTCCGAAGCTATTATGTGTAAACGCTTCGAGGATGGGCTGAATGAAGATATAAAATGTTCGTTGGCGTTCTTGAAATACAAGAGTTCGTGGTACTTGTTGAACGAGCTTGTAAAGCCGAAGAGCTTAGAAAAGAAAAGCAAAGAGTTGATGAGGGAACTGGAGAGTTTCGTAAAAGATCCTCGGGAGGTCTCTTCAACAGACATCGAAGAGATTTCGAGATGATGCGGGCCAGTTTAGAGGCACTTCGGGCCTTTTTGGACGAGATCGTGATCGACCCCCTGTGGGTACACGAGGCACTTCGGTCGCCAGTGTTGGGAATGAACGTCGAGACAGGACGAAATGCCGATATTGCGGTAAATGGCATTCGGGGAGTTGTAGATTTCCTGACTGCTCCTGTTACAAATGCGGATCAGTGGACCACTTCATTAAAGATTGCCCGAGGTTGTCGGGGCAGAATGCAAATCAGAATGGGAGACCGGGTGCTACCACTGCTCGAGGTAGACCATCTGGAAATATGGGCAATGCTGGTGGTGGTCAGAGAGGATCTAGAGATGATATAACCAGATCCGAAGCCCGTGCGCCTGCTAGAGCTTATGCTATACGTGCCCGCGAGGATGCTTCTTCGCCTGATGTTATTACCGGTACATTCACCCTCTTTGATACTAATGTAATTGCTTTGATTGACCCCGGTTCTACTCATTCTTACATATGTGAAACCTTAGCATCCAGTAAGACTTTACCTATTGAGTCTACTGAGTTCGTAATTCGGGTGTCAAATCCCTTGGGTCGTTACGTGCTTGTCGACAAAGTGTGTAAGAAATGTCCCCTGGAAATTCGAGGTTCCTGTTTCCCGGCGAACTTGATGCTCTTGCCGTTTGATGAATTTGATGTTATCCTTGGTTTGGATTGGTTGACCGCGCATGATGCGATTGTGAATTGCAAGAGCAAGACGATTGATTTGAGATGCGCAAATAACGAAGTAGTCCGAATTGAGTCTGCGACTTAGAGGGGATGCCAGCTGTAATATCAGCAATGTTGGCACAGAAATATGTAAGAAAAGGGTGCGAAGCATACCTTGCGTATGTACTTGGTGACAAAGAATTAGAAAAGAAACCCGAATCTGTGCCGGTGGTTTGTGAATACCCGGATGTTTTTCCGGAAGAATTACCGGGTTTACCACCTGTTCGGGAGGTAGAGTTTGGTATTGAGCTTGTACCTGGGACTACGCCGATTTCGATAGCTCCGTATCGTATGGCACCAACTGAGTTAAAGGAGTTGAAAGCTCAGTTGCAAGAACTGACGGATAGAGGTTTCGCTCGAGCAAGTTTCTCACCTTGGGGTGCACCAGTATTGTTCGTGAAAAAGAAGGACGGAACCATGAGGTTGTGCATTGACTATCGTCAGCTGAATAAAGTGACGATAAAGAACAAATATCCGTTGCCGTGCATCGATGATTTGTTCGACCAACTGAAGGGAGCCTCAGTGTTCTCAAAAATAGATTTGAGATCGGGCTATTATCAGTTGCGAATTCGAGATCAGATATTCCCAAAACTGCCTTCAGAACGAGATATGGTCACTACGAATTCTTAGTGATGCCGTTTGGGCTCACTAATGCCCCTGCAGTATTTATGGATTTGATGAATCGGATCTTCAGACCGTATTTGGATCAGTTCGTAGTGTGTTCATTGATGACATTTTGGTCTATTCAAGAGATGAGACGAACATGCTGAGCATCTGAGGCTAGTGCTGCAAATTTTGCGGGATAAGCAGTTATATGCTAAGTTCAGTAAGTGTGAGTTCTGGTTAAGAGAGGTTAGCTTCTTGGGTCATGTGGTATCCGCGTCGGGTATTCGAGTTGACCCGAAAAAATTTCAGCCATACTTGATGGAAACCTCCGAGAAATTTACTGAAGTTCGGAGCTTTTTGGGGCTCGCCGGTTATTACCGACGATTTGTGAAAGGTTTCTCGATGATAGCCACACCAATGACGAAGCTACTTCAAAAGGATGTTAAGTTCGAGTGGACGAAGAAATGTCAGAAAAGTTTCACCAACTGAAAACTCATTTGACTGAAGCTCCAATTTTGGTGCAACCCGAATCAGGTAAAGAGTTTGTCATTTATAGTGACGCATCCCTACTTGGGTTGGGTTGCGTATTGATGCAAGAAGGTCGAGTCGTGGCCTATGCGTCGAGACAATTGAAGCCACACGAGAGGAATTATCCGACCCATGATCTCGAACTAGCTGCCATCGTGTTTGCTTTAAAAATATGGCGACATTATCTGTTTGGTGAGAAGTGCCATGTATTTTCGGATCACAAAAGTCTCAAATATTTGATGACTCAACGAGACTTGAATCTGCGACAAAGACGTTGGCTTGAGTTGTTGAAAGATTACGAGCTTGTCATTGATTACCACCCGGGAAAGGCTAACGTGGTTGCGGACGCCTTAAGCCGGAAGTCATTGTTTGCTTTACGAGCGATGAACGTGCATTTGTCTGTTCTACCAGACAGTGTGTTAGTAGCTGAATTAAAAGCTAAACCATTATTGACTCACCAAATTCGTGAAGCTCAGAAAGTCGATGATGAATTGGTTGCAAAACGGGCTAAGTGTTTTCCGAACGAGGAATCGGAGTTTCAAATTGATGATGATGATTGTTTGAGGATCAGAAATCGTTTGTGTGTTCCAAGGAATTCGGAACTCATTTCGATGATTCTGAACGAAGCCCATTGTAGCCGAATATCAATTCACCCGGGGAGTACGAAAATGTACAACGATTTGAAACGTCAATTTTGGTGGCATGGTATGAAACGGGACATCTCTGACTTTGTTTCGAGATGTTTAATATGTCAACAAGTGAAAGCGGAACATCAAGTGCCTTCAGGATTACTCCAGCCGATCATGATACCCGAGTGGAAATGGGATCGATCACAATGGACTTTGTGTCCGGACTGCCCTTGTCAGCAAGTAAGAAGGTGCGATATGGGTTATTGTTGATAGACTGACTAAGTCGGCTCATTTCATCCCCGTACGTACGGATTTTTCATTGGATAAACTAGTTGAATTGTACGTTTATCAAATTGTGAGATTACACGGGGTACCTGTTTCTATCGTGTCGGATAGAGATCCGAGATTCACCTCACGATTTTGGAAGAAATTGCAAGAAGCTCTGGGTACCAAGCTGCAGTTTAGCACTGCTTTTCACCCCCAAACCGATGGTCAATCCGAGAGGATAATTCAGATACTTGAGGATATGTTGAGATGTTGCATCCTCGAGTTCAGTAGTTCATGGGAACGGTATTTACCTTTGATTGAATTCGCTTACAACAATAGTTTTCAATCAAGTATTAAGATGGCACCTTATGAGGCTTTGTACGGTCGTAAATGCCGTACACCATTGTTTTGGACCGAGCTCGGTGAAAGCAAAATTTTCGGAGTTGATTTGATTAGAGATGCTGAACAGAAAGTAAAGGTAATCCGTGAAAGTCTGAAGGTAGCCACGGATCGTCAGAAATCGTACGCAGATTTGAAACGAAAAGACATCGAGTATCAGGTGGGAGACAAAGTGTTCCTTAAGGTTTCACCTTGGAAAAAGATACTCAGGTTCGGCCGTAAGGGCAAGTTGAGCCCAAGATTCATTGGGCCGTACAAAATCTCTGAACGAGTTGGTCCGGTTGCGTATAGATTGATTTTGCCCCCGGAGCTTGAAAATATTCATGACGTCTTTCATGTTTCGATGCTTCGACGCTATCGATCTGATCCATCGCATATAATTAGCCCATCAGAGGTTGAAATTCAAGTCGACATGAGCTATGAAGAAGAACCGATGCGTATCCTAGCTCGTGAAGTGAAGGAGTTGCGAAACAAAAGAGTTCCGCTAGTAAAGGTGTTATGGCTCAAACACGGGATCGAGGAAGCACTTGGGAGACCGAGAGCTCGATGAAAGAACGATACCCAAACCTATTTACCGGTAAGATTTTCGGGGACGAAAATTTCTTAAGTGGGGGAGAGTTGTGACAGCCCAAAGTTGACCCTAGTCGGGAAGTGGTTTCGGGACCGCTAAACCGAGTCACCGAAATGTTTGAATGTGATACTTATTGTGTAGAATATGTAATTATGAATGTGTGAAAATTTCAAGCTTCAATTTGGTTGATTTCATGTGAATTTAGTCAATAGGACCTATGTGAGAAAATTCTAAAATGTGATAGGTCAATGTGTGAGGACCTACTAGTGCATGTGGACAAAGGGGGGACTTGCATGTCAAATTCCCCCCTAATGAGTAGTGGCCGGCCATGACAAGGAAGGATGGGCAAAACATGTCATGAAACATGTTTTGTTAGTGGAAGAATAAAATAAGGAGTATGGGTAATAAAGAAATGGAAAACAAAAGAAAAAAAAATGTGTGTGTGGTGTTTGTCCCCCCATTGCCGTGAGCTAAACAAGAGAAAGGGGGAATTTTGTTCATCCTTTTCTCATCTTCATGCTTGCCAAAAACTAGAAAGAAAAACAAAGAAAAATTTTCTCATCCTTGGTTCATCCTTGGCCAAAAATTTTAAGGAGGAAAGAAGAAGAAAGGTGAAGAGATTCGGCCATGCATGTAGCTAGGCTAAGGTATGTTTGATGATGTTCCATGAGAGGCATGCATGTTTTAGTTGTTAGCTTGAGTTCTACCTAACCCATGGTCTAAATCTTGCTATGTGATGGAAATGGCACTTGACCATGGATGAATCATTCTTGGTTGATGTTTGATGTTGTGGTGATGAGGCATGAGGATGAGTTAAGATTCGGCCTAGGTGGAGGTTGTGTTAATGCCATTGCATGCAAAATATGAAGCTTGTTAATGATGCATGTGATGATGGCTTGATGATTCTTGAACCTCCTTTTTAGCATTTTTTTGTTGTGTGAGCACATATGTGCATTGGTTGCTAAATGGAGAAGAATCGGCTAGCAAGATGTGTGCTAAGGCCGAATGTAACTTTGCATGTTAATGAGCAATGCATGTGTTAAATTGATAAAAAGGGGGAGGATGCTTTACTAGTGTGTACATGTGGGTATTAAGTGTTGAAATCGACCCCAAAAATGGACATGCATATTCGGTCAAGGCCAAGAAATTAGCTAATATGTGGTGTTGATGCATGATTTTTGCATGTATGAGACTTTAATGTCTAATGTATAAATATGGGCTAAGTGCCTTGTGTTCATCTTTTGATGCCTAAAATGATGAAATCAATTTATTTGTTTGATTAAGCTCAAGAGCAAAGAGGAAATAAAACCGATAAAGGGAAGGAAAAAGTGGTTGAATAGCTAGCGGAATCGTTCGACAACACCCGAGGTAAGTTCTTGAGTAAGAGAGCTTAAATTTCGATGTGATTAAATCATGCTCTATGTGTGGCTATTGAGCCGAATGTGCAAGGACAATATGTGCCTTGTGTTTGAGTTTCGTAAACGAAAATGAAATATGAATGTGCTATGAATTATTGTTAGATGTGCATGATTAAGTGAATGCTGTCCGGGCTAAGTCCCGAAGGCTTTGTGCTAAGTGAATATATCCGGATTAAGATCCGAAGGCCTTTGTGCGAGATACTAAATCCGGGTTAAGTCCCGAAGGCATTCGTGCGAGTTGTTAAATCCGGGTTAAGTCCCGAAGGCATTCGTGCGAGTTATTAAATCCGGGTTAAGTCCCGAAGGCATTCGTGCGAGTTGTTAAATCCGGGTTAAGTCCCGAAGGCATTCGTGCGAGTTATTAAAGCCGGGTTAAGTCCCGAAGGCATTCGTGCGAGTTGTTAAATCCGGGTTACGTCCCGAAGGCATGGTGTGAGTTACTAAAACCGGGCTATGTCCCGAAGGCATTTGAACGAGGAGCTATATCCGGTTAAATCCCGAAGGTACGCGAATTGGTAACGAATGAGCTTGCTGTAAAATTCCAGCGAATATTCGAAAAACATCCCAATATGGGGATATGTTACGTATGTGTTGAATTAAATCGAGCCCTTACAAATAAATGTTCGCTCAGTTGATAAACGAGCTATCGGCCTTCGGCTAAGTTAGTCTATTGTGTATGTGTATAAGGGTTGTTAATGTTGTGAAGCAAGTTTAAAATCGATAAATTGCGTATTATGAAATATTCCGTTTAGCTAAATGTGTGATATTCTTTGTGCATGCTGGAATTCCTTGCTCAAACTTACTAAGCATAAATTGCTTACTCGTTACATTGCTCCTCTGTTTTATAGATTTTTGGTTCTCCAGCTATCGGACTCGGGATCTTGAAGTCGAAGTCGCCCACACTATCAAAGGCTCTTTTGGGTACTATTTTGGTTGAATTTTGTTATGGCATGTATAGGACTACCCGTTGTTGTCTTTCGAGTACTTTATGAAATGTATAAGTGTACAGCCATGCGAAAATGGCTTGTAGAAGTGGAGTATGGCATTAGACCATTCGTATTTATGAATGTATAGATGGTTTCATGATGTAACTATGTGGGAATGGAAGTGTTGAGCAAATGATCAGCCACTAGAATGGCTAAGTATGATCATATGTGGGCTTATGTATGACAAGGCCCTAGTTGGTCCATGAAACCCCAAATTAGGTAAGGTTCACTTTGAAAACAGAAGCTGATAGCAGCAGTGGTGTGGATTGGAAAAATCACAAGAATTCGTAGGAGTGGAATTAAATAGTGAATAAATTATGTAATCAAACCTTGATGAATCTACTTTCATATGGAAGTAACGAAACAATTATAGGAACAGTACAGAAAGAGATATTCGGGTTCTTGTGGAACAGGGCCAGAACAGTTTCTGGATTCACTGTTCCGCCTTTGGAAATTCACTATAAATTGACCAGAGATAATTAGGGGTCATACCATATATGTATGGATTCCTCTCTGAGTCTAGTTTCCATAGAAACAAACGGCATCAGTATTGAAGCTCTGTGCAGAGAGATATCCCAGTCGTAATGGGAAAACGTCAGTGTAGTCGACCCCTGTAACATGGGAGACTTTGACTAATAAACTGTACTAATTGGCCCGACCAAAAATTCTAGAAAAAAATCCATAGGTGGGGACATGAGTCTAGTTTCAGGGAAAAATCACAAAACTGATTTTTGAGTTGTGAAACTCAAGATATGATTTTTGAAGCGACTAGTACTCAGACTGGGCAGTGTCTGGAAAAATTTTTCAAAGTTTGTTAACATCTCGTGTCCGACTCCGGTGTCGGTCTCGGGTTCGGGGTGTTACACTCATATAATATCAAACCTAGACACAAAAATTCTATATTCATTGACCTTATCATTTGATGACCACTTTTACCAAACTTTCGTAACCATCAATTTATCAAGTAGCTTCAATCAACATCAAGTATTCATGTTCAAACATTATCAACTTATTTCCATATTATACATTTACCACATGGCTATGACTATTTCGATCGGTCAAGAAGCACCTATCATGCATATATGTCATAATACGACCCATACATATCCCACAAGCATAAACACATCATCGTATCACAAGTATTAGAACTTATCATGGATAATTAGGCTACAAGCCACAATCATTATAAGCCACATCTCATGGCTATATACAATGAATCAATATAAGACAATACATATGGCTAATCATAACAGCATCTATCATAAAACTAAGTCCTTATACATGCCACTCACTTGAAGACATTAAGATTCATCAATACTCCAAAGGAGGTAGCTTGATAGTGTGAGGTTGCCTTCGACGATCTCCAACCCCGAGCTAACCTGTCAACACTAAAGAAATGGAAAGGAGGGAGTAAGCTTAAAGCTTAGTAAGTCCATATGAAAATAATAAGCAAATTATCAACATGATTCCATAGAAATATAATCATAATTACACTTTTACTTATTTTCTGGTCATGTTGTTTTCTCAAGTCATAGTCACTAAATTATTTATATCCAGAGCTACAAAACTCCAAATTAAAATCCCGTTAATTTTTCCAGAAACTAGACTCAAATATCTTCTTACCATAAAATTTTAGAATTTTTTATTTAGCCAATAAGTACATTTTATTCTTTAAAGTCACCCATGTTTGCTGTCCAACAGTTTCAACCCCTCTATACTAAAAATTAATTATCTCTTTGTAAAAGATTTGAATAATGTTCTCGTTTGTTTCTTTCAAAAGTATACTTATTAAGGATTTTAATAATATAAATTATAACCCATAATTATATTTTTACAATTTTTAATGATTTTTCCAAATCAAAATAGGGGATTCTAAAATCATTTTGACCCTACCTCACAAAAATTCAAATATATCATAATATGAAATTATGTTCCTTACACCATTTCCTTTATTTGAAAATAGACTCAATAAAATTTAATTTCATATCTTAGTCAACCTCTAATTCGATTTTCACGATTTTTGGTGATTTTTCAAAGTTACACAACTGCTGCTGTCCAAAACTGTTTTATTACAAATTTTACTCTTACATAATTTCACCTGCTCCATTCCATCTTACCGAAAGTTTGCTCAACTATCGAGCACATTTCTCATAAATTTCCGCAAACATAAACCTTCACTTATTCATTAGATGGTCATGTTCACATGTATTTTCACTTAGTCAATTTCCCATTGAACTCATTGGAATAATAACAGATACACAGTTGCCTGCACATATTACCACCCTTGTAACTGAAGCTATCTGGTACGCATGTAGCCTACACTTAGTACTACACATGCAACCAACAATCTGGTACACATAGTATCCTTCACTTAGTACTACGTACGTGACCTATCCATCTAATACACGTAGTAGCCTGCACTTAGTACTACACACGTGATTGAAGTTGTCGGGTACGCATAGTAGCCTGCACTTAGTACTACACATGCGACCTAACTATCTGGTACACGTAGTAGCCTGCACTTAGTACTACACACGTGACCTAAAACCATTTTAAACACATAGTAGCCTGCACATAGTACTAAACATGTGTTCTCACAATGGATCATTCGTATCATTTCTATTCTGAAGGTTCAACCAGGAAATTCCTCACTTTTCAACATTTAACAAACTCATTCATAGTCCATTTCGATTCGTAATTTACATCAAATGATCATTCTATATGTAACATGTTAAAATAAGGCCTAGTCAGAATAGTGGTTTCGGGACCACAAATCCGACGATAAAATATTTATTATATGATTATTATGAGGTTTAGAATATGAGAATATGCATGTGCTAAAGTTTCATGAAGAAATTCTATGAGAAAGGTGTCCAATTAGAAAATAAGGACCAAATTGAATAAATTGCAAAACTTGGATTCTAGAAGCAATTTGCATGAAATTTCTTTGCGTCATTTTAGAAGGTCTTAAAGAGCAATTTTCCCAATTTCTAAATTTTTGGACAAAAATTGGCATGTATGGATGAAATTTGAAAGAAAAGGTTTAAGGGCATTTTGGTCATTTGGCTAATTAATGAAATAAAATGGGAAAAATAAGGCAAAAATCAGCCATTTTTCTCCCTTGTCCAGCCAAATTTCTCAAGCCTCCATTTCTAGGGTTTTGAACATTTTCAAGCTCAATAGTAAGTGCTCCCAAGCGTCGTTTTTAATGTTCTTCGTATTTTTGAAATCCCGGTAGCTTACTCTCTCCATTTCTACCCATATTTTGAGTTAGGGTTCATGTTTGAAAAATGACCCATGTGTGACATGTTTATTCCTTGATGTTTTATAGAGGAATATGAAAGTTGGATGTGTGTTAAACATCTTTTCTAGGTGATTTTTATGAAAAACCCCTAAAATGACCTTTTTCCAAAAAGTGTAAAATATGTGGTAAAAATGTGAAATAATGGAAAAGGTGGGCTGCCATAAAAGGGAAAAACATTCAGCTAGGACTGGGTAAGGTAGAAATTGCATGCATTCATTTTATGAGCCTAGGGCCTAAAACGTAAAAATGTGAAAAGTTGGATGTGTGTTAAACATCTTTTTCTAGGTGATTTTCATGAAAACCCCCTAAAATGACCTTTTTGCAAAAGGTGTAAAATATGTGGTAAAAATGTGAAATAATGGAAAATGTGGGCTGCCATAAGAGGGAAAAACATTCGGCTAGGACTGGGTAAGGTAGAAATTGCATGCGTTCATTTTACGAGCCTAGGGCCTAAAACGTAAAAATGTGAAAAGTTAAGGGCAAAACAGTTAATTTGTTCAGGGGTGAAATTTAGACTCGAAAAGTCTAATGTGAGATGTTAATGATTCTACTTTATTGTTATAGACCCCGAGGAACAAATTTTGGAGGTCGATCGAGGAAAACGGAAGGTTTCGGAATAACCGAAACATGATACCGAAATGAGTACCAGGTAAGTTCGAATAACTTTAAGTAAACTATTAATATGCCTAATTACGTGTGTTATGAATGCACGATATTTAGTTATAAGGATGGCATGAAAATCCATGAAATATGTCAATAATAATGATATGATAACAAATGTCCCGGTTGAAGTAAAAAAAAGGGAAATTCGATGGATAAACCATGACTTACATGACTTGAGATCCTACATGTGTTGCAGAAAAGGATTTAGCCTGGACGGGTAATCCTTTGATCTCAAATGTAGAAAGGATCAAGCCCGGACGGGTGTTCCTTGAGTGATCAAGCCTCCCAAGAATATGTGTGCATTGTGGATTTAGCTCAGACAGGTATTCCGATTAGGGTCTAAATTTAGCCTAGACTGGTAATTCAGATTCGAGCTCATTAAGGGTGTTTGTCGCTATAAGGGATTTATCCTAGACTGGTAATCCCGACATCACCTTATAAGTTTACATTACGGGGGATTTACCCCGAACTGGTAATCCCGCCGTAAGATGTGAGGTTCGCGGGAATGCATACATGAGATGATCGCTCTTACCACTTGACGGTAAATGGATAATCTATCGAGATTTTTCGAGTAACTCAACGGGATTAATATGTGATACAAAAATGAAAACGTTGAATGATGAGCTCATCTTAGATAAGTTACATGGTGTGATGTTATGTGACTAACTGTTGATAGAGTGCATGTGATAGGGAAACCATTCCATACTTGTTGGTTTATTTGCCTAATATGGTTGCATGCTAAATAAATCGAGCTCAAGGACTCGTAAAGATTGGAAGACGGTCGGAGAGTCAACACACTATCAACTAGTCCAGCTTTGGTATGTAGACACTTTTATTTTGTTCAATGGCATGTATAGGGCTTTTGTTTATTTTGTTATATGTGTCATTTGATTTGCAAAAATGAAGGCATGTAAAGGTATACATATTCATTTGTATATGGCCATAGGAATTGGCTCATTTTGAAGTAGGTTATGCCATACAAATTTATGCATGCTTATGTTCAATTATTCTAGTGAGGATCAGATATGGTATTCATATTAGACACATGAAATGTGACCAAATCACATGGGATGGCTAGGTCACAATTGGTAATAAGTTATAATAATGAGCCAATCTTAGAGGTGTAATAAGGCATAGAAATCCTTAATAAAAAGGAAATAACCTAGCATGAGTAAATCGATGAGATGAGGTTTACATGTAATGAGGTTTATCAAGGTCATGTGAGTGCATAATCAAGGCTGTTAAGTATTATGGTAACCTATAAGTGTGAGTGGTTGATAAAGGGCGACCAAAGGCTTGGAAAATAGCCTATCAAGGTCCACACTGGTAGACACACGGGCATGTGTCTAGGCCGTGTGTGACACATGAACCACCCATTGGCGTGTAGCATAACCGTGTGTCCCCTGCACCTAAAATTTTAAGTCAGAATGCATGGTAGTAAACACACGGGTAGAGACACGGCCGTGTGTCTCAACCGTGTGGAGGGCACGGCCTAGCATACGGGTCTGTCTCTTGGCTATGAGTCCCTAAATACACACTGACGCCATAAACAGAATGCTTGAGTTTTTAGACACGGGCGTGTCTAGGCCGTGTGAAGGACACGGGCCAGAGACACGGGCGTGTGCCTGGCCATGTGAAACCCCTATAGGTTCAAAGTAAAAATAATTTCATAAATTCAACACGGGTGATGGACACGGGCTTGTCCCAATGGCACACGGGTGTGTGAGGCATTAACCTAGAAATTTTCTTGAAGTTTTCCTAAGTTCTCAGTTTAGTCCCAGACCTTTCTCAACATATGTTTTGGGTCTCATAGACCCATAATAGGGACATTAAGATGCATTTTGATTGATTTTACATTGGAATGAAATTTTATAACCCGTATTTCCCAAAAATGTTCGAGTACATGTCTAGTAATGCCTCGTACCTAGTCCCAATCTCTGGTACGAGTAAGGGGTGTTACATTTAGTGGTATCAGAGCTACAGTTTAGTCGGTTCTAGAACTATCGTAGAGTATATGGAGTTTTGCTATACATGCCATTATGCGAACGTTGATAGTGTGATATCTCTTAACTATTTAATTGTTTTGAATATAGTAAATGTCCTACAATCAAGAACAAGATGAGTCCAAGGGAGCCGAGAGCTATGCTCCAACTTCCGTACAACGAGTTGTTTCTAATAGTAGAAGGCCTGTGTCTGAAGGCCAGGAAGAAGCCAGAATCGCCTTATTTAACATGATGGACGAGTGGTTTAGGGATTATTGAGAAATCGCCCCAATATGCCACGACCTCCCCCGCCCCCTTACCAACCTGATGAAGATTTGCCATGAGTATGGCACCTATAAGAATGGTAAAGCCCCTGTAGATAAGCTTAAAAAGTATGGGGCTAAGGAATTCAGAGCTAAGATCAGTGATGATGCTGAAAGAGCTGAGTTTTGGCTCGAGAATACTACACGAGTGTTGGATGTGTAACGCCCCATACCCGAGACCGTTGCCGGAGTCTAACACGAGGTGTTAACGAACTTAATCATTTATATACACAGATTATTTTAAAATTTCCAGTCAAGCTGGCTAACTGCGTCACAGTCACCTCAAAAATCATATCTCGAGTTCCAAAACTCGAAAACTGATTCCGTTAATTTTTCCTGAAATTAGACTCATATATCCATCTACAAATTTTTTTCTAGAATTTTGGTCGTGCCAATTAGTACAGTTTATTAGTTAAAGTATCCCCTGTTTCAGGGTTCGACTACTCTGACCTTCATGCATTACGACTTAGATATCTCCCTGTACACGGCTCCAATACATATTCCGTTTGTTTCTAATGAAACTAGACTCAAAAAGGAATCTTTGCATATAAGGCATGACTTCTAATTATATCTGGTTAATTTATGGTGAATTTTCAAAATCAGAACAGGGGATCCAGTAATCGGTCTGGTCCTGTTTCACGAAAACTTAAATATCTCATAAAATACGGCTCATATGATCGTTTAGCTTCTTCCATATGAAAATATACTCATCAAGATTCGATTACATAATTTATTCATTATTTAATTACATTCCTACTATTTTTAGTGATTTTCAAACTCACATCACTGCTGCTGTCAGCATCTATTTAAGGCAAATCTCACCTATTTCATAGTTTCCATGATTCAACTAGCCATTTGACATTCATAGCACCAAATATGATCGTGATTAACCATTCCAATGGCTAATCATTGCCAAGCAATTCCACACCTCTCAATAACCATATATATACAAAATGATTATAACGCTATGCTCAAAATATATAAGCCATTTCGCATGGCCAACCGAATATATACATTACCAAAAGGTACTTAATTAACAACAAGGTCAGTCCTATACATGCCTCTATCAAAGTTCAACTAAAAGAGTACCAAAAGGGCTTAGATAGTGTGGACGACTTCGACTTTGACAATCCCGAGTCCGATAGCTGACAAACAAAATCTATAAAACAGAGAATTAAAGAAACGGAGTAAGCATTTAATGCTTAGTAAGTTTTGAGTAATGAAATTATTTACGACTAAAGTATAGTGTTCATATGACTAAATGAATAATTTCATATATGCATGTTCTCAAAATCATACTTACTTCACGCTTCAACCATATATTCATACACAGGGAATCAAACCTAACTAGAGGCCGGAAGCTCGTTAATCAATTGAGCGAATACTATTTGAAAGGAATCAACCTTTCCGATGCATATACGGAACATACCTTATCGTTTGGATTTTATGAGCGTGTTAATTGAAATTATTACAGCAAGATCACTCATTTCCAAACCCAAGTACCTTCGGGAATTAGCCGGATATAGCAACTCGCACAAATGCCTTCGGGTCTTAGCCCGGATATAGTCACTAGCGCAAATGCCTTCGGGACTTAGCCCGGATATAGTCACTAGCATAAATGCCTTCGGGACTTAGCCCGGATATAGTCACTAGCACAAAGGCCTTCGGGACTTAGCCCGGATATAGTCACTAGCACAAAGGCCTTCGGGACTTAGCCCGGATATCATCCGAATAATCATGCACATATATCAATAAGTCATAACACATCTATATTTCATTTTCATACTAGAATTCAAACACAAGACATTTATCAACCATTACCATTTTCGGCTCAATAGCCACATACAAAGAACATGATTTCGATTTGCTTTATAACATGATCTCTATACGCATTCGGCTGCCCGTCATAAGTATGAACTAATTACCTCAATATATAACTCAAATAGAATCATTATATCACCGTTATTTGTTATGCTTATATGTCATGACTTAAACAAATCATAAACTAAGTTCCATTACTCGAAAACTTACCTCGGATGTTGTCGAACGACTACAACGGCTATTCAATTACTTTTTCCTTCCCTTTATCGGATTTAGTTCCCCTTTGCTCTTGAGCTTAATTTAACAAATAAATTGATTTAATCATCTTGAACATCGAGAGAAATTCAAGGTACTTAGCCCATATATATATATCAGACATTAGAGTCATATATATGAAATCATGAATCAAATTCAACATATTAGCTAATATTCTCCTTTAGCCGATTATCTAAGTCAAGATAGATCATCAATATGCTTACCTATAGCCGAATGTGCAACATCAATCTATCACTATCATCTACATACTTAATCAAAGGCCGAATACACCTATTCCAACATGATATCATTCCTATTTCATTTAACACTTAACATTTACCACATATCAATTAACCAATTTTTTTATAATTACAAAACTCTTCATCTATTCATGCTCTCATATTCGGTCATCCCTACCTATACTAACCATACAACTACATAATTCTAAGTTTAAACACAATTACAACATTCTAGTACCATGGCCGAATACTTCATGAAGTTGCTAAGACCCATCCTTTTCTAATTCTCACACACCCTCACATCCAATCCTTTTTGTTAAGCACTCAAACTCAATCATCTTCAAGCCTCATTACCACAACATCAAACACCAACTAAGGAAGGCAACTTCCATGGCTGAGTATCATCTCCCTCAAATAGCAAAAATTTGAACCATGGCTAGGTAGAATTCAAACTAACAACTAAAAGTATGCATGAGTTTTATGGAATAATCATCAAACATACCTCTTCCTAAACATCAACCAACCGAACATGAAGCAAGAGAATCCTCTTCTTCTTCCTTCCTCAAGTCACGGCAATGGAGGAGCATGGATGAAACAACTTGTTTTCATCACCCCTCCCTTTTCATTACTTTATTACTAACCTTTATTTTATTATTTTAACACAACACATTAACACAAAATGTTTATAATATGTTTAACCCATTGCATGGCCGGCCACTATCTAAAACTTGGGTAATTTGACATGCAAACCCATCATTTATACAACATGCATTAATAGGTCCTATAGATTAACCTATCACATTTCAAAAGTGTCACACATAAGTCCTATTAACTAAATTCATATGCAATCGACTAAATCGAAGCTTAAAAATTTCACACATTCATATTCACATATTTTAGACAATAAATATCATATTCAAATACTTGGTGACTCGGTTAGCGGTCCCGAAACTGTTTTCTGACTAGGGTCAATTTAGGGCTGTCACAGGATGAATTATCATGCACACGTGAGGAGTGCTTAAAGTGTGTCGTGTCTCTTCTAAAGGATACTGTATACCACTGGTGGAAAACCGTATCTTCAGTGTGCCAAAGGAAAACATTACATGGGAATTTTTCCAAGCGGAGTTTAAGAAGAAATACATCAGTCAAAGGTTCTTAGACTCGAAGCGAAAGGAGTTCCTGGAACTCAAACAAGGAAATAAGACTGTAGCAGAATATGAAAGGGAATCGTGAGGCTAAGTCAGTATGCAACTGAATGGGTTCAAACAGAGTCAGAAATGTGTAAACACTTCGAGGAAGGTCTAAATGAAGAAATTAAGTGTTGATTGGGATTCTTAAGATACGAGAGTTTGCTGCATTAGCTGATTAGGCCAAGAAGGCCAAAGAGCTTAATAATGAAAGAAAGCAAGCAAAGAGAGAAACTCGAGTTTTGAGCAAGAGATCCAGTGGTAAGACGCTCTCATTTCCCATAGTGAAATCAAGCAGCCACCATGAATGCTCCACTTCATCGGTAGATATTTGGGTAGAGCGAGAGCTCCAAACGATGTAATCAGAAGTCTTCCTTCCCAACGGTGACTAGTGTGGGGAGTGTAGATGACCAAAAGCCGAAGTGCAAAAGCTACATAAATCTCACTTTGGGGAGTGCCGAATAAAGGGTGGTGCATGCTACAGATGTGGTTCTCTTGACCACTTCCTTAGAGATTGCCCAGAGCGAACTAATAAAGAGGTGGAAGTAGCCCTAAAGTCGAGTGCTCCTATTTCACGAGGTAGGCCTCCGAGGTATCCTGGATGTGCTAGTGGCAGTTGAGTTGCGGCTAAAGACACTACAAAATCAGAGGCTCAAGTCCCAGCAAGAATGTATGCAATATGCGCTCGAGAGGAAGCTTCTGCTCCTACCGTCATTACGGGTACCTTTTCTCTTTTTAATATTTGTGTTGTTGCCTTAATTGATCCGGGGTCGACGCATTCATACATTTGCATGAGATTGGTTTCCAGTATGAATATATCCATTAAGCCTACAGAATTTATTATAAAGTGTCAAACTCATTAGGCAAGTCAGTCCTAGTTGATAAAGTCTGTAAGAATTGTCCTTTGACGATTCAGGGTCATTGTTTCCGGCTAACCTGATGTTATTGCCATTTGATGAGTTTAATGTGATACTTGGTATGGATTGGTTAGCCCTGCATAAGGTAATTGTAAACTGTGGTAGCAAGTATATTGAATTGAGGTGCTCAGATGGTGAGATTCTACGGATTGTTTCAAGAGAATGGATACACCGCCAGTTGTAATTACTTCAATGATGGCTCGGTGATATATGAGAATGGGTATGAAGCCTACCTTGTTTTTTCTGAACATTAAGGAAATGGAGTTAAAGATTGAGTCTGTGCCAATAGTATGTGAATATCCAAACGTGTTCCCAGAGGAATTACCCAGATTACCTCCTGAAAGAGAGATAGAGTTTGGTATTGAACTGGTTCCAGGGATACTCCTATTTCTATTGCTCCATACAGGATGGCACCAACTGAGCTGAAAGAGTTGAAAGCACATGCAAGAGCTGACGGATAAAGGTTGCAAGGCTGAGTTTTTCGCCTTGAGGTGCTCTCGTATTATTTATAAAGAAAGATGATGGTTCAATGAGGCTGTGTATAGATTATTGACAATTGAACAAGGTAACTATTAAGAATAAGTATCCTTTGCCAAAGATCGATGATTTATTCGACCAGTTGAGGGGAGCCACTGTATTCTCTAAGATAGACCTGAGATCTGGCTACTATCAGTTGAGAGTTAAGGAATCGGATGTGCCTAAGACAGCTTTCAGAACAAGGTATGGTCACTATGAATTCCTTGTAACGCCGTTTGGGTTAACGAATGTACCAGTCGTATTTATGGACCTAATGAATAGGATATTTCGCCATACTTGGACAAGTTCATCGTTGTGTTCATTAACAAATTTTGATTTATTCCAAGGATAGACAGAGCATGCGAAGCATCTGAAAACTATGTTGTAGACCTACGGGAAAAACAATTGTATGTTGATAAACCGTAATTTATACATATTTTACCCCATATTTAATGCATTTTATGGATGATTTCCCATTAGAATTGGTGAATTCGATGCTCCTAATGCTTTAATTTCATGTTTATACTTAGAAGAGCATAAGAGGAGCAAAAGAACGAGAAACGGACCAAAACAGAGAAAATGGGCCAAAGTAACGAAATCAACACGGCTGGACCTCCTCAACGGGTAGACCACACGGCTGTGTCAATTTGGCAGGCTCGAACACGGGCGGTCCCTACCAAGCCTAAGTTGAGTCCAATTCGGAAAAGGCTAATTTTGAGGGCTTTTAGGCATTTCAATGCCTATAAATACACCCTAGATGAGGAAGAAAAGGGACATGGAGAATAGGAGTAAGGAATTACTCTAAGGAAGCCGATTGATCCATCTCAGAAGCTGGATTCATCATCAAGACTGAAGATCTCTCCTCAATTTCCCTTCAGGATTTTTGGGTTTTCTTTATGTTTTGTATTCTTATCATTCTGAGATGTTTTCTTATTTAGTTATGAACTAAAACCTCTAAATACTAAGGGGAATGAACCTGAGACGAATCTTGTTATTTTTTTCTAAATCATATGATAAATATTTAACTTGTTCTTAATTATGTGTTCTTAATTCTTGTTTTGATATCCCAAGATACTGATTCAGGATAAGCTCTTATTCAGAGGAGGAATAGACCCTGTCTAAGAGTACATTTGTCATAATTAAGCGAAGTTGATTGCGCGCCTAGACATAGGGTGACAAGTTTTTGCCGGATTAGGGTGAAACCTAATAAGGGGATCCATAGATCGAGTTAATGCAACCCTAGGGTGTTAATTAGAGAAAAGTCTCAATTATTCAATCTAGGGATTAGACGTTGTTAATCTTGAAATAAGGATAATAACATAACTTAGGGATCTTTACAGAACAAGTTGAATGAATAAATCGTCTTATTCGGAGCCAGAATAACAAGTAAGTCTAGGTGAATTTTTCCTTAGGTAGTCTTAAGTCAATCTATTTTCCCCAAAAGCAATTCCCCATTATTTCTTGTGGTTCTTAGTTAGATGATTAGTTAGTTAAACAAAAACCTCTCTATTCTTAGGCTAGATAATAAAAAGACAGTCATTATGTACTTTTAGTTCCTTTGGGTTCGACAATCTGGTCTTGCTAAACTATACTACTGTTCGATAGGTACACTTGCCTACATCGCATAATAGTTAGTTCAAGAATGAGTAATTATAAATATTTAAAACCTATCACGAAATCATGCATCATATGCTAAGTTAGCAAGATGAGTTTGGCTCCATGAAGTAGGGTTTTTCGGTCATATTGTTCGACTGAAGGCATCCGAGTTGATCCAAGCAAGATTCTACACACTGAATAGAAACCACCTAAAATGTAACCGAGGTTAGAAGCTTTTTGGGCTTAGCTGGGTACTACTGAAGATTGTGAAAGGATCCCATCATAGCGACCCAAGACGAGATCACTATAGAAAGACGTTAATTTGAATGGACAGAAAAGTGTCAGCAAGTTTCAAAAAGTTGAAGACATTACTGACTGAAGCTCCTTGTTTGGTATACCCGAGTCGAGAAAATAATTTGTGGTCTACAGTGAATGCATTCTTAAGCGACTGGTTGGTGCTTATGCAAGATGGTAAGGTATAGCCTATCTCGCGGCAGTTGAACCCACACGAGAAAAATTATCCGATCGCACACTTAGAGCTTACCACCATTGTTTGCCTTGAAAATCTGGAGGCATTACTTATATAGTGAACTGTCGTATACAGTCTGACCACAAGAGTTTGAATGTGACTCTCATGATAGACTCGAAA